>NC_066585.1:24724099-25925766 GCF_024323335.1 Lathyrus oleraceus | reverse complement strand
CTAAAGAGTATATTAATTATTATAATGAGATAATTTTTCAGGTGCATATATGTTTATATATATATATATATATATATATATATTATATATATATATATATATATATATATATATATATATATATATATATATATATATATATATATATATATATATATATATATATATATATATATATATATTGGTTTGAAAATTAAGGGAAAAAAAACTAAGAGACCATTGTTTTATAATACTGTCCAAATTTCCTAAAATTAGCTTACCATTGTTTTGCGCCCAACCTGTAAGAAAATCACTTCTTCTAGAAAATGTGGTTGTAAAAATGATTATTAGTGATATTTTTTATGAATAATAATTTCATTTTTTTAGTATCTTTATTTAATAACATAGTTGAAAGTGATATTGTTGATTACCTGTTGCTGGACCATGAGATTAAATTATCTCACAGAAACTGACAACTTCTAGAAGTGTTTTTCCTCTCATGTCTGTCTCCAGCATAGTTAGCATCACAATAACCCAGTAAACTAATTTTAGAAAATTTGGACAGTATTATAAAACAATGGTCTCTTAGTTATATTTTTATTTTCTCTTAATTTTCAAACCTATATATATATATATATATATATATATATATATATATATATATATATATATATATATATATATATATATATATATATATATATATATATATATATATATATATATATATATATATTAACATACAAACACCTCTAAAATCATCTCATTATAATAATTAATATACTCTTTAATTTTCTTAAACTGATAACTTTATATATTATTATTTTTTGACTGATTTTTTTTGTCATACTTTTTATATATCATACTTTCCATTTGTTAAATTCTTAGAATCTGATTCTCTATATAAAGACTTACAAAATCATTACCATAACCAAGTAATAAACAAATTATCCTGAGTGGAGAATTTTTATATTATTCATAAAAAAATTCTCTCACATTTCAAAGAATGAATAAGAAGAAATTTTTACTTAAATACACCAGATTTTCAAAAAAAAAATCCCAAATAACCCAGTTTTCAAAATAATTCCCAAACTACCCCAGTTTCAAGAAAATATATAGGGCATAGGCGCCAGACCAATTGGCTCATAACCTTAAACATTAAGTGGAGGCGCCAATTGGATTGGCTATAGAACATGGTGTTTCCAATCCAATTGACGCTCATGTGTTATTTGGAAGAGGAGACGCTAATTCGTCTGGCACCTCAGTGTAATGTGGAATTTTTTGTGTTAGAAATAAAGGTGTTGTGTGAATCATTTTTCCACATCTTATTTCGTCATATTGCAAACATGTTTGGTGTTCGTCGCCGCTATGGAAAAGTGATTTATTCGAGAGATAAACCTCCGATGTTGATGCTCTTCTAGAACATCTGTAGTTTCGATCAACTGAAGAGGGAGTTGGTTCGTTGCTTAGATGGAAAAATACTAGAAGGGGAAAATTAGAAGTATTGAGATACTCGATAGTATATTTGATTGGGTGCGAGTCAAAACTGATAAGGATGCTAGGGGTGTCATGTTTGGACGAGATGACATCAGTTTGATTGTTGTAATCAGTTAGAAATGTTATATTTTAAGTTTGTTTATGTTGTAGTGATGTTTGTTGTTAACCTTGTTGTAACAAAAAGATAATGATATATAAAAATCCAAGGTTACAAAAATTAAAAGGAGATACTATCTTATGATGCAGATGTTGCTCCTAGATTGGGAAAATTATTCTTTATGTGTCCTGGTTGACGACATATACTGCATAGTCTTATCATTTTATCAGTCGTATCCATTTCTGTTCTAATACGCGTGTTGTTTGACCGTCCTTTTTTCTTTCTTCGCATCTCATTGTTGTGCCAATCTATGTCACCTTCATATGGAGGCCAATATTCTTCGATTTTGACTTTATCTATCATGTACAATGTTTTTCAAAAAAAAATTACAAAACACACACAGGTGTCGGGCCAATTGGCGCCTTCTTTAAAGCTTAACACATAGGGGTCAATTGGATTGACAACACAAGGAGCACTAGCCAATCCAATTGGCGCCTCCTCTTCAAAGTGGGGTAGATTGAGATTTTTTTTGAAAACAAGGTTATTTTGAGATTTTTTTAAAAACAAAGGTATTTGGGGAAAAAAATCGAATAAGAACAAAGAAAACGTTGGTTATGGCCAAGAACTGGCCTACTTGCTTAGGGCCAATATAAATCTAAGTAATATTAAATTATTCTTTCTGTCATTTTTAATTCTATTTGCAATAAACAAGAGCATCTATAGCTAATTCTACTTATCTATCTTCTTACATGTCACAGAACTAAGTGCAAGGTTTTAGATCCATGTGTCGAGAAATGATCAAAACAAATCCAAAAACTTGAAACATCGAAATTCGAAAGAAATGAGAAGGAAAAAGTTTTCTTTTTCAACTCGATGTAGTTTCTGCATTTCTTTTGATCATTTCTCGATACATTGATCTAAAACCTTGCATTTTGTTCTGTGACATGTAAGAAGATAGATAAGTAGAATTAGCTATAGATGCTCTTGTATATTGCAAATAGAATTATAAATGACAGAAAAAATAATTTAATATTACTTACATTTATATTGTCCCTAAGCAAGTATGCTAGTTCTTAGCCATAACCAACGTTTTCTTTGTTCTTATTCATTCTCTGAAATACGAGAGAATTTTTTTATGAATAATATGAAAATTGTCCACTCAAGACAATTTGTTTATTACTTGGTTATGGTAATGGTTTTGTAAGTCTTTATATAGAGAATCAAATACTAAGAATTTAACAACTCAAAAGTATAATATATAAAAAATATGACAAAAAAATTTCAGTCAAAAAACAATAATATATAAAGTTAACAGTTTAAGCAAATTAAAGAGTATATTAATTATTATAATGAGATAATTTTCCAAGTGCATGTATGTTTTATATATATATATATATATATATATATATATATATATAATATATATATATATATAATATATATATATATATATATATATATATATATATATATTGGTTTGAAAATTAAAGGAAAATAAAAAATAATAACTAAGAGACCATTGTTTTATAATATTGTCCAAATTTCCTAAAATTAGCTTACCGTTGTTTTGCGCTCAAGCCGCAAGAAAATCACTTCTTCTAGAAAATATGGTTGGAAAAATGATTATTAGTGATATTTTTTATGAATAATAATTTCATCTTTTTAGTATTTTTATTTAATAACATAGTTGAAAGTGCTATTGTTGATTGTCTTTTGCTGGACCATGAGATTAAATTATCTCCGAGAAACTGACAACTTCTAGAATTGTTTTTCCTCTCAAGTCTGTCTCCAGCATAGTTAGCATCACAATAACCTAATAGGTGTAAACTAATTTTAGAAAATTTGGACAGTATTATAAAACAATGGTCTCTTAGTTATTTTTTTATTTTCTCTTAATTTTCAAACCAATATATATATATATATATATATATATATATATATATATATATATATTAACATACATGCACCTGAAAAATCATCTCATTATAATAATTAATATACTCTTTAATTTGCTTAAACTGATAACTTTATATATAATTATTTTTTGACTTAATTTTTTTTGTCATACTTTTTATATATTATACTTTCCATTTGTTAAATTCTTAGAATCTGATTCTCTATATAAAGACTTACAAAATCATTACCATAACCAAGTAATAAACAAATTATCCTGAGTGGAGAATTTTTATATTATTCATAAAAAATTTCTCTCACATTTCAAAGAATGAATAAGAAGAAATTTTTACTTAAATACACCAGATTTTCAAAAAAAAAATCCCCAAATAATCCAGTTTTCAAAATAATTTCCAAACTACCCCAATTTCAAAAAAATATATAGGGGATAGGCGCCAGACGAATTGGCTCATACCCTTAAACATTAAGTGGAGGCGCCAATTGGATTGGCTATAGAACATGGTGTTGTCAATCCAATTGGCGCTCATGTGTTATTTGGAAGAGGAAACGTCAATTGGTCTGGCGCCTCAGTGTAATATGGAATTTTTTGTGTTATAAATAGAGGTGTTGTGTGAATCATTTTGCCACATCTTATTTCGTCATATTGTAAACATGTTTGGTGTTCGTCGCCGCTATGGAAAAGTGATTTATTCGAGAGACAAACCTCCGATGTTGATGCTCTTCTAGAACATCTGTAGTTTCGATCAACTGAAGAGGGAGTTGGTTCGTTGCTTAAATGGAAAAATACCAGAAGGGAAAAATTAGAAGTATTGAGAGGCTCGATAGTATATTTGATTGGGTGCGAGTCAAAACTGATAAGGATGCTATGGATATGATGTTTGGACGAGATGACATCAGTTTGATTATTGTAATCAGTTAGAAATGTTATATTTTAAGTTTGTTTATGTTGTAGTGATGTTTGTTGTTAACCTTGTTGTAACAAAAAGATAATGATATATAAAAATCCAAGGTTACAAAAGTTAAAAGGAGATACTATCTAATGATGCAGATGTTGCTCCTAGATTGGGACAATTGTTCTTATCAGTCGTATTCATTTCTGTTCTAATACGCGTGTTGTTTGACCGTCCTTTTTTCTTTCTTCGCATCTCATCGTTGTGCCAAACTATGTAACCTTCATATGGAGGCCAATATTCTTCGTTTTCGACTTTATCTATCATGTACAATGTTTTTCAAAAAAAATTACAAAACACACACAGGTGTCAGACCAATTGCTTAGGGCCAATTGGCGTCTCCTTTAAAGCTTAACACATAGACGCCAATTGGATTGACAACACAAGGAGCACTATTCAACCAATTGGCGCCTCCTCTCTAAGTTTAAGAGCAGACGCTAATTCATCTGGCGCCTCCTCTTCAAAGTGGGGTAGATTGAGAGTTTTTTTTGAAAACAAGGTTATTTTGAGATTTTTAAAAAAAATAAAGGTATTTGGGTAAAAAAAACCGAATAAGAACAAAGAAAACGTTGGTTATGGCCAAGAACTGACCTACTTGCTTAGGGCCAATATAAATGTAAGTAATATTAAATTATTTTTTCTGTCATTTTTAATTCTATTTGCAATATACAAGACAATCTATAGCTAATTCTACTTATCTATCTTCTTACATGTCACAGAACTAAGTGCAAGGTTTTAGATCCATGTGTCGAGAAATGATCAAAACAAATGCAAAAACTTGAAACATCGAAATTCGAAAGAAATGAGAAGGAAAAAGTTTTCTTTTTCAACTCGATGTAGTTTCTGCATTTCTTCTGATCATTTCTCGATACATTGATCTAAAACCTTGCATTTTGTTCTGTGACATGTAAGAAGATAGATAAGTAGAATTAACTATAGATGCTATTGTATATTGCAAATAGAATTATAAATGACAGAAACAATAATTTAATATTACTTAAATTTATATTGTCCCTAAGCAAGTAGGTCAGTTCTTAGCCATAACCAACGTTTTCTTTGTTCTTATTCATTCTCTGAAATACGAGAGAATTTTTTTGTGAATAATATGAAAATTCTCCACTCAAGACAATTTGTTTATTACTTGGTTATGGTAATGGTTTTGTAAGTCTTTATATAGAGAATCAAATACTAAGAATTTAACAAGTGAAAAGTATAATATATAAAAAAATATGACAAAAAAATTTCAGTCAAAAAACAATAATATATAAAGTTAACAGTTTAAGCAAATTAAAGAGTATATTAATTATTATAATGAGATAATTTTCCAAGTGCATGTATGTTTTTATATATATATATATATATATATATATATATATATATATATATATATATATATATATATATATATATATATATATATATATATATATATATATATATATATATATATATATATATTGGTTTGAAAATTAAGGGAAAATAAAAAAAATAACTAAGAGACCATTGTTTTATAGTATTGTCCAAATTTCCTAAAATTAGCTTACCGTTGTTTTGCGCCCAAGCTGCAAGAAAATCACTTCTTCTAGAAAATGTGGTTGTAAAAATGATTATTAGTGATATTTTTTTATGAATAATAATTTCATCTTTTTAGTATTTTTATTTAATAACATAGTTTAAAGTGCTATTGTTCATTGCCTTTTGCTGGACCATGAGATTAAATTATCTCCCAGAAACTGACAACTTCTAGAAGTGTTTTTCCTCTCAAGTCTGTCTCCAACATAATTAGCATCATAATAACCCAGTAGCTTGTAGTCTTTGGATTTTCTATAGCAGAAGCCAAGGTTATTGTATCCTTCAGATACCTTAAGATCCTCTTAACTACTGTTAAGTGGGACTCTCTAGAATCTGATTAGAAACGAGCATACAAATAGACACTAAACAAAATATCAGGCCTAAAAGCAGTCGAGTATAAGAGATAATCAATCATACCTATGTATACCTTATATTATTCCTTAACACTTACTTCATCCTTTTCAAGGATGTGTGTAAGATGCATATAACTCTTTGACATCTTGCATTCAAACATGTCAAACTTCTTCAAAAGTTCCTTGGTGTACTTGTTTTGATGGATGTAAGTTCCTTCTGAACTTTGATTAATCTGAATCCCCAAAAAGAACTTGAGTTCTCCCATCAGAGTCATCTCAAACTCTTACTGCATAGACTTAGCAAAATATTTGCACAAAGCAGTATTAGCAGAACCAAATATTATGTCATCAACATAAATCAGAATAACAAGAATGTCATTTTCGAATGACTTACAGAATAATGTTGTATCCACTTTCCCTATGGTGAAATCATTTTCTAAAATAAAATTGTTTAGTTTTTTATACCATGCTCTAGGAGCTTGTTTCAAACCATACAATGATTTTTTCAGTTTGAAAATAAAATCTAGATTTCTAGGACTTTCAAAACCAGGGGGTTGGTGTACATACACTTCTTCAGTAATGTAACCATTCAGAAATGAATTTTTAACATCCATATGATATAAGATGATGTTATAGTTGACTACAAAAGAAATTAAGAGACAAATAAATTCTAACCCGACAACTGGTGTAAAGGTTTCTGTATAGTCAATCCTCTTTTGCTGACTATAACCTTGTGCAACCAGTTGAGTCTTGTTTTTGACTACATCTCCTTGTTCGTTCAGCTTATTTCTGAAGACCCACTAGTTTCTAATAATGTGAGTTCCTTTGGGTCTTGGAACCAGATCCTGGACATCATTTCTGGAGAATTGATTGAGTTCCTCTTGCATACCCAAAATCCATTATGTGTCCTGAAGTGCTTCATCAATTGATGTAGGATCTATTAGAGACACCAAACCCAAAAGACTTTCTTCAGAGGACTTGAAAGAGGATATGGTTTTGACAGGTTCAAACTTGTCACCCATAATCAATTCTTCAGAATATGAAGATCACTGTCAGTGCCTTCTTAGAGGAGTCTGAGCTTTAACAACTTCTGGTTGAGGAACTTCAAAGTATTTAACTTTATCTTCTCTGGCTTCTGAATTCTTACATTTAGAACCTGAATAAGTGATCTCCAAATCTGCAAATTTCTTAACTAGCTTTGATTATTCAGAGTCAAGATTATCATCGAATTTGACATGAATTGATTCTTCAACAATCTGTGTCTCAATGTTATATACGTTGTAGCCTTTTCAGCGTTCAAAGTATCCTAACATGATGCACTTTTGTGCCTTAGAATCAAATTTGCTCATTTTCTCTTTAGTGTTCAAAATAAAACAAGAACATCAAAAGGGATGGAAATATGAAATGTTGGGTTTCATATTCTTCCATAATTCACAGGGAGTCTTACCCAGAATAGGTCTTATATAGATCATGTTCAGAATATAACATGTTTTGTTGACTGCCTCTGCCCAAAAGTGCTTGGCCATATTAGTCTCATTGATCATGGTTCTAGCCATCTCTTTCAGAGTCATATTCTTCCTCCCTACAAAATCATTTTGTTGTGGAGTTCTAGGGCATGAGAAATCATGTGAAATGCCATTAGCATCAAAGAGTTTTTCAAAATCATTGTTTTCAAATTCGCCACCATGATGACTTCTGACTTTTACAATTTGGAGATCTTTCTGATTTTGCACTTGAGAGCATAAGGTATAAAATACAAAATGTGACTCATCCTTGTGTTTGAGAAATTTTACTCATTTTCATATGTTGTAGTCATCAACAATGACTAGTCCATACTTCTTACCATTGACAGAGGTAGTTTTCATTACACCAAATAAGTCAATATGAAGAAGCTCAAATGGTCTAGAGGTTGAAACAAAATTTTCAGCCTTTAAAGATATTCTAGAAAATTTTCCTTTCTGACATGCTTCACAAAGAGCATTTGAAGCAAACTTCAGCCTTGGCAGGCCTTTGACTAAATTAAGCTTATTTAGCTAAGAAATCCTCCTCATGCTAACATGACCCAATCGTCTATGCCACGTCCATTGCTCTTCATTCATAGGCATAAGATATTTTACATTTTGACTTTTCAAATAATAAAGTCTTGTCTTGTAAATGTTGTTCTTCATATTTCCATTGAAAAGAACTGAGCCATCCTTTTGACTGACAACTTTACATGACTTTTGATTGAAAATAATGTCATAACCATTATCACTTAATTGACATATGGACAACAAATTATGCATTAATCCTTCAATTAAAAGAAAATTAGTAATGGAAGGAAGTGTACTATCACCTACTGTCTCAGAGCCAATGATCTCCCCTTTCTGATCACCTTCAAAACTGACGACACCTCTAGGCTTAATTTTTATGCTTTAGAACATATGCCTTCTTCCCGTCATGTGCCACGAGCATCTAGAGTCCATGTACCATGACTGGTGTCTTAACTCTGTTACTAAGAATATCTGCAACATATATTATTTTATCCTTAGGTACCCATATCTTTCTGGGTCCTTTAGAGTTAGTCTTCCTAGAGTTCTTAACAAATTGGGGCTTCTATGCAGGATATATATACACGGATGCATGATATGGGCATGTGGTTTTGTTTTAGCCTTAGGTTTGGAATTGTTTATACCTTTAGGCCTAACATCATTTTCTTTCCCAGAAGGAACAAGATGTGATTGAAGAGTATTTGACTTTTCATTTTTTTCAGAATCAGATTCTTCATTAGAATCATAGCCAATACCCATTGTCCCATTTCTACTAACACCATAAATCATGGAAGCTATCAGACTTCTATTAAGGCTTAAGAATTTTTTGGAAGATTTATCATATTTCTTTATGATATCTTCAGAACTTGTAAAGGCTTTAAAAAGATTTTTTTTTCCAGGTTTGAGACTCTTGCTTTGAGGTACGAAGTTGTTGTTTTTCAAAATAAGATTTTCTTCACTCAAACTTGAAAAATATTTCCAAAGCTTACAATAAGCTTCTGATTCAGATACATGAATCTTTTTCAGATCCTTGTATTTATCCAGAAGATTCTGATATTTTTCCAGAACTTTTGTAAATTAGATTCAAGCTTAGAACAAGATAGTTTAGAAAACACCTCCTCAGAATCTGACTCAAATTCTGATTCTGATTGAGTCGTTTTTGCAGGAGCTTTTATGTAAGCCATTAGCGCCATGTTAGCCTGCTCTTCTTTAGAATCATCTTCTGAAGACTCTGGACCATCCCATTTAACCATTACACCCTTCTTCTTTCCTTTGAAGTTCTTTCTGGGCCTTTCTTTATTTAACTTGAGACATTCATTCTTGAAGTGGCCAAACTCCTTGCCTTCAAAGGACGTGAGTTCTTTTCCAGCTCCAGCCTTCTTGGATCTATAGGTGGACTCATAACAACCACATGTCCTTATTTGTCCTCTGAATTTGCCTTGCATTTTCTTCCAAAGTTGATTAATGCGTATGGACAGAAGCGATAATTCATCTTTTTCTTCTGATTCCTCTTCAGACTCTTCATCAAAACCTGATTACAGACACCACAAAGATAAACTATCATTGTCTTCTTGAGTCTATCTGACTAAAACCTAGTCACTCAAGGAAACCATTCAAAGAAGTTTGAGATTTACAAGTTGTGTTTACAAAGAATTCTTCTAAAAAGCAGATTAACACAAGTTAATACAATGAATATTTCTCATACAATAACGAGCAAAAACTCTTGTGTGGTTACATAATTATACAAAAAAATAATATGTTTTTAGCAAGAGCGTGTGTTGTAGTGTTGTTATGAGCGTAATGACTTAGCATTAGCAACTTCTTTCAATCTTCATGTCTTCTTTATATAGGCATATAAAAGAACAGTTGGAGGGTAGAATTGGTATACCGAATTGCAAATGTCTCTTTTCATAATGGTTTGCACATGGGAGACAAAATGGTACAATAGTATAATCCTTAGCCCACAAAATCAGGATAGTGGAGGAAAGGGTGATCTTATACCGTATACTATTTTCTTAACGTAAAACCTTTTGATCTTATCTTCGAATCTTCAGAGGCTTATGATGAAATGATGTTGAAGCATGCTTATAAGGGTCAAGAGACAAGTTATCAGAATCTTTAGAACCTTGGTCCTCAGAGTCTTGACATAGTTCCTCAGAGCCTGGTCTTCAGAGTCTTCAGATCTTGTTCTTCAGAATCTTCAGAACTTGAGCGCAGAATCTTGAAGGTAGACAAACCTTCAAATGCTCTTCAATTAGAGTAACAATCAGAAGCTTTAACACGAACGTTCTTCAGAACCGTTGTCTAAGAGCTTTCTAGAACTTGGAATTATCTTGTAAAGCACTTGAATTTCCTCAGAGTTAGAGTATGTTAATTCCAGAATCTGATGACATCACATGTCATTGCTTTAGAGTCAGAACCTATTAGCAAAAGCTACACACTAGATAAAAACCATTAGTGTACAAAGTTGTTCTATAAGAACAATGCATTGTTATCATCAAAACTAAATGCCAGATGTAAAACCAAATTTTGTTTTAACACACTAGTTCAGAAGGGGGACTAGTGGCTTATCACAGACTCAAAAGAGGGGCTTGGAGCTCAGAAGGGGGGGCTCATGGGTTCAGAAGGGGGGACTTGATTCTTGAGAGAATCAAATGTTAAGTTGGTACCACATGCATAGTGTCACGTTGTGTCGTGAGTCACATTACATATATATGTATGTTATTATAAATGGGCGTGAGATGGTGATAATGTTATCCGTGTATTAACTGTATGACATGTTGTATGTTTATCTACCCTTGCATTCTTTACACCATTTTATATCGAAGTTTACTTCTCACCCATTTTTTCTTAATGTTGTCCATCATGGACATCTTGCAGATAATCATGAGTAAATTTGTTGATGTGTGTGGAATGTGGTTTGTTGGAGCTATTATTCGTTTTATCGCAACTTAGTAGTTTTAGTGTTCTGAGCTTGTAACATCGGACACAAACTGTTTTGCTATGTTTTGAGTTAATAGTATATTATGTGGTTTTAAGTACTAATGTTTTAATTGCGAAGTTTAAATTGAAGTTGTTATGTTATGATTTTTCGCTGCCTGTTACCACATGTTTTGATGAGTTTTTGGTGGTCGTTGACGACTCCTTAAATTGTCAATTAAATCTTCTTATATAAGTTTATGGGTTTAAGGTATTACAGGCTTGACCCGCCTCATCCTCACGTTTAGTGCAGCGAGACAAGTTTTTAAGGTCACACTCTCAACTATGCCCGTCCCATTCTTTACCGGCTTTGCAGTGTGGGCTTAAATGGGGCGCGCATGTCTGTTTGCGACCCCTAAGTCTACCTCACACATCATTAAAATTCTTTAATACTCAATATAAATAATTGGTATTTATGTGTGAGTGTACTCAATGATATTTACTCACTAATAAAGTGAGATATATAAGTCAGAAAGAAACATTCTTTTTCTTTGTCTACCTTCACAACTCTACCTCACAATTTCTTATTATATTTTCCTTATCACTTCTTAAGTATATAAAGTATGAATATTAAATAATCACCTTAATTATTCATTATAAAATCAAGATTCATAAATATGTTCCATTTTCAAAATTATAATTAAATGATATAATTTCCTTACAAACTAGTAAACAAAAGCATACTAAGAGATTATCCATTTCTTTTTTTATCTTTACATAACAACCACATATATTAAATTATATTATTTAGCATTAGAAGAACAAGTAAAATAGTCTAGTTTTTCCGATTCTTTCCATGACAATTTCATTGACATATTATCAATCCAATTCATATCTATCTTAATTGTTTATTTATCAATTAATCTTAAAATATATCATACATTTTTCTTCACACATAATTATCCTACAGTTTCAGAACATTCATACACAATGTGTATTTTAAATCACTAATTATTTAGTCATCTTGTGTACCTACATTCTTATTGAAACAATTCCAAAATCATGTTATTTACTAATCACACCTTAAATCCAACTAATTAATTAACATATGAATATAAAACAAAGTCAAATTCAAGTGAATTGAACATTTATTGAAAAGCTTAGAATGTATATATATCAAGACTATTCTTTTTATTTTAGGATTTAATGTCCTAATTGATTCAATTTATTTAAATAATAGATTTAATTATAAAATTTTGGTCCATCTATTTCAAAACTCGGTTTATTAATCCTCAAATTTTTTTTTGAATTTTAATACCCCATTTCGTTTAAATGTCATTTTTTATTTTTTATGATGAGATAACTGAATTGATGTGGTGACATATATTTTATTTGTAATTATTTTTTATTCCAATAATAATAAAAGTTATTATATTTATTAAAGAATATAAAAAAATAAATTAAATTATTACTAATTTTCAAAAATAATTATTTTTTATTCTAATAATAATAGAAATTATTATGTTTGAATTTTTTTTAAAATAACCTAGAATAAAATTATCATAAATAATAATATTAAAATAAAAAATAATTTGAATTACCATAAATTTTATTTGGTTTAATTTAATTATCATGAATTAAAATTACATAAAAAGTATCAGGAAAAAAATAAACAGTATTTTAAATTTGTTGGATATCACCACACTTGAAAACTACGTATTTATGAAAAAAAAGAAAAAGAACATGGTTGCTTCTTCATCATTTCACTCCCTCTCTCTTAAAAATCTATATTTGGGTCAAAATTGAATTGAAAAAAATTGAAAAAATTGTTAAATCAATCGGATTTTGAAATTTAAAGACTAAAATTTCATTTTTATATTCGAACAAAAATTACAATATTATAATTCATGAAATTATAGATTAAAAATATGAATTTTAAAATTGCATAATAAATGAAGGTATAAATATGAAAGATTAAAATATTATTTAAAACAAAATAGAAGAACCAATTGTGTATTTATTAAATGATATTAGACAAAATCATAAGAATTTAAAAATAATACACAAAGAGTGTAAAATAATCTATGATGTTATAATAATATTTTAAAAATAAAAGCATAGTTTGACGTAATACATGTGAATTTTTTAAAAATAACCTACATTTTCAAAATTAATTCTAAAATAATAAAAATTTTAAATTTTTTCCCAAAATAACCACATTTAAAAAAAGACGCGTTAGATGAACTGACGCATCCTTATTTACCAAGAGGAGACGCCTAAGGCCTTAGCGCCTGCATTGGAAGCCTCATTAGGAGACGTCAATGCCCATGACGCCTGCATTGTGCCTCACGAGGAGGCGTCAATGCCTATGACGCCTGCATGTCTTGACATATTGGGCGCCTAGCCTCTTGGCGCATATATTTTATATCTCCTCTGTATAAATACCTCGCCCTGGATGCAATATTTTCACACAAAATCCTCCCATACTACCATATTTTCTTTCATTCAACTCCATTCTCCTTCAAGTTTTTGTGTTTTAACCATGTCTGAATACATTCACAAGCAAAATTTCGATTTAATATTTTCCGCCGTTGCGTTTCCGATAAAGATTCGACTATGGAATATAGATTCATTTGAACGTCTTAATCGGACGTTGAACAATTGGTTAGATGGAGAAATTGGAGATGGTGAAAGGATTAGAAGAATCCAATGGCTTGTGTCCACGTTCAACCAAAATGGAGAAGTGCGTGAATGGGTGAATATTAAGACTGACCGAGACGTTCATAGGATGATGCATTGCATGTTCAAAATTGTTTTGATGGTTGTAGTCACATAGTTCTTGTATTGTAGTTGTTTTAATTGTTCGTGTTATTATTTATGTAATGGTATTTTCATCACAAACTTATAATATGAAATAAATTTAGTTTTTCATATATTACAACAGATGTACATGTGAATTTATCTGGTTGTGCTCGTTCCAACACTAAGACAGTTAGTAGGATTGACCTGGCTAACGACATGAACTACATAATCTAACCATTTTGTTCACCGTATCCATTTCGGTTCGAATGCGGGTGCTGTTTGGACGACCCTTTTTCTTCCTTTGCATAACTTCGTTGTGCCAGACGATGTCCCCTTGATATTCTGGCCAGTAATCCTCTTTTGCTACTACGGAAAAACTAATTTTATAAACATTTGATAGGTTGGTGACTTTGTAAACGTCAGATAACAAGTATGATGGATCCATTCGAACCTTTGAACATGCCGCAATGACATGGGAGCAGGGCGTATGAAAGACTTGAAACTTTCCGCAATCGCACAAACCTCTATCTAGTTCGACTTTGTATTGTCCCATCGGCATGCCCTCATTGTGATCCATGGACTCGACAACACTATACTAACCTTTAGTGCGGTCAAACACCGTGACCACATGTGTGTTTGCTTTGGCAACTTCATGTCTAATAAATTTCATTGAAGCATCACTGAACAACTGCCCAAATTGCAACACTGAACTCCATTTGGAACTTCTGGTCTCAAATAATGCCCCTAGACTGAAATATGCTGCCTGGACCAGACGATGTAATACTCTTACACAACTATATTTTAATTTAAAAATACTTATCAAATTATTTATCATCTAATCGTTTCGTATTGTTTTATAGTTTAGCTGGAGGCCATATTTGAGTCTTGATCATGATGTGAACCATGACGATGCTGCAGTTTGGACAACAAAGACACCAATTATCCGGTTCACTATTGTGTAAATGCACCAGAGTGACGGGGTCAAACTACAGTTTGACAAGCAACAACAGATTCCAGAACCTCCCACGTGTTTGGGGAATTGACATAAAAAAAGAGTTGATGCCCAATGGGATTATTCCGACTGGAGAGACTTTGCAAAAGAGATGTGTCGTTAATGGAGAATCGACGACAACACATCTTAAACGAATCAGTCATCCATGGTGCAAGACCAACTCAACAATATATGACATGGTTTAGGTCGGTAACAACTCAACAATTTGTGTCTGAGCGACAGTATTTGATGGATCCACGCCAACTAGCTTCGTCATCGTAACAACAAGTCCCCGTCCAACACCAATGTCAAACCACTCAAACCCAACAACTAACCTCACAACATCAACCTACCACATACACCCAACAACCAAACACCCAACTTCACAACCCATTCATGCCATCCACCCAACAACCAAACACCCAACGTTGCAATCCATTCATGCCACCCACCGAACCACAAAACTAAGAATCTAACCCTACCCACCAACAACCATACGCTTCAACCACAACTGTCTATAGCCCAAATAATTCATATGAGTCACTTCATCGTAGCCCCCCACCAATGACCACTAAAATATCCCATCACCAAAACACACAACCATTGTTTAACTATAGTACGCCCCAAGAACCATTGCTTTCTTTCCAAAACGATTAAATGTCCCAATTTGGGCAACTATACCGTTCACAATCCACCCAATCCTATCGACCTAACTACGATGACATGGGCACCGAACTCCATTAAGGAAGCACTGTTGGCCAGAACCCTTCCGGATATTGGGAACAAATGATGACACATCTATCAAATACCGCTGGAACTTCTGCCGGACCTTCACACCAGCCATCATTCGATCAGGTCAGCACACAAAGACCCCAAACACCTCAGAAAAATTGTGGGAGACCTCGGAGACAAACTAACGCACCTGGATGTGGAACAGGGGAACGTTTCGATCGGGTCGGTCATTAAATTTTTGGTCAATCCCATGTAACATTTATTATATCATGAATATTTTTTTTACATTACTTTTTATTATTTCATAAATAAAAAAAATTAAAAACTAAAAAAAAAATACAAGGGTATATGCGCCAGATGAATTGACACATACACCACATGCACAATGCAGACGTCATAGACATTGACGCCTCCTCATGGGACACAATGCAGGCGCCATGGGCATTGACACCTCCTCACGAGGCTTCCAATGCAGGCGCCAAGGCCTTAGGCGCCTCCTCTCGGTACAATTAGGATGCAGCAGTTCATCTTGCGCATTTTTTTTAAATGTGGTTATTTCGATTTTTTTTAAAAGAAATTATTATTTTGAAATTAATTTTAAAAATATTAATTATTTTAAAAAAAATCAAATACATGTCTTTCATCTCTCAGAGTTGAAAAATATTTTATATTTTGAGTGCATATTTCTTTTTCTTAAAATATAAAATGTTAATAATATAGTATAATACTTTGCTGAATTAATTGGATACTAAGTGTGATTTAAGAAATTCAGAGGGTGCAATTGAAACCCTCTCAAGTATACGTAGCTCCGCCCCTAGGTTTCCGTCAGTGTGTTTTCTTACTCCTCTTTCCGATCAACCTTTGTTGAAACCCCAAATCACCATTCTCTGAAGCAATCCGAAAGATTTTGCTTAGTGCTGATTGAAAAATGGAAGAAAAAAATGGAAGAAAACGCCAAGGTGAAAACCTAAAATCAAACAAGAACAACAAAAAGCATAATCAGGTTTTCGAATACGGCAACTACAAGAGTTACTACAACTACCGAGTAACATATTCTTCTTCACCTTTTACCTTTACCTGCACCCACATTATCACCGTCTTTATCGTATTTTGATCTTGTTTCAGATTAGTCAAGGTGTTGATGAAGATCCTCGCTTGAAAGTTTTCAACAAAGAGTGGTTTCAAGGAAAGGATTGTCTTGATATTGGTTGCAATAGTGGGATAATCACCATACAGATTGGTATTTTTCTTTCTTTCTTAAATACCTCTTCAATTCAATTAATAACTATTGCGTTAATGTCTAATTTTCATGCATCATTAGCCTTGATTTTAGCTCTTGTTGTTGTTGTTGTTGTTGTTATTATTATTGTATAGTAATTTCTATCATGATGATGTAAATTTTACCTCTCTCCCAACAGCACTCAAGTTTAGCTGCCGGAGCATTCTTGGAATTGACATTGATTCTGGTAAGACTCGTATCTGTTCTCATATTTAAGATGCTATGTTAAAAATTGTTCTGACTCCTGAATCCTATTGGATGCTTATTAGAAAATATATAGTTTTCAATTACATCAATACTGCCAGTAATTTGGAAACAGATAATAGGAAGTCCTCCTTTTGTAATCCCAAATTGTTTAGTTTCAACTGTTTATTCTTTTGTTTTTATGGGTAATGCTAGATCGGGTGTGCGATGCAAATTGGAATTTGAGAAGAACTGCTAGAATGAAATCTGCCGGGAATAAACCTTCCAAGGTCTCCAAACTCAATGACAACAGCCATACGGACCATTCAAAGAACAGTGTTACTCCATCATCACATGTTGAAACGAAAGACTTTTCAAATGAGCCTTCTTCTTTGGAGCAAATTGATCTTTCCAATATTGTTTCTTTTCAATGTGAAAATTTTGTTCAGAGTTGGCACCCACCAGGAAAACAGTATGATACTATTCTTTGGTAAGTTGCTGCTGCTTTTTCTGCTTCACTAAATAAAACCTTTTCTTTTGGCATTCCTTATGCCTCTTGGGATACTAAAGTCCAGTTCATAATTGTTTGCCTTGATTATGTTTATATTGTTTGGGCCTTTTCTGGCCTGTTTGCCCATATTTGGGTTTGACTTCTGCTGAATAGTTGATATCTCCAAATGGATTGTCTATATATTGTAGTATTCATTTTTAAACACGAACTCAATTGACTTTCTGTTCACCAAGCATTTACTTCATTTTTAATTACTAAGCTGCTGGCAAAAAGAAATTCATTCTTAATCTTAAGTTACACATGACTTACTCTTTCTATATATTCTAACTATTATTTGCAGTCTGAGTGTAGCAAAATGGATTCATCTAAATTGGGGGGATGATGGCTTAATTACATTATTTGCAGAGACTTGGAAGCTGCTCCGACCTGTGAGTATTATCTCCTACCATCCTTTTTTCCCTTTCTCTATGTTTTAACCACATAATATAAAAGTTCAGTTGGTAAAAGAAAAAGCCGTGATATATGGGACATGTCTAATGAGAGGAATGTTTTATTTATGCTGAGTCTAGCAGCATTAGATTATATTCCATGCCTGTGCATGGACCCTTCTAAACAATCTATGTCTGTTGCCTGTCTCTGACAGAACTCACAAATATAATGGAAGAAATTGTGTATTATTTATGGAATTTGATTGATCATGAAGCTCTACAAGTTGAAAAGATAAACCCGAGTATGAATAATCCTACGAGAGAGATGATTCTCTCCTAAGTCCTACCAGAATTCCTCACAATATGCAAAAATGACCCTCCACCTAGCCTCTCTCCTGCTAATGACATAATCCTGTAGAACAAACTAGACTAACATACTCTTTCCCTTCGCTCCTGGCCCACTTTTCCTCTCCCCGTGCAAACATGCCATATGGCGGTTTCAATCTTCGACTCCTCACAAGTTGAAGGCCCAGGTGTCCTATCAAGCTAATATTTAGCAAATTGACATTTCGGCTAATCCTCATCTTCCCAAGTAGTGTCATCCTAATTATGCCCGTTCCATTTAATCGACAACTGCCTTATTAACTGTCATTCTACTAACTCATCCATTTTGATCTCCAGCCCCACTGGTAACTCAACTCTGCTGAATAAATGAACTCTAGCTGAATCTGGCAGGTTGAGCTTATAAGAACAGCTCCAATCTTCTCAATTATGGGAAATGGTCCAAATTACCGTGGGGCCAATTTTTGATTGATTTTTCTAGCTACTATTTGTTGTTGATGTGGCCTCAGTTTCTAAAACACCCACTCTCCACCTCAAAGTTCAAATCTCTTCTCTTTTGGCCCGCATACCCTTTCATTTGTTGTTGGACTCGGGTTCAAATGGTGCTTCAATTGTCACAGCGCCTCATTTCATCTTATCAACTCTGTTGCCACTGCTTCCGCTCTCGTCCTTCCTAGAGAAAATCTCACCAAAGGAGGTGGTTTTCTCCCATAAACTACAAAAATTGTGGTACCATTGGACCCATGAAAAGTATTGTGTACCATGATAGGACCTGAGATGAGAATGTGGAGTTAAAGAGACTAGTAGTGACTAAATATACTATTGAGGTGTTTAAATAACAATGTAGTCAATAATGGGTCTCCTACAAATAACAGAATCCTCTAGAATAAACCTGCCAACTCACTAAATATAGCTTCTTCTCTTCTCTCCCGGCCCACCCGCTTCTCACGTAAACATGCCATTCTGTGGGCCTCTTAATTGTGGTTTCAATCATTGGCTCCTCATAAGTTAGAGGCCCGGGTATCCTATCAGTCTCCTTCCATTATCTTTATCTTTATCTTGCTAATCATGCTTGCTTTCTTGTATACACTTTCTCAAAACCCCATCTCTGCACTACATCCAAGTGTGTTTTTCTCTGTTCTAGAGATTCCAGCTCTGATTCGTTTTCTGAACTTGAATTAATTAATGGTGCACATATTTTCTGGTAAAACCACACACCAACATAACCTTCCTCTTAATATAATCTGTTACTTACAATGTAATATTTCTTCTAAACAGGGTGGCATTTTTGTGTTGGAACCTCAGCCATGGAAGTCATATGAAAGCAACCGTAATGTCACAGAGGTAACAATTAACTGGCTGTCATTTCTGTGATTATGGATTTCGTAGCTCAAAGGGTATACTTTATACAGTTATCTTGGATCCATTTATTTTGTAAATCAAGTGCATGGCGTGTTTGTGGAAACATTTCCTGAAATTTGAATGTATTATGTTTAGGGGTTTGCTCGTGAGCAAAGCAAGTCCTACCTTTCCAATTGATAAATGCTCTATGTTTTCTTCTGTAACTTCACTTTATGTTGGTGGAGCAACCAATGCATTATCAATATGCTAATACTATTACTATAGCTTTGCTTTTAAATCTCTTTATCACTTTTTACAAAATGAGAAAGGGGCTAGTATTGAGTCATTTTTTCTCCATTATGCAGAATACTTCTGCTAACTTCCGTAATATTAAGTTTCGACCAGAAGAGTTTCAGGAAATACTGCTAGATAAGGTTTGTTTTAAATACTTCAGGAATGATATTTTGAAGTCTGCTCCATTTATAAGCATTCCTTTTGTTTTGCCAATTTATTTATTACAATTTTGTTTAGATAGTAATGGATAATATTTAACTTATTTGTAGATTGGATTTAGAACAGTAGAAGCAATCACTTCAGATTTGTCAGGTAGTACAGTTGGTTTCAACAGACCAATTTTGGTTTTTCAGAAATAACGAATGCAGAATGCCATGTGATGAGTAAATGTGATTCTTCTCAGCAGAGAAGTAGCTGTTATATATTTTGAGATCAGAAGCTTGCATGCCATGAAACTGCTGTTCAAGATGATGAATGACATGCATGGAAGCAAATTTTTGGTTAAATGAAAATGCAGTGTCTAATAGAATGAGATATAATTTATTGTATTATAAAAATATTTAAAGAATTAATTAATTTTATTTTGTTTCAGTTTACTTGCTATTTTTTTTTTGGTTTTCACCACCTGTATCTCGTCCATTGGACCGACTAATTCGGTTCGAAGGTCAGTTCTAACCTCAAGGGATTCCAATCCCCTCCCAATCGTGGGACCGATTTTGTGTTCAATGATGGTCTTGCTTTATGTAGATGCTTTTTTTCTTTTGGTCTAAGTTAGCAATTGTGGAATTAATTGGACCTTGAAATGTCTATGAAAGTAACGTTCAGCAATCACTTTCACAGAATATAATATAGCGGGCAAGAGCACAGAAGTCAAATATAGCAAAACAGAATTATGATCAACAAGTACCTCATTACTTTTTCTTTCTACGTTTTCTTCGTTTGTTAACGGTCCTCATTATGGCATTTTAGGACCAAAACTGCACTCATTCCTTATATATATCAACACCATTGTGTAGTATTCCACCTCATTCAACATCAAACTATGGATACTCACACTTTCCATTATCTTCTTTTCACCCCAAACTCTCACATTCATACAAAAGCCAGAACTGACATTGGCAATTCTCATGTCCATCCGCATGGGACTTTTTTCCCATAATGCCCCAATGTTGAAATAATTTTCCCACAATACCCCAGTTTGATTTTTTTTTCCAAACTGTCTCATTTTTTTATTTGGGCTCGTCCATTCATTGGACGAGTTGATGAAGGACTTTTTTTGCTGGGTAGGTTCGGTCATTCATTGGCCGAGCTAGTGAAGGGAGTGTTTTTATTTTTTATTTTTTATTATTTTAAAAAGTATTATATAATTAAATAATTTTATTAAAATTATTATTAAATAGTTTTCTAATTAGTTCTATATTTAAATAATATAATTAAATTTTTAAAAAATAATAATAATATTTTTATAAAAACATTTAAAATAAAATTCTAATAATAATAGTTTTTTATAATAATAATAGTTTTCTAATATTGTTTTTTTTAAATATTAATAATAAAATATATTTTTTTTAATATTAATAATAGAAATGATTTATTTTTTTAAGAATTACAATGGAAGAAATACATTTTATTCATATAATGGAAAAAATATTTTATTGATATAATGGAAGAAGTACATTTTATTTATAGTGACCGCCTGTTCCACATTTTGTGCCAACTTTTTTGCGTTTTTCCTTGCCCAAGTCTTCTTGTCTTTGTCTTGCGGGAGACGGAGATGAGTCGGAAGACAATTCATCATGGGCGTCTTGTTGTTGATGTTGTTGTTGACTTTGATGTTGTTGTGATGTGTTTGGAGGCATATCCATAATGTCGAGATCTTGAATGCGAAAAGAAGGGATATTCATTAGATGATCATCGGTGAGGTCATAGTTGGGTAGTGAATGTGAGAGTTATGTGTAGGTGCTGGGTTGGGTGTGTTGGATAGGAGGATAATAGACATCATCAGGGTTGTATGTAGGAGTGGGCTGTGCGAATGTGGTGTTAGATGTTTGGGGTTGAGAATGAGGGTTTGAGTATTCAAAGTTGGGTTGAGGAATTGGAGTGTATTGTATGGGTGGGCGTAGGTTGGTTTGTTGTTGATATTGTTGGTTGTAATAGTAGTTTGTTTGAGGGAATGGAGTGTGGGGATTATGGTGTTGGGTTAAGGTGGAATAAATTGTGTGTTGTTGTGTGGTCTGGGTGTGTTGGTAAGTTTGTTGAGCTGAGGATGATGGTTGGTTATGTTGTTGTGGGGGTGATGTTGTTTGTTGGATTGAAGAAGCTACACGTTGATGTGGATCATTCAAAAACTGTGTTGGAGCAACGTGTATAAAAGGAATTGATAAAAACCAATTCATGTATTCTCTATCCGGCTTAGACTCACCAATTACCGAGTTTCCTTGTAACACCAAATGCCTTCTTCTTTTCCATTCTTTTAGCTCTTCTTTGTTTAAATCTTGCCAATGTGTGTCCCAAGCTTGGACCATAGTCATGTTATGGTGTTCACTTAGACATCTTGGCTGAGATGGTATTTGTTGTTCAAATCCAAATTGGAGTTTGACTCGATCCGTCTGATGCATCTCAACGGTAAAGAAACATACCATATATGTTGTTGCACTCCAAACTCGGCTGTCATTGTAATCAGACACTGGATATTGTACGTACGACCTCCAAATAAACTGTTAAAAGAAATATAACTATTAGAATGTATAAAATAAATTTAAATAAGTTGAATATTATAATTAATCATTCTTACATCGTTTTCTTCCATGTGTTCTATTGCAACACGGTACCCTCGTAGATGATGACGAGGATTATTTCCGTAATTCATACCTCGTTTGCACCGTCTTGCATATTAAAAAAAAACCTTAAAGCGACGTATAAATAATTTTGAGAAACATAAATTGCATTTAAATGAAAATCGTTACCTTAATGCATAAGGATGTGATGGAACCTCGTTACTAACCGGGGCTAACAAGGGTATGCGTGTGAATGCCCGTACAGTTAGTAATACAACACATCCTCCTATGCTCTTGACTCCTTTATGGACTGCCTTGCACATATGTCTATATAGTGTCGTCAGACAAGCAGAACCCCAAATGTATGTATTACATTTTTCTAGGCCTCCTACTAAAGGTAACCAAGAAGAATGCAACAAATTGTGACTCTTATCTGACATTAAAAAAAGTAGCAATTAAAAGTAAAATATAAATTTTTGAATGAAGAATATTTTCTGCCTCGGTCGGGTTAGAGTTATTTTTCAGTTGTGTTAATACTGCTTCTAACCAAACTATTTTAACAGAAGCCCCATTTTTATCCGAAGCTGTTGGTTCGATGCCCAAATTCTCCATGTAAACATCATTGGTTACGTTTGTTGAGCCATTAACAGCTTTACCATTGATTCGGAGACCGAGTAACATACTCACATCCTCTAGTGTGATAGTACATTCACCCGTTGGTAAATGAAAGGTATGTGTCTCGGGTCTCCATCTCTCTAACAATGCAACAATTAATTTAGAACCTACTTTTAGACTTGCAATTTTGGTCACATTTGCAAAACCGGCTAGTTCCAAATACGGTATTATAACCGCACTTGGTTGAATGTATGTATGCGAATGGACCCGGAACCTACCGTCTTGCTGAAATTCAAATAAAAATGGTAATGAATATTTGATGTGATATTTACATATTGAATTTGTGAAATAGATTTGAAAGAGACTTACGTATTCGACAATGTTTGCCGCCGTCCCACGGTGTGATTCACCCATCCATAACAAAGACATTTTGGAATTGAAGATAGTGAATATTTGTAGAGAGTAAATATTTGAAGAGAGTAAGTATTTATGAAATAGAAATTGTAGGAAGATGATGAGAAAGAATTAGAGAGGAAAGGATTATTTATAGTAGTAAAAAATAATAAATATATAGGTTAGAATTGTAATGGTTGATTGGACAATTAATGGAATGCATGCAAAATATTTTGGCAAGGAATCCTGCAACCAAGAGATTCCCACGCTAATGAGAAATCACACTGCCAAAAAGCCTGCATGTAGACTCGTCCCTTTGATGGACGAGTTAACCTTTGTAATGTATGGGCTCGTCCAATGGAATGACGAGATAATTCATGTGCCGTGTGGGCTCGTCCAATGGAATGACAAGTTTGTTCTTATAGGGTTATGGCTCGTCCAATGAATGGGCGAGCTAGTAAAGGCTAGGGTTCACGCTTTCTCTCTCTTCCAATTGAATGACTAACTACATGTGATTTGTATAGGGTTTGGTTTACTATAAATTGCATTAACATCTTCATTCATTCTCACCAAACCAAATCTACTACATTTATATCTTTACTTATTTTCATCAAACCAAATATTGTACATTCATATCTCCTAAATCAAATCAAATATTCCACATCCATGGCTCAAAGAAATTTAATTGTGTCTATCCATTCCGAAGGGTCCCTTTTCATAGATGCAAATGAGGGATTCTTATTTTGCAATACGAATTTGCATATGTTCAAAATCCACATCAACTCCGACTTCCATCATTTAAAAGACCGTATTGAAAAAAAGTTACAAAGTTATGTTGAAGACATCATTTATCGCCATCCATTATTTAATGGAGATAATAATACCGTCTTTTACATAATGACACCCATTGAGACCGACGAAGATGTCAAGTCGATGTTTCAATGTCATATAACATTATCTCAATTACCCACCATTGAGATATATGTTCGTCTAGTCGAAAATCTTGAAGAACAACCGAGTCACAATGAAAATGTTGAAGAACAACCGACTCACAATGAAAATCTCTGTTATCCAACGCAATCTGTACAGTCACACGACTACGGAATGAGTCAAGCCATTGACGAAGAACCGACTCAAAATAATGAACCTTTCATACCAAATGAAGAGGTAGGCGAGAATAGTGAGGATGATCTTGAGGAGGTTCAATTTGAAGATCTATTTGGTGTTAGCGATGACGATGGCAATGAAGACATCTTCGACACACCGACCGTTGCACTAAGAGCGCAACCAATTAGTTTGTACAACCCACCTGTGCACATGCAAAATATAAGTTTGGATGATGCTGAACCAATCTCCGTTTTCGGAAGTTTCATACCAACTCACAATGCTGACGAAATAAAGGAGGGCATCGAGTATGAAAATAAGGAAGAGTGTGTTCTGGCGTTGCAACAATGACATATAAAACGTAGTCTAGATTTTTCGATGGTTAAATTTGACAATGTACGTTTTGTCATCAAATGTAGAAATTCAACATGCAATTTCAAATGCAGGGTCTCTTTGCGTAAGGGCAACTCAAGGTGGAGAGTTGGTAAGTCTGGTGGGCCTCATACGTGCACAACCACTTCCATGTCACAAGACCATACAAAACTCAGTTCAGAAATGATTAGTAAGAGCATAATGGAGCTTGTAAATCGGGACGCTTCTCTTAAGGTGAAGGTTATCATCGCTCATGTTGCTGAGAAATACAGGTATATCATATCCTACAAAAAGGCATGGATTGCAAAGTGTAAGGCAATTGAGTCGCTGTATGGAAATTGTGAGACATCTTACAACGATCTGCTGCAGTGGATACTGGTAATGAAAATATATCTACCAGGTACCATTATAGAACTACAATCCTTACCTGTGATTTCAAATGATGGTTCTTACTTGGGTGACCAAAGGATATTTCATCGTCTATTTTGGGCGTTTCAACCATGTATACGTGGTTTCTTGTATTGTAAACCTATTGTGCAGGTTGATGGAACATGGTTGTATGGCAAGTACAGAGGGACTCTGTTGATGACTGTGGCACAGGATGGGAATGAGAACATATTTCCGATAGCGTTCACATTGGTTGAAAGTGAGACAAAGGAAGCTTGGAGTTTCTTTCTTAAGAATTTAAGAATACACGTTACCCCCCAAGCAAACCTGTGTCTAATATCAGACAGGCATGAATCGATAAAGAGTGCATATAACAATCCGGAAAATGGATGGCAGTATCCTCCATCATCACACGTCTATTGCATTTGACACATCGGGCAAAACTTCATGTGCGAGATTAAAGACAAGGATCTGCGCAAAATAGTTGTTAACATGGGTTATGCATTAACAGAGGCAAAATTTAACTACTACCGGGGGGAAATAAGAAGAACAAACAACGGCGCTTTATCATGGATAGACAACATCCCTCGGGAGAAGTGGGCAAGGGAATTTGACGGAGGGCAACGCTGGGGTCACATGACAACTAACCTAGCAGAAGCAATGAACTCGGTGCTAAAAGAAACCCGAAACCTTCCAATCACTGCATTGGTCAAATCTACGTACTATCGATTAGGATCACTATCTGGTAGAAGAGGCCATAAATGGACAAAAATGTTAGCCTCTGGGCAGATTTTCACTGATAACTGCAACAAGGGGATGACTGAGGAAGTCATCAAAGCTAACACGCACAACGTCATGCAGTTCGATCGCGAGAGATTTTATTTCATGGTCCAAGAGAAGATTAATCATAACGACGGTCGACCAACCGAAACATTTAGCGTTGATATGAGGAAACAACACTATGACTGTGGGAAATTTCAGGCATTTCACTTACCTTGCTCCCATGTAATCGCAGCATGTTCGAGCATACGCCAGGACTACTCCATTCACATTCCAGACGTCTTCAAAATTCTTAACGTCTTCAAGGTCTATAAGGAGAGTTTCCTAGGACTTCCCCATTAGGAGAATTGGCCACAATATGAAGGATTTACTCTTTGCCACGACGACTTTATGAGAAGGAGGAAGAAAGGGCGCCCAAACAACACCAGGATTAGAACCGAGATGGACGACGTTGAGAAGGAAAAGAGAAGGTGTGGAATTTTCCGTGAAATAGAACACATGCGTAGGAAATGTCCTAATGTTGCAGGACCGTCCCAGCGACCATCCAGATGATTATGTTGTTATTTTAAATATCCGTCCAGATGATTATGTTTTTTTTTAATTATTAACTAGTATGCACGTACTATATATAAACCATTGTGTATTTCTAATGTCTTTTGGGAACAAACAATTATGAAATACATTTGATAATCAAAGGCTTCTGGTTACAAAGCACGACCACATCAACTAAACAACAACAACAACCAACACAAGTGGTAATTAAAAAACTAATCAACAACAACAACCAACACAAGTGGACCTTTAACTCCTCTATTAACTTCACCACTATGTGCCGAAAACATACACCGAACATCTTCATCATTTTCTATACGATCCAGGTAATACATGTACGTACCATCGGGGCTTGCATAAGTCAACATTATGTATGGACAATGATACTCTACTTTCCTCACCTTCATACGACGCTCGCCCAACTGTCGGAAGCCAGTGTGGATGGCTGAAATCAGTGTTCTGAAATTCCATTGCGGATCAAGGCAAACACTGATTTTTTCACCTTGTCCATAAAATACAAGACCCCAAACAGACATTCTTACCAAAAGAAAGGATTTTGTGATCTGAGTTACATTTCTACAAGTCCTATTATTTATAGAAAATTAATACTTGAATACTCGGCCAATCATTGGCTGAGACAGTACAAACACAAAGCAATTGCTCGGTCATTGAAATTTTGGAGGGAAACATATCATTCCCAAAAAATTATTGAAATTTTGGAGGAAAACATATCATTTTTATTATTAATATATAAAAAAAATTATTTTTATTATGAATATTATAAAAAATAATCATTTTTATTATTAATATTTTAATAAAACAATAGTAGAAAACTATTATTTGTATTTTATAAAAATATTAATATTATTTTTAAAAAAATCAATTATATTATTTAAATATAGAATTAATTAGAAAACTATTTTATAATAATTTTAATAAAGTTATTTAATTATATAATACTTTTTAAAATAATAAAAAATAAAAAAAAACAACTTCCTTCACTAGCTCGGCCACAGAACACATATAATATAAGAATAGGACTGGATATAGAGGGCAAATATTCCAATCAAAATCAAAGGTCACAGAACACATATCTTTTTTGTTTTTGGCTCTGTTTTCACCCATTTCTGCATTACTGCGTTGTTGTCTTTCTGTGTTTACATTTGATTTTTGTTTTGCATTTCTTTGAAGTGTTTTGGGGTTCTTTGGTATAGTTTGTAATATGTAGAAGATTTGTTTTGAGTGGTTAGTTTTGTTTCTAGTGGGAGAACATTTTAAGTTTTGCATTCTAAGTAATTAGTGATTACATTGTTAGACTGAACTTTTTTCTTTGTCGCATGTTGGCTATTTTCCTTTATCAGAATGTGAGTCATTTTATTTATTTAAGTATAATGCTAAAATGCTTATTAAGATATGCATACTGGTATCTTTAGATATGGAACTCTTCCATTTGTTCTATCATTTTTTTTCTTCTTAAAGTTGATCTCAACACATCTCTTCTGAACTTTTGTAATGATTTTGTTTGGTTTTCTAGCTTATAGGATGCAAATAGACTAGGCTAGATCAGATCCTAAAGTTTTAGGGTATTACTTTATCCCCTCTAAGTGGCGGGGATAAACACAGTGAAAGTATTACTTTATCTACTCCAAGTGATGGAAATAAACACATTGAAAACTCAGTTTTGTTAAAAGAAAGAAAAACTACACCTACGAATATCAAACCCACTACACTAAAGATCTAGAAGCCACTTCCCTCCACCAGGCCACTTACTAACTAACTGATATTTTAATGCTAACCTTAATATATAAACTAACATAAACTAAAAAACGAATTAAAATAAAAAACTAAATAAAAAAAAACAGTTAGTCTAACCTAATTAAAAACCAGCCGCTTGGCGGTTGGTTTTTTCAAAAAGAGAAATGGATTGGGAATACCAGTGGTAATTAAGTCCTAATTAAGTTCTAATTTAAAGCATGCTTTTTTTTTTTTGTTTTCTTTTATTTTAAAATAACAATAAATGAATAAAAAGTGATAATGAAATAGTAATGAACAAAAATCTTTCAATCTCCTCTCTCGTGTCCTTCCGTCTCTCACCTTCTCATTTTTTCGTCCCCTTCTCTGAATCGCTCTCTCTCAGAAACCCAATCGCCCTCACGAACTCACCTCTCAAACTCTGTCTCGTCCTCTCAACTCACAATCTCACTTAATCGTTACCAACTAAACTCTCTCAAACTCAGACATTCGTTCGAATTCACATGCTCAACAAAAGAAAATCTCACCTTTGGCGACGACGAATCAGGTGAGCTTAAATCTTCCTCCTCAATACTGTTTTTTTGATTTGGGATTTTAGGGTTTGTGGTCTCTTGTTCGCTGTTTCCCTTTTTTGTTTATGGCCGCCTCCCTCTCAAATTTTCGTCTCCCTCTCTGAATCGCTCTGCTTCCTATTTATCTCACAGATTAGGGTTTCAAAAGTGTAATTGGTGTTCAAAGGAGCATCCTGCAAAATCCTCTTTCATGTGCTCAGCTTGGATCGGCCTATTTTGATGCTAAAACCGAAAACGGTAATGTGGACTCCTGCTTTCTCTTCGCTTTTGTCCTCATGCTAATTTGGGAATTCCTTTTGAATTTTAACAGCTTTAATTAATTACCTGTGTTACTGCAGTGAAAATGGAGCATTGGTTTCGGTTCCGTTCTATTACCGTTTTTCTGTTTCTGTTTTAGGTACCGGTAATAGATCCTCGTTTGCCGGAGCCGCCCTGCAAAAGAATTGCCTGCAGCAGATCTGTATTCTTCTATTACTATCTTTCCAGCCATTATCATGGTCAATGCAACAAAAGGCGTCTTCATTTCCTGGTTTCTTCCTATCACTCACTCTTTCCTTTCAATTTTAATCACCTTTTTCCTCTATGCCAAATACTCAATTTCAAACCTTGGGCCAGTTTGTTTTAGCTTTAAAAAAATGAATTTTTTCTTTGTATTTTTGAAAATGGATTTTGCAAAAATATTTTTCAAAATATTACAAGTTTTTCTAAATTTATTTTTTTTATATTAAAAGATTGAATTGTTCATTGTATAACATAAATATACATTAGATCAAAACATAGTTAAAATCACAATTTTTTAAAAAAATTATATCTCAAAAATGATTTTTAGAAAAAGCTATTTGAAATAGCTTCAAAATTAAGTGATTTTTTGAAATTTTGATATCCAAAAAAAAGTTTCCATAAAATGATAAAGTACCTAAAATAAAATTTTAAGAATAACTATGTAAACAAAATTTTCATTTGAAGTTTTTATGAAAAGTTTGTTTGTAAATTTTTTTTACACTAAAATATATAACACTATAAAAATCATTTTTAAAAAAAACCAAAACAAACGGCCCCTTCTTTCCTGAAAGTTGATTTTTTCTTGCAATTTTGTTGCCATTTACAATATTTTAGGGGTTTTCACCTACTTGATCTTTATTAGCATCTAATTTGTAATAATAGGTATTTTTTTTGTTGTTATTGTGCAGTGACATACCTATGGCTCAATATATCATAAATATGAATGCTTCAATGCCTGCATGTGACAAGTTCATAATACATGTCTTGGATAGTACTCACATGTTTGTTCAACCCCATGTCGAGCTAATGATTCGGAGTCAAATCGCAAAGTTTAGAGAAGACAATACATATGTCAAGCCTTCTTGATTCAATTTCAATTTCATCTTAGGAATATATATGTTATTTTAGTTCTTTATCATGTTGGAAAACACTCTTCTATTGATGTTGATGTTGAAATGCCTTTTGAAAAGTTGTATAGACACATGATACAACTATTTTGGTTAAATTCATAAGGAACTGGTGCACTATAAACATGACCAACTTGATAACATCTATGTTCAGCAGCATGAGTGTGTACACTGTGTATATTGACTTTGACGTTGTGTTTGTTAAGACTTTCTCGAGCATTTCTCGGCAGAGAGAGCTGAAATAGTAGAGGAATGTTAAAACTATTGGAAAGAGGTTATCTAATTAAAATGTGTCTTCTAGTTTTGGCATTTCAGGTATTATGGCTTGATTGTAAACTACTCTTTTACATGATGTTGTGTTTATATAAGATGCTTACAAAAGTGAATCATGTCTGAAAATTGACAGCACCCCTTAACAGCTTGTCAACATGAGGAAGCTCTTGTCTATATAAAGTTCTTTACATGATATTATGCTTTCTCTGTCATTGCAAATTTTAAGCTATTTATTATTATGATGATAATTTTATTATTCTTTCTATGCTGGTGTAGTGCAACCAAAAGTTGGGTAGAATAAAAAAATGATATGTAATATTACCTCATAAAAGGTCTACTGGATCTGATTTCGATCTTCTATTGATATTTGATGTAACTTAGTTTGTTGATTGCATATAGAAAAATTTCACATGCTCTGTATACATTGTGTCTTTCCTGTTTTGATTTTCCTGTTTTGATACTATTCTTTGGTAAGTTGCTGCTGCTTTTTCTGCTTCACTAAATAAAACCTTTTCTTTTGGCATTCCTTATGCCTCTTGGGATACTAAAGTCCAGTTCATAATTGTTTGCCTTGATTATGTTTATATTGTTTGGGCCTTTTCTGGCCTGTTTGCCCATATTTGGGTTTGACTTCTGCTGAATAGTTGATATCTCCAAATGGATTGTCTATATATTGTAGTATTCATTTTTAAACACGAACTCAATTGACTTTCTGTTCACCAAGCATTTACTTCATTTTTAATTACTAAGCTGCTGGCAAAAAGAAATTCATTCTTAATCTTAAGTTACACATGACTTACTCTTTCTATATATTCTAACTATTATTTGCAGTCTGAGTGTAGCAAAATGGATTCATCTAAATTGGGGGGATGATGGCTTAATTACATTATTTGCAGAGACTTGGAAGCTGCTCCGACCTGTGAGTATTATCTCCTACCATCCTTTTTTCCCTTTCTCTATGTTTTAACCACATAATATAAAAGTTCAGTTGGTAAAAGAAAAAGCCGTGATATATGGGACATGTCTAATGAGAGGAATGTTTTATTTATGCTGAGTCTAGCAGCATTAGATTATATTCCATGCCTGTGCATGGACCCTTCTAAACAATCTATGTCTGTTGCCTGTCTCTGACAGAACTCACAAATATAATGGAAGAAATTGTGTATTATTTATGGAATTTGATTGATCATGAAGCTCTACAAGTTGAAAAGATAAACCCGAGTATGAATAATCCTACGAGAGAGATGATTCTCTCCTAAGTCCTACCAGAATTCCTCACAATATGCAAAAATGACCCTCCACCTAGCCTCTCTCCTGCTAATGACATAATCCTGTAGAACAAACTAGACTAACATACTCTTTCCCTTCGCTCCTGGCCCACTTTTCCTCTCCCCGTGCAAACATGCCATATGGCGGTTTCAATCTTCGACTCCTCACAAGTTGAAGGCCCAGGTGTCCTATCAAGCTAATATTTAGCAAATTGACATTTCGGCTAATCCTCATCTTCCCAAGTAGTGTCATCCTAATTATGCCCGTTCCATTTAATCGACAACTGCCTTATTAACTGTCATTCTACTAACTCATCCATTTTGATCTCCAGCCCCACTGGTAACTCAACTCTGCTGAATAAATGAACTCTAGCTGAATCTGGCAGGTTGAGCTTATAAGAACAGCTCCAATCTTCTCAATTATGGGAAATGGTCCAAATTACCGTGGGGCCAATTTTTGATTGATTTTTCTAGCTACTATTTGTTGTTGATGTGGCCTCAGTTTCTAAAACACCCACTCTCCACCTCAAAGTTCAAATCTCTTCTCTTTTGGCCCGCATACCCTTTCATTTGTTGTTGGACTCGGGTTCAAATGGTGCTTCAATTGTCACAGCGCCTCATTTCATCTTATCAACTCTGTTGCCACTGCTTCCGCTCTCGTCCTTCCTAGAGAAAATCTCACCAAAGGAGGTGGTTTTCTCCCATAAACTACAAAAATTGTGGTACCATTGGACCCATGAAAAGTATTGTGTACCATGATAGGACCTGAGATGAGAATGTGGAGTTAAAGAGACTAGTAGTGACTAAATATACTATTGAGGTGTTTAAATAACAATGTAGTCAATAATGGGTCTCCTACAAATAACAGAATCCTCTAGAATAAACCTGCCAACTCACTAAATATAGCTTCTTCTCTTCTCTCCCGGCCCACCCGCTTCTCACGTAAACATGCCATTCTGTGGGCCTCTTAATTGTGGTTTCAATCATTGGCTCCTCATAAGTTAGAGGCCCGGGTATCCTATCAGTCTCCTTCCATTATCTTTATCTTTATCTTGCTAATCATGCTTGCTTTCTTGTATACACTTTCTCAAAACCCCATCTCTGCACTACATCCAAGTGTGTTTTTCTCTGTTCTAGAGATTCCAGCTCTGATTCGTTTTCTGAACTTGAATTAATTAATGGTGCACATATTTTCTGGTAAAACCACACACCAACATAACCTTCCTCTTAATATAATCTGTTACTTACAATGTAATATTTCTTCTAAACAGGGTGGCATTTTTGTGTTGGAACCTCAGCCATGGAAGTCATATGAAAGCAACCGTAATGTCACAGAGGTAACAATTAACTGGCTGTCATTTCTGTGATTATGGATTTCGTAGCTCAAAGGGTATACTTTATACAGTTATCTTGGATCCATTTATTTTGTAAATCAAGTGCATGGCGTGTTTGTGGAAACATTTCCTGAAATTTGAATGTATTATGTTTAGGGGTTTGCTCGTGAGCAAAGCAAGTCCTACCTTTCCAATTGATAAATGCTCTATGTTTTCTTCTGTAACTTCACTTTATGTTGGTGGAGCAACCAATGCATTATCAATATGCTAATACTATTACTATAGCTTTGCTTTTAAATCTCTTTATCACTTTTTACAAAATGAGAAAGGGGCTAGTATTGAGTCATTTTTTCTCCATTATGCAGAATACTTCTGCTAACTTCCGTAATATTAAGTTTCGACCAGAAGAGTTTCAGGAAATACTGCTAGATAAGGTTTGTTTTAAATACTTCAGGAATGATATTTTGAAGTCTGCTCCATTTATAAGCATTCCTTTTGTTTTGCCAATTTATTTATTACAATTTTGTTTAGATAGTAATGGATAATATTTAACTTATTTGTAGATTGGATTTAGAACAGTAGAAGCAATCACTTATATGGCTGATATATGTAGTCATTTCATTAGTGTGAGAATATTGATTAGGCTTGTAACGAACATTGATTTGTGATGGAATGTCATGCCTTATCACTGAGGCTTTGTATTTATCAGACACATATAATATAAGAATAGGACTGGATACATAGGGCAAATATTCCAATCAAAATCAAAGGTCACAGAACACATATCTTTTTTGTTTTTGGCTCTGTTTTCACCCATTTCTGCATTACTGCGTTGTTGTCTTTCTGTGTTTACATTTGATTTTTGTTTTGCATTTCTTTGAAGTGTTTTGGGGTTCTTTGGTATAGTTTGTAATATGTAGAAGATTTGTTTTGAGTGGTTAGTTTTGTTTCTAGTGGGAGAACATTTTAAGTTTTGCATTCTAAGTAATTAGTGATTACATTGTTAGACTGAACTTTTTTCTTTGTCGCATGTTGGCTATTTTCCTTTATCAGAATGTGAGTCATTTTATTTATTTAAGTATAATGCTAAAATGCTTATTAAGATATGCATACTGGTATCTTTAGATATGGAACTCTTCCATTTGTTCTATCATTTTTTTTCTTCTTAAAGTTGATCTCAACACATCTCTTCTGAACTTTTGTAATGATTTTGTTTGGTTTTCTAGCTTATAGGATGCAAATAGACTAGGCTAGATCAGATCCTAAAGTTTTAGGGTATTACTTTATCCCCTCTAAGTGGCGGGGATAAACACTGTGAAAACTCTTGAATTTTGCTTACTATAAATTATGATAAAATTTTAAAGTATTACTTTATCTACTCCAAGTGATGGAAATAAACACATTGAAAACTCAGTTTTGTTAAAAGAAAGAAAAACTACACCTAGGAATATCAAACCCACTACACTAAAGATCTAGAAGCCACTTTCCTCCACCAGGCCACTTACTAACTAACTGATATTTTAATGCTAACCTTAATATATAAACTAACATAAACTAAAAAACGAATTAAAATAAAAAACTAAATAAAAAAAAACAGTTAGTCTAACCTAATTAAAAACCAGCCGCTTGGCTGTTGGTTTTTTCAAAAAGAGAAATGGATTGGGAATACCAGTGGTAATTAAGTCCTAATTAAGTTCTAATTTAAAGCATGCTTTTTTTTTTGTTTTCTTTTATTTTAAAATAACAATAAATGAATAAAAAGTGATAATGAAATAGTAATGAACAAAAATCTTTCAATCTCCTCTCTCGTGTCCTTCCGTCTCTCACCTTCTCATTTTTTCGTCCCCTTCTCTGAATCGCTCTCTCTCAGAAACCCAATCGCCCTCACGAACTCACCTCTCAAACTCTGTCTCGTCCTCTCAACTCACAATCTCACTTAATCGTTACCAACTAAACTCTCTCAAACTCAGACATTCGTTCGAATTCACATGCTCAACAAAAGAAAATCTCACCTTTGGCGACGACGAATCAGGTGAGCTTAAATCTTCCTCCTCAATACTGTTTTTTTGATTTGGGATTTTAGGGTTTGTGGTCTCTTGTTCGCTGTTTCCCTTTTTTGTTTATGGCCGCCTCCCTCTCAAATTTTCGTCTCCCTCTCTGAATCGCTCTGCTTCCTATTTATCTCACAGATTAGGGTTTCAAAAGTGTAATTGGTGTTCAAAGGAGCATCCTGCAAAATCCTCTTTCATGTGCTCAGCTTGGATCGGCCTATTTTGATGCTAAAACCGAAAACGGTAATGTGGACTCCTGCTTTCTCTTCGCTTTTGTCCTCATGCTAATTTGGGAATTCCTTTTGAATTTTAACAGCTTTAATTAATTACCTGTGTTACTGCAGTGAAAATGGAGCATTGGTTTCGGTTCCGTTCTATTACCGTTTTTCTGTTTCTGTTTTAGGTACCTGTAATAGATCCTCGTTTGCATCAGGTGCCTTGGTTCGAATTTCCTTGGCTTTATCAGCCCAAGGAAGGGTGTTTTTGGGTTTCACCGAATGAAAGGGTACTTGGGCTTATGTTTGCAATCATGACAGTGTTACAAGTCCCTCCTAATGAATCCTTGAGAAGCTGAGTGAGTTTTGAATTTCGGTATGGATTGTGCTTCTTGCCCTCTACAAGAGCATTGATGCAGCTGCTTAGTGCAAGAAGAGACCGGTAAATATTGGTACCCTCAAGAGACCTAAGTGTTCTTTGATCTGTGGCAAAAACTCTCTCTGACCCTGCAAGATCAATCAACGAGAGTTTGCCCACCTTGTGAATAATATTCACTGCAGTATCTCTAACTCGGTATTCAACCACGACCGAAGCAATGCCATCACTTCATCGGTGGAGTAAGCTCTGTATTGCGTAAGACTTGCTGCCTTCATTTCTTCCCTTTTTATTAAGTTGAATCTCCACAAACTTACCAAACTGACTTGAATTATTTTTCCTCACAGTCTTTGCATTGCCATTATGTTTTGCATTTGCACACTTGGAGCATGTTGTATGCAGCGTAGATTCTCCAAGACTTGCATTTTTATAGTGCTAAGATACGATTTACTGTTTAAATTTTCTATGTGCCCATTCAGAATCTTCAATGAGAAGCCTGGTCCAAAATATTTGATATAATCGTTCTCTGGAATCTCATTTGGAAGCTCTGTAGCTAGAAGAACTCCAGTTTCAACTGCACGGGTAAGATGTGATAAATCAATGTTATTCTTACGTGCCCATGCTTACATGGCTTGCAATTTTGAATACCAAAGTTGGATGCTAAGGCTGTTTCGTTTTTTTCCTTGCAGGTTTTGAAATATTGGACGGCCGGCATGCTAGCATTGAGTTGACAACATGTGTTTCAATATGGGGAATGGGATGATGCTAACCGAATTCCATGTGGTTTGATGGAAATCATGTTGTGGTTGGAACTCCTTTGGAATTGGGATTTCTTGAAATTCGACTACCTTGCTATTAATTCATGCCATAAGCAACAGACGAAATCAAAATGAAAGCACCATCATCACTGTTGAAATGAGTTTGTAATCTAGACATATGATAGACAAAGCAAAATTTGTAAACCATAAACTCGTGCAGAATGTCTATATACTCTGTACATCATAAACTTGTACATTATAATAGCACCATAAATTTCAGTCTTCAAACTAGTGCACTGCAGGTTTTGATGTGGGCTTTATTGTTGTTTTAACTTTGCAGGTGCATTGCCTGCAACCCTGGATAGGACCGGGTTTAATGCCAAGAACTGTATTGCTACAGGCTTGATGAGAAACGAGAGCAAAGGCTGGAACAGGTGGAGCTTGGCAGGAGGAAGAGGGCCGCTTCGAGGAAAAAAGCACCGGTCATTCTACATACTCTCCAATAGTTCTCGGTCAAATCCAGAAAATTCCTTTGTAGGTTCATTTGTAGATTTTTCTGCCGAGGGTCTGTTTGATCGTTTGTCTTCTAGTTGGCAGGTCAAATATATGGCGGCAGCAGAGATGGTAATTGGATTCCTGCGAGTGCAGAAGCATTCGTTGATCACAACGTCTCCAATATGAGTAGCCAGTTCCTGAGCAGATTTATTGAGCTGAAGAAGAGTGCAAAATCTTGGCATATGAACTGATATAGAATTGCTGTTAATGGGTCGACTTAGCTGTAAAGCTTCTCCCAATATCTTGATGTATCTTTAGTTTCTCCAGTTTTGTTCCTTTTGCCAAATAAGCTGGATTGTAAAGCCCCTGCTATAATGGAGCCAAACCGTCATAATTACTGCATCATCATATTGAGTTTTTTTGTTAGAAGTACAAGTAATTGACCAGTTTTCCGATGAGGAACTTCCATCATGACTGTAAGCTAGTGTCAAAACCTTTGCATTTAATGTAAGGTCATCTTTGCCAATCTCTTTGCACAATGTATCAGTCAGTGTCTGTGCTGCATCCCACCATGAAAAGAAAATGAACCACGCTGGTACTTGTTTTTTCTTTATGGATAAATAATATAGTAAATGAAAACCTCCATTAAAAGGTTTATGGATTAATTGTGGGTTTAAGGAATTTGGATATTTGATTATAAAAATGGATATGGATTTTTAGGCATAATCCAAAACTAACTTAAATATCAATTTAAATAATAATAACAAATCAGTAAAAACCAAATTAAAATCAAATTAATTTATAATTCATTTAAAATTACTTGGATATCAACTCTAACATTCATTTGGAAATAAAAAATCAATTAGAGTTTTAATCATTAGTAAAAATAAACAATTAAGATTAAATTGACAATTGGAATTAAACTTAAGATATTAAATTGACAATTGACAATTAAGATATTAAAATCCGTTTTATACTGATGAATGTATGCAAAATGCAAAAAATAAAAGAAAAAATGAAAAAATTTCAGGGTCAAAATCGGGGTATGACAGTTGCCTAAGCGTCTTCAACTAGAGAATATGAAGCAGGACACTCTTCATATGATCATAATTGGCTTTTGTATGAATGTGAGAGTTTGGGGTGAAAAGAAGATAATGGAAAGTGTGAGTATCCATAGTTTGATGTTGAATGAGGTGGAATACTACACAATGGTGTTGATATATATAAGGAATGAGTGCAGTTTTGGTCCTAAAATGCCATAATGAGGACCGTTAACAAACGAAGAAAACGTAGAAAGAAAAAGTAATGAGGTACTTGTTGATCATAATTCTGTTTTGCTATATTTGACTTCTGTGCTCTTGCCCGCTATATTATATTCTGTGAAAGTGATTGCTGAACGTTACTTTCATAGACATTTCAAGGTCCAATTAATTCCACAATTGCTAACTTAGACCAAAAGAAAAAAAGCATCTACATAAAGCAAGACCATCATTGAACACAAAATCGGTCCCACGATTGGGAGGGGATTGGAATCCCTTGAGGTTAGAACTGACCTTCGAACCGAATTAGTCGGTCCAATGGACGAGATACAGGTGGTGAAAACCAAAAAAAAATAGCAAGTAAACTGAAACAAAATAAAAATAAAAATAATTAATTCTTTAAATATTTTTATAATACAATAAATTATATCTCATTCTATTAGACACTGCATTTTCATTTAACCAAAAATTTGCTTCCATGCATGTCATTCATCATCTTGAACAGCAGTTTCATGGCATGCAAGCTTCTGATCTCAAAATATATAACAGCTACTTCTCTGCTGAGAAGAATCAATCACATTTACTCATCACATGGCATTCTGCATTCGTTATTTCTGAAAAACCAAAATTGGTCTGTTGAAACCAACTGTACTACCTGACAAATCTGAAGTGATTGCTTCTACTGTTCTAAATCCAATCTACAAATAAGTTAAATATTATCCATTACTATCTAAACAAAATTGTAATAAATAAATTGGCAAAACAAAAGGAATGCTTATAAATGGAGCAGACTTCAAAATATCATTCCTGAAGTATTTAAAACAAACCTTATCTAGCAGTATTTCCTGAAACTCTTCTGGTCGAAACTTAATATTACGGAAGTTAGCAGAAGTATTCTGCATAATGGAGAAAAAATGACTCAATACTAGCCCCTTTCTCATTTTGTAAAAAGTGATAAAGAGATTTAAAAGCAAAGCTATAGTAATAGTATTAGCATATTGATAATGCATTGGTTGCTCCACCAACATAAAGTGAAGTTACAGAAGAAAACATAGAGCATTTATCAATTGGAAAGGTAGGACTTGCTTTGCTCACGAGCAAACCCCTAAACATAATACATTCAAATTTCAGGAAATGTTTCCACAAACACGCCATGCACTTGATTTACAAAATAAATGGATCCAAGATAACTGTATAAAGTATACCCTTTGAGCTACGAAATCCATAATCACAGAAATGACAGCCAGTTAATTGTTACCTCTGTGACATTACGGTTGCTTTCATATGACTTCCATGGCTGAGGTTCCAACACAAAAATGCCACCCTGTTTAGAAGAAATATTACATTGTAAGTAACAGATTATATTAAGAGGAAGGTTATGTTGGTGTGTGGTTTTACCAGAAAATATGTGCACCATTAATTAATTCAAGTTCAGAAAACGAATCAGAGCTGGAATCTCTAGAACAGAGAAAAACACACTTGGATGTAGTGCAGAGATGGGGTTTTGAGAAAGTGTATACAAGAAAGCAAGCATGATTAGCAAGATAAAGATAAAGATAATGGAAGGAGACTGATAGGATACCCGGGCCTCTAACTTATGAGGAGCCAATGATTGAAACCACAATTAAGAGGCCCACAGAATGGCATGTTTACGTGAGAAGCGGGTGGGCCGGGAGAGAAGAGAAGAAGCTATATTTAGTGAGTTGGCAGGTTTATTCTAGAGGATTCTGTTATTTGTAGGAGACCCATTATTGACTACATTGTTATTTAAACACCTCAATAGTATATTTAGTCACTACTAGTCTCTTTAACTCCACATTCTCATCTCAGGTCCTATCATGGTACACAATACTTTTCATGGGTCCAATGGTACCACAATTTTTGTAGTTTATGGGAGAAAACCACCTCCTTTGGTGAGATTTTCTCTAGGAAGGACGAGAGCGGAAGCAGTGGCAACAGAGTTGATGAGATGAAATGAGGCGCTGTGACAATTGAAGCACCATTTGAACCCGAGTCCAACAACAAATGAAAGGGTGTGCGGGCCAAAAGAGAAGAGATTTGAACTTTGAGGTGGAGAGTGGGTGTTTTAGAAACTGAGGCCACATCAACAACAAATAGTAGCTAGAAAAATCAATCAAAAATTGGCCCCACGGTAATTTGGACCATTTCCCATAATTGAGAAGATTGGAGCTGTTCTTATAAGCTCAACCTGCCAGATTCAGCTAGAGTTCATTTATTCAGCAGAGTTGAGTTACCAGTGGGGCTGGAGATCAAAATGGATGAGTTAGTAGAATGACAGTTAATAAGGCAGTTGTCGATTAAATGGAACGGGCATAATTAGGATGACACTACTTGGGAAGATGAGGATTAGCCGAAATGTCAATTTGCTAAATATTAGCTTGATAGGACACCTGGGCCTTCAACTTGTGAGGAGTCGAAGATTGAAACCGCCATATGGCATGTTTGCACGGGGAGAGGAAAAGTGGGCCAGGAGCGAAGGGAAAGAGTATGTTAGTCTAGTTTGTTCTACAGGATTATGTCATTAGCAGGAGAGAGGCTAGGTGGAGGGTCATTTTTGCATATTGTGAGGAATTCTGGTAGGACTTAGGAGAGAATCATCTCTCTCGTAGGATTATTCATACTCGGGTTTATCTTTTCAACTTGTAGAGCTTCATGATCAATCAAATTCCATAAATAATACACAATTTCTTCCATTATATTTGTGAGTTCTGTCAGAGACAGGCAACAGACATAGATTGTTTAGAAGGGTCCATGCACAGGCATGGAATATAATCTAATGCTGCTAGACTCAGCATAAATAAAACATTCCTCTCATTAGACATGTCCCATATATCACGGCTTTTTCTTTTACCAACTGAACTTTTATATTATGTGGTTAAAACATAGAGAAAGGGAAAAAAGGATGGTAGGAGATAATACTCACAGGTCGGAGCAGCTTCCAAGTCTCTGCAAATAATGTAATTAAGCCATCATCCCCCCAATTTAGATGAATCCATTTTGCTACACTCAGACTGCAAATAATAGTTAGAATATATAGAAAGAGTAAGTCATGTGTAACTTAAGATTAAGAATGAATTTCTTTTTGCCAGCAGCTTAGTAATTAAAAATGAAGTAAATGCTTGGTGAACAGAAAGTCAATTGAGTTCGTGTTTAAAAATGAATACTACAATATATAGACAATCCATTTGGAGATATCAACTATTCAGCAGAAGTCAAACCCAAATATGGGCAAACAGGCCAGAAAAGGCCCAAACAATATAAACATAATCAAGGCAAACAATTATGAACTGGACTTTAGTATCCCAAGAGGCATAAGGAATGCCAAAAGAAAAGGTTTTATTTAGTGAAGCAGAAAAAGCAGCAGCAACTTACCAAAGAATAGTATCAAAACAGGAAAATCAAAACAGGAAAGACACAATGTATACAGAGCATGTGAAATTTTTCTATATGCAATCAACAAACTAAGTTACATCAAATATCAATAGAAGATCGAAATCAGATCCAGTAGACCTTTTATGAGGTAATATTACATATCATTTTTTTATTCTACCCAACTTTTGGTTGCACTACACCAGCATAGAAAGAATAATAAAATTATCATCATAATAATAAATAGCTTAAAATTTGCAATGACAGAGAAAGCATAATATCATGTAAAGAACTTTATATAGACAAGAGCTTCCTCATGTTGACAAGCTGTTAAGGGGTGCTGTCAATTTTCAGACATGATTCACTTTTGTAAGCATCTTATATAAACACAACATCATGTAAAAGAGTAGTTTACAATCAAGCCATAATACCTGAAATGCCAAAACTAGAAGACACATTTTAATTAGATAACCTCTTTCCAATAGTTTTAACATTCCTCTACTATTTCAGCTCTCTCTGCCGAGAAATGCTCGAGAAAGTCTTAACAAACACAACGTCAAAGTCAATATACACAGTGTACACACTCATGCTGCTGAACATAGATGTTATCAAGTTGGTCATGTTTATAGTGCACCAGTTCCTTATGAATTTAACCAAAATAGTTGTATCATGTGTCTATACAACTTTTCAAAAGGCATTTCAACATCAACATCAATAGAAGAGTGTTTTCCAACATGATAAAGAACTAAAATAACATATATATTCCTAAGATGAAATTGAAATTGAATCAAGAAGGCTTGACATATGTATTGTCTTCTCTAAACTTTGCGATTTGACTCCGAATCATTAGCTCGACATGGGGTTGAACAAACATGTGAGTACTATCCAAGACATGTATTATGAACTTGTCACATGCAGGCATTGAAGCATTCATATTTATGATATATTGAGCCATAGGTATGTCACTGCACAATAACAACAAAAAAAAATACCTATTATTACAAATTAGATGCTAATAAAGATCAAGTAGGTGAAAACCCCTAAAATATTGTAAATGGCAACAAAATTGCAAGAAAAAATCAACTTTCAGGAAAGAAGGGGCCGTTTGTTTTGGTTTTTTTTAAAAATGATTTTTATAGTGTTATATATTTTAGTGTAAAAAAAATTTACAAACAAACTTTTCATAAAAACTTCAAATGAAAATTTTGTTTACATAGTTATTCTTAAAATTTTATTTTAGGTACTTTATCATTTTATGGAAACTTTTTTTGGATATCAAAATTTCAAAAAATCACTTAATTTTGAAGCTATTTCAAATAGCTTTTTCTAAAAATCATTTTTGAGATATAATTTTTTTAAAAAATTGTGATTTTAACTATGTTTTGATCTAATGTATATTTATGTTATACAATGAACAATTCAATCTTTTAATATAAAAAAAATAAATTTAGAAAAACTTGTAATATTTTGAAAAATATTTTTGCAAAATCCATTTTCAAAAATAAAAAGAAAAAATTCATTTTTTTAAAGCTAAAACAAACTGGCCCAAGGTTTGAAATTGAGTATTTGGCATAGAGGAAAAACGTGATTAAAATTGAAAGGAAAGAGTGAGTGATAGGAAGAAACCAGGAAATGAAGACGCCTTTTGTTGCATTGACCATGATAATGGCTGGAAAGATAGTAATAGAAGAATACAGATCTGCTGCAGGCAATTCTTTTGCAGGGCGGCTCCGGCAAACGAGGATCTATTACCGGTACCTAAAACAGAAACAGAAAAACGGTAATAGAACGGAACCGAAACCAATGCTCCATTTTCACTGCAGTAACACAGGTAATTAATTAAAGCTGTTAAAATTCAAAAGGAATTCCCAAATTAGCATGAGGACAAAAGCGAAGAGAAAGCAGGAGTCCACATTACCGTTTTCGGTTTTAGCATCAAAATAGGCCGATCCAAGCTGAGCACATGAAAGAGGATTTTGCAGGATGCTCCTTTGAACACCAATTACACTTTTGAAACCCTAATCTGTGAGATAAATAGGAAGCAGAGCGATTCAGAGAGGGAGACGAAAATTTGAGAGGGAGGCGGCCATAAACAAAAAAGGGAAACAGCGAACAAGAGACCACAAACCCTAAAATCCCAAATCAAAAAAACAGTATTGAGGAGGAAGATTTAAGCTCACCTGATTCGTCGTCGCCAAAGGTGAGATTTTCTTTTGTTGAGCATGTGAATTCGAACGAATGTCTGAGTTTGAGAGAGTTTAGTTGGTAACGATTAAGTGAGATTGTGAGTTGAGAGGACGAGACAGAGTTTGAGAGGTGAGTTCGTGAGGGCGATTGGGTTTCTGAGAGAGAGCGATTCAGAGAAGGGGACGAAAAAATGAGAAGGTGAGAGACGGAAGGACACGAGAGAGGAGATTGAAAGATTTTTGTTCATTACTATTTCATTATCACTTTTTATTCATTTATTGTTATTTTAAAATAAAAGAAAACAAAAAAAAAAAGCATGCTTTAAATTAGAACTTAATTAGGACTTAATTACCACTGGTATTCCCAATCCATTTCTCTTTTTGAAAAAACCAACCGCCAAGCGGCTGGTTTTTAATTAGGTTAGACTAACTGTTTTTTTTTATTTAGTTTTTTATTTTAATTCGTTTTTTAGTTTATGTTAGTTTATATATTAAGGTTAGCATTAAAATATCAGTTAGTTAGTAAGTGGCCTGGTGGAGGGAAGTGGCTTCTAGATCTTTAGTGTAGTGGGTTTGATATTCGTAGGTGTAGTTTTTCTTTCTTTTAACAAAACTGAGTTTTCAATGTGTTTATTTCCATCACTTGGAGTAGATAAAGTAATACTTTCACTGTGTTTATCCCCGCCACTTAGAGGGGATAAAGTAATACCCTAAAACTTTAGGATCTGATCTAGCCTAGTCTATTTGCATCCTATAAGCTAGAAAACCAAACAAAATCATTACAAAAGTTCAGAAGAGATGTGTTGAGATCAACTTTAAGAAGAAAAAAAATGATAGAACAAATGGAAGAGTTCCATATCTAAAGATACCAGTATGCATATCTTAATAAGCATTTTAGCATTATACTTAAATAAATAAAATGACTCACATTCTGATAAAGGAAAATAGCCAACATGCGACAAAGAAAAAAGTTCAGTCTAACAATGTAATCACTAATTACTTAGAATGCAAAACTTAAAATGTTCTCCCACTAGAAACAAAACTAACCACTCAAAACAAATCTTCTACATATTACAAACTATACCAAAGAACCCCAAAACACTTCAAAGAAATGCAAAACAAAAATCAAATGTAAACACAGAAAGACAACAACGCAGTAATGCAGAAATGGGTGAAAACAGAGCCAAAAACAAAAAAGATATGTGTTCTGTGACCTTTGATTTTGATTGGAATATTTGCCCTCTGTATCCAGTCCTATTCTTATATTATATGTGTTCTGTGGCCGAGCTAGTGAAGGAAGTTGTTTTTTTTATTTTTTATTATTTTAAAAAGTATTATATAATTAAATAACTTTATTAAAATTATTATAAAATAGTTTTCTAATTAATTCTATATTTAAATAATATAATTGATTTTTTTAAAAATAATATTAATATTTTTATAAAATACAAATAATAGTTTTCTACTATTGTTTTATTAAAATATTAATAATAAAAATGATTATTTTTTATAATATTCATAATAAAAATAATTTTTTTTATATATTAATAATAAAAATGATATGTTTTCCTCCAAAATTTCAATAATTTTTTGGGAATGATATGTTTCCCTCCAAAATTTCAATGACCGAGCAATTGCTTTGTGTTTGTACTGTCTCAGCCAATGATTGGCCGAGTATTCAAGTATTAATTTTCTATAAATAATAGGACTTGTAGAAATGTAACTCAGATCACAAAATCCTTTCTTTTGGTAAGAATGTCTGTTTGGGGTCTTGTATTTTATGGACAAGGTGAAAAAATCAGTGTTTGCCTTGATCCGCAATGGAATTTCAGAACATTGATTTCAGCCATCCACACTGGCTTCCGACAGTTGGGCGAGCGTCGTATGAAGGTGAGGAAAGTAGAGTATCATTGTCCATACATAATGTTGACTTATGCAAGCCCCGATGGTACGTACATGTATTACCTGGATCGTATAGAAAATGATGAAGATGTTCGGTGTATGTTTTCGGCACATAGTGGTGAAGTTAATAGAGGAGTTAAAGGTCCACTTGTGTTGGTTGTTGTTGTTGATTAGTTTTTTAATTACCACTTGTGTTGGTTGTTGTTGTTGTTTAGTTGATGTGGTCGTGCTTTGTAACCAGAAGCCTTTGATTATCAAATGTATTTCATAATTGTTTGTTCCCAAAAGACATTAGAAATACACAATGGTTTATATATAGTACGTGCATACTAGTTAATAATTAAAAAAACATAATCATCTGGACGGATATTTAAAATAACAACATAATCATCTGGATGGTCGCTGGGACGGTCCTGCAACATTAGGACATTTCCTACGCATGTGTTCTATTTCACGGAAAATTCCACACCTTCTCTTTTCCTTCTCAACGTCGTCCATCTCGGTTCTAATCCTGGTGTTGTTTGGGCGCCCTTTCTTCCTCCTTCTCATAAAGTCGTCGTGGCAAAGAGTAAATCCTTCATATTGTGGCCAATTCTCCTCATGGGGAAGTCCTAGGAAACTCTCCTTATAGACCTTGAAGACGTTAAGAATTTTGAAGACGTCTGGAATGTGAATGGAGTAGTCCTGGCGTATGCTCGAACATGCTGCGATTACATGGGAGCAAGGTAAGTGAAATGCCTGAAATTTCCCACAGTCATAGTGTTGTTTCCTCATATCAACGCTAAATGTTTCGGTTGGTCGACCGTCGTTATGATTAATCTTCTCTTGGACCATGAAATAAAATCTCTCGCGATCGAACTGCATGACGTTGTGCGTGTTAGCTTTGATGACTTCCTCAGTCATCCCCTTGTTGCAGTTATCAGTGAAAATCTGCCCAGAGGCTAACATTTTTGTCCATTTATGGCCTCTTCTACCAGATAGTGATCCTAATCGATAGTACGTAGATTTGACCAATGCAGTGATTGGAAGGTTTCGGGTTTCTTTTAGCACCGAGTTCATTGCTTCTGCTAGGTTAGTTGTCATGTGACCCCAGCGTTGCCCTCCGTCAAATTCCCTTGCCCACTTCTCCCGAGGGATGTTGTCTATCCATGATAAAGCGCCGTTGTTTGTTCTTCGTATTTCCCCCCGGTAGTAGTTAAATTTTGCCTCTGTTAATGCATAACCCATGTTAACAACTATTTTGCACAGATCCTTGTCTTTAATCTCGCACATGAAGTTTTGCCCGATGTGTCAAATGCAATAGACGTGTGATGATGGAGGATACTGCCATCCATTTTCCGGATTGTTATATGCACTCTTTATCGATTCATGCCTGTCTGATATTAGACACAGGTTTTCTTGGGGGGTAACGTGTATTCTTAAATTCTTAAGAAAGAAACTCCAAGCTTCCTTTGTCTCACTTTCAACCAATGTGAACGCTATCGGAAATATGTTCTCATTCCCATTCTGTGCCACAGCCATCAACAGAGTCCCTCTGTACTTGCCATACAACCATGTTCCATCAACCTGCACAATAGGTTTACAATACAAGAAACCACGTATACATGGTTGAAACGCCCAAAATAGACGATGAAATATCCTTTGGTCACCCAAGTAAGAACCATCATTTGAAATCACAGGTAAGGATTGTAGTTCTATAATGGTACCTGGTAGATATATTTTCATTACCAGTATCCACTGCGGCAGATCGTTGTAAGATGTCTCACAATTTCCATACAGCGACTCAATTGCCTTACACTTTGCAATCCATGCCTTTTTGTAGGATATGATATACCTGTATTTCTCAGCAACATGAGCGATGATAACCTTCACCTTAAGAGAAGCGTCCCGATTTACAAGCTCCATTATGCTCTTACTAATCATTTCTGAACTGAGTTTTGTATGGTCTTGTGACATGGAAGTGGTTGTGCACGTATGAGGCCCACCAGACTTACCAACTCTCCACCTTGAGTTGCCCTTACGCAAAGAGACCCTGCATTTGAAATTGCATGTTGAATTTCTACATTTGATGACAAAACGTACATTGTCAAATTTAACCATCGAAAAATCTAGACTACGTTTTATATGTCATTGTTGCAACGCCAGAACACACTCTTCCTTATTTTCATACTCGATGCCCTCCTTTATTTCGTCAGCATTGTGAGTTGGTATGAAACTTCCGAAAATGGAGATTGGTTCAGCATCATCCAAACTTATATTTTGCATGTGCACAAGTGGGTTGTACAAACTAATTGGTTGCGCTCTTAGTGCAACGGTCGGTGTGTCGAAGATGTCTTCATTGCCATCGTCATCGCTAACACCAAATAGATCTTCAAATTGAACCTCCTCAAGATCATCCTCACTATTCTCGCCTACCTCTTCATTTGGTATGAAAGGTTCATTATTTTGAGTCGGTTCTTCGTCAATGGCTTGACTCATTCCGTAGTCGTGTGACTGTACAGATTGCGTTGGATAACAGAGATTTTCATTGTGAGTCGGTTGTTCTTCAACATTTTCATTGTGACTCGGTTGTTCTTCAAGATTTTCGACTAGACGAACATATATCTCAATGGTGGGTAATTGAGATAATGTTATATGACATTGAAACATCGACTTGACATCTTCGTCGGTCTCAATGGGTGTCATTATGTAAAAGACGGTATTATTATCTCCATTAAATAATGGATGGCGATAAATGATGTCTTCAACATAACTTTGTAACTTTTTTTCAATACGGTCTTTTAAATGATGGAAGTCGGAGTTGATGTGGATTTTGAACATATGCAAATTCGTATTGCAAAATAAGAATCCCTCATTTGCATCTATGAAAAGGGACCCTTCGGAATGGATAGACACAATTAAATTTCTTTGAGCCATGGATGTGGAATATTTGATTTGATTTAGGAGATATGAATGTACAATATTTGGTTTGATGAAAATAAGTAAAGATATAAATGTAGTAGATTTGGTTTGGTGAGAATGAATGAAGATGTTAATGCAATTTATAGTAAACCAAACCCTATACAAATCACATGTAGTTAGTCATTCAATTGGAAGAGAGAGAAAGCGTGAACCCTAGCCTTTACTAGCTCGCCCATTCATTGGACGAGCCATAACCCTAGAAGAACAAACTTGTCATTCCATTGGACGAGCCCACACGGCACATGAATTATCTCGTCATTCCATTGGACGAGCCCATACATTAGAAAGGTTAACTCGTCCATCAAAGGGACGAGTCTACATGCAGGCTTTTTGGCAGTGTGATTTCTCATTAGCGTGGGAATCTCTTGGTTGCAGGATTCCTTGCCAAAATATTTTGCATGCATTCCATTAATTGTCCAATCAACCATTACAATTCTAACCTATATATTTATTATTTTTTACTACTATAAATAATCCTTTCCTCTCTAATTCTTTCTCATCATCTTCCTACAATTTCTATTTCACAAATACTTACTCTCTTCAAATATTTACTCTCTACAAATATTCACTATCTTCAATTCCAAAATGTCTTTGTTATGGATGGGTGAATCACACCGTGGGACGGCGACAAACATTGTCGAATACGTAAGTCTCTTTCAAATCTATTTCACAAATTCAATATGTAAATATCACATCAAATATTCATTACCATTTTTATTTGAATTTCAGCAAGACGGTAGGTTCCGGGTCCATTCGCATACATACATTCAACCAAGTGCGGTTATAATACCGTATTTGGAACTAGCCGGTTTTGCAAATGTGACCAAAATTGCAAGTCTAAAAGTAGATTCTAAATTAATTGTTGCATTGTTAGAGAGATGGAGACCCGAGACACATACCTTTCATTTACCAACGGGTGAATGTACTATCACACTAGAGGATGTGAGTATGTTACTCGGTCTCCGAATCAATGGTAAAGCTGTTAATGGCACAACAAACGTAACCAATGATGTTTACATGGAGAATTTGGGCATCGAACCAACAGCTTCGGATAAAAATGGGGCTTCTGTTAAAATAGTTTGGTTAGAAGCAGTATTAACACAACTGAAAAATAACTCTAACCCGACCGAGGCAGAAAATATTCTTCATTCAAAAATTTATATTTTACTTTTAATTGCTACTTTTTTTAATGTCAGATAAGAGTCACAATTTGTTGCATTCTTCTTGGTTACCTTTAGTAGGAGGCTTAGAAAAATGTAATACATACAGTTGGGGTTCTGCTTGTCTGACGACACTATATAGACATATGTGCAAGGCAGTCCATAAAGGAGTCAAGAGCATAGGAGGATGTGTTGTATTACTAACTGTACGGGCATTCACACGCATACCCTTGTTAGCCCCGGTTAGTAACGAGGTTCCATCACATCCTTATGCATTAAGGTAACGATTTTCATTTAAATGCAATTTATGTTTCTCAAAATTATTTATACGTCGCTTTAAGGTTTTTTTTTAATATGCAAGACGGTGCAAACGAGGTATGAATTACGGAAATAATCCTCGTCATCATCTACGAGGGTACCGTGTTGCAATAGAACACATGGAAGAAAACGATGTAAGAATGATTAATTATAATATTCAACTTATTTAAATTTATTTTATACATTCTAATAGTTATATTTCTTTTAACAGTTTATTTGGAGGTCGTACGTACAATATCCAGTGTCTGATTACAATGACAGCCGAGTTTGGAGTGCAACAACATATATGGTATGTTTCTTTACCGTTGAGATGCATCAGACGGATCGAGTCAAACTCCAATTTGGATTTGAACAACAAATACCATCTCAGCCAAGATGTCTAAGTGAACACCATAACATGACTATGGTCCAAGCTTGGGACACACATTGGCAAGATTTAAACAAAGAAGAGCTAAAAGAATGGAAAAGAAGAAGGCATTTGGTGTTACAAGGAAACTCGGTAATTGGTGAGTCTAAGCCGGATAGAGAATACATGAATTGGTTTTTATCAATTCCTTTTATACACGTTGCTCCAACACAGTTTTTGAATGATCCACATCAACGTGTAGCTTCTTCAATCCAACAAACAACATCACCCCCACAACAACATAACCAACCATCATCCTCAGCTCAACAAACTTACCAACACACCCAGACCACACAACAACACACAATTTATTCCACCTTAACCCAACACCATAATCCCCACACTCCATTCCCTCAAACAAACTACTATTACAACCAACAATATCAACAACAAACCAACCTACGCCCACCCATACAATACACTCCAATTCCTCAACCCAACTTTGAATACTCAAACCCTCATTCTCAACCCCAAACATCTAACACCACATTCGCACAGCCCACTCCTACATACAACCCTGATGATGTCTATTATCCTCCTATCCAACACACCCAACCCAGCACCTACACATAACTCTCACATTCACTACCCAACTATGACCTCACCGATGATCATCTAATGAATATCCCTTCTTTTCGCATTCAAGATCTCGACATTATGGATATGCCTCCAAACACATCACAACAACATCAAAGTCAACAACAACATCAACAACAAGACGCCCATGATGAATTGTCTTCCGACTCATCTCCGTCTCCCGCAAGACAAAGACAAGAAGACTTGGGCAAGGAAAAACGCAAAAAAGTTGGCACAAAATGTGGAACAGGCGGTCACTATAAATAAAATGTACTTCTTCCATTATATCAATAAAATATTTTTTCCATTATATGAATAAAATGTATTTCTTCCATTGTAATTCTTAAAAAAATAAATCATTTCTATTATTAATATTAAAAAAAAATATATTTTATTATTAATATTTAAAAAAAACAATATTAGAAAACTATTATTATTATAAAAAACTATTATTATTAGAATTTTATTTTAAATGTTTTTATAAAAATATTATTATTATTTTTTAAAAATTTAATTATATTATTTAAATATAGAACTAATTAGAAAACTATTTAATAATAATTTTAATAAAATTATTTAATTATATAATACTTTTTAAAATAATAAAAAATAAAAAATAAAAACACTCCCTTCACTAGCTCGGCCAATGAATGACCGAACCTACCCAGCAAAAAAAGTCCTTCATCAACTCGTCCAATGAATGGACGAGCCCAAATAAAAAAATGAGACAGTTTGGAAAAAAAAAATCAAACTGGGGTATTGTGGGAAAATTATTTCAACATTGGGGCATTATGGGAAAAAAGTCCCATGCGGATGGACATGAGAATTGCCAATGTCAGTTCTGGCTTTTGTATGAATGTGAGAGTTTGGGGTGAAAAGAAGATAATGGAAAGTGTGAGTATCCATAGTTTGATGTTGAATGAGGTGGAATACTACACAATGGTGTTGATATATATAAGGAATGAGTGCAGTTTTGGTCCTAAAATGCCATAATGAGGACCGTTAACAAACGAAGAAAACGTAGAAAGAAAAAGTAATGAGGTACTTGTTGATCATAATTCTGTTTTGCTATATTTGACTTCTGTGCTCTTGCCCGCTATATTATATTCTGTGAAAGTGATTGCTGAACGTTACTTTCATAGACATTTCAAGGTCCAATTAATTCCACAATTGCTAACTTAGACCAAAAGAAAAAAAGCATCTACATAAAGCAAGACCATCATTGAACACAAAATCGGTCCCACGATTGGGAGGGGATTGGAATCCCTTGAGGTTAGAACTGACCTTCGAACCGAATTAGTCGGTCCAATGGACGAGATACAGGTGGTGAAAACCAAAAAAAAAATAGCAAGTAAACTGAAACAAAATAAAATTAATTAATTCTTTAAATATTTTTATAATACAATAAATTATATCTCATTCTATTAGACACTGCATTTTCATTTAACCAAAAATTTGCTTCCATGCATGTCATTCATCATCTTGAACAGCAGTTTCATGGCATGCAAGCTTCTGATCTCAAAATATATAACAGCTACTTCTCTGCTGAGAAGAATCACATTTACTCATCACATGGCATTCTGCATTCGTTATTTCTGAAAAACCAAAATTGGTCTGTTGAAACCAACTGTACTACCTGACAAATCTGAAGTGATTGCTTCTACTGTTCTAAATCCAATCTACAAATAAGTTAAATATTATCCATTACTATCTAAACAAAATTGTAATAAATAAATTGGCAAAACAAAAGGAATGCTTATAAATGGAGCAGACTTCAAAATATCATTCCTGAAGTATTTAAAACAAACCTTATCTAGCAGTATTTCCTGAAACTCTTCTGGTCGAAACTTAATATTACGGAAGTTAGCAGAAGTATTCTGCATAATGGAGAAAAAATGACTCAATACTAGCCCCTTTCTCATTTTGTAAAAAGTGATAAAGAGATTTAAAAGCAAAGCTATAGTAATAGTATTAGCATATTGATAATGCATTGGTTGCTCCACCAACATAAAGTGAAGTTACAGAAGAAAACATAGAGCATTTATCAATTGGAAAGGTAGGACTTGCTTTGCTCACGAGCAAACCCCTAAACATAATACATTCAAATTTCAGGAAATGTTTCCACAAACACGCCATGCACTTGATTTACAAAATAAATGGATCCAAGATAACTGTATAAAGTATACCCTTTGAGCTACGAAATCCATAATCACAGAAATGACAGCCAGTTAATTGTTACCTCTGTGACATTACGGTTGCTTTCATATGACTTCCATGGCTGAGGTTCCAACACAAAAATGCCACCCTGTTTAGAAGAAATATTACATTGTAAGTAACAGATTATATTAAGAGGAAGGTTATGTTGGTGTGTGGTTTTACCAGAAAATATGTGCACCATTAATTAATTCAAGTTCAGAAAACGAATCAGAGCTGGAATCTCTAGAACAGAGAAAAACACACTTGGATGTAGTGCAGAGATGGGGTTTTGAGAAAGTGTATACAAGAAAGCAAGCATGATTAGCAAGATAAAGATAAAGATAATGGAAGGAGACTGATAGGATACCCGGGCCTCTAACTTATGAGGAGCCAATGATTGAAACCACAATTAAGAGGCCCACAGAATGGCATGTTTACGTGAGAAGCGGGTGGGCCGGGAGAGAAGAGAAGAAGCTATATTTAGTGAGTTGGCAGGTTTATTCTAGAGGATTCTGTTATTTGTAGGAGACCCATTATTGACTACATTGTTATTTAAACACCTCAATAGTATATTTAGTCACTACTAGTCTCTTTAACTCCACATTCTCATCTCAGGTCCTATCATGGTACACAATACTTTTCATGGGTCCAATGGTACCACAATTTTTGTAGTTTATGGGAGAAAACCACCTCCTTTGGTGAGATTTTCTCTAGGAAGGACGAGAGCGGAAGCAGTGGCAACAGAGTTGATAAGATGAAATGAGGCGCTGTGACAATTGAAGCACCATTTGAACCCGAGTCCAACAACAAATGAAAGGGTATGCGGGCCAAAAGAGAAGAGATTTGAACTTTGAGGTGGAGAGTGGGTGTTTTAGAAACTGAGGCCACATCAACAACAAATAGTAGCTAGAAAAATCAATCAAAAATTGGCCCCACGGTAATTTGGACCATTTCCCATAATTGAGAAGATTGGAGCTGTTCTTATAAGCTCAACCTGCCAGATTCAGCTAGAGTTCATTTATTCAGCAGAGTTGAGTTACCAGTGGGGCTGGAGATCAAAATGGATGAGTTAGTAGAATGACAGTTAATAAGGCAGTTGTCGATTAAATGGAACGGGCATAATTAGGATGACACTACTTGGGAAGATGAGGATTAGCCGAAATGTCAATTTGCTAAATATTAGCTTGATAGGACACCTGGGCCTTCAACTTGTGAGGAGTCGAAGATTGAAACCGCCATATGGCATGTTTGCACGGGGAGAGGAAAAGTGGGCCAGGAGCGAAGGGAAAGAGTATGTTAGTCTAGTTTGTTCTACAGGATTATGTCATTAGCAGGAGAGAGGCTAGGTGGAGGGTCATTTTTGCATATTGTGAGGAATTCTGGTAGGACTTAGGAGAGAATCATCTCTCTCGTAGGATTATTCATACTCGGGTTTATCTTTTCAACTTGTAGAGCTTCATGATCAATCAAATTCCATAAATAATACACAATTTCTTCCATTATATTTGTGAGTTCTGTCAGAGACAGGCAACAGACATAGATTGTTTAGAAGGGTCCATGCACAGGCATGGAATATAATCTAATGCTGCTAGACTCAGCATAAATAAAACATTCCTCTCATTAGACATGTCCCATATATCACGGCTTTTTCTTTTACCAACTGAACTTTTATATTATGTGGTTAAAACATAGAGAAAGGGAAAAAAGGATGGTAGGAGATAATACTCACAGGTCGGAGCAGCTTCCAAGTCTCTGCAAATAATGTAATTAAGCCATCATCCCCCCAATTTAGATGAATCCATTTTGCTACACTCAGACTGCAAATAATAGTTAGAATATATAGAAAGAGTAAGTCATGTGTAACTTAAGATTAAGAATGAATTTCTTTTTGCCAGCAGCTTAGTAATTAAAAATGAAGTAAATGCTTGGTGAACAGAAAGTCAATTGAGTTCGTGTTTAAAAATGAATACTACAATATATAGACAATCCATTTGGAGATATCAACTATTCAGCAGAAGTCAAACCCAAATATGGGCAAACAGGCCAGAAAAGGCCCAAACAATATAAACATAATCAAGGCAAACAATTATGAACTGGACTTTAGTATCCCAAGAGGCATAAGGAATGCCAAAAGAAAAGGTTTTATTTAGTGAAGCAGAAAAAGCAGCAGCAACTTACCAAAGAATAGTATCAAAACAGGAAAATCAAAACAGGAAAGACACAATGTATACAGAGCATGTGAAATTTTTCTATATGCAATCAACAAACTAAGTTACATCAAATATCAATAGAAGATCGAAATCAGATCCAGTAGACCTTTTATGAGGTAATATTACATATCATTTTTTTATTCTACCCAACTTTTGGTTGCACTACACCAGCATAGAAAGAATAATAAAATTATCATCATAATAATAAATAGCTTAAAATTTGCAATGACAGAGAAAGCATAATATCATGTAAAGAACTTTATATAGACAAGAGCTTCCTCATGTTGACAAGCTGTTAAGGGGTGCTGTCAATTTTCAGACATGATTCACTTTTGTAAGCATCTTATATAAACACAACATCATGTAAAAGAGTAGTTTACAATCAAGCCATAATACCTGAAATGCCAAAACTAGAAGACACATTTTAATTAGATAACCTCTTTCCAATAGTTTTAACATTCCTCTACTATTTCAGCTCTCTCTGCCGAGAAATGCTCGAGAAAGTCTTAACAAACACAACGTCAAAGTCAATATACACAGTGTACACACTCATGCTGCTGAACATAGATGTTATCAAGTTGGTCATGTTTATAGTGCACCAGTTCCTTATGAATTTAACCAAAATAGTTGTATCATGTGTCTATACAACTTTTCAAAAGGCATTTCAACATCAACATCAATAGAAGAGTGTTTTCCAACATGATAAAGAACTAAAATAACATATATATTCCTAAGATGAAATTGAAATTGAATCAAGAAGGCTTGACATATGTATTGTCTTCTCTAAACTTTGCGATTTGACTCCGAATCATTAGCTCGACATGGGGTTGAACAAACATGTGAGTACTATCCAAGACATGTATTATGAACTTGTCACATGCAGGCATTGAAGCATTCATATTTATGATATATTGAGCCATAGGTATGTCACTGCACAATAACAACAAAAAAAAATACCTATTATTACAAATTAGATGCTAATAAAGATCAAGTAGGTGAAAACCCCTAAAATATTGTAAATGGCAACAAAATTGCAAGAAAAAATCAACTTTCAGGAAAGAAGGGGCCGTTTGTTTTGGTTTTTTTTAAAAATGATTTTTATAGTGTTATATATTTTAGTGTAAAAAAAATTTACAAACAAACTTTTCATAAAAACTTCAAATGAAAATTTTGTTTACATAGTTATTCTTAAAATTTTATTTTAGGTACTTTATCATTTTATGGAAACTTTTTTTTGGATATCAAAATTTCAAAAAATCACTTAATTTTGAAGCTATTTCAAATAGCTTTTTCTAAAAATCATTTTTGAGATATAATTTTTTTAAAAAATTGTGATTTTAACTATGTTTTGATCTAATGTATATTTATGTTATACAATGAACAATTCAATCTTTTAATATAAAAAAAATAAATTTAGAAAAACTTGTAATATTTTGAAAAATATTTTTGCAAAATCCATTTTCAAAAATAAAAAGAAAAAATTCATTTTTTTAAAGCTAAAACAAACTGGCCCAAGGTTTGAAATTGAGTATTTGGCATAGAGGAAAAAGGTGATTAAAATTGAAAGGAAAGAGTGAGTGATAGGAAGAAACCAGGAAATGAAGACGCCTTTTGTTGCATTGACCATGATAATGGCTGGAAAGATAGTAATAGAAGAATACAGATCTGCTGCAGGCAATTCTTTTGCAGGGCGGCTCCGGCAAACGAGGATCTATTACCGGTACCTAAAACAGAAACAGAAAAACGGTAATAGAACGGAACCGAAACCAATGCTCCATTTTCACTGCAGTAACACAGGTAATTAATTAAAGCTGTTAAAATTCAAAAGGAATTCCCAAATTAGCATGAGGACAAAAGCGAAGAGAAAGCAGGAGTCCACATTACCGTTTTCGGTTTTAGCATCAAAATAGGCCGATCCAAGCTGAGCACATGAAAGAGGATTTTGCAGGATGCTCCTTTGAACACCAATTACACTTTTGAAACCCTAATCTGTGAGATAAATAGGAAGCAGAGCGATTCAGAGAGGGAGACGAAAATTTGAGAGGGAGGCGGCCATAAACAAAAAAGGGAAACAGCGAACAAGAGACCACAAACCCTAAAATCCCAAATCAAAAAAACAGTATTGAGGAGGAAGATTTAAGCTCACCTGATTCGTCGTCGCCAAAGGTGAGATTTTCTTTTGTTGAGCATGTGAATTCGAACGAATGTCTGAGTTTGAGAGAGTTTAGTTGGTAACGATTAAGTGAGATTGTGAGTTGAGAGGACGAGACAGAGTTTGAGAGGTGAGTTCGTGAGGGCGATTGGGTTTCTGAGAGAGAGCGATTCAGAGAAGGGGACGAAAAAATGAGAAGGTGAGAGACGGAAGGACACGAGAGAGGAGATTGAAAGATTTTTGTTCATTACTATTTCATTATCACTTTTTATTCATTTATTGTTATTTTAAAATAAAAGAAAACAAAAAAAAAAAAGCATGCTTTAAATTAGAACTTAATTAGGACTTAATTACCACTGGTATTCCCAATCCATTTCTCTTTTTGAAAAAACCAGCAGCCAAGCGGCTGGTTTTTAATTAGGTTAGACTAACTGTTTTTTTTTATTTAGTTTTTTATTTTAATTCGTTTTTTAGTTTATGTTAGTTTATATATTAAGGTTAGCATTAAAATATCAGTTAGTTAGTAAGTGGCCTGGTGGAGGGAAGTGGCTTCTAGATCTTTAGTGTAGTGGGTTTGATATTCGTAGGTGTAGTTTTTCTTTCTTTTAACAAAACTGAGTTTTCAATGTGTTTATTTCCATCACTTGGAGTAGATAAAGTAATACTTTAAAATTTTATCATAATTTATAGTAAGCAAAATTCAAGAGTTTTCACTGTGTTTATCCCCGCCACTTAGAGGGGATAAAGTAATACCCTAAAACTTTAGGATCTGATCTAGCCTAGTCTATTTGCATCCTATAAGCTAGAAAACCAAACAAAATCATTACAAAAGTTCAGAAGAGATGTGTTGAGATCAACTTTAAGAAGAAAAAAAATGATAGAACAAATGGAAGAGTTCCATATCTAAAGATACCAGTATGCATATCTTAATAAGCATTTTAGCATTATACTTAAATAAATAAAATGACTCACATTCTGATAAAGGAAAATAGCCAACATGCGACAAAGAAAAAGTTCAGTCTAACAATGTAATCACTAATTACTTAGAATGCAAAACTTAAAATGTTCTCCCACTAGAAACAAAACTAACCACTCAAAACAAATCTTCTACATATTACAAACTATACCAAAGAACCCCAAAACACTTCAAAGAAATGCAAAACAAAAATCAAATGTAAACACAGAAAGACAACAACGCAGTAATGCAGAAATGGGTGAAAACAGAGCCAAAAACAAAAAAGATATGTGTTCTGTGACCTTTGATTTTGATTGGAATATTTGCCCTCTGTATCCAGTCCTATTCTTATATTATATGTGTTCTGTGGCCGAGCTAGTGAAGGAAGTTGTTTTTTTTATTTTTTATTATTTTAAAAAGTATTATATAATTAAATAACTTTATTAAAATTATTATAAAATAGTTTTCTAATTAATTCTATATTTAAATAATATAATTGATTTTTTTAAAAATAATATTAATATTTTTATAAAATACAAATAATAGTTTTCTACTATTGTTTTATTAAAATATTAATAATAAAAATGATTATTTTTTATAATATTCATAATAAAAATAATTTTTTTTATATATTAATAATAAAAATGATATGTTTTCCTCCAAAATTTCAATAATTTTTTGGGAATGATATGTTTCCCTCCAAAATTTCAATGACCGAGCAATTGCTTTGTGTTTGTACTGTCTCAGCCAATGATTGGCCGAGTATTCAAGTATTAATTTTCTATAAATAATAGGACTTGTAGAAATGTAACTCAGATCACAAAATCCTTTCTTTTGGTAAGAATGTCTGTTTGGGGTCTTGTATTTTATGGACAAGGTGAAAAAATCAGTGTTTGCCTTGATCCGCAATGGAATTTCAGAACACTGATTTCAGCCATCCACACTGGCTTCCGACAGTTGGGCGAGCGTCGTATGAAGGTGAGGAAAGTAGAGTATCATTGTCCATACATAATGTTGACTTATGCAAGCCCCGATGGTACGTACATGTATTACCTGGATCGTATAGAAAATGATGAAGATGTTCGGTGTATGTTTTCGGCACATAGTGGTGAAGTTAATAGAGGAGTTAAAGGTCCACTTGTGTTGGTTGTTGTTGTTGATTAGTTTTTTAATTACCACTTGTGTTGGTTGTTGTTGTTGTTTAGTTGATGTGGTCGTGCTTTGTAACCAGAAGCCTTTGATTATCAAATGTATTTCATAATTGTTTGTTCCCAAAAGACATTAGAAATACACAATGGTTTATATATAGTACGTGCATACTAGTTAATAATTAAAAAAAAACATAATCATCTGGACGGATATTTAAAATAACAACATAATCATCTGGATGGTCGCTGGGACGGTCCTGCAACATTAGGACATTTCCTACGCATGTGTTCTATTTCACGGAAAATTCCACACCTTCTCTTTTCCTTCTCAACGTCGTCCATCTCGGTTCTAATCCTGGTGTTGTTTGGGCGCCCTTTCTTCCTCCTTCTCATAAAGTCGTCGTGGCAAAGAGTAAATCCTTCATATTGTGGCCAATTCTCCTCATGGGGAAGTCCTAGGAAACTCTCCTTATAGACCTTGAAGACGTTAAGAATTTTGAAGACGTCTGGAATGTGAATGGAGTAGTCCTGGCGTATGCTCGAACATGCTGCGATTACATGGGAGCAAGGTAAGTGAAATGCCTGAAATTTCCCACAGTCATAGTGTTGTTTCCTCATATCAACGCTAAATGTTTCGGTTGGTCGACCGTCGTTATGATTAATCTTCTCTTGGACCATGAAATAAAATCTCTCGCGATCGAACTGCATGACGTTGTGCGTGTTAGCTTTGATGACTTCCTCAGTCATCCCCTTGTTGCAGTTATCAGTGAAAATCTGCCCAGAGGCTAACATTTTTGTCCATTTATGGCCTCTTCTACCAGATAGTGATCCTAATCGATAGTACGTAGATTTGACCAATGCAGTGATTGGAAGGTTTCGGGTTTCTTTTAGCACCGAGTTCATTGCTTCTGCTAGGTTAGTTGTCATGTGACCCCAGCGTTGCCCTCCGTCAAATTCCCTTGCCCACTTCTCCCGAGGGATGTTGTCTATCCATGATAAAGCGCCGTTGTTTGTTCTTCGTATTTCCCCCCGGTAGTAGTTAAATTTTGCCTCTGTTAATGCATAACCCATGTTAACAACTATTTTGCGCAGATCCTTGTCTTTAATCTCGCACATGAAGTTTTGCCCGATGTGTCAAATGCAATAGACGTGTGATGATGGAGGATACTGCCATCCATTTTCCGGATTGTTATATGCACTCTTTATCGATTCATGCCTGTCTGATATTAGACACAGGTTTGCTTGGGGGGTAACGTGTATTCTTAAATTCTTAAGAAAGAAACTCCAAGCTTCCTTTGTCTCACTTTCAACCAATGTGAACGCTATCGGAAATATGTTCTCATTCCCATCCTGTGCCACAGCCATCAACAGAGTCCCTCTGTACTTGCCATACAACCATGTTCCATCAACCTGCACAATAGGTTTACAATACAAGAAACCACGTATACATGGTTGAAACGCCCAAAATAGACGATGAAATATCCTTTGGTCACCCAAGTAAGAACCATCATTTGAAATCACAGGTAAGGATTGTAGTTCTATAATGGTACCTGGTAGATATATTTTCATTACCAGTATCCACTGCGGCAGATCGTTGTAAGATGTCTCACAATTTCCATACAGCGACTCAATTGCCTTACACTTTGCAATCCATGCCTTTTTGTAGGATATGATATACCTGTATTTCTCAGCAACATGAGCGATGATAACCTTCACCTTAAGAGAAGCGTCCCGATTTACAAGCTCCATTATGCTCTTACTAATCATTTCTGAACTGAGTTTTGTATGGTCTTGTGACATGGAAGTGGTTGTGCACGTATGAGGCCCACCAGACTTACCAACTCTCCACCTTGAGTTGCCCTTACGCAAAGAGACCCTGCATTTGAAATTGCATGTTGAATTTCTACATTTGATGACAAAACGTACATTGTCAAATTTAACCATCGAAAAATCTAGACTACGTTTTATATGTCATTGTTGCAACGCCAGAACACACTCTTCCTTATTTTCATACTCGATGCCCTCCTTTATTTCGTCAGCATTGTGAGTTGGTATGAAACTTCCGAAAACGGAGATTGGTTCAGCATCATCCAAACTTATATTTTGCATGTGCACAGGTGGGTTGTACAAACTAATTGGTTGCGCTCTTAGTGCAACGGTCGGTGTGTCGAAGATGTCTTCATTGCCATCGTCATCGCTAACACCAAATAGATCTTCAAATTGAACCTCCTCAAGATCATCCTCACTATTCTCGCCTACCTCTTCATTTGGTATGAAAGGTTCATTATTTTGAGTCGGTTCTTCGTCAATGGCTTGACTCATTCCGTAGTCGTGTGACTGTACAGATTGCGTTGGATAACAGAGATTTTCATTGTGAGTCGGTTGTTCTTCAACATTTTCATTGTGACTCGGTTGTTCTTCAAGATTTTCGACTAGACGAACATATATCTCAATGGTGGGTAATTGAGATAATGTTATATGACATTGAAACATCGACTTGACATCTTCGTCGGTCTCAATGGGTGTCATTATGTAAAAGACGGTATTATTATCTCCATTAAATAATGGATGGCGATAAATGATGTCTTCAACATAACTTTGTAACTTTTTTTCAATACGGTCTTTTAAATGATGGAAGTCGGAGTTGATGTGGATTTTGAACATATGCAAATTCGTATTGCAAAATAAGAATCCCTCATTTGCATCTATGAAAAGGGACCCTTCGGAATGGATAGACACAATTAAATTTCTTTGAGCCATGGATGTGGAATATTTGATTTGATTTAGGAGATATGAATGTACAATATTTGGTTTGATGAAAATAAGTAAAGATATAAATGTAGTAGATTTGGTTTGGTGAGAATGAATGAAGATGTTAATGCAATTTATAGTAAACCAAACCCTATACAAATCACATGTAGTTAGTCATTCAATTGGAAGAGAGAGAAAGCGTGAACCCTAGCCTTTACTAGCTCGCCCATTCATTGGACGAGCCATAACCCTATAAGAACAAACTTGTCATTCCATTGGACGAGCCCACACGGCACATGAATTATCTCGTCATTCCATTGGACGAGCCCATACATTACAAAGGTTAACTCGTCCATCAAAGGGACGAGTCTACATGCAGGCTTTTTGGCAGTGTGATTTCTCATTAGCGTGGGAATCTCTTGGTTGCAGGATTCCTTGCCAAAATATTTTGCATGCATTCCATTAATTGTCCAATCAACCATTACAATTCTAACCTATATATTTATTATTTTTTACTACTATAAATAATCCTTTCCTCTCTAATTCTTTCTCATCATCTTCCTACAATTTCTATTTCACAAATACTTACTCTCTTCAAATATTTACTCTCTACAAATATTCACTATCTTCAATTCCAAAATGTCTTTGTTATGGATGGGTGAATCACACCGTGGGACGGCGGCAAACATTGTCGAATACGTAAGTCTCTTTCAAATCTATTTCACAAATTCAATATGTAAATATCACATCAAATATTCATTACCATTTTTATTTGAATTTCAGCAAGACGGTAGGTTCCGGGTCCATTCGCATACATACATTCAACCAAGTGCGGTTATAATACCGTATTTGGAACTAGCCGGTTTTGCAAATGTGACCAAAATTGCAAGTCTAAAAGTAGGTTCTAAATTAATTGTTGCATTGTTAGAGAGATGGAGACCCGAGACACATACCTTTCATTTACCAACGGGTGAATGTACTATCACACTAGAGGATGTGAGTATGTTACTCGGTCTCCGAATCAATGGTAAAGCTGTTAATGGCTCAACAAACGTAACCAATGATGTTTACATGGAGAATTTGGGCATCGAACCAACAGCTTCGGATAAAAATGGGGCTTCTGTTAAAATAGTTTGGTTAGAAGCAGTATTAACACAACTGAAAAATAACTCTAACCCGACCGAGGCAGAAAATATTCTTCATTCAAAAATTTATATTTTACTTTTAATTGCTACTTTTTTTAATGTCAGATAAGAGTCACAATTTGTTGCATTCTTCTTGGTTACCTTTAGTAGGAGGCCTAGAAAAATGTAATACATACATTTGGGGTTCTGCTTGTCTGACGACACTATATAGACATATGTGCAAGGCAGTCCATAAAGGAGTCAAGAGCATAGGAGGATGTGTTGTATTACTAACTGTACGGGCATTCACACGCATACCCTTGTTAGCCCCGGTTAGTAACGAGGTTCCATCACATCCTTATGCATTAAGGTAACGATTTTCATTTAAATGCAATTTATGTTTCTCAAAATTATTTATACGTCGCTTTAAGGTTTTTTTTAATATGCAAGACGATGCAAACGAGGTATGAATTACGGAAATAATCCTCGTCATCATCTATGAGGGTACCGTGTTGCAATAGAACACATGGAAGAAAACGATGTAAGAATGATTAATTATAATATTCAACTTATTTAAATTTATTTTATACATTCTAATAGTTATATTTCTTTTAACAGTTTATTTAAATTTAAATTTGAGAGGGAGGCGGCCATAAACAAAAAAGGGAAACAGCGAACAAGAGACCACAAACCCTAAAATCCCAAATCAAAAAAACAGTATTGAGGAGGAAGATTTAAGCTCACCTGATTCGTCGTCGCCAAAGGTGAGATTTTCTTTTGTTGAGCATGTGAATTCGAACGAATGTCTGAGTTTGAGAGAGTTTAGTTGGTAACGATTAAGTGAGATTGTGAGTTGAGAGGACGAGACAGAGTTTGAGAGGTGAGTTCGTGAGGGCGATTGGGTTTCTGAGAGAGAGCGATTCAGAGAAGGGGACGAAAAAATGAGAAGGTGAGAGACGGAAGGACACGAGAGAGGAGATTGAAAGATTTTTGTTCATTACTATTTCATTATCACTTTTTATTCATTTATTGTTATTTTAAAATAAAAGAAAACAAAAAAAAAAGCATGCTTTAAATTAGAACTTAATTAGGACTTAATTACCACTGGTATTCCCAATCCATTTCTCTTTTTGAAAAAACCAACAGTCAAGCGGCTGGTTTCTAATTAGGTTAGACTAACTGTTTTTTTTTTTAGTTTTTTATTTTAATTCGTTTTTTAGTTTATGTTAGTTTATATATTAAGGTTAGCATTAAAATATTATTTAGTTAGTAAGTGGCCTGGTGGAGGGGAGTGACTTCTAGATCTTTAGTGTAGTGGGTTCGATACTCCTAGGTGTAGTTTTTCTTTCTTTTAATATTTTCTCTTATATTTATGCTTTATTATTCATATTTCTTTTTTTATTTATTGTTTAATAATATGATTTGTTTTTTTCTTTTAATTGCACCATGCATGGAAGGGTGTTTTTGGGTTTCACCGAATGAAAGGGTACTTGGGCTTATGTTTGCAATCATGACAGTGTTACAAGTCCCTCCTAATGAATCCTTGAGAAGCTAAGTGAGTTTTGAATTTCGGCTGCTTAGTGCAAGAAGAGACCGGTAAATATTGGTACCCTCAAGAGACCTAAGTGTTCTTTGATCTGTGGCAAAAACTCTCTCTGACCCTGCAAGATCAATCAACGAGAGTTTGCCCACCTTGTGAATAATATTCACTGCAGTATCTCTAACTCGGTATTCAACCACGACCGAAGCAATGCCATCACTTCATCGGTGGAGTAAGCTCTGTATTGCGTAAGACTTGCTGCCTTCATTTCTTCCCTTTCTATTAAGTTGAATCTCCACAAACTTACCAAACTGACTTGAATTATTTTTCCTCACAGTCTTTGCATTGCCATTATGTTTTGCATTTGCACACTTGGAGCATGTTGTATGCAGCGTAGATTCTCCAAGACTTGCATTTTTATAGTGCTAAGATACGATTTACTGTTTAAATTTTCTATGTGCCCATTCAGAATCTTCAATGAGAAGCCTGGTCCAAAATATTTGATATAATCGTTCTCTGGAATCTCATTTGGAAGCTCTGTAGCTAGAAGAACTCCAGTTTCAACTGCACGGGTAAGATGTGATAAATCAATGTTATTCTTACGTGCCCATGCTTACATGGCTTGCAATTTTGAATACCAAAGTTGGATGCTAAGGCTGTTTCGTTTTTTTCCTTTCAGGTTTTGAAATATTGGACGGCCGGCATGCTAGCATTGAGTTGACAACATGTGTTTCAATATGGGGAATGGGATGATGCTAACCGAATTCCATGTGGTTTGATGGAAATCATGTTGTGGTTGGAACTCCTTTGGAATTGGGATTTCTTGAAATTCGACTACCTTGCTATTAATTCATGCCATAAGCAACAGACGAAATCAAAATGAAAGCACCATCATCACTGTTGAAATGAGTTTGTAATCTAGACATATGATGGACAAAGCAAAATTTGTAAACCATAAACTCGTGCAGAATGTCTATATACTCTGTACATCATAAACTTGTACATTATAATAGCACCATAAGTTTCAGTCTTCAAACTAGTGCACTGCAGGTTTTGATGTGGGCTTTATTGTTGTTTTAACTTTGCAGGTGCATTGCCTGCAACCCTGGATAGGACCGGGTTTAATGCCAAGAACTGTATTGCTACAGGCTTGACGAGAAACGAGAGCAAAGGCTGAAACAGGTGGAGCTTCCAATGAATGGCCGAGCCTACCCAGCGAAAAAAGTCCTTCATCAACTCGCCCAATGAATGGACGAGTCCAAATAAGAAAATTGGGCAGTTTGAATTTTTTTTTTCAGACTGGGGCATTGTGGGAAAATTATTTCAACATTGAGACATTCTGGAAAAAAAATCTCCGCATGGAGAACATTCTTTTGAGAACTACTCTGACCCTGACTCGTCGAGCGAGGTAAACGACGATGTTTCTGATGAAGAAGTGAGTTTTGATGAGGTTCTGTATGATGGAAAAACAATGAACAAAATACAAGTGTTGGTAGCAATGATTGGAGTTGATACTAGGGAACCAGCGGTTGTGTTGACTGAAGTAGTGAGAATACTCAAGCTCTTAAAAGAGAGTACACCAGTATCACAATATTATTATTAACACTATGGTTTTTATGATTTTCTTATGGTGCATACGTAACTTGTGTATGCTCCTTGCTTCTTTTTATTAATGAGTTTCAGAATGTTTTTCACTTTCTTTCATTCTTGTCCATTATTTAGGTCTTACAAACTACATGTTAATTTAAATCCGCCGTTTGAATGATACACTGACAAAGTGTAACTCCAAAGTTTGACAAAAATCATACTTAAGATATAGAGATAAGATTAAATTGATATTCAGGAATATAAAGAATATTATCTAATTCTAGGTTATCTTAAGGTGAATTAATTCAGAAAAATTGGCAGTGATAGTGTTCCATTAGGGAAATGTATAGGGATGGGGTCAATGAGTTTTATACTAGAAAAACACTTGACATATGGTAAAACCTTATATGGTGCCTCCGAGTCAAGGATCCTAATTGAAAATTGCTTTAAATTAATATTTGCATTGGTGATACTTGAGATTATATGCAAATTATCAGCAGAGGTGTACTTATTTGTATTGTGTTCTGAGCATCTTTATTAGATTGTTGAAGAGTAAGTAAATGTTGGTAGTCTTCTTTGGAAATGGATCCATGCTTGTATGAGGTAGAAGTAAAGTTAGGATCTATATCCTGGGGGGAAACACATGCTTCAAGTAACAACCATCAATGACGTGAGACCTCTTGTTGAACTATGAGCGAGTGCGCGACTAATGATTGGGAGATGATCCATAATCAAAATTTGAGTGTGTATGTTATTGAAGGACTCATTTAAGCCCATGGGGACGAAATAAGGTACTTCATGTGTTTGTACCAATGAACGAATTTGGCGAGATCGTAGGTGCAAAGGATTTGGTAATAACAAGATGATGTTGGATGGAGATCTTCAAGCTTATCCCATAAGATTTTAAGTTTAGTAAAATATTGGGAAATGTATTTTTCAACTTGTTTGATTGAATAGGAATCAAACAAGATTGGAGAAGCTAAAATGGTTGCCCTATATAAATCTTTTGCATAGATCTTCTCAGAGTTCCAAAACATAATCAAAACTATCATATTTTGAGCAATGTGCGGTGAAAGCATTGTATAGATCATCTTCCTCTCTCTCAATCTCTTTCTAAATTATTTTTCTTTCTCTCACATATTTTTAGCTATAGCGTTTTGAAAAAAATTCTTGAATTTAGTGAGGAAATTGTTCTAGGAAAGAGAATTATTATAAATTTACTAAGAGTTATTTTTCCTCTCGGGTAAATTATTCTTTCTTACGAAGTAATTGTTTGGGTTCGGAGCTAAACGTGTATAAAAGCTCTTTGGTTTGTGAGCTCCGCCACTTGAAAAAAAGATCTCATTTTGGGTTCGCGAAGAATAACCAGTAAAAAAATTTCACATCGGCTCTTGAGCTTAGCCTTGTACAAAAGCTCAGTTGGTATGAGATCAAGCCAATATAAAATCCAGGGTCGGTTTATGGTCATCCTGTGTAAAACCTCGGTTCAAATCAAAGGACATCCAATTTAAAACTCCAAATTGGTTTGAGATTAGCCCATACAAAATCTCAGTTTGGCTTAAAGACTAACCTCTTGAAGCTCTGTCTGCTGTTTGACGTGAAGACTAGCCAATTCATTTCTTTGTTCTCTGTTTGGTTGGAAGTAAACTTGAAATTTCATTTTCTTTGTGTTAGAAAGTTCGTGGGCTTAACCTTTTAAAAACTCTCAAGAATTATTGGATACTCTCAAAATTAATTCTCGGGGAAAGAAGTAGGCAACTTATTTAAGACCGACTCTCTATAAATCTCTGGTATTATCTCTCTTCCCTTAAATTTTCAATTTCATTTTCTTTGTCCTTACTTTCTGCTGCATTTCCAAACGTTTTTAATAAATGTTTTCAAACGCTGATTTAGAAAATAATTTGGTATTAAAATATCATTTTTTAAACCTCCACAATTCATTTCTCTAGAGTATGGAGTTGCATGTTCGACAATTATATTTCTGGTTTTGATGATGACAACACCTGATATCAAACGATATTCAATGAAGTCCTTATCTATTGAAGATAGCTCAAGAGGTCATAGATGATAAAGATGTTTTATCAAGCTATCCTATAGACTTAAGCTATACTCTTGAATATATTCTTGAATATCAAGTCATATTTTGAAGTGAACATTGTGGTCAAACGACATTCAAGTGAAAACTTATGTTTCAAGGTTCACCGATAGTTTATCTTCTTAACTCCGTGCTAATCGTAATCAACTTGTAGATATCTTAAACCTCATTAAGAAGACTTAATGTTCTTGTATGATGATAAACTTAAAGATAATGATGCCAATACTTATAACTTCAGAGCTGTGAAAGAGAGAAAGTGTGAAAGCTCGCATGGTTGTGTCAGTCTAAGTGACTAGTATCATGTAAAGGAACAAGGATAATTATGGAAATACTATGGAAAAATCACACACACTAAAAATCTTGGAGAATCCTAACTTATTTTAGTAAACCACCTAAAAATGTTTTAAGGCCTAAATAACTGATTAGAGGATTATCTGATCAATTGTAAGACTTTTTACAACTGGATAATCAATTAGACCTAATCAATTAATCGATTAGTTTCTCTTGGTTGAGTCTAAAATTGATTGGGTTAGTCTCTGAATGATTAGTAACGACCAAATATCAAAATCATCCATTTGTTGCTCGAATAATCGATTATTAGGGGTGGATAATTGATTGGCCTAATTGATTATGGCATTCATTTTTGCCCATGGATTATTTCTAAATTTAAAGAACAATCTAGCTAATATATAGAAAGCTTCTCTATCATTTTATTTTATCCAAAAAATGAGCTTTTATCTCACTTCCTCATTCTCTCCCATTTTATATAAATCTCTTGGTTTCTCACATATTTTGCCTTAGTGCTTCGAGAATGATTTTGAGTAAAATAATACACAAAAAATGTAAAATAAATACCTCTTGTTGAACTATGAGCGAGTACACGACTAATGATTCAGAGAGGATCTATGATCAAGATTTGAGTGTGTATGTTATTGAAAGAATCATTTAAGCCCCTAAGAAAGAAAGAATACAATCCATGTGTTTGTACCAATGAGCGAATTTGGCGAGATCGTAGGTGTAGAGGATTTGGTAATAACAAGATGATGTTGGGTGGAGATCTTCAAGCTCATCCCATAAGATTTTCAGTTCGGTAAAATATTGGGAAATATATTTTTCAACTTGTTTGATTAAACAGAGGTATCAAACAAGATCGGAGAAGCTAAAATGGTTACCTTATATGAATCTTTTGCATAGATCTTCTCAGAGTTCCAAAGCATAATCAAAACCTATCATATTTTGAGCAATGTGCGGTGAAAGCATTATATTGATCCAAGAAATAACCATATTATTCTAATTGATCATGTGTAAATCAAAATTTTCTTCTAGAAGTGTGATTCCAATCATAAGTTCCACTTATTTGAATTAGGTAATAGCTTGATTTGAATCACATGAAATCTGGATTCAAATCATGACCAGACTTCATAATTTGGATTTCTTATGTGGGTTTGTGTTTCGAATAAAAGATTTCTTTGACTCGAATCATATGACTCAAATCAAAGGTGAAAATCACTATCTCATTTGACTCGAATCATAATATTTTCTCTAAACTCGAATCGTAAGGGTCATTTTACTCATTTTTAGTGCATTGACTCCAACACATATACAGTAAAAAATTCCTCTCTCAAGCATAACAACACAACTTTCATAACTTTTTGGAAACCCATTTTTTGAGTTTTGTTAAACACACAAAATCTTTCTATCTCAAATCAAACTTGAAGAACAACTTTTTTTTGTTTTAATTTCCTGAATTTTTGAGCATTTTTGTGTGAGATTGCATAATAAAACATTCATCTTTAACTTATAAAAAATCACCATTCTTGTGTGTGTGCTTCTCAACTATGAGAGAGTGTGAGATCTAGTGAGAGTAGGGTCATTAGTTGCTAATGCTTTGTGAAATTTGAGTTTTAAATTGAAGAATCAAGTTGTGATTGTGTAGTTGCGATTGAAAATCCATCAAAGAAAAATAAGGGTTTTCTTATCCTAGGAAACCTTTAGTAGAATTAAGTGAAGGTTACTACAAACAAAGTTTGGAGTTTCAGTCTCCTTCAGTTAAATCGAAGGCTCGAACAAGGGAATTTCGACAGGGTTGAGTGAAGACTATTGCTGAAGGGGGCTTGGAACAAACATTGGTACTGAGAAGGTGAACCGATTCAAGATCGAGTGAATATTGTAAAATTCATCCTCGTAAGCTGTATACATTAGAAGAAGTAGATTCAGATTGAAGCTGTTTATCTATTATTTTATATTTTTAGGATTATCTGAGAATTTTTTATTGTTATTGAAAGACACATTATAAAATTGTCATATAGTGGAAGACTAACAAAATTCCAATGATCTATCATTCGAGACCGGATAAAGTGCTAGTGAAAACGAATGCACATAACTAGTATAAATCGCAACACATTTTTATTTATCCCTCTCTTTAAATTCTTGTATAGATTTGGATGATCTTAAGGTTTATCTGTATTTTAGCATTGCATGTAGCTAGATTTATCGCTTATAATAATTTCACGTAATAAGCATATACATGTCATAGATTAAGTTTATTGAACGATCCTTTTGTTAATTATAGCTGTAAAACTTGTAATATTAGATTCATATATGAATTAATACAGTTCAATTTAAATATTTTGTGTAAATTGAATTCAATTAATTGACGCATTACTTGTTTAGCATCTTCATCTCTCATCTTCATTATATTTTCTAATGATAGTGTAAATTGTGAAATCAATCTAAGCACATCTTTTGTAAAATCCGTTGCCAAACTTTTTGAAAACTCTTATTTTGAAGAAAACATTTTTGAAAGTGTTTTTTTGGAGAAAGGTATATTCAACCTCCCTTTTAGATCATTCTACACCTATATTCCATCAAACAATTGGTTTAAGAACTGATATTTTGTTCAGGTCTTGTGACCTCAAAAGATGAGAATATGGGTTAAGGACGATCCAAAAGGTGCACAAAATTGAGCTCCCATATTCAAGGGTGAAAACTATGTATATTGGAAATATGACATGTATGATCACTTAATGTCAGTTGATAAAATGCTTCGGGTTACTATCAAAGACAATTATTTTGTCCCAAAAAGCATGGTCAATGACATTAAAACTATAAAACTCTCAAACAATTGGGATGATAAAGATGTATATCTATGTGCTTGAAGGTATTATCAAGGTGATCCAGGTTGGTGAAGTTTGTTGATAGAAAAACTGCACTCAGCTGGTTAGTATGGAATTATGTGCTTGTAGATATAATCAGGAAGTGATCAAAGCTCATAGATAAACAAGATATTATTAGCCATAACATCATGGTTTTTATGACGACAACACCTGAAGTTGTAACAACTATTAAAGTGATTTTAACGATAACAAAACATAAAGAAAAGAAAGTATTAAAATTAGAGGTCAAAAATGTACAAGATGGTTGATCAAATTATTTCTCTGAATCAAGTTAAAGAATTAAGGTTTTATGATCACCAATGATATCCTCTGATGATGACATATAACTTAAATATATCTCAAGCCTCATCCATAGAAGATTCATGTGAAATACTTATATGATTGGTATATCTGGTAAAAGGACTCGAAACTTCAGAGTGTGAAAGAGAGGAAATGTGACATATCACTTGATCGTGTTTAGTTGAGCGATCAATGTCTTGTAAAAATACAAGAGTATTTTTTGTAACTAGTATGGATAAATCATACACACACCTAAAACCATTTTAAAGCCCCTCTTTTTAAAATTAGATAATAAAAAATGTTTTTGAAACCTATCCAGATGAATTGGGAAGTGTCAAACTGATTATGACATCTTTTTGAACTGCTTAATCGATTAGAACAAATACCTAATCAATTAGATGAGGGTGAATCAAGTCTATAATTGAATATGACAGTGTCTTAATAAATTATGATGACTCTTTATCAAAATCTTCGAACTTGGACAACAATAATTGATTATTGCATGTTCCTAATGGATTAGCTGATCAGTTAGGTCATTAATTTTGCCAATGGATTGTTTCCTAAAATGAACCACTCCTTGGCCTATAAATAGAGGTCTTCCCCTTCATTTCTAAACATCCAGAAAATACGAGATATCTCACCTTCCTCTCTCTAAATTATTTTTCTTTCTCTCACATATTTTTAGCCATAGCGTTTGAAAAAAGTTCTTGAGTTTGTTGAGAAATTTGTGATAGGAAAGAAAATTATTATAAATTTACTAAGAGTTATTTTTCCTCTTGAGTAAATTATTATGCCTTAGGAAATAATTGTTTGGGTTTGGAGCTAAACATGTATAAATGTGTTAAACGGTGTGACAGGTGGTCGAGAGGGGGGGGGGGGGGGGGGTGAATAGATCACCACAGAGAAATCACAGATTTTAAAACTTTTAATTGATTTTTAAAGGCTAGTGGAAAACGCAGTCCTGAATCGACTTCCGTCTATTCTGAACCGACTTGCGATAAACCAATGGATAACAGTATGCCGATAACAAATAAACACGGTTGGATTATCGTTTTATTGAAATTCACATACATCACTATATTCCAATGAACAAAAACAAGCAGAACACTTTTATTAAACAATTGGTGTGTAATGTTTAATGATCCTTATTGTCAATGGAGTTGTCAAAGCAATTTTCTCAAATAAAAACACTAAAACAATTTTTCAATTATGCAATTTTTTTTTTCCAATGTAGGATCATTCAACAGAAAAATTAACACCATAATTGAATGATAAAATTGCTGAAAAAGTAAAGAGATTAAGGATAGAAAGTTATACGCAGAGAGTTTGGTAAGGAAGTTCCCTACTATCGTCCTCGCGTGTGGGTACGTCTCCCCTAAATTTTGAAATCGAAATTGAGATCTTATTTCCAATAATGTTGCAAATGTTTACAAGGTTACATTACAAATAATAAACACCAATCCCACCGATTATGTTGAATTTGTCTTAACCCCGCTTGATCCGATCCGATCAAGTCTTGAACCTCAAAATCAACGATCAATCCTCCGCTCCACTACTTGTTTGCGAAATCTCCCAGATTTCCAAACCCATTCGCTACGGATGAATTCAATCCACTTGACTTTAATGAAAACCCCCAAGTTACGATCCATTCTTGATGGAAAACCTTCTGGTTTTTCAGAGAAACTCCCTTTGTATCCCTTCAACCCAACTTCGATTACAAATTCTACAGTTGAACGTTATCTCAAAGATCTCTTGATGCAATGCACAAAGATTATTATGTTTCAATGTGATTGAATGTGAAAAGATGATTGAGAGGATGATGAAGAAAAAATATCTTTCAGGTTTCTTGCTCACACAAAAAAAAAATGCTCTCAAAATGTTTTCATGTGTTTTTTAAAAAAAGAATAATGTTTTACTACTTATAACAGGGTGAAAACCGAAAACAATAGAAAATTTTAGTTGGATGAGTCGATACATGCGATACATGAGTCGATACATGTGTGCAAAAATTGATTCATGAGTCGATACATGACCCAATGGGTCGATACATGAGGTAACAAAAACGTTTTCCAGAATGAATGTATCATGATATATCGATACATAGGGTATGGGTCGATCCATACTGGATTGAAAAACAATTTTTCACAGTTTTAATACAACATGAGTCGATACATAAGTAAATGGGTCGATACATGTTTGGTAGAAAACACCAAACATAAAGGTTGATAGACCATGAATCGATACATAGGATATGGGTCGATCCATACTGGGTTGACAAACAATATTTCACAAGTTTAATACAGCATGAGTCGATACATGAGTAAATGGGTCGATACATGTTTGGTAGAAAACACCAAACAGAAAGGTTGACATGCCATGTATCGATACAACCATCAATGGGTCGATACATGCTGAAGAAAAACTGATTTTTGAGAGAAACAATTACACACGTATCGATACATCACCATATGAGTCGATTCATGCTGAACCAAAATTGAATTTCAGAAACACAATTTAGACATGTACCGATACACCAACTCATGCGTCGATCTAAAACATCAAAATATGCAAAAATGATATTTTGATGATGCAAAAATCTTCTCAATTGTTATTTTGATGATATGTCATGCTAGAGATCTTTTTGAAATAATTTCCAACTACATTTCTATCACAAACTTTAACATCACTAAAAAACTCATAATATGGGCACACAAGCTTTCTACCCCTTTGTCAATATAAAAAAGAAACAACGCATGTTCTATTAGTAGTATCATATCTATTATCACAATATCAATGAGTAACGATATGAAGGCATACACAACATAATGGAAAACAAAAGGCATTCACAAAGAACAACCAATTGGAAGGCAAAAACACAAATTCACTCACAAAGAGTGACTAAATAGGCAATATAGTAAACATGCTTAACATAAGAAAGAATTACAAAACAAAAGTTGCTAAGAGGTGCGAGAATTAAACTACATCATACAGTCAAAATAACATAAGTCAAACAAGATAATGAGATGAAACTAAAACATGGTATGCCATGCATGATATGGTATGTCATGGAAGATTTTGATTTTGATTGAATGGCATGGCATATGTTCATCTTCTCCGGGCTCGAATTGACGACTTCCACCTTTCAGAGGCGGAGGCGGAGGTTGATTAAATCCACCCATAAAGACATGCTGCCTGAACCGTTGAAATTTAATTTTTGCAAAAAATTAGATGTAAACAGACTTAAGACACATTGATTTCCCTTTGATGGTTTAATTTTGGCAATGAGATGATATGAAATGCATATGCACATTTAAATATGTATTAAAGTTTCTATGATGATGAGAGGCAAATGATATAAGTAGTGTATAGATAACATGTGAATGCATGAAATGCAACGTATGACATGTTTTATGAGCGCATGAATATACAAGACGAAAGAATTATCAATGAGTCACTTTAACATATAGATTGAAAGACTTATTAACGCAATCAACAAAATTTTAGAAATGAACACATAAGATAATCACAACTTATCAAGCATATAACTATATCTCATAAAGAAACAACTTAAGTACACACATAGGTAAAGTTTACAACGAGATATAAAAGGAACAAAGTTACCTCGTTTGATGAACGATGAAGATGCATATTCATAAGCTTACAGAGATCTCAAATAGAGTGGTGAGATATACATATAAATAACAAAAATGCATGCTTATGGCATCAAACTTGAGATATTGAGAATTCCTAACTCCCGACGAATGTTAAAAAACGATTCAGTTGCGAGTGGTTTTGTAAAAATATCGGCAAATAGATTTTTAGTATCAACATGTTCAAACACAACATCTTCTTTTTCAACATGATCACGGAGAAAATGATGTCTAATCTCATTGTGTTTAGTGCGAGAATGTAAAACTGGATTTTTAGTAAGGTTTATGGCGCCCGGGTTGTCACATTTGATGGGAATGCATTTGAGTTGTATATAAAAATCAAGTAATGGTTGTTTTAGCCAAAAAATCTGGGCACAACAACTACCGGCTACAATGTATTCAGCCTCGGTGGTTGACAAAGCAACATAAACTTGATTTTTGCTATGCCAATTCACTAAGAAGTTTGAAAATGAATGACATGTGCCACTAGTACTTTTCCTATACGATTTGCAACCTACAAAGTCAGAATCAGAGTAACCTACTAAACTAGAATCGCTTCCCTTAGAATACCACAACCCATACTTGGATGTCCCGTGAAGGTATCTAAGTATGCATTTTACAGCTTTTAAGTGAGATTCTTTAGGATCCGATTGATACCGAGCGCACATACATACACTAAACATGATGTCGGGTCTAGATGCATTAAGATATAAAAGAGATCCAATCATACCTCTATACTTCTTGACATCTACACTCTTACCATGTTCATCTTTGTCTAAGTTCCCGTTGGTAGGCATATGGGTGTTGATGGACTTTGAGTCTTCCATTCCAAAGCGCTTTAGCAAATCTCTATAGTATTTTGTTTGACACACGACTGTGCCTTCGTCGAGTTGCTTAATTTGAAGACCGAGGAAGTAGTTTAGCTCCCTCATTAGACTCATCTCAAACTCACCCTGCATAACCTTAGAAAATTCTTTGACCAAGTGCATGTTAGTTGAACGAAAAATAATATCATCTACATATACTTGAACTAAAATAATATGCTTTCCTTGATGTTTAATGAAAAGAGTGGTATCCACTTTACCTCTTAAATATCCATGATTAACTAAAAATTTACTAAGTCTTTCATACCAAGCCCGAGGGGCCTGTTTAAGACCATATAAAGCATGCTTTAGTTTGAAAAGGTGATCCGGGTATTCATCATTCTCAAAACCCGGAGGTTGTGAGATGTATACTTCTTCATTTATGAAACCGTTAAGAAAGACACTTTTTACGTCCATTTGATAAAGCTTAAAATTCTTAGCACATGCATAAGCAAGCAAAAGGCGTATAGCCTCAAGGCGAGCGACCGAAGCATAAGTCTCCTCATAGTCTATGCCCTCCTCTTGGTTATACCATTGAGCCACTAACCGGGATTTATTCCGGGTTATCATTCAGTTTTTCATCAAGTTTGTTCCTGAAAACCCACGTAGTACCAATGATACGATGGTCTCGTGGACGAGGGACAAGTTCCCAAATGTCATTTCTTTTAAATTGATTAAGCTCATCTTGCATGGCCATTAGCCAAAATTCATCAATCAAGGCCTCTTTGGTATTTTTAGGTTCTACTTGAGAAACAAAAGCGAAATGATAACAAAAACTACTTAGCTTAGAACGAGTTGTCACTCCTTTGGTGATGTCTCCGAGAATATTGTCAATAGGATGGTCTCTTGAGGATTTCCAAGCCGATGGAAGGTCATTCACTTCAGTCGGGCCTTTTCATATTTTACATGACTAATATCTTCCTCCTTCTCAATGTCCACTGTTTTGGGCTGATTACTTCCCTCAACAACATCCTTGAGTATGTATTCCGAAGATATACATGCGTCATTAAAAGAAGTACCTTTTCCGACATTTTTCGGACAAGACTCATCAAAAGAAACATGAACCGATTCTTCAACAATAAGTAAACGTTTATTGTAAACTCCAAATGCTTTAATTGATTAAGAATATCCAAGAAAGATACCCTCATCCGCTTTTGCATCAAATTTCCCAAGATTTTCTTTACCATTATTTAAAATAAAGCATTTACAACCGAAAACATGAAGATGTGACAAGTTAGGTTTTCTCCCTTTCAAAAGCTCATAAGGGATTTTATTTAAAATAGGGCGAATCAAAATTCTGTTTAAAACATAACAAGTTATGCTAATAGCATCTGCCCAAAAGTATTTTGGTAGACCGCCCTCATTGAGCATAGTTCTAGCCAACTCATCTAAAACACGGTTTTTGCGCTCCATAACACCATTCTGTTGTGGAGTACGAGATGGTTTTGAAGCTCCCTTCCATGATCACTTTGGATTGTAACTATTTTTGAATTTATTTTATTTTGGGACAGTTTTGTGAAACATGTAAAAGCGGAGAAAGTTTCGTCTTTGCTATGTAAAAATATAGTCCATGTAAAAATCTAGAATAGTTATCAACCAATACAAATCCATAGTAGTTACCACCTAAACTCTTTGTCCTAGAAGGGCCAAAGAGGTCCATATGGATAAGTTCGAGGGGTCGTGAATTAGAAATAACATTTTTTGATTTAAAGGATACCCTCGTTTGCTTTCCCATTTGACATGCGTCACATAGGTGATCTTTTGAAAATTTTATTTTTGGAAGATCGACTACTACATCTTCGGACACAACCTTATTAAGCAAATCAAAGTTAACATGCGCTAGGCGTCTATGCCAAAGCCATGAATCATCATTCAAGGCGACTAGACACTTAGGACTTGTTAACGGTACCTCAATAAGATCAAGCATATAGACGTTGTTTACTCTAACACCCTTAAACACAATATCCTTTTTGTTATCATGCTCAATTATACAACAAGTATTTGTAAAAGTTACTTTGTAACCTTTGTCACATAATTGGCTAATACTCAAAAGATCGTGTTTAAGTCCCTAAACTAAGTTCACATCAGAGATAGTAATGGTAGAAGGGTTACCTACACTACCTTTTCCGAGAATCACTCCTTTGTTATTGTCGCCATAAGTAACATAACCCTTTTTCTTAGCTTTAAAGTCTATCAATAAAGACATGTCACCCGTCATGTGCCTTGAACACCCACTGTCAAGAAACTATCTTCTTTCCTTGGATGCAAGACACTCAACCTACAATATCAAAAGAGAGAGGTAGGTACCCAATTTTCATTGGGTCCTTGTGTGTGAGTGGAAACAATGTTTCATTTAGGCATCCATTGATAAGTGCCTTTAGGAACAAGAAATCTCCTAAACTTGCATTCCGCAATGGTATGACCCGAATGACAATAATAATGACATAAATCATGATGATGGATTCGTTTACTTTTGCTCATTGGAATCCTTGGAATCTTCTCTACAAATTAATATTTAGCATAAGGTGGATTCAAATATTTCTTAAACAAATTAGGATCAATGGCAAAAGTAACTTTCGGTTGTAGAGCTTTCTCTAATTTGGCCTTAAGAGATTTAACCTCTCCTTGCCAAATATGACAAGCCCCACAATTTTGAACACGAACCAATCCATCAATATATTTTGAATTTTCTACAATACTTTCTTTTAGAGCTTCTAAGTCTTTTTCGGTTTTATAGACTTTACCCTCCAAAAATGAAAAGATTTGTTTATCGGAGGATAATCTCTTAAAAGTTGTTAATGCCTCGGTATGCAGTTTTTGAAAAGCTATTTTCAATTCAGAAAAGGACATGAAGATAAATTATTATAGTAGGCATGTCTTACTTTCTTTTCTTTGTTGAGGCTCTTGTGGTAAGCCTTGTTTTGATGTGTGCCATGAGACATAGGTTGGTCGTCTCATCACTATCACTTGAGCTTTCATCACTTGATGATTCACTATCGCTTTCCCAAGCGATGTATGCCCTTCTTTGTTTGTTGTATTTCTTTGGTGGAGCTTTGCCCTTGTCCTTCTTTAGTTGAGGACAATCCGACTTGTAGTGCCCTACCTTACCACAATTGAAGCAAGATCCTTTTGCCTTATCCTTTTTGTTCTCTTCTTGTTTAGATCCTTTGGATTGTCTTCGAAAATTTGAGATTTTTGTCGGAGTGCTTTACTCCATTCCTTCTAATGAATTTGTTGTACCTCCGAATAAACAGTCCCATTTCCTCATCATCCGAGTCTTCGTCACTACTTGAGTCACTATCACTTTGCTCTTTATTTGGGGACTTAGAGCTAGAAGCCACAAGAGCTATGGACTTTTTCTCACTCTCTTTGTCTTTAGTCTTCTCCTTTTTAATCTTCTTCTCATACTTTTCAAGGCTTGCTAGTTCTTGTTGATGTTCTTCTAACTTGCCAAATAGAGTTGTGATATCGAGTGTGGTAAGGTCATTTGCTTCCTTTATACCTGTCACTTTAGGCTGCCATTCCCTACTAAGACATCTCAACACTTTATTGTTGGTGTAAGCCCTAGAGGCCAATACTTTTGGTACTTGTATCGAATTATTTATTAATAATAAAAGGCTTTTTCTTTATTACGTTTGTTTAATAAAGTCCCTAGAATAACTAGTTTGTTTAATGTATCAAGTATGACTTAATCATGAGATCACATTAAACATAAGGACACTATTCTTAAAGTATCCGTAGTCGAGCTTTATTGTGAAGTGGGATGACATTAAAGCATTAAGACTATTATGTATATAGACTGATGATCACATCTCATGGATCATGGATAAGGAGTTATCAAGTCTTAAACATAGGTATGAATATTAAGAGTAATATTTATACCGGATTGACCCGCTATGAGAATATTATATAGAAAGTTATGCAAAGTGTCATAAGTTATTCTCATGGTGATAATGGTGTATACCACTCTTCGACCTGAAACCACTATGGACCCTAGATGTAGAGTCGAGTGCTTTATTGCTGATCAAACGTTGTCCGTAACTGGATAACCATAAAGACAGTTGATGGGTACTCCACGAAGCATGATGAGGGACATGAGTGACCTAGATGGAATTTGCCCATCCTGCATAACAGGATAAATGTCTATGGGCCCAATATTGAACTGGACAAGGATGACACGGTCTATGCCTTGTGTTCAATATAGACATAAGGGCAAAAGGGTAATTATACACATAAGTATTATCACAGAAGGAATTGTCAGATCACATGACATTTTCGTGTCTTGGGTAGCAGTGATGTGTTGCTAGATACCGCTCACTATTTATTATGTTAAATACATGATTTAATATAACTGCCAATGCCGTGAAAACCTACAGGGTTACACACAAAGGACGGATTGATGAGAGATAGAGTAACTAAGGAATACCGTAAGGGACAGTGCCCTTAAGTGAATTGTAGAACATCGTAAAGGTACGGTGTACTTAAGTAGAATACGAAATATGGTAAGGTACCATGAGCTTAAGTGATTTTGGGCATATTATAAGATATGGGCCAAAATACACTTAAGTGGGCTTTTTAGCTTGAAGCCCACACAAGTGGTTCTATAAATAGAACCCTTGTGCAGAAGCATTCATTGCGGTTGCATTATTTTCGTTTTCTCTCTCTCTCTCTCTCTCTCTCTCTCTCTCTCTCTCTCTCACACACACACACACACACACACACATACTCAAAGCCTTCATTCGTACCAGCTAGCACTGAGATTGAAGGAATCCGTTCGTGTGGACTGAGTAGAGACATTGTCATCATTCAATGTTCGTGATCGCTCCGTGGATCTGCATCAAAGGTTTTGATCGTCACAAGAGATTTGCACCAAAGGTTTCAATCGTCACAAGAGGTAAATATTCTATCACTGATCATGACCATTCGTAAGGATCTCTAAAGGAGAAAATTTTAATTTCCGCTGCGTTTTGGATCGCAATTCTCCTTCAGTGGTATCAGAGCCACTTACGAAACCATGAATCGGATAGCTGTTTATTTTCTATATTAATATGATTAAAAGACATAATGAATCAATTAATTAAACGGGTAATTAAATTTGGCATCATATGTGTACGAGTTGGATGATTGATGTTGACTATGCTTCGGAACCGACATTTGTATGGTGAAGCAGCGATACATCGATCGTCCATAGGTTACGCAATTGAGATCGATCAACTTATATATGATATAAGTAATCCTAATGCAAAGTACAATATATATGATAAACCGTTTCTGTTTCGTTCGTTCAAACACTAAATGATTGTTTTCCTTTGAGCGATCAATGGTCATTTGCTTCGGAATCTGGCATTAGTATGGTGAAGCAATGACCTGTTGATCAATCATACTGAATCAACAATCGAGGTGTGTTTGACGGTCTGAAATTGGTGCATTAGGGTTAGTGACGGCGCAAGGGTTATGCCGTCAAGAAGTTGTGAATTAAGGGCTTGTTGGAACACGTCTGTTGACTATTTCAAAGCGCTGGTTTTTGGCCGCGTGACGATCGTCATGGACTTGTGACGATCGTAACAAGCTGAACGTGACGGTCTTCACGTGCTTTGTGACGGTCGTCACATTCACAAATCCAGAATTCTAGGCGTTTCTGTTTTTGGCCGCGTGACGTTCGTCATGGGCCTGTGACGGTCGTCATGGGCCTGTGACGGTCGTAACATGCTTGTGACGATCGTCACACTCACAGAGTCAGAATTCTCGGGGTTTCTGTTTTGTGACTGCGCAAGAGTCTGCGTAGTATGATCGGTCGCCGAAATTTAATTTGGTTTTAATTAATTAAAGGAATTAAAAATTAATAATAATAATAATGTGTTTATCATTATTGCCTTATGGTGATCAGTTATGGCCTTAGTCTTCCTTCATTTTGTTTTGGGTTTTTAAATACGACCTGCGTGTCGTGCCTCTCCTTTTAATCTCTTAATGTAACTTCTTTTCTCATCTCAATCCCTCGTATGTAAAATGAGTTTCTTCTGTAATGTAATGTTATGAAGAATGAGAAGAAGACAATATTATGAAGATAGAGAAGATTTCAATATCAAAGGAGACAACCTTGAAGATCAAAGGAGGACAGCCTTGAAGATCTTGCTTGGAGAAGCTTAGATCGTTATTAGGTTAGCTTAGGTTCTCTCATTGGCTTGGGAGAACAATTGCGCTAGGGGCCATAAATGTTTCATTATGTATGTATGTTGATGCATGTGAATATATATGTTGATGCATGTGAGAGACGATTTATATGATAAATAAGTCGGTGAGATCATAACGATTACAATTCCCTCAAATTAAATATTAAGTTTATGCTTTCCAAGTTTTAGCACTCATCAAGACTAGTATCGGATAATGTAGGTTTCGCCTACGCGAGGTGCATGTTCTATATTAGTAAGGTGCGATGGGATAATTGTAATATCCAACTGCTAAAACAATGGGTCAAACTTAACTAAACAAATTATAATAAGATTATATATGTTTAGAAGTAAGAGTTGGGAATGATCCATATGATGGATTGGAATAAGGAGTTATTCACCCAACTGAAATTTTCGAGAGTTGTATGAGATACAATTGGAAGGAGTTCCTACCTAAATAACCTAGTTTTATGTAATCCGCCTACGCGGACTTAGAACAAAGTGAAATATGGATCTCGACCCACTAGAAAATCTTCCAACGGGATTTTCCGAATCAAATGATGAGGGTCATTTGTTTTGAGTAAAATAGTGGGAGCATATTTAATTAAAGGCCTAATTAAATATGTTATTGATACTTATATTTTCATTAATTCTTATGTATATTACCATGACAACAAACACCTCTAACAACATCTTGCGATCAATCCTTGACAAGGAAAAATTGTCTGGGACAAATTTCCTGGATTGGCACCGAAACCTGAGGATTATCCTCAAACATGATAAAAAGCTGTATGTCTTGGAGAAACCTGTTCCTGAAGAGGAACCTCCTAGTTCTGCACCTAAGGCAGAAAGAGATGCTTATAAGAAGCATGTCGATGATGCCAATGAAACTGCTTGTCTCATGCTAGCTACCATGAACTCAAAATTGCAAAAGCAACATGAGAACATGGCAGCATTCGATATGATGATGCTCTATCAAGAGCAAGCAAGGCATGAGAGGTTTGAAGTTTCAAAAGCCCTTTTTCAAAGCAAGTTAACTGAGGGAGCCCCTGTAAGTCCCCATGTGCTCAAGATGATTGGGTATGTGGAAAACCTTGAGAGGTTGGGTTTTCCCCTCGGAAAGGAACTTGCGACTGATTTGATCTTGCAATCGTTGCCAGATAGATTCAGTCAATTTGTCCTAAATTTCAATATGAATGATATGGTTAAATCTCTTCCTGAACTGCTAGGCATGTTAAGAACAGCTGAGCAGAATCTGAAGACAAAAGGGAAGTCCATTCTGATGATCGGAAATGGAAAGAGACAGAACAAAAGGCCCACCAAGCAGGGTGATAAAGGGAAAGGCAAGAAAGTTGTCAAACCCAGACCCACTGTTGCTGCTTTGAAGCCTAGTGGAGGCATAGCAAAGGCAGGCACCTGCTTCCATTGCGGTAAGACCGGACACTGGAAGAGAAACTGCCCAAAGTACCTGGAAGATACGAAGAATGGAGTAGAGACTTCAACTTCAGGTATTTTTGTTATTGAAATATATTTATCTACTTCTGCATCATGGGTATTAGATACTGGATGCGGTTCTCACATTTGTATAAATGTGCAGGGGCTAAAAAGGAGTAGAGATTTGGCAAAAGGTGAAGTTGACCTACGAGTTGGCAATGGAGCAAAGGTTGCTGCTTTAGCCGTAGGAACTTATGTATTAACTTTACCTAGTGGTTTAATAATTCAGTTAGAGAACTGTTATTATGTACATGCAATTAGCAGGAATATTATTTCCATTTCTTGTTTGGACAAGTTTGGTTTTTCATTTATAATAAAGAACAATTGTTGCTCAATTTATTTGAATGATATATTCTATGCTACTGCACAAATGAGCAATGGACTGTATGTCCTTGACCTCGAAATGCCTATATATAACATTAATACTAAAAGGATGAAACCTAACGAGTTAAATCCAACTTACCTTTGGCATTGTCGATTAGGCCACATAAATGAGAAACGCATTTTCAAACTCCATAAAGATGGACTCTTGGACTCTTTTGATTATGAATCATATGAGACATGCATATCTTGTTTAATTGGAAAGATGACAAAGTCTCCATTCACAGGAAAAGGTGAAAGAGCGAATGATCTTTTGGGCCTAATACCTACTGATGTATGTGGACCACTGAACATACCAGCCAGAGGAGGTTTTCAGTACTTCATCACATTCACTGATGATTTCAGTAGATATGGTTATGTGTATTTAATGAAACACAAATCAGAGTCCTTTGAAAAGTTCAAGGAATTCAAGAATGAAGTACAAAACCAACTAGGTAAGAATATTAAAACTCTTCGATCGGATCGAGGTGGTGAGTATTTAAGCCTAGAGTTTGATGACCATCTGAAAGAGTGTGGGATCCTATCCCAACTTAGTCCTCCTGGAACACCCCAATGGAATGGTGTATCTGAGAGAAGAAATCGAACCCTGTTAGACATGGTCCGATCCATGATGAGTCACGCCGATCTTCCAAACTCCTTTTGGGGACATGCACTATTGACAACAGCTTACACACTAAGTCGTGTTCCATCCAAAAAGGTTGAGAAGACACCATATGAGATATGGAGTGGTAAGAAACCACATATGTCTTACATAAAGATTTGAGGTTGCGAGGTTTATGTGAAACGACAAATTTCAACTAAGCTTGAGCCCAAATCTAACAAATGCTTATTTGTGGGGTATCCTAAAGAAACAAGAGGGTATTACTTCTACAATCCTTTTGAGGGCAAAGTGTTTGTCGCTCGAACTGGAGTTTTCCTAGAAAAGGATTTTATTTCCAAAGGAACTAGTGGGAGGAAAGTAGAGCTTGAAGAAATTCAAGAATCACAAAGCATAGATACACCTATGGAGGAATTAGAGCAGGAAACACAAGAAGTTGTGGAAGAGCAACCTGCTCAAGTAGAACAAGACCAGCGTAGGTCAAGCAGGATACGTCAACTACCTGAGAGATATGGATATCTCATAACTGATCAAGGTGATGTATTACTCGTGGATCAAGATGAGCCTGTGACCTACCAAGAGGCCATAACTGGTCCCGAGTCTGAGAAGTGGCTAGAAGCCATGAAATCTGAAATGGATTCCATGTACACAAACCAAGTTTGGACCTTGGTAGAGCCTCCTGTAGGAGTTAACCCTATAGGATGCAAGTGGGTCTTCAAAAGGAAGACTGACATGGATGGTAAGGTACATACCTATAAGGCAAGACTGGTTGCAAAAAGGATATAAACAAATTCATGGGATTGACTATGATGAAACCTTTTCACCAGTTGCAATGCTTAAATCTGTTCGGATTTTACTTGCTATCGCTGCATATCATGATTATGAAATATGGCAGATGGATGTCAAAACTGCTTTCCTTAATGGAAATCTTCTTGAGGATGTGTACATGACACAACCTGAAGGATTGACATACTAGAGGAAGCCCAAAAGATATGTAAGTTACAAAGATCAATCTATGGATTGAAGCAAGCTTCCAGAAGCTGGAATCTTCGTTTTGATGAAACAGTAAAACAATATGGATTCATCAAGAACGAAGATGATCCTTGTGTCTACAAGAAGGTTAGTGGGAGCATGATCATTTTCCTGGTATTATATGTAGATGACATATTACTCATTGGAAACGATATCCCTACCCTACAACAAGTAAAGTCTTGGTTGGGGAAATGCTTTTCTATGAAGGACCTAGGTGAAGCAGCCTATATATTAGGAATCAGAATCTATAGAGATAGATCACAAAAACTGCTTGGCCTAAGTCAGAGTACATACATAGACAAAGTGTTGAGACGCTTTAATATGCATGATTCCAAAAAAGGATTCATAGCTATGCAACATGGCCCGTGTCTATCAAAAACACAATCCCCTTTAACTAAGGAAGAAAGGGATCGCATGAATAAGATTCCATATGCATCTGCAATAGGATCTATCATGTATGCCATGTTATGTACTCGACCAGATGTCTCGTATGCTTTAAGTGCAATGAGTAGGTACCAATCTGATCCTGGTGATGCTCACTGGGTAGCTGTCAAGAATATCCTTAAGTATTTGAGAAGGACTAAGGACTCATTCTTGATATATGGAGGTCAGGAAGAGTTGGCTGTAATTGGATACACCGATGCTAGCTTCCAGACAGATAAGGATGACTTTAGATCACAATCTAGTTATGTGTTTTGCTTAAACGGTGGCGCTGTGAGCCGGAAAAGTTCAAAGCAAGATACAGTTTCTGATTCTACAACCGAGGCCGAGTATATTGTTGCCTCAAGTGCAGCAAAGGAAGTTGTTTTGATCAAAAAGTTCATTAGTGAACTTGGCATAGTTCCTAGCATTGTGGATCCCATTGGTCTCTACTGTGATAACAATGGTGCTATCGCACAAGCCAAGGAGCCTAGATCTCACCAACGATCCAAACACATACTTAGGCGTTATCATCTCATTCGAGAGATAATAGATAGAGGAGATGTGAAAATATGCAGAGTACCTACACTTGACAATATTGCTGACCCACTGACAAAGCCTCTTGCGCAGCAGAAGCATGATGGCCATACTAGATCTATGGGTATTAAGGGTATGCCTGATTGGCTCTAGTGCTAGTGGGAGATTGTTGGTGTAAGCCCTAGAGGCCAATACTTTTGGTACTTGTATCGAATTATTTATTAATAATAAAAGGCTTTTTCTTTATTACGTTTGTTTAATAAAGTCCCTAGAATAGCTAGTCTGTTTAATGTATCAAGTATGACTTAATCATGAGACCACATTAAACATAAGGACACTATTCTTAAAGTATCCGTAGTCGAGCTTTATTGTGAAATGGGATGACATTAAAGCATTAAGACTATTATGTATATAGACTGATGATCACATCTCATGGATCATGGATAAGGAGTTATCAAGTCTTAAACATATGTATGAATATTAAGAGTAATATTTATACCGGATTGACCCGCTATGAGAATATTATATAGAAAGTTATGCAAAGTGTCATAAGTTATTCTCATGGTGATAATGGTGTATACCACTCTTCGACCTGAAACCACTATGGACCCTAGATGTAGAGTCGAGTGCTTTATTGCTGATCAAACGTTGTCCGTAACTGGATAACCATAAAGACAGTTGATGGGTACTCCACGAAGCATGCTGAGGGACATGAGTGACCTAGATGGAATTTGCCCATCCTGCATAACAGGATAAATGTCTATGGGCCTAATATTGAACTAGACAAGGATGACACGGTCTATGCCTTGTGTTCAATATAGACATAAGGGCAAAAGGGTAATTATACACATAAGTATTATCACAGAAGGAATTGTCAGATCACATGACATTTTCGTGTCTTGGATAGCAGTGATGTGTTGCTAGATACCACTCACTATTTATTATGTTAAATACATGATTTAATATAATTTCCAATGCCGTGAAAACCTACATGGTCACACACAAAGGACGGATTGATGAGAGATAGAGTAACTAAGGAACACCGTAAGGTACGGTGCCCTTAAGTGAATTGTAGAACATCGTAAAGGTACGGTGTACTTAAGTAGAATACGAAATATGGTAAGGTACCATGAGCTTAAGTGATTTTGGGCATATTATAAGATATGGGCCAAAATACACTTAAGTGGGCTTTTTAGCTTGAAGCCCACACAAGTGGTTCTATAAATAGAACCATTGTGCAGAAGCATTCATTGCGGTTGCATTATTTTCGTTCTCTCTCTCTCTCTCTCTCTCTCTCTCTCTCTCTCTCTCTCTCTCTCTCTCTCTCTCACTCAAAGCCTTCATTCGTACCAGCTAGCACTGAGATTGAAGGAATCCGTTCGTGTGGACTGAGTAGAGACGTTGTCATCATTCAACGTTCGTGATCGCTCCGTGGATCTGCATTAAAGGTTTTGATCGTCACAAGAGATCTGCACCAAAGGTTTCAATCGTCACAAGAGGTAAATATTCTATCACTGATCATGACCATTCGTTAGGATCTCTAAAGGAGAAAATTTTAATTTCCTCTGCATTTTGGATCGCAATTCTCCTTCATTTATTAGTAGCAAGTTCGTTGAAAATAGGCTTCCCAAGTGCATTTAAATGATTAATGAGATGAGTGAATCTCTTTTGCATGTCGGATATGGATTCTCCTTGTTTCATGCGAAAGAGTTCAAACTCTTGAGTAAGTGTGTTTATGTGGGACTATTTAACTTCGTTAGTTCCCTCATGGGTAACTTGTAACGCATCCCATATTGTCGCATCCGCGAAAAAACAACCGGCGGGCTAAAACAAAAAAAACAAACAGAGCCGCCACCTTGCGTTATTTATCCCAAAAGAGGGAAAGGAAACGCTCAGAGTAAACCTGGAAAAAGCATGGTCTCGCGACCAAAGAGAATGGGATCGGGAGTCGGTTATGCGAAGGGAAGGTATTAGCACCCCTACGCATCTGTCGTACTCGACGGGATCCACGCTCTAAAGAAAGAAAAGGTTGCTAACACAAACACCACACACACACGCACCGAAACAACACAGGTGGGGGAAAAGAGGAACGGGCTCGCTAGGATATCGCATCCTATGCCTACGTATCTCATCTGGAATGAGAATCAGAGCTACCGTAGTTCGGCTCACGCACGCCAAACAAAACAAACACACAAGCAGGCAAACATGGAACCCGAATGCCAATCGCTGGACTTACATCAGCTTCCGAACCAAACAAACCCACACTGGAAACCAGATGCCACTGAATGGACTTATACCGGACTCCAAGCACACAACAAGAGGATACAGACTGCCAATCGCTGGGCTTACATCCATCTCCTACACACACAAGAAGAAACAAGCAACAAGTTACTAAGGAGTCGGGAACTCGAGCCTAGCAACTGTCAAGCAAACACACACAAAAAGAAAAAGGGTGCCCGGAGAGATCTCGGAAGACCTCCTGCCTACGTACCTCATCTGGTATGAGGATCAGGGCAACGTAGTTCCCCTTAACAGGGGAGAAACTATCTCCTAACCAGAGACCGGGAAATGACAAACTAAAAGGGAGAGTGACTCGAGCCTAATAGTTATCATGTATTCCACAATGGCCCTAGGTTGAATTTTCTATCTACTTGCACAACAGCAAGCTAATCCTATCCAGGCAAAGCAAGCATGCAAGCATAAACAAAACAAAGCAAACATTCCAAATAGCACACACTATATCCAGTCAAAGTGGGCTCAAACAAGGGGTTAGACTGCCAAAGCAAGTCAACTGTATCAGGGTGGGGTTAGCTCTTAACCCTGACATTGAGAGTCAGGGTGAAGCAGATGAAAGGTGAGTGAAGATAAGACTTCACAGCTCTTATCCCTGGCCAGGGAGAGCTTCAGACAAAGAAGTGTGGGTTCAGAAAATGGGAACCCTTCTACACTTATGACACTGACTCAACTGTACAACTGTACAAGGATCTTGGGTTAGTATCCCAATGCATCAACACCAATTGTGTGAGCAGAGGGATGACTCAACAAGAATAGCAGGAGATGGATTGCACATCTCTTGTATCTGCCAATTGCCTTAAACAAGGTCTTTTCCTGCTTGGCACAAATATAAACAAGCACAAGCATTGCCTCTTAAGGAGGACTTCAGACAGGTGCCTGGCCAAGTAACAGGCCAGGTCTTCCAGACTACATGGAGTTAGTGAGCACTACCTCAATTGGTTAAGCAACCAAGCAATAGCCAACACAAGTTCAAATGAACTATAGCAACTAAAGTACCTGAAATCAATCTAACACAATTAGTATTCAACCCAAACAGTTAAACATACAAGTTAATGGTCACACAGTTAACTGTACACAAGCAATGCATCAAGCAAAGCATAAGCCAATGCTCAACACAAATGACTTATAAACCACCTACAAAACAAAATTAATGTTAATCAACATCATTCAAATGAGCAACTTAAGCCAAGTGCATTAATTCCTCCATTCCATTTGCCTTTTGTCCTGAAACACACTTCAAACATGAGAAGCAAAACCCTAGGACAAAGCCTAGGGTCCAATAGGGATCAAAAGTTCAAAACAGAACATGAAATTTATCAAAAATCAAGTTCAAACAATCAAGAATCAAATCCAATTGGTCTCATGTTCATATCATTCACCATTATCATTTCATGAAGCAAATAGTGCAAAACATGCCATTTAGAAGCTCATTGGACCAAACAGAATGATTTAACTCAAACTCAATCCAAAACAATTCAATAAATACTCAAAAAATTCATGGTTAAACACCATTCATAACATCTCAATCACACCAAATTTCAAGCCAATTGGACAATGGGAAGCAAGTCAATTAAATTCATCAAGTCAACACAAGTTCATACAAGTCCAATACAAGGCATCAAAACATGCATTAACTTCAATCAATCATAAAACAGAAACAAAACATGATAAATGAATGGGACTAAAACCATGGCAAACTTCAATATGTCTATAATACACATGCCAAATTTCAAATCCATCCAATAAACAACCAGAATTTCCCAAATCATATAAAAACATGTCTCACAAGAAGTCAACAATTGGTCAAGCAGGGGAGAAAATGTCACACCTCCAAAGATCATGTCATAACTCTCAATCCAGGAACTCAAAAATTACAAACCACATACCAAAATGACCAGGAACGAGTCTTGTTTAAGCACAAAAAATTTCATGAATTTCTAATGAAGCATCATCATTTTATGAGCAAAAGAGTGAGCATGATGCACAAAATGACATGTCAAAGCAAACCCTAAGCATTTTCAAAATCTACCCGTGCACAATATTATTAAAAATCATTAAAAAATAAAGCACATGATAAGGAGAATGGTGCAAAAAATTGCATGAAATTTGGATTAGAATTGGATGAGTTATGGATTTTTGATTATGGAAAGAAAATAAAAAAAAAGTGAAATGGAGGATGTGAAACATGGATAACATATGAAAATAAATGGCAAGGCAATATGAGAACTGGCGCCACACGGAATCGAATCCGGTCCCCATTCAAACAGGTAGCGCGCGCTCAAACAGGTTAACGCATGAACAGTAGTATACACGAAGATCTAAACCACAATTCTGGAATTTTTTAACGTGTTCTTCGCGCGTTCATCACCAAATTCCAGCATGAACAAATCATCACGAAAATGGACAAATGATATATGGATCGAACCGTCTTCTCAAGCACAACAACAATATCAACATAATTTTCCTTAATTCTAACTATACAACATGAATCGATCAAAGAAAGTTTTGGTGTTCAAACTTTAAATCCAGATTTCTTCATCAGTTCTCAATGAAAACACACGATTCAACTTGCATTGTGCTCAGCAATAAGAGATCTATCAAAGCCATAACCTAATTCTAAAATTAAAAGATTCGAGATCCAACCTCTTGAAGTTGCAGCTGCTCGATTTGATGAATTCAAGGCTCCAAAGTGCAAAACAGATGTAGATTGATGCTTTAGGAGATGAATGAAGTAGATCTTTTAGCTCAATTATGCTCCAGCTCCAAGAATCTTCAAAATGCCATGTGAATGCAAGGTGATGACAGTTGCGATTCTTCAAGGATTTGGCCACAATCTCGTGCAACAGATGCTCAATATCCTATGCAAATGATGATCAATGCAAAAAGAAGCAAGAAGAACGATGCAATTTGATGAAAAATGAGAAAAAAGCTTGAACAAAATTGAGAGAATTTGGATGAATTTTCTGTTTGGATCTGAAAAAGTGATTGTGATTATTTGCATTCAGTTACAATTAAGCATATATACCACTTCCTAATCCAATTGTTAATCAAGATTAGCAAAATCAAGTGAATTAGCAAAATGCAATTTCATGTAACTTGGCCAAAATGCCCTTTTCCAAATAGAACCAATGTAACAGTAAAAATGCCTTTGAAGCAAGTCCAATTTTCTGTTTAGAATGTGTTAGAAGTGGTTTGGCATGAAAATCATGTGTAGTTTTCAAATTCACTATTTTTCCCACCAAAATGCAAATGGATCACTTGAAAAATGCCATTTTGATTTGATGGTTTTTGATGAAATGTAATGATGCATCATGAAAGTACATGTCAAATGTGGTTTGCTCAAAAAAGAATCACCCAAATTGGCCAAATGGTTCAAAAGTTATGGCACTTTGAAGTTCAACTTTTTTCTGAAAATGATTTGATCATAACTTGCCAACCACACATGAGAAATTCATGTTCTTGGACTTTTTGGAAATGGGAGAACAAGATCTTCAACTTTCATGTTGGACAAAATTTCATTTGAAGCATTTTTGGACATGTAATTTTGAGGTGAAAAACTTTCCATTTTTGGCAGTTTTCAATTACAAGTCACTTTCTATTTTTGGAAAGTTTCCATCTGACTTTATTTTCTTCATTCTTGATGTTTGAAATGTCAAATGAAACTTGTTTGGACATGAATGAAGTGTCTCTAACTCTCTCCCACCTCCAAATCCATGAATTCAGGCACAGTTGACCACAGTTGACTTTTCTGACTAATAGATGAATTTCAGCTTGACTGTTGAATTTGAGCCTCAAACTCCTGATGAAATGGCTCAATGATGAAACCCTAGCTTCCATAAGCTCAATATAACCATATGATGATCCCTATATCCATTGAAAACCCCATCTCCTTGCCAAGCCCTGATTGGCACCATGCAGATGATTAGGGTTGACCAGTGGTCAAAACCCTAATCTCAAGGTATCTGATCAATCTCTTGAATCTCTGGGATGATGACAAAACCATGATGATGATGATGTACCATTGCAACCAAGATCAAGCTAAACCCCCTTGAGAATCAAAAACCCTAATTTGAATCACACATCCTCAGATGATTAGTGATCCATTCAATGAAACCCTCAGCTTGCATATCTCAACCTCTTATCTTCTGATCAAAACCTAGGAGGATGACTTGATTGTTGTGGCCAAATGATATGCAAATATGCAATGCCTAATGACCTACAAAATGATATGCAATATGTTAAGCTAGTCCCAAGAGAGGAGGGCAAATTTTGAGGTGTTACACATATCTCCTTGACAGTCGTACAATGGGATACCCTATAATACTCATCAAAATTGAGTGCTGAAATTAAAAAGTTTCGGGCTTTCCAATCGTACGCCCACTTCTTTTCATCATCGACAATCCATTGTACCTCTGGTTTTGGTACAATGTTGCCTTCCGCGTTGGTCTTAGTAATTTCAAAAGGACCATCACGGATGGCAAACCATACATTCCTTTTTATGGAATTTATGTGTACTCGCATGCAGTCTTTCCAATAGCCGTAATTTTCATCGTTGAAAACTGAAGCTCTATTGTAAGCCCCCTTTGGTTCAAAAGCCATATCGTTACGAGAAGATACAAAGCACTAGCGAACCAGCGCTCTGATACCACTTGTTAGACGGTGTGGCAGGTGATCGAGAGGGGGGGGGGGTGAATAGATCACCACAGAGAGATCACGAATTTTAAAACTTTTAATTGATTTTTAAAGGCTAGCGGAAAAGCGCAGTCCCGAATCGACTTCCGTCTATTCTAAACCAACTACTAGAAAACCGGACATGCGATAAACCGATGGATAACGGTATACTGATAACAAATAAACACGCTTGGATAATCGTTTTAATGAAATTCACACACAATATTATATTCCAATGAACAAAAACAACCTTAGATTCTCTTCATGCATTTGAAAAACATCCTAGAGAAGATAACATTGAAAAGATTCTTGGTGAAAAATCTATAGAAAATTCGGTTGTTGATATTCCTATAATAGACATATTTATTGATGACATTCCAAATGATAAAGGCGTGGATGATGAATAATTAAGTGATGAAGAGCCTATAGTCAGACAAGATAACACGGTGAAGGATGTTATCAACAATGATGATGACGTAGCAAAATCCTTGAAAACAAATCTTGATGGTGAAGATGTTAGTGAAGAAACTAATACTAAGGAAGTAGTTGAAGATGTTGAAAAGGAGTCGTTAGAAGAATATGCATATATACAAATGGAAGCCCTCATGAAGAAGAAGTATAAGAGGATGCTAATCACGTAACCCAATAACCTGATCTGGAAAGTGAAGATGTCAAACAAGATATTCTTGACAATATGTTTGACATGTTGGAGATTGAGTTTCCAACTCAAAAGGAGGATGAGAAATTAGCTCCTGATAATCATGAGGTGAAGGATGATGTGAACAATGTAAGTAACAACATTGATGAGAATGTTGATAATTCTGTGAATTTTGATGAAGACCATGTCCCTGAAAATGCTGAACCTATTAATGATACAGTCGTGAGTAAAAAGTCTGCCAAAAAGTCCAAAGTGAAGGCAGGAAAGAAGAAAGCTGCTCTAAAGGCTAAGAGGAATCCTTCGAAGAAGACTCTTAGTATTTCCAAGGCTAAGAATATGTTCAAAAAGAAGGAATATACCCGTAATAAGAAGAAATCTACAACCACCAGTGAGAATTCAGAAAGGAAATAAGAAGGAAACTCCTAATAGGAAAACAACTCCCCTTGTGGAAGATGTTGAGAACAATCTGGATGACATTATGATACCCCTACTCAAGAAAAATAAGAAAATAGTTGGTGGTAAGAATATTCCTATTAATGTTCCTATTGCTCACTTAAACAATGTGTCATTCCACTATAAGGAAAGTTTTCTGAAATGGAAGTTCGTTTATCACAGGAGGACAACCCCTGAAAAGGAGCCGTCAAAAGAGGCTTTTAAATGTGAAGAAAATTTTGAGATCCTCATGGATACTCAGATCCTGAAGATTGTGTCAAATCTTAATCATATTATCCTAAGCTTGTCAAAGAACTCATTGTCAATTATGAAAGACTTCAACAATGTTGGAAGCAAAACTTCAGAAAGGTCCATTTTTGAGGTTGGTGTTTTGGATTCTCTCTTGTTATTATCAATGAGTATTTTGGAAAAGGCAAGTTGATCACTGCCGATAAGGTTCCCTCTCTAAAGGTCATTGCCCAGAAAATCACTGGAAGTGTGCGTGAAGACTGGTCAAGAAAAGGCTTACTTACTCCCTAATGCTAGCTTAAGTGTGAAGTATGCAATTCTGAATAAAATTGGAGTCTCCAACTAATCATAATTTAGATATCACCATTTCTCTTGCCATATTGCTATATCAAATAGGCACTAGGGCAACCTTCAATTTTGGTGAGTATGTGTTTGAACATATTTTGAACCAAGATGAGTCTTTTACTGTAAAGTTACCCATATCTTTTCCATCCATTAATTTTGATGTTTTTATCCATCAAAATCCCGACATTTTAAGTAGTGATGATGTAGTTTGTGTTAAGTCTAGTCCCTTGAACTTTAGTTACCATATGTTTGCTAGAAATTATGTTCCAGACATTATGCTTCCCATGATTCAACAATTCGATATTAATGATCTGAGTGCAAAGGGAAACCTATCTGAGGTCCCTCCCATGTCTGGTACAACTAGAAGTCATGTTTTTTATGGAGTTAATGGTGGTTTCCAAGAGCTTGCAGGATGTGATACTCACATCCATTCCTAGAAAGAATAAGGTGGATGTCTTAATCAAAATGATGAGTTCAAAAGTGGTTGAGGTATCTACTTCCCATGTCACAGGACATGATGTAGGCAATAATAAGGAGAAACAGGACAGTGAAGTCGAGGCTGAAGCCGATGGAAATGGATAAGAGTATGGACTTGTTTCTTCCGATGAATCAGAGGATTAAAGTTTCTCAGAAAATTAGTCATTGTGCATCTGCATGCTATGTCTGCATGCTATGTCATTGTGCATCTGCATGCTATGTCTGTTTTTTCGCTGCTTTATGATAATATCTATATCATGTCACGAAGTTTGTTCTTAGTATTGTGCTACACATCTTACATGTTGTATTTGTCTAAAAAATGGCCAAAAGGGGAGATTGTTGTTACATATGATTGATGTCATTTTAATAGGAAACATGTGGAGTAAGATATCATGACATTATGTGAACATTTTGTCTCTATGAACTCAAACCAATGAGGTAACATGTAGAGCAAGATGTTCCATAGATTGTCATACATTCTGCCTTATGCCAAAGCCAATATGCGCTGAGTAAATCTCACACATGTTGGAGATTTGTTTCCTTTCTTGATCAATCTGATTTAATTGACTTATGCACTTTACAAAAAAAGGAAAGTTTTTCCAAAAGATCAATTTGCTAGATTTAAAGAGACTAAATATGAATGTAGAAGATTTATTAAATCAAAGAATTTAAATCAATTTAGTGAAGAATAATTCTTTAGGCCTTTGGATTTGCTTCTGCCACACGTAATGATACAAGTCTTTTGGGAGGGGCTCTCCATGTAAAGACTCGAATCTTGAGAATATTTTAGTTGTATTAAGTCTTTTGTTTTGAATTTATTTTTGTGTTGTTGAAACTATATTCGGTAATCATATTCCTATATAGAGGAATATAGTTTATTTGAATTGTAATTGGTTTCATCATTCATACAAATATTGTAACTCTCCAAAGACTTGGGAGAGTTCTTAAGACAAAGTGAGAGGAGTCACATATTCAGGGGGAGTCCTAAATAGAAATTCACCGGTAGTATTAAAAAAAGAGGTTTTGAACTAGAAGGGTTCAACTAAGACCAATTTGTACTTTTATTAATAAGAATGGATTTTATTTATTGGGTTAACGCACTCAAGACATATGTGACTTTACACTCAGCTGGATTAGCAACTATGTGTGTCCTTTTATTTTAATCTCATTTTATTTATTTCTACATTAATCTTATCATACACATTGTTCCTCACATTGTGTCTGACATCTTTTCAGTAGACGAACATACTTTCATATATAGTCAAAGTAATAATCAAAATAAAAAAAAATAATACTATCCATAATCCATAATACAAATACTATACTACTACATATGTCAGACCCCCTGTTCTTTCGATGCCTCCCGCACTGCAATATCGCCAATGCCTCAGTAAGAATGACATCTACAATGACCCTCCTAGAAGTGCCTTCCGAAAATTCTTCTCTGTCTATACCCTATCACGCAAGATCCTTAATACGATGACATTCAGGTAACACATCAACAAAATGATATGCCCTAGTCTTCCCTCTCCTTTAATATCTCTTGATGAGCTAGCCTGGGTGGCCCTCCCTCATCATCTGGTATCATGAAAGGATGTGACACTCTAAAATACCACTGAATGTAGCTGAATGCACGACTCCATTCACTAGGAGCTACGACACCTCATGCTTCAACCAGTACCAAATGATTAAGGAAATCATCATACATGACATCTACATATCTACATACCATAGTAAGAGGAGCATATACAAATGGATCTCTTGGAACAACCTCCATATAGCCGAACTGGCGCATGACTCCCTCAGAAAGATGTTGATACTTCATACGTGACCCATAAGCCAACCATTCGGAGTCGAGTGTTATGTCATCTAAGGGACATGTCTAACAGTGAAAATCGTACAATCGGAAGCGTATATCATCTGCTATTGTATGTTCAAGATACACTCTGAAAGACTCAATCAACTGATTTTCTTTTTGTTTGACAAATGCACAAGCATGTGACATATCCTCAATGTAGTATAACCGGTCATGCATAAATCTTGCAATCCAGATAGCTGCATGACATCATGAAACCACTACTCATCAGGCTGTTGCTGCCTAGTTATCCCCCGACCATGGCTGATGCATTTTAAAGCATCACGACACTGCAAAAGTACAGCATCGTCAGAAAGTTCAATATTTTAACAAATGTATTTCAAATAATAAATACAGATAAATTTTACCTCTCCGTCCTACAAATGCCCGATAACATAATCTACATACAGAGGCAAGAGTAATGTGTCATACGGGCCTCCTCCAAATTCCTCAAAAACGACTACATCAACACTATATGCATTAACCTATATAGGTGGAGCTTCTGAGACAGCAGCAGGTGACACATATCTCCTTCGGGAAGACGAAGCTGAAGATGCTTGAACCTTAGAAGTTGACGCATCTTCATCAAATGAACTGACATCGACCGATGGTAGCGAAAGCCAGACTCTTTCCCTACGAACCGGTGCATGCTACGACACTTTACCGAGCCGCAATCGATCTTAGTTATCAGTCATGTTACCTATAATTAAACCATACAAGCAATACAAAGCAAAAAAAAAACCCAAGTGACATTGAAAATCAAACCAGACAATACATACATGCAAAATATAGAAATGCACTTCCGAATTATTTGAAAATCAAATTCTAAACAAATACAAAAGTACGCTTCCGTATTAACCTGCAACTCAGAAAAACGAAATGACAGAAATGTAGGGTACCAAAAATTCACAAAACGCATTTCTCAACTACACTACCTAACAACGACTATAACTACATATATATTAATGTATATTGCCCAGCTTAATGTTCCTATTTTTAAATGCATGTATAGAAAATCAAATGTGAAAAATTTGGATTAAAAAATTTACCAAATGTGTAATTAATGTTGAGAGTAAAAATTTGGAAGTGACTTGTAAGAGTTTATGAGTTTGAGAGTTTGTTGAAAACAAGTAAGAGGAGGATTTTTGACGCATTTTTGATTAAAACCTTCGTCCAGAGATGCACTTTTGTAAGTTATATGGAGATGCATTCTCGGAAATTTTACGGAAATATATTTTCATAATAATTTTTGTCAAAAACGAGGGTCTATATTAATGAGTATAAACTGAGGTGCGTCCGAAATTGACGTCTTTTTACAATGTGAACTCAAGATTGAAGTGTTGCAGCTTTTCAAGCCCACTAATTGAAGTCTTTACTATATGAACTCAAGATTGAAGTGTTGCAGCCCATTCCAATGATGATTGATAACCATACAGCCCATTCCAATGATGATTGATAACCATACATCTATGAATCTTGCCAAAAATGCCAAAAATCCAGTGTGCCATGGTAGAAGTAAATACATTGAAACCATATTTCATTTTTTGAGAAAATGTGACTAAAGGAAACCTTAAAATCCATCATTAAAGGGGAGGGTATGATGCATTTTTGATTTCATATTGACAAATTTAAAGAGCTTAGAAGAAAGCTTGGAGTGATTAGTTTTATGCACATAGATTAAGATTAAGGGATCACGTTAGTAGTTTGTTATAATCCAATTACAAAGTCGTTAGGTGTAATTTATTGAAGTTGGTTATTGTATAACTAACTTGTTAGGTGGTGTTTTTCTTGCAAATTAATAACTTGTTAGTTAATAACTATTATTATAAATAACACTACACATTGTGAACAAGATCATCACATTTTACGTCATTCTATTACTCTCCTTTCTCTATATTCTGTGTTTATACAAGTAAGATAGACAGAGTTACTCTCCTTTATCTATATACTATAGTGTGTTATGCAAGTAAGATAGATAGAAGTGTTCTAAGAGAAAGTATGTCATAGACTATTTTTTAAAGTTATTCTAATAGTCAAATATTTAATTTATATTCAGACTGCGCTAAATTCTTATTAGAGATCAGTGATTGAAATGTAAACGTTTTCTTTATTCAGAGAAAGAAATTCAAGTGCGGTTTCTTTCTATCAATTTTCTCCAGACTAAAATACAAAAGACTAAACTACAACAAAAGTGGAGTAGCTGGGAGAATAAATTATTGCTCAAGATATGAAATCTAGCTATCTTGAGATTTTGATCTATATAATTATTTTAGACATGTCCAATCAGGCACAAAACACAGATAATAAATCATGTTATTATGTAAAACATGGATTGAATAATAGAGAAATACATGGTGTCCAAAATAGTTTTCTGACCAACATTCATATCATAAACAACTCTTGTTTCAAGCTTGTCACCAAGTGCAAGTAGTTCTAAAGAAATTTGAAAAATCACAACTGCAAAACTTTCTTAAGCAATATCAGACACTCCAAGCTAATGAAACATCAAATGATCAAACTTAGGGCCAAATGTTAACTTCTCTAACATATTTAGAATGCATGCAGGGAATTGTAATTGTGAAACCTTCAATTTGAAATTGACACTGTGAATTCATTGTTTTGGTGCCACGATCAAAGATGTCAAATGAACAAACCTATATACGTACAAAGAGCTTTCAAAATTTCTGATTGGTGTTACCTTGCATGCTCTTGCAACAAGCAAAGACTATCAACTCATTCCTTGTCAATTGTTGCTGCAATTCAACCAAATGATCAATTTGGGGCAGAAAGAGAATCCAAAATTCTTGAATTAAAGCAACATAACTATGTAACTCCCTTTTCTCTAGTTGAAAACAATGACAATTTGCACAAACCATAGAAATCACAGAAATCTCCAATATGAATTATTCCTTGGTGCATTCTCATCCAGAGTGCTTAAACTGATTTGTTCATCAAAAGTAGCAGCATCAGGAGTACATTCCTGTAGATAGTGGCATCCATATGTGGCATTGTTGCCATTTTTCATCCTTCAGACAATATATTCAGTAGAAAAGGAGGTCCTGCAAAGGTAAAGATATGGACTGATACTGAGCATCACCAAATTTAGTTTACCAGTTAGTTATCAGACGAAAATGAAATATACATCAACTTATTCAAACCTTGAACCACACTTGAAACAAAACTAGATTCAATACTTTCATCCCTAGAATGAGATCACAAATTAACCTCGGCAAGGGTCAAATTGTGCAACCTACAAGTAAAGAAGTGCTTGTTTAGCATCAGAGTTATAATAAACACTTTAAACAAGCTGATAAAACATAAATAAGTACCTGTTCAGCATCAGTTATAATTAAAAAAACATAGAACAAGTTGATAAGATCAAAGACAAACTGAAAATTTCTTATCAATACAAATTTTGATCTATGCAGGACAGATTTTTTCTCATCTAATAAAAAACTTCAAGATTTCAGCCAACGTGATAAATTTCAAACGGTGAGATACAGATATTGATAATTAAATCAGCCCATCACCCAAATAACAGACAAGCATGAAATAGTGAGTGTGAATAGATGCCCCCAAGAACTACCTTTGAAAATTCATAAGAAACCATTATTTCAGTGACCTTTCAGCCATAATATTTGCCTGTGTATCAATATCAATATTATTTTATTTTGGATAACCTGGTCATTAACAAGAAAAAGTGCAAATTACCATCATGAGATGAGATAATGTGATCAAAGAAAACAAGTCTAAATGACAAGAATTTATATTTATGAAACTCAGTTTAGAGCTCACTCATCCTATGAAAAAAATTTATGCATGATTTCTAAACATGATATGTGTGATATAGAAGTGCAAGTGTACTGTTTCTAGTTCAGACAGCAAAAATGAACAAGTAAACGGAGAAACAACGCCTATCAAATAATGCGTTTAAATATTTCTAAAAAACACATTTACAATTCATAATATTGTTCCATCAATTTAAAATTTTTAACCAAGCTGTGTTGCCAATTATCATATGGTATAGGGATAATAATCTTCGGGTAACATAACAAGAAAAGGGGCTACTTCACACATTAATGTTACATGGAAACACGAATACACCATGCTCTGTGCCACATTTGACATCTATGTACAGCACCGACACTCAAGCCTAGATAGACCATATTTTGTACTTCATAATTGTTTGTAGTCAGTCACCTCAAATAGGGGCTATGCAAATTTGTCAACCATCCAGCACACCAGCACATTCACGGCGTCCATGTCAATGGATACATCACTTGAATATTCTTGACCAAACACTTGGGGAAAGATGCAAGCAAACCACGATGCATTTGCAGCTTCACATATGTATTCTAGGAATCTTCAGACGATTCAAGCCCGGAGATAGAAATACTACAGAATGCAAACAATAAAGGATCAGTGTAGTTACAAATAAAACTCAAGCAGCAAAAGGGACAAGACAACGGTGCGAACCAGAAATCTTTTAAAACACAGCATGTAGAAGAAAATGACCACACTTGACGTTCATTTGGAAGAAGATATGCGCTGCAGAGATGACATCCAGCTACTTGAAGGGCCGATTTTAATCCCTTGCTCATGTCGAGGGTTAGAAGGTTCGGCAGACAAGGCAGGATTCAAGGGGTTCCTTTTTGAAGTACCAGCAGGAGAATGCGAAGTAGAGGGCATATTTGCTTCTCCGAAAATCTACCAAAAAGAGAATAATTAGTAAATGCTAATCTATTTAGTTTTTACAAATAATGTTGGGCAACCACAGAACAATAACTTCAATATTGCATCACAGCCATCATGGGAAGAGTGCGTTTTCTAGGGCAAGCTGACTTACATTCTTGTCAAGAGGGTTATCAGAACTCAAGTTTCTACCAGTTGGTGATTTAAACTGAACTTTAACACCAGAACCAGTAGCGTTTCCTGATTTAATTCGTTCTTCACCGTGCCCTGAATATGCATTAAAAACTGACAATTAGGTCATAACACACAAGGTAATTGATTAAGTAGAAAACTAATTGTCATTCAATCCAATCCAAGACAAGACTTCGACACAAGGATTTAGCCAACCTTGCAGGTTGTCAACGAAAAATACTTTTGTCGCCTTTGCTATAAATTTGTGTAGCAACCAACACAAGTTATTTCTTGATGGGAATTTAGGAAACATCTAAAATTTATAATTAATATAACATACATAAGACACACAAACCTTGATGGTTATCAACATCCATTGGGATTGCACGATTGTTACTTGCCCCGGGAACTGGCTGTGATAAGACAATTTTAATATTGTCAGAAGCAGGGGAAGATTCTAGTTGTGAAATCATCATATTTACCCCACCCCCAAAAAAACTAAATGACAGAGAAAGATCAAAAGATAGGGACTCAAAAATCAAATATACTCACAGATAAGGAAGGTGGCACTCTTTGCTTCTGTGATTGCTGATACTTTAAAATGGTCCAATCAAAAATGAAATCAAACTCATAACCTGATATAAATAAAGGAAAAGTAGAGGGAGGAAAATTATATTTGGTGTAGCAATGAAAAATAAGAGGCCCTTTTGGCATGCTTGACTACTTGGTAAACAACAAAAGGATTCATGTGGATAAATTAAGTAGCACATATATATTAAATCAGAGTCCTCATTCTTGAAAAAATAAGGACTTCTCCTAATCTAATCTCCTCAATGTCCGGCTACATGACTTCTTTGACATCAAGGATATATTTTTTTATTCCTCTAACATACTATTCAAATTTAGACAATCTTGTTTTCACTTTTCGGTAACCAAAACCCAAACATTTTATATCTATACAATTAAACTTTAGTAGATTTAAGTTAGAAAGTTAAATCTTCGGGTGTATTTGAAATTTGTTTAGTTATAACTTGCTAGCTTACGCCCACTCATCTTTTAAAGTATAGGGTGTATTTGACAAATTTGTAGGTATTACTTACTAACTGCTAGTTACAAAGATTGTAGAATAATATCAACACATTACATAGTGTAATGTTTGTAAAGAGTAATACTGTGTATGCTGTGTATCTTCTGAAGAATCTAGCTAATGCCCTAAGTTATTCACTTTCATTGTATTTTTATTTGAAGAAACAAAATTCCCTCCACTTTGATCTCCAAGTGAGATACTTGTTGAAATCCAACTTTTTATGTATTAAAAAGGGAGTACTGTGCGTCGTACAATATTATGAAAATTTTAATATAAATCAGAAGAAAATATTTGAAATTTGTGAATTTGAAATTAAATAGTTATGAAGAGTTTAGACGTTAAGAACCAAAAAAAAATCTGAGTGACTAAATTATATAAGGAGCCCCATGACGCATTGAAAGGAAAATTAGATTAGAAGAGTCAAATTTTATAAAGATTAATAATAATGTCCATGCCTACAAAAAAAATTGCAAAGGCATTCAAATAAAATGGTGCAATTCATTTTTTATATCATTTGAAAAATGAAAAACAATCACCTTCCTGGGCAAATAGGTCTCTAAATAGGCGCTTCAAGAATCCATAATCAGGCCGTTGATCAAACGTCAACGAGTGGCAGTAATGGAAGTATGAAGCAAACTCTACGGGATGAGATTTGCATAGTACCTTTTGGAAAGGAAAAATAAAAAATAAGTATGCCAGTTATTTAGTTTTATTCCGGGTGGCCAATGTGCTTCACAGTACATATATATGCTTTAATACTAACCTCGATAGGAGTTGATACCTTCTTCTGACATATCTTATCATACTTCTGTTTCTTTGTTGCAGCCCTTAAACCTTGCCAAGGAAGGCTAAACAAAAAATATTTAGGAGAGTTCATTATATAGTCACCAGAGATGATATGTTATGGACAAAATACTTAAGGAAAGATCGGGTGGAACAGAATGTCATACCTTCCTCTAAGGAAGTACAGAAGTACATATCCTAGTGATTCCAAATCATCCCGTCTACTTTGCTCTAAAAATAATATAGCAAATGAAAATGTGTAAATATTTATTCAAGGATGAAGGGTTAATATCTTCTTCTAACTTCAGACTTACCAATCCCAAGATGAGTATTGCAACTGGCATATCGAGCAGTCCCTGTTAAGTTTTTGTTCTCCCTGTCAGTTACACTTGTTAGTAATAATCCAGGCATTTTCAAGGGAAAAAAGACAGAAGGGGTGCAAAAACTGATTAAGGTGGTGGGAATGTGAAAAATAACTCATAATCAGATGAGTGCAATTTACAAGATATAAATGTTGAAAATAAAATGAATGAACTAAAAATGGTTACTGAAGAACTACCTGTAAGGAATGTGGCGATTGCTCGTGGAATCCCGATACCGTTTTGCCAACCCAAAATCGATTATGTAAACCTAACAAGAACAACACAATTACACACACTAGTGGAACCTCAAAAAGTAGCAACAAATAGTTGATGGAGGGGCAAGGCCAACTAGCTAGCAATAAAAAGACTGTTACCTGGTTGGCTTTCCGACCAAGTCCCATGAGGAAGTTATCCGGTTTAATATCCCTATGTAAATATCCTTTAGAGTGCACATATTCTATTCTAGTAATCTGCGCATAACAAATAGAAGAAAAAAAGAGAGAGAATTGAACGAATTAGTATCAAATATCATGAAACATATGAATTAAGCATATGTTTTGCTGAAAAACAGAGAAGCCAGACACCATACCATTTGATCAGCTAACAATAACACAGTCTTCAATGAGAACTTCCTTCCACAATACACAAAAAGATCTTCAAGACTAGGACCAAGCAAATCAATGGCAAGTATGTTATCCTCCCCATCAACGCCAAACCATTTTATGCTTGGAATGCCACCTGCAACAAGAAATCCAAAATCTCAACCTCATGACTCACACTCACACCTCTACCTCCATAAAACCACAAATAAAAACAAAAACTAAATAATGCAAAATGCATACTTCCTCCTTGAAGAACATTGTAGAGCTTTGCCTCATAAAGTAGTTGGGGATGCTTTGTTTTACTATTCTCCTGCAACATTCAAAAGAAAGAGTTAGCATAAAACAATCAAGTTAAGTTTCATTCCTCAAATTTGAGGCGCATGTAATAGAATGAATTAATTTGTTATGTTTCAATCCGTCTAATTATAAAAAAAACTAAAACAATGGAATGAAATATTTGTTCCATTCCGCTCCATTCTAGTTCATCAATCCAATCATAACCTAATTCTCAAAATAACGCATGCTGAATTGCTACTAATGCATATTAACGCCAAAATTCAAACATGTAAATTGAATTAGAAAATTAGAGTATAAGAAAACCCTAGCAAATACATGGAAGAGAAACTTACGATCTTGATAGCGACGATTTCAAAGGTATCAATATGCGTAGCTGCAGCAGCAAAAGAATTCATGAAAATACGATTAGAACAATAAACCTAAATTGAAGAATCGTTTTGAAATCAACAACGGAAGAAAGAAGAGGCTAACCAAGGTAGATTTCACCGAACGATCCACTTCCGATCTTGCGGCCGAGCTTGTAGTTGCCGCCAACGATACGCTCCATGCTTTTCTGTTACTTTTCTGCACCGAAAAATAGAAGAAAACAGAGTCACACACAACAGAAGAAGAAAGGCGTCGAGAGGCAAGGGCCTATTTGTCATTTGAAGTGTTACAAGGTTTCTTTCACTCGTTTTCATTATTACTGTTTGACTGCGGAAATGAAATCTGGATGGTCAAAAAGTAACTTGGATTTTCGGTAAAAGCCCAACTTAGATGAGCCCAAAGATGGAGGGTGCAAAAAGCAACTTCGACTTCAATCGTGTTCAGTGAGTGCGATGTGGCGAAGGTGAAAGAGAGAGCAAAGATGGAGAAAATGATTGCAGTGGGAGTGATATGGGGCGCCACCAACGCTATCATGCGCCGTGGTGCACTTCTTTGGGACGAAGCACTCAAATCCTCTTCCGCAAAACAACCACATCCTCAATCAACAAATCTCGCTCAAAAAATCGCTTTCTCTCTACGAAACTGGCTTAAGCTTCTCTCCATTTGGCAATACTCGATCCCTTTTCTCGTTAATCTCTCCGCCTCCGCCACTTTCTTCTCCATTCTCTCCGACGCTCCTCTCTCCCTCGCCGTCCCCGTCACCAATGCCACCACCTTCGCCTCCACCGCTCTCTTTGCTACACTCCTCGGCGAACAAACTAATCTCCCCCGCACTTTCTTCGGTACTGCTCTCATCATCACCGGAATTTGCTTATGTATCAATTCATAGCTTGATTTCTTTCTTTCCGTTTCATTATTTTCATTTCTGTAAAATAGTATGTGTAATTGGAGTTACAAGATTCGAATTCAATTATTAAGATAGGGTTTATGTTTGACATTAATTGAGTATAACAACATTGCAATATGCAGCACCGATATCTCTGAAATGTGATCGTGCCAGTATCCATCCGAAATGGATACGGACCCTTGCGATTGGTGTATGTGCTTCATAGATAACCATTTTTGTTCATGGAAATTTATTATTATTATTACTTCATATATATATAAGATAATATTGTGATTCAATACAAGAATGAAATCAAATCACCAAGATCGTGACAAATTGAATACATAGGGTTATTCATGGCAAATCTTTAGAATATAATTATGAGTTAGGATTGTGTTTTGAAGCATTCATGAGGGATGTGTCCGCTGAATCGTTTGTAGTCTTTGCAGTAGTCATAGATCATGAAATTCTTCCTCACCAAGTTCAACTGTCTTATCTTGCCATAACTCAGCTGTTTGTAGATTGAAGATTTCCACCAATTTGCTTTGACATTGGAGGCGCACTGACTAATGCTAACTGCTCCATTCCACTTGCAAGCTCTTGCTCTGAAATGTTGAAACCCTACCTTGAATGGTGCGTTGCTCCAATCGGTTTTCACAAGTCCACCTCTTGTTGCCCAGTTATCTGCGTTCCATAGGCTGGTATAAACCCTCATTCCTTGTTTGTTTGGATAGTCAATGCCTTCGTTTTCATAGTTTCGGAAAACTCGTATTGGTATGCTATCGACATACCACCTGAGAATTAAGAGCAATTAGATGGGATTTAATTTATATTATAGAAATTTGTTGTGGAACTGAGAAAGTGAATTGCTTTGTTCTGCTTCAACTTACACAATTTCTGTGGGATTCCAGTGAATGGTGTAATTGTGAAAATCAGCACTTGGGTCAAACCAGAGGTGAAATTGTTGTTCTCTGTTTCCTTTTCCTTGTGTATATATGTTAGTATTGACTGTGTAGGGTTGTCCTGAACTGTTACCTAAGAACTCAAAATCTATCTCATCATGATGGCTTCCTGCGGAAGATAACTGTGTTGATTTTAAGTGAGAAGCATTAGCATTTCATTTACTAGCACAATATCATATATTTGACCGTTCTGGAGTACATTTAAATTTGTGGTTTTCAGGGAATTTAAGAAGAGATTGTATGTTGTGTGTATAGTTCTTGTAGGTCGAGTCGACTTACATAGTACGCTGTGACTATTCCTGCGGAATTTCCAGGTATCATTTTGATTAACATTTCAATACTTCCAAATAAGAAAGATCTCTTCGAACGAGCAGCTGATCCTGAAATTCAAAGGCAACATCATATATTTCCACAATAGCCAATAACTGATGAATGCAAAATGTTCAGTAAGATTGCAAATCTTAAGTGCTAGTACAGGAATATATAAACATGATTCTTTCGTATTTGTATCTGGCCATCATATCATGTTTGTCCACCTAATATTCATTTGCAGCATATTATTCACTTTACCTCAGTTTGCATAATGTTTAGTCATGAATATATAAAGTGTTTTCTCTGGTATTAGGCCATAACATCATTTTTCCCTCAGTATTATTCATTTGCAACATATTGAAAAATGCAATAAATTTTTGATTTCCTAGCTCTTCGGTGCAAAATTTCATCCTGCTAGAGGGCACGAATCTATTGAAACCAAAACTGATGCATGCTAAGTATAAATAAATAAAATATTTACCTGAGGTTTTATCCAACACAAGGTGAAGATCTTCACCAACAATTGATGAATGCTGAACACCCCAAGTGAGGTACATGCTCTTTGAAAAGTTGGCATTCACCTGGATTATGTTGGGTAAGAATACACAGAAAAGAAAAGCTACCAACATTTTTTCAAACTTGCCCATGTTTACTCCCATGAAATTTGCACCTATGAAGTTAAAAACTTTGTCGATTTATCATTGGTTTGCCTTGGTGGTTGTATTTATATGTTCGAACCAGCAAAATGAAATCCTAAAGATGTTCAGTTTAAATGTTCATGGGATTTGCAGTCATGACATTATTGCTTCTAAAATTGAGAGCCTAAAGAATTTAATTCAGGATTCATAAATAAATTGGCTCCTGAATGTGTACAAGTGTTTAAATCTGGTTCCATTTTGTTGTTTTGTTTTTGAATTTTTTTTCCTAGCTACCTCAGTCATGTCTCTGATTTTAAATGCTAGTGAATAAAATGTTAGTACTGTACAATGTCATCATTAGGATCAAAATCATTTGAAATAGAGGTGGTATTTTGATTTGTGCGCGTAGGCTTCATGGGAAGCTGGTGTAGCGCTCCAAATGAACCAAACCTGGGTGGGAACTAGGAACATAAATTCTTGCACGAGACTATTAAGATGGGAGTGACTCTCATGGTAATGGTAATCCATCCAGCTGGATGATGATAAGCTAATAATTTTAGAGGGATTTGTCTCACTCTCAACATTCCTAAAAAAACAAAACATGGTTATGAGAGTGTACCTATAGACAATACAACACAATTTTATTTTATTTTTAATGTGATAGAGTAATGTATTAGTTAGCATTATGTATTATTATAGTGCTGAGCTGTAATAGTTAGTGACAACTGTAATAGTTAGTTACATCATGCTGAGCTGTAATAGTTAGTGACAGCGGTAATAGTGACAGCTGTAATAGTTAGTTACATCATTCTTTCTATATAAGTAAAGTCGTTGTATCTCATTTGAACAAAATGCAATATATGAAATTCTAATAGAATTCTAACTGATTTCTCAGATTCTATTAATGTGTACATCTGAAACTAATTTAGGGTGGAGAAAGTTTTTCCTATGTTTGAATCGATGGAATTAGACGAAATGAGATAGTATAAAATTCCATTATTTAGATCAATTAAAATTAGGTGGAGTGGAGTGAAGATTTTATTCCATCTTTTGAATATTTTATGAAGAAAAAAAAGACAAATTCTTTATTATGTGCAAATCTAAAAATATTAGATAATGCACTGTTTGTATTTGATTTTCTTTCTCTCCGCCATAAATCCTAAACCATGACAGCTAGTTGAACATTACGAAAACATAATTTGAACTATATGAATTCCATATTGAGACCAAGAAGAGAATATTATTCATTTTTTGGCCTACTATTTTGAGACTTTCATGTTTTTTTAACGTTACCTAGCTACCTTTGAGATTTTACTTCCATGTATTTGGATTGGATTACCATGCATTAGTGTATTCGAAATAACAATAATCGTTTGATCGGAATTAATATTTTAAATTATAAAACAAATTTTGTATTTTTTAAATTGTCTAATCCAAATAAAATTGTCACCGATATCTCAAATGCGTGATCTTCATGACTACATATATCTGGTTTTCTTTTTTGAATAAGATGTTACAATGTCATAAGTTAGGATCAAAATAATTTAAAATGTTACAGTGTCATAAGTTAAAGATCAACATGTTATGTGGTTGTTAATTATGCAATCCATAAACATGTTGTGCATGTTTATTTGAATGGGATACAATAAACCCCATGATAACAAATTTTTAAAAGTATCCAGTTTCCAAACTAAGACCCATTTATTTAATGAGTAATCATTAATGAGTAATATATGGGATTATTCATCTATTCCAAGTGTAACTGTCATGCATGTAAACCCTTTTTATAAACATGACTCTGTATTGTTAACCAATAAAACATTTGAAGCCTTCTAAGAATGAAAATGTTCTTCTGTTTCTCTAGTAACTCCAAATAAAGAGATTTTCGTGTTTACATTTTTTTCTTGAAAAAAATTCAAAAAAAGAAAAAAAAAATAATGATAAGAAATAGAGTTTGTTCTACTTCTATTGAATGTGCACCCATGTTCCTGTGCTCGGTATACCACGGTGGACAACGAAGAGCAAGTAATATCCAGGAGGAGCAATAGCCCCCGACGGCGGCGCCGCCATCTTAACCCTGTAATTTCCTTGCTCTTGTTCAATGAACTCATCAATCTTGAGAACCACAAGTCTCTGACCCATGGAGAAACCATGAGTAGTGAAAGGTGGTGCATACATTGTCACCTTTATATCATTTGATGTCAAGCCAAACCCATCTTCCACTGAAAATTCAGTTTCAAATAAATCTCCATATCTCAACACTTTCTGAGATGCAACTTCGTTAATTTGTGGCCTATATTTAGAAAAAGCCTCATCCAAATAAGGTGGAGAAAATGCTTCAACCCTAGTCTCAGTTGGATACTTAACTTTATCTTTATAAGTATCATGTGTGTTACTTCCACCAACCCAAATTTTTCCATTAGGAAGTACCACGGAAGTTGAATGATACATTCTTGCAATTCGAGTAGCTTTCATCACCTTGAATCTCAACCCCTTAGGCTTTTCTGGTTCATATAAAGCAGGTGTGTAATTCGGTGCTTCAGCATCCCACCATGCAGCTGTACCTAACTGTGCACCATTGATGAACAAAAGCTGTCCGTTCGGAAGGATTAGAGCGTCTCCCATGGTTCTCCTTGATGGCATCATTTCGGAATCCCATTGAGGGAACCGCTCGGAGATTGTTAACCTACCGCAATCTTGAAGAGCTGGAAGGAATATTTTCTTTGTTTCGGCTAAAAAGAAAGCCTCGGGGCGGTTTCCACCGCAGACGATGACTTCCGCCTTGATGGTTTCCGCGTTGAGGTCTATCGGTAGAAGCGCCGACATACCGGAGGCAGGATAGTTACGCGAGCCCCCGGGTAAAACCGGGAACGTATGTACTACTTTGTGGTTAGTTGGATTCAGAAGGAGGGAACGATTGTTCGAAAAGATAAAGAGGTTTCCGTCGGTCGAAAGATGCACGAAAGGATATAAGTTGTTCTCATCAAAGTCAGATGTTTCGTATAAGTATGGAAAAAAGTAAGATTGTTCTGCTCTCTGTCCTTCTTGTAAGGGAAGAAACTCGTAGCTAAAACTTCTTCGTCCTCCGATCAATATGATTTCTCCGTTTGGAAGAAGTTGTTGAGTTGCATACCTATCAATTCGTGATAATCAAATTAGATATTAAGCGCTTATCGCATAAGTATTCATGATATACATATTTATAGTCGATACCATCTTTCATCAACCAATGTCTCATCATATTCCCTCCATTCGCAATCTTGGCAACCACCACCAAAGTGTCTAATGGTTTTTCCACCGTCGGCGAAACCACCTGTACTCACGAAGGTACCGTCGGCTGTAAGTCCTCCCGACGAACACCAAGGATCTCCGCCATTTATCTAATGGTACATAACAAATTTATAAGCATTCATTGTTATTCCATGTAAATGTAAAAATAAAGAATATATATGCAAAACCTTGAGGGGTCTAATTTGATTTGTTTCAATATCATATTCAACTGAATGAGCAAAACAATCAATTCTATCTTCTTGAGTCTGTAAATCTTTGAATGGAACACATGGTTCTCCTTCTGGTAATCTGATTCTCGACATCCGATAAACCTTAGCATCATATATAATGATTTTATTTGTAGGTAACAAATTAACATGCATTGCTGATACACCAGAATCCTGTGAAATTATCTCCCATTGACCAATAGAAGCTATTGCAAAATCAAGCTTTTTTACAACATCCTTTATAGGAATAGGATCTTTAAGAATGGGAGTTTCATCGTTGTTGTTATTATTATCATCATCATCATTTGGAGGTAGATCAAAAGGTGGAAATCTTGGGAGTAAAGGATTTCTATGAAACCTGGGACGATGTCTGTATTGTATGTGACGTTTAGGTTTGGCTTCCGCGGCAAGGAACAGGATAAAGAGAATTACAACAACATTGATTAAATTGATCAAATGTGTCATAATTGAGAATGAGGAACACAGACACACTTTCACGAGGCTCGTGAAAGCCTCGGATTGAATGAAAATGTGTGAGAAAAAATGGAAGTTGAAAGGGTTTTAATATAAGATTGCATTGGCAAATATAGCATATTAGTGGTTTCGTCCTTGTTTAGAGGGGGCATGATTAGAAACAGTTGCGCTATAACCAGAAAATCCAACATAAATGTGTTTATTATTAAGTGTATAATACCCATTTTTGTGGCAAAGGTAAGTTATGTTATGAAATTTTTTATTTGCATACATTATAAAAGTTGAGAACACCAAAGTTAATAACGAAATATAGCAAATTAAAACATAATATAGTAAATTAGATAATTAGATGGGGAATTCTTATCTACAAGTTAGGTAGAGCTACCTTAAAGTAAATTTCTTTGAAAACAACCAAAAAGATCTTATTTAATAAATAATTAAATATGATAAAATTAAATCTTACTATGTGATTGATGAAAGATACATTACTTAATTACTTAATTTTTTTGTGATGAGTAAAGAAGTTGTCCCTTAATTAGATACATTTGTTATTCAAAAGATTTAAAAATAATTTTTTATGTATTACTGTTTTGTTGAGGAATTATAATTGTTTGATAGACAGTGAAATAGAACTTTGGCACGGCATTCTAATGTTCAAATTAATTAGTGATAAATGATTAAAATTGAGAGTTGATTTCAAAGCTACATTTTTCTTTATATGGGGTCTTTTATATATGAAAATTAGTTGGAGCGGTCAAGGTCGAGATCGAAAATATGAACTTTCTCCTATTTAGTCTTTTGCCGGCCAAAACGATTATAATGACCATAAGAATTATATATATATATATATATATATATATATATATATATATATATATATATATATATATATATATATATATATATTTGAATCAATAATATATTATTATTATTATTATATGTTTTATTGTATCTTTGTAAGGGTAGTTTAGTATTTTTTTATTGTATAATATTTAAATTCTGGTGTAACCCTTATTTTTTAGTTAATGTTCATTCTATCAAAACTTTAAATTAAAGGATTTTTTCCTCCTCTATGTTTCTATATATTCAATATTGTTAATATGGTATCAGGGTTCAGTTTGATTTTGGAAACAACCGTAAAATGACAATTTGCTATCAGAAACGTCATCCATCAGTGTTGAAGATATTGCTAGCGGAAGTGACATTGTGTTGAATTGTAATTCTTTGTGTCGAAGTAGGTTGCTCAATAGAAGTAAGGAAGTGTCGAATCACCTAGTGTGTCGAGTTGTATTAGTGTGTCGAAGTGACGAAGCATGTTGTTTCACACAAGATTTTGACTTAGGCCTATTTTTAGTAGTGTTAACTATTTTGAGTTTTTATAGTTTTGGACTTTGGCTTAGGGAGTAAGTTAACCTAAACCTATAAATAGATTGAGTAACTCTTATTCTTGTAATAGAGAAGTCATAATATTGTATTCACAGAATTTTGTAGTTGCAAAGTGAATAAAGAAGTTTTCCACAAGTTGTGGGCAGAGAGGAAACTCTGTAGAGAATATTTTTCTTCTTCTTCATCGTTCTTTCTTTTCTTTCTAAATTATTATTCTTTTTTCATTATTATTGTGTGCTTGATAACAATCTTGTTCATCAAGATTGATTGAAATTCTCCATAGATTGTGGTGGATTTCCAACATCTGGTATCAAGAGCTCCGATTTAAGCGATTCATGGGAAGAAAATCACGATTGCAATGAATCATCCAAACGAGCATTTTCCAGCAAATCCTCCGATTCTCGAGAACAATAATTATGAGAATTAGTGCAAGTAGATAAATATTGTGTTTTATTATCAAGATCTTTGGGATCTTGTGAAGGAATGAGTAACAACGCTTGTAGAAAACACGACGGATCAAGAAAGGGTTACGCATAAAGAATTGAAAAAGAAAGATTATAAATCTCTCTTTATAATCCATCAATGTGTTGATTCAGATAACTTTGAAAATGTTAGTGATGTAGAGTCAACGAAAGAAGCATTGGAAATTTTGGAAAAGTCATTTGGAGGCGCGAAGAAGGTGAAAGAGGTGAGTTTACAAACTCACAAAAGGACGTATAAATTGCTTCAAATGGAAGACAATGTAAGCATAACTGATTTCTTCATCAAGGTTATGAAACTGGTGAATCAAATCAAGGTATGTGGAGAAGTGTTGACATCAAGATCTGTTGTTGGAAATATCTTAAGGTCGTTGGCTCCAAAGATCGACCACGTGGTAGTAACCATAGAAGAGTCGAAAGATTTGTCAAAACAGACAAATGAAGAGCTTCAAGAGACACTTGAATCTCATGAATAAAGAATGACTGAAAGAGTTGTAGGAAAGTCGAAGAGTAATATGGCTTTGCAGGCGCAATCAGCAAAAGAAAGGAAACGCAAAGGAAGCTGGAATGACAACAAAGGCAGAAGAGGATACAACAATTTGAATAGTCGAAATCAACAAGAAGGAAACTGGTCGAATCAGAGAAAACCCTAGAACTAAGGCAACCAAAGAGGTGGTGCTGCAGGTAGAAGAAAAGGTGGTGGTCAAAAGCCAGACAAGAGTCACATTCAGTGTTGCAATTGTCAGAAGCATGGTCACTATTCTAGTGATTGTCCAAAAAGCAAAAGAATCAAGAAACTTATGCAAAGCTGGTGAAATATGAAGAAGAAGAGATGTTGTTGATGGTTATAGCAAGAGATGAAGAGAGATTCAAGGACCGGTGTTACTTGGACTCATGATGCTCATCACACATGAATGGAAGGAAAAATTGGTTTATCAACATAAAGCTCTAAATGAAGAACATAATAAAATTTGCAAATGGTAACACTCTAGCAGCTGAAGATGTTGGTGATGTTCTGTTTATGAGGAAAGATGGCAAGAGGCCAATAATTTCAAATGTGTTGTACATACCAGGCATGAAGAGCAATTTGCTCAGCATAAGGCAGTTAGTCGAAAAGAACTACAAGGTGTCGATCAAAGATAAGATGATGAGAGTTCTCGACTCAAATGGAAGGTTGATCTTGAAGGATTCAATGTCTCAAAATAGAACCTTCAAGTTTGAGCTTAATGTGATGGAGTATAAGTGCCTTGCAAAGCAACCAACAGAGATGAATGGATATGGCATTATAGACTTGGCCATCTCAATTTCAAAGACATCAGAGATTTGAAGAGAAGAAATATGGTTTCAGGATTACCAAAAATTGACATTCCAAACGAAGTGTGTGAAGAATGTGTGCGGGCGAAGCAGCACAAGAACAACTTCAGTAAGGATGCAGGAAACAGGTCGAAGGCAATTCTTGAAGTCATATACTCTGATGTATATGGTTCTATCCAGATGGGTTCGATTGGAGGTAACAAATACTTTGTTACATTCATAGATGATTTCAGTCAAAAACTGTGGACTTACCTGATCAAGAAGAAAAGTGAAGTGATCGAGGTATTTGCCAAGTTTAAATATATGGTCGAAAGACAAAGCGGTCGAAAGATTAAGACTCTGAGGACTGATGGTGGTGAAGAATATGTGTCGAAAGAATTTGACATATTATGTGTGAAAGAATGGATTATGCATGAGGTGGTGCCACCCTACACCCTATAGCAGAATGTAGTCACAGAAAGGAAGAATAGAACCATCATGAATATTGTGAGAAGTATGTTGAAAGGCAAGCATCTACCCAAAGAATTATGGGGAGAAGCGATGTCGACTGCAACATATATCCTGAACAGATGTCTGACGAAGAATCTAGAAGGAATCACGCTAGAAGAATGTTGGTCTGGTGTCAAGCATAACTTAAGTCATCTGAAGGTGTTTGGATTTATAGACATAGACATGTGTCAGAACAGTTGAGAAGAAAACTTGATGACAAGTCGAGTAAGATGATCCTGATAGGATATCATTCGACTGAAGGATACAAGTTATTTGATCCAATGAACAAGCAAGTGGTGATCAGTAGGGACGTGATCATATATGAGCTTAAGGAATGGGATTAAACTGAGAATGTTATAAATGATTCAGTGAGAGTCTTATGTGATGAACCAACTAGTGAAGTCGAAAGAGAAGTTCGGCAAGAAGTTAGAGGTGAAGCAGGCCCAAGCAGGCCTCAAAGAACAAGACACATGCCTGCAAGGTTGCAAGAATGTGTGATTACATCAGATGATATGGTCAATGAAGAAAGTGAGCTGGTACATTATGCTTTCTACGTAGATGTCGAACCGGTCAATGCAGCCGAGGCATTGAAAGATTCAAAGTGGGCGAAAGCAATGGACAAAGAACTGAAGTCAATCGAAGTCAACAATACTTAGTCACTTGTCAAATTTCCCCAAGACAAGAAGGAAATCGATGTGAAATGGGTATACAAGGTGAAGTTAAATCCCAAAGGAGAAGTGGCTCCACACAAGGCGAGACTTGTGACGAAAGGATTTCTTCAGAAAGAAGGAATCGATATTGATGAAGTTTTTGCACCTATTGCTAGGATCGAAACAATCAGGTTGATTGTTGGTCTAGAAAATATGAATGTCGCATTACGCGAAAAACCGGCGGGAAAAGAAAGAAACAACAGAGCCGCCACCGTGCGTTATTTATCCCAAAAGAGGGAAAGGAAACGCTCGAAGTAAACCTAGGAAAGAACATGGTCTCGCGACCAAAGAGGATGGGTTCGGGAGTCGGTTATGCGAAGGGAAGGTGTTAGGCACCCTACGCATCCGTAGTACTCTACGGGATCCACGCACAAAAGGAAGGAATAATGGTTGCTATAACACTGCTCAAACTCACACACACTGGCTGAAAGAGACGAAAGAAACTGACTGAAACTGACTCGGCAGGATGTCGCATCCTGGGCCTACTTAGTCTATCAGGCATAGACATCAGAGTCGAAGTAGTTCGGACTGGGGAAACGACACATGCTCGCTAGGATGTCGCATCCTATGCATACGTATCTTCTCGGACGAGAGAAGAATCAGAGCATTCGTAGCTCGGCTGACACGCACACAAACAAACAAGACACAGGCGAACGTGGAGCCTGAATGCCAATCGTTGGACTTACATCAGCATCCGAACCTAAAACACACACAAAGAGGCTAACATGGAGCCTGAATGCCAATCACTGGACTTACATCAGCATCCGAACCTAAACACACACAACAGATAGATAGGGAGTCGGGGACTCAGCCTACAACTGTCAAGCACACACAAAAGAAAAGAAAAGGCGCCCGGAGAGATCAGCTCAATCTCCTGCCTACATACTTCATCTGGTGTGAAGATCAGGGCGATGTAGTTCCCCTACGCAGGGACAAAGGACTAGCCTAACCAGATAACAGAGGGAGACACAACTCTAGGGAGACTACGACTCGAGCCTAGATGTTGTCATGCAAAGGTCAACCCTAAGTTAAGGTTTCTAGCTAAATGGCACGAGGGCCAACCTATCCTAGACACGGCTTGCACAAGAAGCAAGGGTCTCGATTGCAACTAGGGCAAGAGAAAGGGGAGGTCTCAATCGCAACGAGGGCGAGAGAAAAGAAGAGATCTCAATCACACAGGGGTGAGAGAAAAGAGTTAGTGTTAGTTGTTAGTCAAACTCGGCAAGACATCGCGTCTCGTGCCTACGTATCTCACCTGAACGTGAGAATCAGAGTTGCCGTAGTTCGGCCTAAAAACTCTAAGCATGGCTCACACAAGGGTTAAGCCACACAACCTACCTTGCACAAGGGCAAGTCCAAACTAACCTAAAGAGGCAAACAAAGCAATCACAAGAAACACACTCTATATGCATACAAGAGGCTCAAGCAAAAGGTTAGGCACTAGGGCCAACTGGAATAGGGTAAGTGTTGCTCTTAACCTTGCCATTGAGGGGCTAAGGTGAAGCAGATGAAAGGATGAAGTGAGGATGAGACCTCACAGCTCTTATCCCTGGCCAGGGAGAGCTAATAGACAAATGAGCATGGGTCCAGAAAGTGGGAACCCTTCTATACTCGAAGACTCTGACACTGTACACTTTGTACAAGATCTTGGGTTTTTATCTGAAGTGCATCAACACAGTGGTGTGAGCAAGACAGAAGACACACTGAATAGTGGGGGATAAATTGCATATCCCTACCTTCCACCAATCGCCTTACTTGAAGGACTTTTCCTGCTTGGGACAAATATAAACAAACACAGGCATTGCCTCTTAAGGAGGACTTCAGACAGTTTGCCCGGTCAAATAACAGCCCGGGTCTCCAGACTACATGAAGAAGAAAGGTTTATACCTCAAAGCAATTGCTAAATAGCAAAGCAAGCAAGTTCAGAGAACTTAAGCAACTAAAGTACCTGAAAAAGTCAAACCAATTAGTAAACAGCTCAACAATCAAAATCAAAGGGAAATGAACCAATAGTCAACCACAGAGGGTCAACTGTGCAAAGCAAGACTCAAGTTACATGAGTCAAACCTACAAAACAAAAGTTAGTACATGATATGTAATCAAAACCAATCACATTTGTATGATCTCAATGGCAATGGTGTTCAACCTGAAACAGGAACTCAATAGTAAGCACAGAAGACCACTAGGACTAGCCTAGGGTCAAGGATGGAAGAAAAAGTCAAGGCAGCAATGAAAAGTCAACTCAAAGTCAAAGTCAACCAATTAGAAAGCAATCACAATTGGGCCCACATTCAAATCATGCATTATGATCATTTCATGAACATTTGAAGTCAAAGTAAGGCAAAGAAAGCATACAAAAGTCAACAGAATGACTTGCATCAAAAGTCGACTCAAACATTTTCAAAAATCATGAAATAAATCACACTCAATCCTAGCATCTAACATGGTATACATGTAAAATTTCATGGCATTTGGATGAGAGGAAAGCAGTCAAGTAAAATCATGAAGTCAAACCAAATTCAAGTAAGCATGGTGAAAGTCAACAAGCATGGGTCAACTTCAAAAAATCATATCAATTTGAAAACAGAAGAGAAATGAATGAGATTAACACCAATGCAAAGCTTGAGATGTCTAGTTATCACATATGAAATTTCATGATCATACAATGTGTTATGAGAATTTCCCAAATGATTTGGCAACATGTAGCACAAAAAGTCAACCATGGACTAGGCAGGGAAGAAAAATCACAAACAAATGGAAAATTGCACAATTAATTCCAAGAAAATTCATACATGAACTAGACATGTGATAGATGATTCATGCAAAATTTGAGGTCATTTGGATAAGAGGAAGCATGTGAACAAAAATTGGGAAAATACATGATCATGGTATAGCACCAAATGTAACACATAACTTCAGAAAATCATAACTCTCAATCCACAAATGATAAATGCACAAACTTTATACCAAAATGAAGGTCAATGTGTCTAGTTTCACCACAATAAATTTCAAGCTCATTGGATACAAAATGACAATTTCACAAAAGGAATGGCTCAATGTATCATTTATGCATACATGTTGGGAAAATAATTATCAATTAAAATCCAACCGATGGAAAAGTAATTAAAATTCACAATTAAATGAAGGACACATTCATGAATATGAGGAAAAAATTTCAAGATTTTTGGAATAAAAATGAATGAGAAATTAATTTGTGAAGTTGGATGAAATAATTGGATGAATATGCACAAGATAGCATGGCAATTGGTCAAATAAAGTCAACAGGATGGTAAACTTGTAATTCTGGGCTCATTAATTAAAACTGCAGCGTTTTGGGGGGCGACCAGGAAATGTTCCTATTGGTCCAAACCCAATGGAACAGTGGACACGGCCAATCATTCAAATTTCTGAGTTTTGGAAAAGCCCTAGGGTTTCTAACATGGCAAAGGCATTCTTCTCACTCATGTTCATGAACAACAATCACAAACAGCATCAAAGATCAATCATGGCATGAAACAACATCATTAAGCAATGTCAACCAACAAACAGACTATGAAACAAGGTGAATTTCTGGACATGGTTATGTTCATGCAAAACAGCAGGAGGGCATACATGTGTAGTTACCAACATCCACACCAAAACTTGGTCAGCAATTACAACAGCATAGCATTTAACAGGATTCTTCAATACAACCATAACACAACAACAAACCAATGCCATCAGTTCATGAGGAAATCTTGCAAGTTTATGGTTCAAGCAATAACAGCAGGGCATAGAAATGTTTCATGCAACATGAGCAACAACAATAGCCAATCCTCATGCATCTATGAAGCTGGATTTTTCTGGAAATAATGACAGAGTTCATCATAGCAGGATTTAGCAGCATGGTTCAATTAGCATGGCAGTTGTAAACAATCAGCATTCACTTTCAAACAACGATCATCCATGGGCATGAACAAAACATATCCAGCATATGGCAATGAATATTAACAGCAAAACAACATAATCATGGGAATTCAAAACTGCAGCAGGGTTTGAACATTCAGTGGTTCACCATCCAAGCATCAACATCAACAATCAAAACAAACAATGTAACAGCATTATTAAACAGCATCAGCCAACAGCAAGGCAAGCATTAATCAAGGGAGAAATCTAGTCATGGTTCATGTAAATTTTCTAAGCATGCTCATAATGTTTTAAACTGCAGCAAGGTATATTTAGCATGGCAGCTCATGTGTTCATCAAAATCATCATTAATTGAAGTTCCAACCAACAAGCAACCAAACAACAGCATGGCTAACATGTTCAGCTCATAAGCAACATCCCACAATAAAAGGCATTGGTTCAGGTAATATCATCCAGCAACTAATAAACACGAACATGGCAAATTTCTGGACAGCACATCAGGTTTTAAACAGCAGCATGGTATTGAAATATTTCAAGCAGCATGAGCAACAACAATAGACAATCTTCATAAAACACGATTTTTGGAAAAAACCAAGGTTTCAACAACAGCCGCACTCATGTTCATCCAACATTAAGCAATCAACATTCGAATTGAATCAAACACACGGCATGGCAATGATCACATAGCAAGCAGTCAAAAGCATTAACAATTAATCATGGCAAGGAAGTACTGTCATCATGCAGTAACATCAATCAACAGCAAAACAAAACACAATCATAGGAAACTCTGGGCATGGTAGGTTTCACACAGCAGCATGTAAACATTCATCATCATGTTAAACCAAACAACAGCACACAATAGCATATAAACAGCAAGCAGTATTTCATTATCAATGTTCATCATCACATAGACACTTCAAGCAGGCACAATCAACAGCATGGCCAATGGAATACCATTTTGCAACATCAAAATAACAACAAACCAAACACAACATTAATCATGAAACTTCTGGACAGAACCATGGATTATGCAACAGCAGTACTCATCGTCATCATGTAAAATCAACATGAACAAATGTGCCCAGAAATCAACCATATGCATATCAATAGCATTAACATACATCAAACAACAAGCACGCATCAAACAATTTCATTAAATCCTTTCCAGCCAAGCAAATCGAGCAGAGTTTGCCATGAACACAGAAAAATGAAATTCAATTTTCTCACAATAGAATCAGCCATTTAACATGATGTAATTTGCAATAGACTCAGTGATGTGTATTCTACCAAAATCATACCATGGTTTGGAGAAAAAGGAAGGTCGAGCAACTTACTTATTCTTGAAGAAATGGAGATGCAGTGGTCCTTTAGTGGTTGTAAGCAAAAACAGGTGAGCACAATGGTTGATAATGATGAATGCTTGAGGAAAATCAGTTCAAGCTTGCTTGGTTTCACTCTAAACTCGAACTGCCACTGAAGGATTCCTTTGAAAACAGAACATGATAAGAGCTGTGCAGAGGATGTTTTGTGCTCGAAAGGAGTTCCAAAGAATGTCCAGATGAAGAATCAATCCCAGTTGTTCAAGGGTTTTTCGGGTTTTAAGCAGAAAATGCCAAATGCAAAAAAGGGAGAATGAGAAAGTATGAAGGTTTTTTGGTCTGTGGCTCTGAAAACTAGGGTTGCAAATGACAGCAAACATGCTTTATATTTGCTGTTTAAGTTTGGCTAATGATGTACTAACAAGGATTAGCTCAAATGGGACCATTTGCCTTTTTGCTAATCTTTGTACAAGTGAAGTGGAGGGTGTATACTTGCACGAATTGGGCCTGTGAAATGCTGCAGAAGGACAACATGTTTTGCTGTTTTTGGTTATACATGGAAGGCTGTACCTTGCTTTGTTCTTATGCTTCAATTTGCAAAAATAACAACTTGTGCAACTTTGGTCAAAATGAGGTGTAAAGGTGGTATGGTTATGATTTTAAGCTTGAGGCAAGTCACAAATGATATATGGAACATTTTCCAATTGGCAAAAATGAGAAAAAGTCCATAAATCAAAAAGTCAACTGTGAGTCAAACTTTGATTTTAAATGAAAAGGTCCAAAAATGCCATTTTGAATGGTAATGTTTTAGGTCATGAAATTTATATTTTTGGAAAGAGGATGAAAAATGTGGTTTGTAGGAAAAACCCCACCAAATTTGGCCTTATGGTTTGAGAGATATGCCCCTTTGAAGTTCAAAAATTGATGAAAATGATTTGATCATATCTTGACAACCACACATGGGATTTGAGAGTTCTTGGACTTTTTGAAAATGGGAGAACAAGATCTTCAACTTTCATGTTGGGCAAAAATTCATTTGAAGCTTGTATCATGATGCAAGTTTAAGATCAAGAAGTTTCCATTTTTGGCAGTTGAAATTACAGGTCCACTTTCTATTTCTGGAAAATTTCTGATTGGCTTGAAATTCTTCAATGATGTTGATTGCCATGACATATAAGACCTATTAGGACATGAATAAGCCTCTTCAAACCATTTCCATCCATCAAATCACTGATTAAATCAACTGTTGACCAAGTTTGACTGTCTGTTGACTTTTCTAGGGTTTTGAATGATTGAACTTCTTCTGATGAATTCCAAACCCTAATTCCTTGAGAACTTGACTTCAAATGATGTCTCAAGTTGTTTGAACTCTTGATTATTGACCATGGTGCCCAAATTCTACAAGAATGGCCACCATCCACTGCTTTGACTGATTGTTGACTGTTTAGGGTTTTGACCTGGTTGTGCATTGACTGCTGACCTCTGAGGCTTCAACCTTTGACTTGAACACTTCAGAAAGACCTCCAAGTCATGTGAACTTGATGGGCAAACCCTAGGACCTTGATTCCTTGAGAAACACCCTTGCTTGATTGGTTGACTGATCTCCTGATCAGTTTGACCTAATTCTTGCTTGCTTGCTCTTGAGGCAACTAGGGACAATGCAAATGATCATGATATGCTATGACCTAATATGAGATGGTATGTATAATGATAGGTGCAAATTTGAGGTGCTACAGCTGCCCCTATTCAATCAGCTGGGAACCCGAACGGATGATAGCAGTGGCTGTCAGACTTTCAGGGTAAACAGGGATTGAATACTAAGAACCGTAGAAATTTGCACCGACTGGAATCCACCAATGGAAACGTCCACTGGGGTTTGATTCTTATTACTGTGTATTTTTTGGTTTTTTGTTTTCAAAGGGTACAACCACATCCAGACATCGCAACGACGATGAATGGGAAAAGAAAATCACAACTAGCTGCCGACGGACAACTAGGAAAAACTCAACGTTTATCGGAACCAACGGAGAGGTAACCAGACATTATGAATGACTGGGAGGAATACAACCATACGTCAACGGACGACATGGGAAAAACTCAACGTTTACCAAGACCAACGGAGAGGTAACCAGACATTAATGAATGACTGGAAGAGGTACAACCATACGTCAACGGACGACATGGGAAAAACTCAACGTTTACCAAGACCAACGGAGAGGTAAACAACTGGGGACGACCAGGAAAAACTCGACGTTTACAGACATCGAAAGATGATGTTTACAGACACCAAAAGGATCAACCAGACATTTACAGATGAATGGGAAGGCTCGACCAGACATCAACGGATGAATGGGAGAAAACTCGACGTTTACAGACATCGAAGGATGATGTTTACAGACACCAAAAAGATCGACCAGACATTTACAGATGAATGGGAATAAGAGAAAAACAACCAGACGTCAACGGACGACTGGGAAAAACTCAACGTTTATCGAAACCAACGGAGAGGTAAATCCACATGGGGAGGGTACAACTAGACGTCATAGGACGAATAGGAAAAACTCGACGTTTATCGACACCAACGGAGAGGAGAAATCTTCACTAGGGAAGGGATAACGATGTTACGAACATCGAAAGATGATGTTTACAGACATCAAAGGAAAACCAGACACTTACGCATGACTGGAAATCACCGAAAGATGGTGTTTACCGACACCAAAGAAGACCAGACACTTACGCATGACTGGAAATCACCGAAAAATGGTGTTTACCGACACCAAAGAAGACCAGACACTTACGCATGACTGGAAATCACTGAAAGATGGTGTTTACCGACACCAAAGAAGACCAGACACTTACGCATGACTGGAAATCACCGACGGATGGTGTTTACCGACACCAAAGAAGACCAGACACTTACGCATGACTAGAAATCACCGAAAGATGGTGTTTACCGACACCAAAGAAACAAACACACGCGGGTGCTGACGGGGTATTGATATTCTCAAGAGGACAGGGCTAGGCTGAACACTTGCAGGGGGTCTCACTGGGGAGAAACAAACTTTCTGTCACCAACAGGTGAGGAAATAAACCTCTGTGGGGACACCAAATGCTGACTGGAGCAACTGTAGCAAATGCGTTGTACAGGTTGAACAAAAATCCGTCTCTGCAGGGGATACGGTCTGATGGGGTTTCGAACACATGAATGCATATGTTTGAATTTTTCTATAGCGTAATGCTCCATTTAGGAATGGAAATGCTACGCGATTTTTGAAGATGCAATGATCACTACATGCAAAATGCAAATGAACCCTGGCTTGGGAGCCAAAAAGATCAGACATTCCAACTCTGTGGGGAGGTTCTGACTGAGGAAATACTCTGCGGGGAGAGCCTTCATGGGGAATAGCAAAGCGACTTCACTGGGAAGAAGACCCAACCAATCCTCGGATAGGATAAACTCTGCTTGGAGAATATCTGTTATTCCGCTGGAGGTGACCCATGCCGACTATAGGTAGAATCAACTCAGCCGGGGATGCAAATATCAGTCTACTATAGGAACTCGTCCAATCCACTGGTAGGATGAACTCTGCTGGAGTGAATAATTCTACTCTACTAGGGACGACCCAACCAATCCATATGTAGGAGAATTACTGCTGGAGATGTATTTCACTGAAACCCGCTCCACTCGGGGAACTTGCTGAGAAAAAAAAACCACACCATTCTGTTGAGGAGAACAACCAAAGTGGGGAGAACAACCATAGTGGTGAGAATAACAACTCTGTTGGGGATGATAACACGTCATATCATACTGGAGACGAATTCCCAGACCTACTGGGGATACGCACTCAAGGCCAAACTGGAGATAACAGCATCACAAACCAATTGTTGGGAAACATACAAGCAATCTACTGATAAACTCCACTGGGGTGCTCCCGGGGAAAATAAATGCCAGGCGCTCGGCGGGGATTCTCAACTGGGTAAATCTGCAAGCACGGGCCTGCTGGGGAGAAGCAATCTTTAGATCTGCTGGGAAAATAACTCTGATAGCTTCAAAACGGGTTGGGGAAACGTCTTTCATCCTGGGAAACATCTGCCCCTGACACTCCCACCGGGGACGTGACAACCTTCAGGCTTGCTAAGGAGACACTGATCTCGACTCTGTCGGGGAAATCACACTCTCAATCCTCTTGGGAGACATAGCTTGTTTGACAGGGATGTTGGCCAACTCGTCGAACACTGGTATCCATCATCCACCCACAGTGTTGACTTTCCACTTTTAAGAACTCCCAGACTCTTCTGGACTTTTCTGCTCCATCATCTTGTATTCCCAACTCGTCCGTACTTCACGGAGATCGAACTCCTGGGGTTTATACATACTTTCCAGTTATCAGACTTTGAAGAGTCTTCTTGATTAACTTTCCAGGATCGTCGTTGTGACTCTGTCGCGGTCTTCACACTGTTCAACTATCTCTTGCCCCTGATCAGGCTCCGCAGCAGAGATCGTTAGATAAAAGCGTGCCCCAGGTATGCCCCAGATGTTCTGGTATTTCAACACTTAGGTCATTCAGACTTCCGAGTAAGATTTCCAGGTTTTAATCTCACAAGCACGCATCGGAAGGGACCTCTATGTTTCAAAATGCAATTATTCTTATCAAACTAAACGGATGTTTTCGTAATCAAAACGGTAATGTCACAAAAACAAAATTTATTTGACTGAACACGCATTTTATTGATTGGAATAATAAAAAAAACAAAAAAAAGGCTCACAATCGAGCAACGCACAGGAAGCAAACCCTGGAAAGAGGTGATTGCACATAAAAGGAAAAAAACTATCCTAATGGCAACGTGAAACCATGATCTCATCGGGTTCCCACTCAGTTACACCTCATATGTCCTCAAGACCTTTCCGCACTTTCTGTCTTCTGAACAAGACACTTCTAATCGGTCTCTATCGGAGATTAGCCAAGTCATCAAGAGCACAAACGATCATGCTGGACGCAGTTGTTCGTTTCATTCCCTCTTTTGCCTGGACCGCCCTTTCGGGTTTCAGTCCACCGGGATACCCTTTTTTGCCCAAGTCGCCCTTGCGGGTTTTCAACTTGCCGGGTGTACAGTTCTTTTCTTTTATTTTTCCCTAACTTTTGCCCGAACCTTCCTCTTTTTCTTGGTTCGCCGGGATGCCCCCTTTTTTTGCCTGGACTCTTTATTCTTTTTGTCCAGCGGGTCTCTTTCACGAAGTATTTTCTAACTGCGTCCGCACTCAAAGTGGATAGAAAATCGTCGTCATCCGTGGTTATCAACAATCTGGCCTGGTCCGAGAAAACCCTCTTGACCACGAATGAGACACTCATAATTGTTTATCCATCTGCCCCACGATCGTCTTGAGGAGGAAGGATCCTTTTCAACCAATTCTTCCACGTGGTACGCTCGAGGTCACACTTCTCAGTTAACACCACGCTTCGCTCACTGAGTACAATTGCCCCAGGTAGATGCACGTACCGACGTACAGCACTCAGGATACCAACTTCGTACTCAGCCACCATCGTTGGTGCATTCAAATGTTAACGGGGAAACACTAGCTCCTTCACTTTAAACTTTCCCCATCAGACATCAAAATCCGTTCGAATTCAGGGCCAGACCCCTCCTCCGGGATTGGTCACTCTCATTCTTTCGATTCGAGTACCTCGAGATGTCCTCATCAGGGACTTCAGACTTCCTTGATTGAGAATCAACGATGAGTTGCTACTAGCTTTTCAAACATATACCAAATCCATTTTGGATATCCACGAAGTGGTATGAATCAACATACACTGTCTCAGTCGGCGAGCAGCCTATGCCAAAGTACATCAAGTTTTTTCGAACAGTGAGTGTATTGTTTCACCGTCGATAAACTCTTTGCTTAGGTAAATTGCATACTCTTTTCGACAAGACTAGTCATGCTGACTCAGTACGCACCTCATAAACCCCTCGAGGGCTGCCGAGTACCAGATTAACAAACATCCCCCTGGGAAGCATCGGAATCAGAAGTTCCTGCCATTTATCTTTTTTCAATGTCCTTTGGCAATCATTATTCCGCCTGACAATTTGATTTACTTCTTTTTTTTTTTTTTTTTTTTTTTTTTTTTTTTTTAGCAGGATCGACCCCGATTCCTCTGATTCGCTCACAACAAGCCTCGGTAGCTTGATGGACAGCACTCCATAAGTGCACTGATTTAGACTCAAAAGTATGAGTTATCTCAAACGGTCAAACCATTTGCCCCAGGTCTACCGGATGCCCCTGTTCTCTTCGGGACTTTGTCATCATGTCCTCAACATGGGATTTGCTTTCACGATGAATCATATCATGAAACAAAGTCACCGTAGACTTTTGATACGTGGCACCGGCCTCTTGTGATTGAACGACATCACCTTAGAACGAGAAGGTGCCCCTTGTGTGATGGACCTGGCTTACTTCATATCATCTGGCAGCAATTCAATCTGGTCTTGGCCAAGAAGCCATCCATGAAAATAAACACTGAGACCTGAGCCATATAATCAACCAATACTTCATTGTGAAGTACCGGGAATTCATCCTTCATATTAGCTCTGTTCGCATCTTGGTGGTCCATACACTCTCTCATCTTTCAGCAACAGTTTCCGCTTCACTAGAGGACAGTCTTCTCTTAAGGGTAGCTCGTGCCCCACAACATTGGTATTACGCCCTGGTGTATCTTGATACAATCAGGCATACGTATCAACCTGCTCTTCTAACAGGGCTACCACTCTGTTCTCGACTTGTCTCTGGAGCGGCCTCAACCTTCACTTTCCCTTCTGACCTCGGCGGTTCCTGGGATGACAAACTTGACTCGCTCCTCGTGCGGTTGAATCATCTTCTCCTCTTGTTTCAACGACCTGGCTAATTCCAGCTGATCACAATCTTCTGCGCCTTCTTCTTCGGCATGATAGCTTGGATTGTCGAAGTCATATGGAGGTGTAACCAAATTGTTATCGATGAGCTCAGGAGAATCATTTTTAAGGTTGGAACCAAATGAATCAAAAGGAAAGAGAATAAAAACATTGCCATTTTTTATTATATTTTTTTTTTAAAAAAAACTGCAAAAAAATGAAAAACAGGGAACACCGCTTTTTGATTGAAAAAACATCCATTTATTAATGATGCCGAAATGTTGCAAAATGAAACATGAGGTGGCCCTTACAATGGACCATTACGTGTCGGGCAACACGTATGGCTTTCATGCAAACAAAATTAAGACACTGAAATACTACACTTCCGGATGAGCGACAGTGATGCTTTCGGAGGCCCTCCAATCGCCTGGCACGCACGACTTTATCCACGCCTCAAGCTCGCGGTCGCTGTCAACATCTTCACCCACTGAACGGGCATGGCCAGGATCCAACATCCCTGCACTGACGAAGGTGTAAGGTGGGCGACATCCTCTATTTGATCTAGACGACTCTTGACCCGGCTGATAACCGACCCCAAACATGTCTGCTTTTATCACGATGTCGATAATCCTTCCCCAGCCTTGGGCTTCTTTGTTCTTCACCACCTCCAGAGCTTGTTTATAAGAAGAAATGGACAGCTTCTTCTCTTTCTCGGCGACAAGAGCGTTCTCCACCTGGACGGTTTCAACTGCCAGACTGGGTGCCTTACATCTTTCATTGTCCATTTCTACTTTCTTCATCTTCTGGGTCGGGTCTTCCATCAATACACACCTTTCTGTAGTGATAGTCGCACAAGCATTATCAACAGCAGGGAAAGCTCCATCCTGCATCAGAGATCTTGGGACCACAGCCATTGGAACCTTTAGCTGATCCTCCTTAATCATCTTCATTCCCTTCTTGGCCTTCTGCACCATCTTGACTTGTGCAGAACCCTTCCTGAGCACAGGGTTGACATCCTCCTTCATAATCTGGGCCAAGTTAATGGTCTCGGAGTCCACCAAGTCCTGGACAACCTGCTTAAAAGCTCTGCAGCCCTCAATGTTGTGTCCAGGTGCCCCAGAGTGAAACTCGCATTTGGTATTCTCATCATAGTTTGGTGGCCTCTTCTGCCGTTCTATAGGAAGCAATATCCTTGGCCGTACCAAAGCAAGATCCATCAACCTTTGGAACAGAAGGGCGTAAGTCACGGGTGGTTCCTCGAACCGACGATCCTTTCTACTCTTTTTTACCTGGCTTTCCGCCCTCAGTGTCTTCTGTTGAGGTGGTAGTTGTTGCTGTTGAGCAGGTGGATTAGTGACAGGAGTGGTTACAGTGGCGGCATAAGGATGATAACGATCTTTACTACGTTCCTTCTTTGCAGGCACACCAACCGGCTCAACCTTCTTCTTAAATGAACCACTGTCGGAGGGTTTCTTTGCTACAGTACCAGAAGGTTTGTTCACTTCGGAAGACGGAGCCTTCCCCTGGACTTTCTCCACTATCAACCATTTCTCGATCCTTTCCAAACTCTCAGACATGGCTTTCTGCCCCAAGGCAAGTCCTTGCACAACACTGAACAACTCCCTCATCATCTCTTTCAGCTCAAAGATGTCGGCGTTGGGAAGATCCATCAGCTTGGCTTTGTTGACCTACGCGCGCTGGTTGAAAACCAATGTGGTTTTTGATCCGCTATCCTGTCTCACAAAGGAACCGGAGTGAGAAGACAGCACAAGGACACCTGTTATGCAAATGATATGAGTATGATATTAAATGATGCGTATGATGCACATGATATGCTCATTCCTCAGGCATTCAAAGAGCCTGACCCATTCTGAAAAGATGGCAACTTACAAGAACAGATCAAACAGATACAGGGAAAGAGAGAGCAACAGGGAAAATCAGACATCCTTATATATGAATAAGGGTAAAAAAGGTCATACAACTGAATATTCGAAAGCAGAGTACAAGGAAAAAGAATCCCATCCAACAAGCCTGGAGGTGATTCTCAACCATAAAGATCCAAAGAGATGGGTTACACACAAATGAATCCCATCCAACAAGCCTGGCGGTGATTCAACAAAAAGATACAAACAAAGATACAGTCTAAGGCAGACGGTCTTCTGGAATGAGGGTCTTCAGGTAATGACACTGGTCTATCAGCAGTGAACATTCTGAACAATCTGGTAGAGGAGTGATCTTTTCCTTCAACTGTCTTCTGAGCTCTAAGACTTCTCCTCCAAGATAATCCTCTGACTTCTGTCTCAACTCCATCTCTTCCTTCAGCTGAATGTCTTTGTCTTTGAGTTGCTTCTCCAAGTCTCTGATCTTCTTTTGGTAGTTGACCTCAGCTCTCTGCAGTCTCAGACACTCCCTATGCTCTGTATCCAACATGGACTCTATCTCATCATATGATCTCTTCTTACTCCTTGCTCTGATAGCATCCTCTCCTTGCACCTCCCTTAGTTGATGGGCCAAGTGCAACTTGTCAGCCTTAGCTTTATACAACTCCATCTGAGTGTCCTGCTCCTTCTCCCTCAGACGACGACTCTCCATCAATGCTTGCTTATAGTGCTCAGCAGGCACACTATCAGCGAGTACCAAGGGTGGTTGCTCTTGCAACGGCTCCATCCTATCGTAGGGAAGCAGCAAAGTTTCCACTCTCTTCTTTACCCAATCGGTGTAATCGGGCATTGCGATGGCAAACTTCTTTCCTAGGACGGATCCATCCTTCACTCCAACATCTCTCCAGGCTTTCCCTATCTGCTCCAACTTAGCAGGGTCATCCTTCTTCTCAAAACAAAAACTCTCAGCTATCTCTGCTTCGAGCGGCCTTCTACACATGACAAACCCTAGCTGGCGAAGGGAGAGAACTGGGTTATAGTTGATGCAACCCTTGGTCCCTATGAGTGGCACACCCCGGAATTCACCACAACTTATGATGACATCCTTCACATCCATCCGGTACGACTGCCACCTGATGTCGTAGGAAGTGAGCGACATGACCCTCTGAGTCCACTTCAGAGTGCTCTGGGTATCCACAAATGGTCCACTAGCTGGCAGAAGAGACATGAACCATTTAAACAGAAGAGGTAGACAACATCTAATGGCTCCACCCTTACCATGCCTACTGTGGATGGCATAGTAAGTATCTGCTAAGAGGGTAGGGACTGGATTCCCTCTGATGAAAATGCTGATGGCAGCATAGTCAATGAAGTTCGGCATACTGGGAAACAAGATGATCCCATAGATCATAGCAGCTAGCTGTGCATGAAAAACTTCCCAATTACCCTTATCTGCTTCAGCTCTGGCTACTCTCAACAGAAACTTCAATGGCAGACCTACAACCTCCCCACAGGGCTTCCAATTCTTACCAACCTCCTCAATACTCAACTGGAGAGCTCTGGCAATCAATCTGAAGTCGACCTCCTTTGGGACGTCCAAGAAGGGAGTCTGATGCTGTACTGGGATACTCAACAGGATGGAATACTCTTCGAGAGTAGGTGCAAGCTGGTAATCCTGGAATGTGAAGCATCTGAGCTCTGGATCATAGAACTGAAGTAGTGTCTGCAGCGGTACTGGATCCACTATCGTCTTCAACACTGTCAAGATGTCTCCATACCGCCCAACGAAACTCTTCAATCGATCGTCTGTCACGAGGCTACCCAACTCTACTAGTGGAGTCAATGGCTCACGGTGGAAACTGTAGGAACAGGTCTTCCGCTTCAACTCGGGAACTGTTGCCATCTCTATCAGTAGACAAGCTCGGGAATGTACCTGAGAAATGATATGCATGCAGAGATTAGTTTTTTTTTTTTTTCTTTTTCTTTTTTTTTTCAATATTTTTTCGATTTTTTTTTCAATGCGTTTCTTTTGAAAAATAAATATGCTATGATGCACATGATGCAGGCCGGACTGGCTGGTTGCGCAATCTCTGACTAGGTCGAAGCTTCAGTCAAAACTCGGAACTTAAATCCAACTTAAGGTCAAACTGATCACACCGTCTGAACATAAAGTCACCATCAGAACCAAAGTCACCAACGGTACCTGTAATGAATAACCCTTCCCCACTCACGGGTGTAGTCTAGGCCAGGGTAAAGCTGAGAGAAACGCAGCATAAATAACCTTTCGCAGAAATACTATCATATACACACCCGAAGTATGTAACGACAGTATCCTACCAGGGTCTGAACTGCTCGTGATATCAATGTTCCGCTAAGTGGCGCCATACCACCCGCTTCCCATGAATCACTCTATTCCTAATCATCCTAGATTTTCACTCATGGTCTGGGTATTGGACCTTTTACCTCAACTGACTCCCCCCCCACACAAAGAAAACAGACAACCAGCCAGGCAACAGCAAATGATGAATATGAATGCAAACATCAATGCGCACAAATAATGCAATCAATAAATGTACATATATACAATGAATGCAATAAAATACAACAAGCAGAAAGCAACCGAAATCCTAATCCTAGAGAGCGCTAGGAGAGACTCGCTCAGGGAAGATGGACCAGCATAGGTCAACTTCTCTAGGTCCCCAGCAGAGTCGCCAGCTGTCGCATTACGCGAAAAACCGGCGGGAAAAGAAAGAAACAACAGAGCCGCCACCGTGCGTTATTTATCCCAAAAGAGGGAAAGGAAACGCTCGAAGTAAACCTAGGAAAGAACATGGTCTCGCGACCAAAGAGGATGGGTTCGGGAGTCGGTTATGCGAAGGGAAGGTGTTAGGCACCCTACGCATCCGTAGTACTCTACGGGATCCACGCACAAAAGGAAGGAATAATGGTTGCTATAACACTGCTCAAACTCACACACACTGGCTGAAAGAGACGAAAGAAACTGACTGAAACTGACTCGGCAGGATGTCGCATCCTGGGCCTACTTAGTCTATCAGGCATAGACATCAGAGTCGAAGTAGTTCGGACTGGGGAAACGACACATGCTCGCTAGGATGTCGCATCCTATGCATACGTATCTTCTCGGACGAGAGAAGAATCAGAGCATTCGTAGCTCGGCTGACACGCACACAAACAAACAAGACACAGGCGAACGTGGAGCCTGAATGCCAATCGTTGGACTTACATCAGCATCCGAACCTAAAACACACACAAAGAGGCTAACATGGAGCCTGAATGCCAATCACTGGACTTACATCAGCATCCGAACCTAAACACACACAACAGATAGATAGGGAGTCGGGGACTCAGCCTACAACTGTCAAGCACACACAAAAGAAAAGAAAAGGCGCCCGGAGAGATCAGCTCAATCTCCTGCCTACATACTTCATCTGGTGTGAAGATCAGGGCGATGTAGTTCCCCTACGCAGGGACAAAGGACTAGCCTAACCAGATAACAGAGGGAGACACAACTCTAGGGAGACTACGACTCGAGCCTAGATGTTGTCATGCAAAGGTCAACCCTAAGTTAAGGTTTCTAGCTAAATGGCACGAGGGCCAACCTATCCTAGACACGGCTTGCACAAGAAGCAAGGGTCTCGATTGCAACTAGGGCAAGAGAAAGGGGAGGTCTCAATCGCAACGAGGGCGAGAGAAAAGAAGAGATCTCAATCACACAGGGGTGAGAGAAAAGAGTTAGTGTTAGTTGTTAGTCAAACTCGGCAAGACATCGCGTCTCGTGCCTACGTATCTCACCTGAACGTGAGAATCAGAGTTGCCGTAGTTCGGCCTAAAAACTCTAAGCATGGCTCACACAAGGGTTAAGCCACACAACCTACCTTGCACAAGGGCAAGTCCAAACTAACCTAAAGAGGCAAACAAAGCAATCACAAGAAACACACTCTATATGCATACAAGAGGCTCAAGCAAAAGGTTAGGCACTAGGGCCAACTGGAATAGGGTAAGTGTTGCTCTTAACCTTGCCATTGAGGGGCTAAGGTGAAGCAGATGAAAGGATGAAGTGAGGATGAGACCTCACAGCTCTTATCCCTGGCCAGGGAGAGCTAATAGACAAATGAGCATGGGTCCAGAAAGTGGGAACCCTTCTATACTCGAAGACTCTGACACTGTACACTTTGTACAAGATCTTGGGTTTTTATCTGAAGTGCATCAACACAGTGGTGTGAGCAAGACAGAAGACACACTGAATAGTGGGGGATAAATTGCATATCCCTACCTTCCACCAATCGCCTTACTTGAAGGACTTTTCCTGCTTGGGACAAATATAAACAAACACAGGCATTGCCTCTTAAGGAGGACTTCAGACAGTTTGCCCGGTCAAATAACAGCCCGGGTCTCCAGACTACATGAAGAAGAAAGGTTTATACCTCAAAGCAATTGCTAAATAGCAAAGCAAGCAAGTTCAGAGAACTTAAGCAACTAAAGTACCTGAAAAAGTCAAACCAATTAGTAAACAGCTCAACAATCAAAATCAAAGGGAAATGAACCAATAGTCAACCACAGAGGGTCAACTGTGCAAAGCAAGACTCAAGTTACATGAGTCAAACCTACAAAACAAAAGTTAGTACATGATATGTAATCAAAACCAATCACATTTGTATGATCTCAATGGCAATGGTGTTCAACCTGAAACAGGAACTCAATAGTAAGCACAGAAGACCACTAGGACTAGCCTAGGGTCAAGGATGGAAGAAAAAGTCAAGGCAGCAATGAAAAGTCAACTCAAAGTCAAAGTCAACCAATTAGAAAGCAATCACAATTGGGCCCACATTCAAATCATGCATTATGATCATTTCATGAACATTTGAAGTCAAAGTAAGGCAAAGAAAGCATACAAAAGTCAACAGAATGACTTGCATCAAAAGTCGACTCAAACATTTTCAAAAATCATGAAATAAATCACACTCAATCCTAGCATCTAACATGGTATACATGTAAAATTTCATGGCATTTGGATGAGAGGAAAGCAGTCAAGTAAAATCATGAAGTCAAACCAAATTCAAGTAAGCATGGTGAAAGTCAACAAGCATGGGTCAACTTCAAAAAATCATATCAATTTGAAAACAGAAGAGAAATGAATGAGATTAACACCAATGCAAAGCTTGAGATGTCTAGTTATCACATATGAAATTTCATGATCATACAATGTGTTATGAGAATTTCCCAAATGATTTGGCAACATGTAGCACAAAAAGTCAACCATGGACTAGGCAGGGAAGAAAAATCACAAACAAATGGAAAATTGCACAATTAATTCCAAGAAAATTCATACATGAACTAGACATGTGATAGATGATTCATGCAAAATTTGAGGTCATTTGGATAAGAGGAAGCATGTGAACAAAAATTGGGAAAATACATGATCATGGTATAGCACCAAATGTAACACATAACTTCAGAAAATCATAACTCTCAATCCACAAATGATAAATGCACAAACTTTATACCAAAATGAAGGTCAATGTGTCTAGTTTCACCACAATAAATTTCAAGCTCATTGGATACAAAATGACAATTTCACAAAAGGAATGGCTCAATGTATCATTTATGCATACATGTTGGGAAAATAATTATCAATTAAAATCCAACCGATGGAAAAGTAATTAAAATTCACAATTAAATGAAGGACACATTCATGAATATGAGGAAAAAATTTCAAGATTTTTGGAATAAAAATGAATGAGAAATTAATTTGTGAAGTTGGATGAAATAATTGGATGAATATGCACAAGATAGCATGGCAATTGGTCAAATAAAGTCAACAGGATGGTAAACTTGTAATTCTGGGCTCATTAATTAAAACTGCAGCGTTTTGGGGGGCGACCAGGAAATGTTCCTATTGGTCCAAACCCAATGGAACAGTGGACACGGCCAATCATTCAAATTTCTGAGTTTTGGAAAAGCCCTAGGGTTTCTAACATGGCAAAGGCATTCTTCTCACTCATGTTCATGAACAACAATCACAAACAGCATCAAAGATCAATCATGGCATGAAACAACATCATTAAGCAATGTCAACCAACAAACAGACTATGAAACAAGGTGAATTTCTGGACATGGTTATGTTCATGCAAAACAGCAGGAGGGCATACATGTGTAGTTACCAACATCCACACCAAAACTTGGTCAGCAATTACAACAGCATAGCATTTAACAGGATTCTTCAATACAACCATAACACAACAACAAACCAATGCCATCAGTTCATGAGGAAATCTTGCAAGTTTATGGTTCAAGCAATAACAGCAGGGCATAGAAATGTTTCATGCAACATGAGCAACAACAATAGCCAATCCTCATGCATCTATGAAGCTGGATTTTTCTGGAAATAATGACAGAGTTCATCATAGCAGGATTTAGCAGCATGGTTCAATTAGCATGGCAGTTGTAAACAATCAGCATTCACTTTCAAACAACGATCATCCATGGGCATGAACAAAACATATCCAGCATATGGCAATGAATATTAACAGCAAAACAACATAATCATGGGAATTCAAAACTGCAGCAGGGTTTGAACATTCAGTGGTTCACCATCCAAGCATCAACATCAACAATCAAAACAAACAATGTAACAGCATTATTAAGCAGCATCAGCCAACAGCAAGGCAAACATTAATCAAGGGAGAAATCTAGTCATGGTTCATGTAAATTTTCTAAGCATGCTCATAATGTTTTAAACTGCAGCAAGGTATATTTAGCATGGCAGCTCATGTGTTCATCAAAATCATCATTAATTGAAGTTCCAACCAACAAGCAACCAAACAACAGCATGGCTAACATGTTCAACTCATAAGCAACATCCCACAATAAAAGGCATTGGTTCAGGTAATATCATCCAGCAACTAATAAACACGAACATGGCAAATTTCTGGACAGCACATCAGGTTTTAAACAGCAGCATGGTATTGAAATATTTCAAGCAGCATGAGCAACAACAATAGACAATCTTCATAAAACACGATTTTTGGAAAAAACCAAGGTTTCAACAACAGCCGCACTCATGTTCATCCAACATTAAGCAATCAACATTCGAATTGAATCAAACACACGGCATGGCAATGATCACATAGCAAGCAGTCAAAAGCATTAACAATTAATCATGGCAAGGAAGTACTGTCATCATGCAGTAACATCAATCAACAGCAAAACAAAACACAATCATAGGAAACTCTGGGCATGGTAGGTTTCACACAGCAGCATGTAAACATTCATCATCATGTTAAACCAAACAACAGCACACAATAGCATATAAACAGCAAGCAGTATTTCATTATCAATGTTCATCATCACATAGACACTTCAAGCAGGCACAATCAACAGCATGGCCAATGGAATACCATTTTGCAACATCAAAATAACAACAAACCAAACACAACATTAATCATGAAACTTCTGGACAGAACCATGGATTATGCAACAGCAGTACTCATCGTCATCATGTAAAATCAACATGAACAAATGTGCCCAGAAATCAACCATATGCATATCAATAGCATTAACATACATCAAACAACAAGCACGCATCAAACAATTTCATTAAATCCTTTCCAGCCAAGCAAATCGAGCAGAGTTTGCCATGAACACAGAAAAATGAAATTCAATTTTCTCACAATAGAATCAGCCATTTAACATGATGTAATTTGCAATAGACTCAGTGATGTGTATTCTACCAAAATCATACCATGGTTTGGAGAAAAAGGAAGGTCGAGCAACTTACTTATTCTTGAAGAAATGGAGATGCAGTGGTCCTTTAGTGGTTGTAAGCAAAAACAGGTGAGCACAATGGTTGATAATGATGAATGCTTGAGGAAAATCAGTTCAAGCTTGCTTGGTTTCACTCTAAACTCGAACTGCCACTGAAGGATTCCTTTGAAAACAGAACATGATAAGAGCTGTGCAGAGGATGTTTTGTGCTCGAAAGGAGTTCCAAAGAATGTCCAGATGAAGAATCAATCCCAGTTGTTCAAGGGTTTTTCGGGTTTTAAGCAGAAAATGCCAAATGCAAAAAAGGGAGAATGAGAAAGTATGAAGGTTTTTTGGTCTGTGGCTCTGAAAACTAGGGTTGCAAATGACAGCAAACATGCTTTATATTTGCTGTTTAAGTTTGGCTAATGATGTACTAACAAGGATTAGCTCAAATGGGACCATTTGCCTTTTTGCTAATCTTTGTACAAGTGAAGTGGAGGGTGTATACTTGCACGAATTGGGCCTGTGAAATGCTGCAGAAGGACAACATGTTTTGCTGTTTTTGGTTATACATGGAAGGCTGTACCTTGCTTTGTTCTTATGCTTCAATTTGCAAAAATAACAACTTGTGCAACTTTGGTCAAAATGAGGTGTAAAGGTGGTATGGTTATGATTTTAAGCTTGAGGCAAGTCACAAATGATATATGGAACATTTTCCAATTGGCAAAAATGAGAAAAAGTCCATAAATCAAAAAGTCAACTGTGAGTCAAACTTTGATTTTAAATGAAAAGGTCCAAAAATGCCATTTTGAATGGTAATGTTTTAGGTCATGAAATTTATATTTTTGGAAAGAGGATGAAAAATGTGGTTTGTAGGAAAAAACCCCACCAAATTTGGCCTTATGGTTTGAGAGATATGCCCCTTTGAAGTTCAAAAATTGATGAAAATGATTTGATCATATCTTGACAACCACACATGGGATTTGAGAGTTCTTGGACTTTTTGAAAATGGGAGAACAAGATCTTCAACTTTCATGTTGGGCAAAAATTCATTTGAAGCTTGTATCATGATGCAAGTTTAAGATCAAGAAGTTTCCATTTTTGGCAGTTGAAATTACAGGTCCACTTTCTATTTCTGGAAAATTTCTGATTGGCTTGAAATTCTTCAATGATGTTGATTGCCATGACATATAAGACCTATTAGGACATGAATAAGCCTCTTCAAACCATTTCCATCCATCAAATCACTGATTAAATCAACTGTTGACCAAGTTTGACTGTCTGTTGACTTTTCTAGGGTTTTGAATGATTGAACTTCTTCTGATGAATTCCAAACCCTAATTCCTTGAGAACTTGACTTCAAATGATGTCTCAAGTTGTTTGAACTCTTGATTATTGACCATGGTGCCCAAATTCTACAAGAATGGCCACCATCCACTGCTTTGACTGATTGTTGACTGTTTAGGGTTTTGACCTGGTTGTGCATTGACTGCTGACCTCTGAGGCTTCAACCTTTGACTTGAACACTTCAGAAAGACCTCCAAGTCATGTGAACTTGATGGGCAAACCCTAGGACCTTGATTCCTTGAGAAACACCCTTGCTTGATTGGTTGACTGATCTCCTGATCAGTTTGACCTAATTCTTGCTTGCTTGCTCTTGAGGCAACTGGGGACAATGCAAATGATCATGATATGCTATGACCTAATATGAGATGGTATGTATAATGATAGGTGCAAATTTGAGGTGCTACAATGAACAACTGGAAAATGTGTCATATGGATGTGAAATGCGCATTCTTGAATGGCTCCTTAGAAGAAGAAGTTTATCTTGCACAACTGATCATGTGAATTCGCAAGTGCACGAATCGCGTCAAAGTAATATAAAAGAATATCGATCCCACAGAGACCAAATCGTCAATCTATCAATTACTATCGTTACGATGTTTATCTAAGGCGGTATAAAAGAGATATTGGGTTTGCAAAACGACGGTAAATAATAAATGCAGGTAAAGACATGTTGAATGTATTTCACGCCAGTTAAGTGATGTTTCGACTGTCTAAATAGAACTACTTATGAGGCAATATTTTCTAGTCTTGAAAAGAATCCATTTAACAGGAACTGTCGCTTTCGCGTATTCAGAACCGAGTTTACCCTTAAATTAAGGCCTTTTATTGTCACTTATAAAAGGTGCGCAAAACGCTAAAGTAGTAAACTTATTTTTAAGAAATAAGACTCATAAACTTAGTTGAAAAGTGATTTTGATTTGGAAAGTTTTACCCAAGGAGTTTCCTGATTTTAAATCTATCAACGCGTCCGAAAACAGTTTCAAAAATAGTTTTTCCTTAAAGTGATAAAAATCCGTAGTTAACTAAGCCAGGGTGCCTTTGCATTCCTTGAATAGTTAAAATTAACCAAGTTTGTTTTAGAAAAGTCATGTTAAAAATCAAAACTACCTTTAAAATATTTCTACTGATTCAATATGTGAGACATCTCTGTAACCGCGATCCTTACATTCTAACCTTTAAAAGATTTAGTCAGACATGGTAACACAAACAAACACAATGGTATTGATCATGATGAAAAGTCTGTTTTAGAAAGTAAGGCTTAAAGAACGAGTAAAGTGCGTAAAGTAAATAAAGTAAAGCGAGTGCGGAAAATAAATAAAGTAAAGCGAGGCGGAAAATAAATAAAGTAAAGCGAGTGTGGAAAATAAACAAAGTAAAGCGAGTGCGGAAAATAAATAAAAATAAAGCGTAGACAAAAAGTAAATAAAGTAAAGCGAGACAAGTAAATAAATAAAAGCGATGAATAAGAACCTGCTCCAAACGGAGGGCTTTAAATCTGGTACAAGAAAAATAAACCTCCGACTCCTGAAGATAAAGACGACAGCAACTCGAAGTGACCCAACTTAATCTCACTAAGGTGCGATAACCCCCCGATGTGACGGATTACCGCTTTACAAATAATAAATATAGGCTTAGTGTTGTAAACTAAGTTGGATGGTTTGAAAATGAAATGGAACGAACTATTTATAGAGGATTTCAGCAGCTTGCAAAGACCATGGTGCCCTCCAACTTCTCCTTAGTGGGAACGTGATTTCCAAAGGTGGCGCCCGCCATCCCTTCATGGCGCCCGCCATGTGTGTAAATGGGAAAGATCGTGGGAACGTGGCGGTTACCTCCTGGTTGAGGGCTGATGAGTCATGGCTTCTCCTATAGCGGCCGCCATATGCAACGCCATGTGTACAATTTTCGCCGAAAAACCCTAATTTTAGGTCCTTTTGCTTCGTTTCTTATAAAAGGGTCCGAAAGTGCTAAATATCTGAAAACGACATAAAAGAGAGCATAATACAAACAAAATGATAATAAAGTCCTAATAAACATGTGAAATCCGAGTCAAAAACACGGTGTAATTCAGTGTGATCAAATTCTCCCACACTTAAACCTTTGCTTGTCCTCAAGCAAAACTCTTTATAGTTTATGCAAGAAAAACAGTATCAACTAGAGTTAATTCAAGGAAAAAAGACTTATAAGTTCATTCAAGGAATGTATCGATAGACACTAACGAATCGAACTAAGGATATTGTAGTGACATTTCCCTCAAATGCGATTGTAGGCTTCGTTCCTATACAAATCAATCCACATTACCCCATCATACCTAGGTCTTCTTTTCTTCTTAAAGTCCTTTTCATTCAGGTACAATCACATTAAGCCTGTTATCTGTACATACTCATAGTAAAGTGACCGATTAGTGATTATGATCTTAAGCATGGGGCTCTGGTACACAAGTTGGTGTAACCCCTTTATTTAACTCAATTTGCAGTTGTGGGGGATTGGATCGTAATCCACCCTACCAAGTTCAGCACCAGATACCTCTGAACCAACCAACAAATAAGCTTATTATTTATTTTTTCATTTTTCTAAGCATGGGGCTCTGGTACATAAGTTGGTGTAACCCCTTTATTCAACCCAATTTGCAGTTGTGGGGGATTGGATCGTAATCCACCCTACCAAGTTCAGCACCAGATACCTCTGAACCAACCAACAAATAGGCTTATTATTTTTTATTTTTCTTCTGCATGCTCCGCATATGTCTTTATTTTGCTGGGTTAAATGACCGTGTGAGAGTCACCTAGCCCGGATTTTCATGCGATTTGAGAACAGAGCAGGAATTTTTGTGATCATTCACTTATTTTCATCGGTCCCCTATGTAGAGCATGCTTAAGTCGGAGCTGACTGCAAGGATAAACTACTTAAGGACTTATTCGGAACAAAAATTGGGGCTACAACATATGGGATATCGGGATCGACTCTTATAATCATGAAGCCTAAGGTGTTAAGACAATACCGATTTTTAGAAAAAGTTTTCCCAAGTCTTTTACATCTCGTCATAAACCTGTCTTATAGCCTGAATGTTCAAGATGTACTGTTTTCTTTGCTAAACTTTTTTTTGGTAAGATTAAAGAAATAGGAGAAATACGGATACACTACAAAGATGACTCGTCAGACACATGTTATTTTATTGAAAGGAAAAGCAAACAACCAAAACACATAAAACATACTAAAAATAAAGGAAAGCGATAAAAAACAATAAAAATAAAGGAAAGTTATAAAAAAGCGATGGAAATCTCCTCCCACACTTAAACCGAACATTGTCCTCAATGTTTCGATATGAGATAGGGTAGGAGTAACCTGAAAGAGAGAGAGAGAGAGAGAGAGAGAGAGAGAGAGAGAGAGAGAGAGAGAGAGAGAGAGAGAGAGAGAGAGAGAGAGAGAGAGAGAGAGAACTAGGGGTTATCACCGGTACCGTCACCGTCACCGCCCTGGTCAGGATGCCTGGGTCGACGATGTCTGCTACTTGGGCCTAAATCTTTTTTTGTCTTCATTTTTGTAAGGGGGTGCATATAGGTTTCTATGAATGCTGTTTTTTTTATTTAAGCTTTGACAAAAGTAAAATAAAAGGAAATAAAATAAAACAAAATAAAACAAAATAAAATAGCAAGGTGAAATAAAACAAAATAAAATAAAATGGACATAAAGGCATAATATATATATATATATATATATATGTGTGTGTGTGTGTGTGTGTGTGTGTGTGTGTGCATGTGTGTGTGTGTGTGTGTGTGAAGAGTTAATAAATCACGAGTCCAGAGATCTTAGAAAAAGCAAGCATAATGTCAAAGGAAACAATAAAAATGAGCATAAATAATAAATAACGGGAAGGTAGGAAAATCAAACGGCATTTCTTGGTTGGTGATGGTATAAATGCTTAGGGTATGGTGGAGTCTCCTCGACTTCGTATCCTCGAAGCTCTGCGATCTGGCGTTGGAGGTTGGCGATCTCATCATTCAGCATATCGGTTTCAGTGTCGTGTGAGGCAACTGATACTTTGACCTACAAAGCAACGTCAACAAGCTCCCGACGAAGCTGGGCTATCTCCATACGAAGCTTAACCAGTTCAGACTGTATGCTTGGATTCTGGAGATTCAGATTGTTGGTGCGGACTTTGATTCTGATAGGTGCGATTTTTGGCTCGTCTACTGTCTCTCCCTGTCCTTCTATGGGGTAGGCCCAGTTGGCCTGATTAATAACACAAATTACCTGAGGGTCCGACAAGGTGAAGTAGTGAATAGTCTCACCCTCGATCAATAGCCTGTATTGATCCGGTTGGAAAGAAGATCTCCTCATGAGGCCACGGTCCAGATAGAAGTCAATATCCATCAGGGTGTATCTGCAATAAGACGTCAGGTGAAACAATCTTCTATCAAGTCCCAGAGCTAAGGCTATATCAGTCACCATGTTGCCAACGTGTATAGGGCTCACAGCGGAGCGAGCATTAAGATATAGACTCTCGATTAGGAAAACTCAGCAATCTACTGGGCGTGACTGAGTGCTTCAGTACATGAAGAAGATATCTTCAACACTCACATGCGCATCAGGGTCACTTTTCCCCAGGAAGGTGTGGGCAATGATCATCTCAAAGTATCTGAAAGCAGGGTTGTGAATCTTGTTGGAGATTTGGGTGGAAGGGTCAGGACTACCTCCGCATGTAATATCACTTCAAAACTTCTCAATGTCTCGGCTCAGGAAATAACTCATGGGGAGCTCGGATGAAGCATCATAAGCAGTCTGAAATCCCAGAAAGTCACCGAAACGCTTGTGGTTGAAGGTGTATTCTGCCTCAAACAACCTAAAATTGATGTATCCACCATCACTAGCGTGACCAACATAGGGCTCGTAGGTCAGCGAGCTCAAGAACTCCAAAGTCAGGTTCCTATAAGTCACATGCATATCATCAGTATATTCATCCCACTGCAACTGATTGCACAAATGCCTGACACTAGGCTCAATGCCTAATGCCTCCATGCAGCTCGAGTCGGGATATCTCGTGGGTAGCATTGGTCGCTGGGAAAGCATGGCGTAGCGCTGCTCTTGAACTGGGTCACGAAAGATTACTGGCATAGTGTCGATATTCTTCATCCTGAAAGGTTAGATTAGAAATAGAGGACACCTAAAATCGCAAATATTATAACTGTTAGTCTCCACATAGATATACATATACATAAAACAAATAAAAATAAAATAGTAAAAGTAAAGCAAAAGAAATCACGGGTTGCCTCCCATGTAGCGCTTGTTTAACGTCGTTAGCTTGACGATTCGAACTTTATATGTTAGAGGTAGGAACTTGAGGGTCGATTAGAGTTTGGTCATGGCATTTTGTGGGGATGTCACCTCCTTGGTATTGCTTTAGTCTTTGTCCATTTACCACGAACGGATTACAAGAATTGTTCTGGATTTCAACTGCTCCTGATTTTAGGATTTTGGAAACCTCAAAGGGGCATGTCCATCTCGAACGCAGCTTACCTGGAAAAAGTCGTAATCTCGAATTGAAGAGGAGAACAGATTCGCCTATATTAAATTCCTTTTTCACAATCCTTTTGTCGTGCCAAGCTTTGGTTCTTTCTTTGTATATAACGACATTCTCGTAAGCGTTCTGGCGGAGTTCCTCCAATTTGTGAATATCAAGGATCCGCTTCTTGCCAGATGCTAGGTAATCCAAATTTAGGGTCTTGATGGCCCAATATGCCTTGTTCTTGAGTTCAAAAGGTAAGTGGCATGACTTCCCGTAGACCAACTGGTATGGTGTAGTTCCAATAGGGGTTTTGTAAGCAGTTCTGTAAGCCCACAGTGCTTCTGTTAGCTTTTCAGACCAATCTTTCCTGGATATCGATACAATTTTCTCCAAGATCTGCTTAATCTCTCTATTAGGTACTTCCAATTGGCCATTAGTCTGGGGATGATATGGTGTTGCTACTTTGTGCTTTACTCCATATTTCCTCAAGAGTTTATTAAATATCCTGGATATAAAATGTGATCCACCATTACTTATGACAAGTCGTGGAACTCCAAATCTGGGAAAGATATTATTCTTGAACATCTTGATGACTACTCTTGTGTCGTTGGTGGGTGCGGCTATAGCTTCTATCCACTTGGATACATAGTCAACGTCTACCAAAATGTACTTGTTTCCCATCGAAGATGGAAAAGGTCCCATGAAATCAATACCCCAAACGTCAAATAGTTCTACTTCTTGGATGTTCTTCAAAGGCATTTCGTCACGTCTTGAGATGTTCCCAACGCGCTGGCACCGGTCACATTGGACAATATAAGTATGGACATCACGCCATAATGTTGGCCAATAAAGACCAGCTTGAAGGATCTTAGCGTATGTCTTGGATGTGCTTGAATGTCCATCATATGGTGAAGAGTGACAATGCTCTATGATATTTCTGACTTCTTCTTCTGGGACGTAACATCAAAATATGTTATCAGTTACTCTTTTGAAAAGGAGTGGTTCGTCCCAATAGAAGTGTATTATATCTTTAAAGAACTTCTTCTTTTGTTGATAGTTGAGGTCAGGTGGTATGATATCAGCGACTAGATAGTTCACAAAATCAGCGTACCATGGTACTCTGCTGATTTCTGAAATTGTCCCAAGGTTGTTTCTATTAGGTTCAAGGGGAACGATATCTAACTTAGCTATTAATTTTTCATAGGTGAAGTCATCATTTATAGGTAAATGGTCCAGCTTCAAATGCTCTAATCTGGAAAGATGGTCAGCAACTACGTTTTTCTGTTCCTTTTTTGTCTCTAATATCTAAGTCGAATTCTTGTAGCAAAAGGATCCACATGAGTAATCTAGGTTTTGCATCCTTTTTGCTTAGAAGGTAACAGATAGCTGCATGGTCTGTATAGACTATAATCTTAGATCCTACAAGATATGACCTAAATTTATCGATTGCAAAGACTACAACTAGGAGTTCCTTATCTGTTGTTGTATAATTTAATTGAGCGGCATCTAGGGTTCTACTAGCGTAATATATTACGTGTAGTTTCTTATCTTTTCTTTGCCCTAAAACAGCTCCTATAGCGAAATCGCTAGCATCACGCATTATTTCGAAGGGTTTAGTCCAATCCGGGGTTTGTAGAATGGATGCTGAAATTAATGCTTGTTTTAAATGGTTAAAGACTTTGATGCATTTTTCATTGAAAATGAATTCAATGTCTTTCATCAGAAGGTCGGTCAGGGGTTTTGTTATTTTAGAGAAAACTTTTATGAAGCGTCGGTAGAAATCGGCGTGTCCAAGGAAACTACGGACTTCTCTAACTGTCTTAGGAGGGTTAAGATTTTCTATAACTTCTATCTTTGCTTTGTCGACCTCAATGCCTCTTTCAGATATTATATGCCCTAACACTATGCCTTATTTAACCATAAAGTGGCACTTCTCCCAGTTTAACACAAGGTTAACTTCTACGCATCTCTCTAGGATTTTCTCAAGGTTAATAAGGCAGTATTCAAAGTCTAATCCACACACCGAGAAATCATCCATGAATACTTCCATAATTCCATTGAGATAGTTTGCGAAGATTGACATCATACAACGTTGGAAAGTAGCTGACGCATTATAGAGTCCAAACGACATTCCTCTGTAAGCAAATATTCCGTAAGGAAAGGTAAAGGTTGTTTTCTCTTGATCCTCGGGGTGTATGGGTATTTGGAAAAATCCAGAATATCCATCAAGATAACAAAAGTAAGAGTGTCTGGCAAGATGCTCAAGCATTTGATCTATGAATGGAAGGGGTAAATGGTCTTTCCTAGTTGCCTTATTGAGCTTCCTATAATCTATGCACATACGCCATCCGCCTTCTATGCGTTTAGCTACATGCTCGCCTTTCTATTTCTGCACGACTGTGATGCCTCCCTTCTTGGGTACCACATGTACAGGACTAACCCATTTACTATCAGAGATCTGATAGATTATACCAGCCTCTAGTAATTTAAGGACTTCCTTCTTCACCACCTCGCTCATTACAGGGTTGATTCTTCTCTGATGTTCTTTGGAAGGTTTTGAATCCTCCTCTAGCGAGATCCTGTGCATACATACGGATGGGCTTAAAACTTTTAAATCAGAGATGTTATACCCTAAGGCAGAGGGGTATCTTCTTAAAACATTCAAGAGTCGATTTGTCTTATCTTGGTTTAAGGTGGCACTAACTATTACTGGGCGGTTCATTTCTTCATCCAAAAACTCATATCTTAGGTTCTTGGGTAGTTCGTTAAGTTCTTGAGCTGGTTTTTGAGGATTTGGTGAAGGGTCTAGAGTAAGATCCAGACATTCGTTAGTGTGAGGTTCCGTTTCCTCTAGCTCGTCATCCTTTTCATCCGGGTTTGAAAATGGTTCGATCTCGGGTTCTTCTCGATCAAATTCCCTTATGCACTCATCTATGATATCGATCGCATAACATGCGTCTCCTAGAATTGGTGCCATCAGGAATTTTGAAAGAATGAACTCGATCTTTTCATCCCCTACTTAGAAGGTTAATTTCACTCTTTTGACATCTATTATAGCTCCGACTGTTGATAAGAATGGTCTACCTAAAAGGATAGAGATGTTTTCGTCTTCTTTGATATCCGTGACCATGTAGTTTGTTGGGATATAAAGTTAACCGATCCTAACTGGGATGTCTTCTAAAATGCCTACAGGATACTTAACAGGCCTATCGGCTAATTGGAGGGACATCTTAGTTGGTTGTAATTCTCCTAAGTTTAACCTTTTACACACAGCTAGGGGAATTAAATTCACACTAGCGCCTAAGTATAGGAGAGCTTTGTCGATCACGTGACTCCCTAAGATGCAAGGTATAGAAAAACTACCAGGGTCTTCCTCCTTCTTAGCGAGTTTATCCTCGGAAATAAAGTTGCATTCCAAAGGTTTTGGATCGTCAAGCCTATACTTGTTGGTTAAGATGTCTTTGAGGAATTTGGCGTAAGACAGAATTTAGGTGATAGCTTCTGTGAAAGGAATCTCTACATGAAGCTTCTCTATTACTTTTATAAATTTTTGGTATTGGTTGTTAATTTTGGTTTGTTTAAGTCTTTGCGGATATGGGATTAGTGGTTTGTACGGGGGTGGTGGTTCGTAAGTTTTATCCTTGGCTTCTCCTTCCTGGTCGGTTTGTTTATCGGGTTCTACCGGTTCCTCTTCTTGGTTGGTAGGTATATTTTCTTTAGAAGTTTTGGACTCGCTCATTGCTGGGTTATGAGGCCCTTCGTAAGCAGTCCCACTTCGTAACGAGATAATGTTAGCTTGCCCTCGAGGGTTTGGTTGAGGTTGTCCAGGGAATTGTCCTCCAGGTGTAGTTTGTGGGGCTTGGTTTTGTGCTACCTGTGAGATCTGGGTTTCAAGGATCTTGTTATGAGTGATTATCTGATCAACCTTGGTTCCTAATTGCGTTATAAGTTCATTTACGTGAATGTTATGGTTTAGGAATTCTTTATTCTGCTGAGTTTGGCCCGATATAAAGCTCTTCATGATCTTCTCAAGGTTAGACTTCTAGGGCACAACTTGCATAGGTTGGTTTGGTTTTTGGGCTTGATAACCTTGCGGTCTCTGAGGTGCATAATTTTGGATAGGGTTCTGGTTTTTATAGGAAAAATTCGGATGATTCTTCCATCCAGGGTTGTAGGTGTTTGAAAATGGGCTACCTTGGGCGTAATTCACTTGGTCGGTGTTCAGGTTGTTTAAAAGGTTACACTTCACTGATTCGTGTCCTTTAGATCCACAAAGTTTGCACTCTGTATGGACTACTGTTGCGGTGTGAGTGTTTGTAGACATATGTTCTATCTTAAGGTATAAAGCGTCCATTTCTCCTGCATCATGTCTAGAGAGCTTACCTCATGTATTCCACCTTGGGTCTCCTTTTTCTCTACTGATGCTCGTTCAGTTCCCCATTCGTAATGGTTTTGGGCCATATCCTCAATTAGGTCACAAGCTTCAAGATAAGGTTTGTTCATCAGCGCGCCACCTGTGGCAGCGTCGATGCTCATCTTGGTGTTATAATGGACTCCATTGTAGAAGGTATGAACGATCACCCATTGTTCTAGGCCATGGTGTGGGCAGACTCTTAATAGCTCTTTATATCTCTCCCAAGCTTCAAAAAGCGATTCTCCTTGGTTTTGAGTAAATCTACTTATTTGGTTTCGAAGAACATCAGTCTTACTAGGGGGAAATATCTAGCAAGGAATACTCTCCTAAGGTATTCCCATGTAGTTATTGAATTAGCTGGAAGTGAATTTAACCATGAACACGCTCTATCCCTAAGGGAGAAAGGAAATAATCTGAAACGGATTGCATCGGGTGAAGCGCCGTTAGATTTAAAGGTGTCGGCTAGTTGGATAAAAACTTTTAAATGTTGATTCGGGTTCTCAATAGCGAGACCCGCGAATTGGTTCTGTTGCACTAATTGCAACAAAGACGGTTTTAGTTCGAAATTGTTAGTAGGAATAAGGGGGTTTACTATACTCGAACTAGGTTCCTCGTCAGAGGGTTGGGCAAATTCCTTAAGAGGTCTCCGGTCGCGATTCTCGGCCATAGCTTTCTTAATTCGGATGAGTAAGAGGCACGTACGAGTGTAACGTTCGGGTTCCGCTAAAGGATCTACTAAATTTCCGGTACTACGGGTTCTTCGCATTTACCGGCTAATAATGCCTTAGTCTAGATGGTGTAACAACAGGGTACGAAATTTGACGAAGTTGGTCCCCGACAACGGCGCCAAAAACTTGATCGTGTGAATTCGCAAGTGCATGAATCACGTCAAAGTAATATAAAAGAATATCGATCCCACAGAGACCAAATCATCAATCTATCGATTACTATCATTACGGTGTTTATCTAAGGCGGTATAAAAGAGATATTGGGTTTGCAAAACGACGGTAAATAATAAATGCAGGTAAAGATAGGTTGAATGTATTTCACGTCAGTTAAGTGATGTTTCGATTGTCTAAATAGAACTACTTATGAGGCAATATTTTCTACTCTTGAAAAGAAACCATTTAACAGGAACTGTCGCTTTCGCGTATTCAGAACCGAGTTTACCCTTAAATTAAGGCCTTTTATTGTCACTTATAAAATGTGCGCAGAACGCTAAAGTAGTAAACTTATTTTTAAGAAATAATACTCATAAACTTAGTTGAAAAGTGATTTTGATTTGGAAAGTTTTACCCAAGGAGTTTCCTGATTTTAAATCTATCAACGCGTCCAAAAACAGTTTCAAAAATAGTTTTTCCTTAAAGTGATAAAAATCCCTAGTTAACTAAGCCAGGGTGCTTTTACATTCCTTGAATAGTTAAAACTAACCAAGTTTGTTTTAGAAAACTCAATTTAAAAATCAAAACAACCTTTAAAATATTTCTACAGATCCAATATGTGAGACATCTCTGTAACCGCGATCCTTACATTCTAACCTTTAAAAGATTTAGCCAGACATGGTAACACAAACAAACACAACGATATTGATCATGATGAAAAGTTTGTTTTAGAATGTAAGGCTTAAAGAACGAGTAAAGTGCGTAAAGTAAATAAAGTAAAGCGAGTGCGGAAAATAAATAAAGTAAAGCGAGACGGAAAATAAAGTAAAGCGAGTGCGGAAAATAAACAAAGTAAAGCGAGTGCGGAAAATAAATAAAAATAAAGCATAGACAGAAAGTAAATAAAGTAAAGCGAGACAAGTAAATAAATAAAAGCGATAAATAAGAACCTGCTCCAAACGGAGGGCTTTAAATCTAGTACAAGAAAAAGAAACCTCCGACTCCTGAAGATAAAGACGACAACAACTCGAAGTGACCTAACTCAATCTCACTAAGGTGCGATAACCCCCCGATGTGACGAATTATCGCTTTACAAATGATAAATATAGGCTTAGTGTTGTAAACTAAGTTGGATGATTTGAAAATGAAATGGAATGAACTATTTATAGAGGATTTCAGTAGCTTGCAAAGAACAAGGTGCCCTCCAACTTCTCCTTAGTGGGAATGTGATTTCTAAAGGTGGCGCCCGCCATCCCTTCATGGCGCCCGCCATGTGTGTAAATGGGTCATGGGAACGTGGCGGTTACCTCTTGGTTGAGGGCTGATGAGTCATGGCTTCTCCTATAGCGGCCTCCATGTGCAACACCATGTGTACAATTTTCGCCGAAAATCCCTAATTTTAGGTCTTTTTGCTTCGTTTCTTCTAAAAGGGTCCGAAAGTGCTAAATATTTGAAAACAACATAAAAGAGAGCATAATACAAACAAAATGATAATAAAGTCCTAATAAACATGTGAAATCCGAGTCAAAAACACGGTGTAATTCAGTGTGATCAACAACCAGTTGGGTTTGTAAAACAAGGCGAAGAAAGAAAGGTGTACATGCTGCATAAAGCCTTGTACGGACTTAAACAAACTCCAAGAGCTTTGAACAAAAAGATAGATGGCTTTATAAGGGAGCAGGAATTTGTGAAGTGTACAACTGAACATGGAGTATATGTAAGAAGATGCAAGAGAGAATTGCTTATACTATATCTCTATGTCGATGACTTATTGATAACAGGTAACTGTAACAAGGAGATCAAAGACTTCAAAGGTGATCTCAACAAGGAATTTGAAATGTCAGATCTGGGTGACATTTCATATTTCCTTGTCATCAAATTCTACAAGAGTGGTAGAGGATTGATGATGCATCAAAGAAGGTATGTAGGAGAAATACTCAAAAGATTTGAGATGCAAGATTACAACCCAACTTCGACTCCAGCTGAGCCCGAATTACAACTGTCGAAAGATTCAGATGAGTATGATATCGATCCAACCCAATATAGAAGACTTATTGGGTCACTTAGATACCGTTGTCACACATGTCTTGACTTAGCATACAGTGTAGGTATGGTGAGTAGATTCATGCAGAAGCCAAAGGTATCACATCTAGCAGCAAAGAAGAGGATACTCAGGTATCTGAAAGGAACTCTCGACTATGGCATTTTGTTTCCTATAGCTGATGAAGGAAAAGAATGCAAACTAGTGGGATACACCAACTCAAGTTGGTGTAGTGATGTTGAGGATAAAAAATCCACAGTTGGTTATGTGTTTATGTTATGTGGTGCTTGGGGTTAGAGAAAGAAGACAATAATAACATTATCATTGTGAGAATCGGAATACATAACTTCTTCCCTTTGTGCATGTCAAGCAACATGGATGGTGAATCTGGTCGAAGATATAACAACGAAGAGTCATGGAGCAATTACCATGAAGATCGACAACATATCAGCTATCAATCTGGAAAAGAATCCGATAGCACATGGTCGAAGCAAACCTATCTAAATGAGGTTCTATTATCTTCGAGAGCAGGTAGAAGATGGGAAGATGAATGTGGAGCACTGCAGAATTGAGAATTAAATTGCAGACATTATGACAAAGAGAGTGCAGGTCGAAGTTCAGAAGACTAAGAGCTATGATGAATGTAGATAGCTTAGACACAATGAATTAGGTGGTGTGTTGAATTTTAATTCTTTATGTCGAAGTAGGCTGCTCGACAGAAGAAAAGAAGTGTCAAATCACCTAGTGTGTCGAGTTGTATTAGTGTGTCGAAGTGTCGAAGCATGTGGCTTCACACATGATTTCGACTTAGGCCTATTTTTAGTAGTGTTAACTATTTTGGGCTTTTATAGTTTTGGGTTTTGGCTTAGGGAGTAGGTTAACCTAAATCTATAAATAGAAGGAGTAACCTTTATTCTTGTAATAGAGAAGTCATAACATTGTATTCACAGAATTTTGCAGTTGCGAAGTGAATGAAGAAGTTTTCCACAGGTTGTGGGCAGGGAGAAAACTCTACAGAGAATATTCTTCTTCTTCTTCATTGTTCTTTATTTTATTTCTAAATTGTGATTCTCTTTTCATTGTTATTGAGTAATTGATAATAATCTTGTTCATCAAGATTGATTGAAATTCTCCATAGATTGTGGTGGATTTCCAACACATTGGTTCTTCTAACTCATAGCATAAACCAAATCTCTATAGGTGAAACATGATTAGTTGATTTTTTTTGGATAGGAAAAAGTTATATTTTAGTTATATTATATGTTTTTTTTTTATTGGTAACAATTGGTAAAATTGGAAGACAATTGGCAAAATTGGGAAAAAAAACTTTTGATACAATGATTATTTTCTTCGAGTCAATTTTATTTGATATTTTGTTTAATTATGGTGTTTTGGTTATTTCATAGTTGATTACAATGGGTAATGATAAAGATGATTCTCTTTAGTCTGTTAGTGTCAAACTCAATGGAAAAAATTATCCTTATTGGAGTTATGTAATGAAAAAAAATTAAAAGGAAAAAAGATGTGGAAGTTTGTTGATGGAACCTCTGTTAAACCTAAAGATAAAAAAGATGAAGCAAAATATGCAAACGAGTTGAAAACATGGGATGCCAATAATTAGAAGATTCTTACTTGGATCAATAATTCTATTTCTCAATCAATAGGTGTGCAACTAGCAAAATATGATACTGCAAATGAGGTTTAGGACCATTTGGAACATTTTTATGCTCATTCTAATTTTGCAAAAAGGTATCAGCTGGAGAGTAATATTAGAGCTTTCAAGCAAAATAATATGACCATTCATGAATTCTATTCAACGATGAATAATTTGTGGGATCATTTGGCTCTTATAGAATTAACTGAGTTGAAAATTGTCAAAGTGTACATTGATCAAAGAGAAGAGCAACGGTTGGTTCAATTTCTGATGGCACTTAGGGATGATTTTGAGGCATTCGTGGGGGTATTTTGCATCATAATTCTCTTCCCAGTGTCGCTTCAGTTTTCAATGAATTGTTGGCAGAAGAAATCAGACTCAAGTCCCACTCTAATATAATCCCAGATAAAGGAGTTCTCTCCACTCCTCAATCTGTTTTTGTTGCTCCATTTCACAAAGGAAAACCTCAAGGTAGGGCTGGGCTTGGTATTGATGAATGTGCTTTTTGTAAGGAGAAAGATCACGGGAAAATCTCAAAAGTTCATCATCCAGTGTTGTTGCTTCCACTTCTACTACCATTGGCTCCAGTTCTGATCATGTATATCCATCTGAGACTACTTCTCAAATATCTGATATTGCATAGCATCTCCAAAATCTTCTTGACACTCAATCATGTGCCATGTCTGCCTCTTCTATTAAAGGTTTGAACTATTCTTGTTTGTCAGGTATATTTCCTTCCATGTGGATTCTAGACTCAAGAGCATCACACCATATGTCATATGATTCTAAATCATTTATATCTTTGAATACTACACCATCTATGTCAGTTATGACTGTTGATGGCACCCATACGCCATTAGCAGATATTGGTTCTATCTCGACACCTAATTTGTCATTTTCTTATGTTTATTATATTCCTAACCTCACTTTGAGTCTTGCTTCTGTTAGTCAATTGTGTGATTTTAGTTACTTAATTATGTTTTATTCCACTACTTGTTATATGTAGATCCTCATTCAACGAAACTGATTGGGACATGTCGTAGACAATCGGGGCTTTATATTTTGGATCAGTTGAGAGTTCTTGATACTGCAGCCTCAACCTCTAGTTCCACAATTAATTTATTATCCTCATTTCAGTTGAATTCTTCGTCTTCTAGTTTTTATTTATGGCATTACTATCATAGATGTAATGCCCCAATTTTATTTAAATTATTTTTTCGTAATTTAATTATGTGATCGTCGTAGTTGTGTTGTGTTGATTGATATTTGAAGGTGAGAAAAACAAGAAAGGGGGGGTTTGAATTGTTTGGAAAATAAGCGCTTTTTCAAAATGAAAATCACACAAGGATTTTTATACTGGTTCGCTTATAACACAAAGCTACTCCAGTCCACCCGGCCAAGGTGATTTCGCCTTCAACGAGGACTTAATCCACTAATCTTGAAAGATTGATTACAAACAACGTCTAAGAGAAAGATCTCTTAGTCCTCTCAAGTATACAGACTGCACAGAGTCACTTGAGGAAATACAACAAAGATAGAAACTTATGTAATCTAGAGTGCTTCTAAGATAAGCAAATATTACAACAGTAAGAACAAAAAGTGTTTCACGTTTCAAGCAAAAGCTTTGTGAAGATTGAGAGAATAAAACGTTTTTATGTGTGTTGATGTTTCAGTATGTTCTTTTTGTGTTGTTGTACTTGTACCTCTCAATGTTGATTTGCAGTCCTTTATATATAGGATTGAAGTAGTCGTAAAAACTGATGGTCAATAATTTGAATTAATGCCATAACTTATATAGCTTCTTGCCAAGACAACTTTCTCTCTTTGAATGACTACTTTCCAAATATAGTTCCTTTTCATTTGAATTTGGAGTTTAACGTCTCTTTCTGCATTAGGAAATCCATTTCCAAAACTTTATTTGAGTTTAACGTTACTCTTCCTTATTTAGCAATTCCATAATCAGAGTCTTCGTGTTTCTGGAGATCTTGGAATCTTGCTATCTAACTTCTGATGTTGATCTCTTTTGAGTTCTGATGGTTTCTTCAGATAGCGCTGAGAACTTCTGGAGTTTGACATACCGTTGTTCAGAGTCAGAACTTCTAGAGCGTACTTCTTGTTCAGATGCTTCTGATATTTTGCTGTTTTGCTCAGAGTTAGACTTTCTTGAACGTGTTTCTACTTCAGATGCTTCTGGTCTTCTGATAATTTGTATCTGATATGATTCTGTATCTGATGATTTCTTCCTTCTTTCCTTAGAACCCTGCTGCATACTTAGAAACTTTTCGTTAGGGTGCCATTTTTGGTTTCATCCTTTGTTATCATCAGAATCATGGAATCTGTTGTAGAACAATTTTTGTTCTTACAATATTTTGATATGTTGTCTTACCCTTGGTGTGGGGGTAGTTGTCTTATAATTATAGAAATTAAAGTATTGAGAAGTGTTTGAGCAAAAGTGTAGAAATAGTGGTGTGGCGAGTAAAACTAATTAATTATATTAGTTATTATTTAGCTAATTAATTAATATTAGTTGAATATTAATTTAATTAGTTAATTGAGTGAATTATTATTATTATTATTATTATTTAATAGGTGGAAATTAGTGATAATAGTAATAAGTTAATAAAATAATAAGAGGCTATTATTATTTAGATTAAATAATTAGAGGTATTATTATTTGTTATTATTTTATTTAGTGGAATTAGTAATAATAATAAGAGTTATAATAAAAATAGAAAAGGGGATAGTGAGATAGAAACAAAGAACACGTAACAATTGGAAGAAAAGAGAAGAAACTGAGAAAGGGAGAAGAAAGGGTTAGGGCTCAAGAGGAGAATTCACCATTTTTGAAGGTCAAAGAATCAATTACTAGGAACTTTAAGGTAAGAGTGAAGTTCTGATTATATAAGGGTTAACATGATAATGGTTGGTAGATTATGCCATGTAAGTTTTGTGCTTTTCTTCTTTATATTCATGATCATGATGATTGGTAATTGTTGAATTGATCAATTACTTGTTGAATTGTATGTGCGTGGTATGATGATGTTGTGACTGATGTTGGAATGATGAATTGTTGCAATTGTTATTGTTGGAATCATAAAATTTGGTTGGATTGTATGATGTCAATGTTGTGTGATTCGTTGTTGATGTATGTCATGTATTATGTTGAAAAATATAAGAATCTGTGATTGAAAATGATGAAATTGATGTTATAGTTAAGTAGGGTTGTTAATCCATGATTACATGAAGAAATATATGGGATTGAATGATTTTGTTGATGCCAATCTGTGATATAATGTGAATTTTCTATTTTAATCATTGAATAATTATAGTATGTCGAATTCTGAGATCAGAGATTTTTACGAAATCGAAATCAGAGATCTGAAATGCCTCAAACGGTTGAAAAACATAAAATCTATATTTTGAAGGTCCATGGCGGACGCCATGAAACCCCTGGTGGAGGACGTCATGCCCGTGATGCTTCTCCGTCGCGACTAGGCAGATTTGGGTTCCAACACAATTTTGATCATAACTTTTATTCTGAGTACCTGATTCGAGTGTTGATCAAAGTGTCAGAAAGCTGAGAGTGTGTATGTTCATTTAAAATTGGTTTCAGTACCTGGAAATGCATATTTTTCTATGCGATGGTGTTGAAGTTCGTTGTATGTTTATGTGGTGGTGTGACATAACCTTAAATACATTGTTGTTGCTTGTTATGTTGTATGTTGATGTTATTGAGATGTATAACATGTGTTTGATGCATGATGGACAATATTGGCGGTGTACATTGACTATGGTGGTGGATCATTGTGCATGATGTTGTTTTGGCATGTATAATATATTTCATGCATTCATGTTATTGAACAAATGGTCTGTTGTTGGTGAGCCTCAAATCCCATAGTGTGGATTGGGTCGTTAGCTGATTTGGAAGGTGATGGAATCAGTGAGTCGCTATCGGAGGTGATGGAAAAAAATGGGTGGATTTGATCCTAGGAGGTGAGGATCGAAGTGATGAACCTAAGTGTTCACATATTGGTACACATGCATTGAGTCAAGTTGTTGAGTCTCATTGCATTGTATATTGGTTGCGTTTGTTATTATGTTGGATGAGTTGATTATGTTGTTATCATGTCGGATGGTTGTTATGTTGGTGTTATGTTAGATGATTGTTATGTTGTTATCCTGTTTGGATAGTTGTTGTGTTGTTATTCTGTATGGATAATTGCGAGGTTACTATTATGTGTGGATAGTTGTTGTTTGGATTATATGGAATTATGTTGTTGAATGGGTGATGTGCATGCGATAATCTGATGCTTACTTACTATCATGCTTTCCTTTATATAATTATGATATCTCATCCCTTCTATTTGAATGTTGCCTCCACGTGGGTAACCTGCAGATAATCTGTAGTAGGAGCTCAGATGTGAGTGGAAGATGAAGTCTTCCCTTTTATTTAAGTGTCGGCGCCTACTCTGATGTGTAACACCGGGGAATTTGGAACACTGTGTCTTTCGTTATGTTTTAACATTTCTTACAATGACATGTCATGTTGATATTAGATATGTGAGTTAACTTTTTGCTATTGTTGTTCCGCTGCTATTTAATAAAAGTTAACATTCAGACATGTAGTTATTACTACTATTTTTATAACTGTCAAGTGTTACATGTCATTTCGATTTAGCAGGTTGATTGTATGATATAATGTAGCATCCTAAATTTCATGTTGAATTGTTTTACTCTGATAAATGTTTTAAATTTATGTGGGGGAAAATTTAGGGTGTTACAATGCATGTCTCTGCTTCTAGATTAAAGTATTTGGCTTCTACTGGAGCTTTAGGAAAGTTACAAACCAATGATATTTTAGATTGTTGTGGTTGTAAACTTGCTAAATTTTCAACTTTACCATTTAGTAAAAGTGTTTCCATTTCATATGCACCGTTTGACTTAGTTCACTCTGATGTATGAGGTCCATCACCGCTTCTTACTAAGGGTGGATCTAGATAATATATTTCTTTTATTGATGACTATACTTGTTATTGTTGGGGTTATCTTATGAAAAATCATTCTGAAGTTTTTGACGTTTATTGCATGTTTCGTGCTATGAGTAAGACTCAACATAATGTTGTTAGAAAGTGTTTTCGATGTGATTTGGATGGTGAGTATACATCTAATAAATTCTCTGAATTTCTTGCTTTTGATGGTACAAATCATCAAACATCTTGTACGGATACTCCTTAACAAAATGGAGTTGCTGAAAGGAAATATCGTCACATTATTGAGACTGCTTGTTCTTTTTTATTGTCTACTTCAGTTCCTAGTGGATTTTGGGGTGAAGTAGTTCTTATTGTTGTTCATGTTATTAATAGAATCCAATTTTTTTGTCACATCTAATTTGTTTCCCTTTGAAAAATTATATAACTCTATCCCAGATTATTCCTCTTTGAAAGTGTTTGGTTCTACTTGTTTTGTTTTTCTCCTACAAGTAGAACGTAGTAAGTTATCTTCTCGCTTTGCTATATGTGTTTTTATTTGGGTACGGGGATGGTCAAAAGGGTTATCGTTGTTATGCTTTTGATGCAAAGAATTTGTATGTTTCTCGTCATGTTGTTTTCCTTGAACACATTCTTTTTTACTCTCTTTCTTCTGATTCTCATATAACTAGCAGTTCAAAACTCACCCATATTGATCCTTTTGGTCATAATGATAATGTTTCTAGTGATTGAAATTTTGAGAATTGCAGGACTATTACTACAGCTACTCCAGATAATGACATCCCTTTTGTCCCTATGGCTACCCAATAACCTCTTGTGATTGTTGATCCTTCGCCTCCCAATTATCTTTCTTGTGACTGTAAGTCTACTCAATTTCCTGATTTTGTCTATTCCACTTACTATGCTTCTTTTGCTTCTTTTCTAACCCCTGCCCATAGTTTATTTGAGCCATTTCCTATAAAGAGGCTATTCTTAACCCTCTTTGGCAGCAGGCTATGACAAAAGAACTTTTTGCTTTGCATAAAACAAATATTTGGGAATTAGTACCTCTTCCTCCTAGAAAATGTGTTATTGGGTCTCGTTGGATATACAAGATCAAAACGAAGTCTGATGGATCAATTGAGTACTACAAAGCTCGTCTTGTTGCTAAGGGATTCTCTCAGCAATATGGTATGGATTATGAAGATACTTTTGCTCTTGTTGCTAAGATGACTACTATATGCACTATCATTGCAGTTGCATATGTTCGTCAATGGCATATTTCTCAAATGGATGTTAAAAATGCATTTCTAAATGGTGATCTTCACGAGGAAGTTTATATGGTACCCCCACAAGGTGTTTCTCATAATTAAGGGGAATTGTGTAAATTGAAGAAATCTCTATATGGTCTGAAACAAGCTCCACGAGCTTGGTTTGAGAAGTTTACCATTGTGATTACATCTATTGGTTTTCACTCTAGTGATCATGATTCTGCTTTGTTTGTCAAGACCATTTATCATGGTCGTATTTTACTCTTATTATATGTTGATGATATGATTATTACAAGTGATGATATAAATGGAATTAATGATTTGAAATCATAATTAGCCAGACAGTTTGAGATGAAAGACTTAGGCACTCTTCGGTACTTCTTGGGCATTGAAGTTGCTTACTCTCCTAGAGGGTTATATTTTCTCTCAATCCAAGTATATTGACAACATTCTTGGACAGACTCACCTTTCTAATACTAGAGTAACAGATAGTCCTCTTGAGTTGAATGTGAAATATGCTTCATCTGATGGTGTTCGTCTGCCAGATCCCACCTTATATCGTACTTTGGTTGGCAGTTTGGTGTACCTTACAACTACTAGACCAGATATTGCTTATGATGTCGATGTTGTTAGTCAGTTTGTTATCTCTCCTACTACAGTGCATTGGGCATCCGTTCTTCGCATATGTCTTCATTTTCGGGGAACCCAGTTTTAGAGCCTTCTCTTTCCCTCATCATCCTCATTGGAACTACGTGCTTATTCTAATGTTGATTGGGCTGATGACCCCATAAATCGTAAGTCAACCACATGGTTTTGTATCTTTCTTGGAGACTTTCTTACATCTTGGAAGAGTAAGAAGCAAGATAATGTTTCTCGTTCTTCTGCAAAAGCTGAGTATCGTGATATGGCATCCACCACTACTAAAATAGTTTGGTTGCGTTGGTTACTTTCTGATATGGGTGTCATTCTTTCTGAATCAACTCCCATGTATTGTGATAACAAGATTTCCACTCTAATTGCCCATAACTCGGTCTTTCATGAACGTACCAAACACATTGAACAATAATTAGAGGTATTGGAGAGATTTTAACAATAACATAGTGTGAGAAGAATGATGAGTTGGATAATGATAAAAAAAATCATTAATCAGTGTAAGATAAGTATCAGATACAACATAATTTTGCATATGATTATTTCCAAAATAAATTTACTAGGTTATATATTCAAAGAGGGGTTAGTGAAATAAACAATCGACATTAGATATAATAAACTTAACTAGACAGAACAAGATGGGAGTTGCACAAAAAATCACAAAAACTATAATCTCAATATCAATATCAATAACAAAAACAACAAGAAAACAACAACAACATTAAACATAACATGAAGAACAACAACATCAATAAACAACAACAATATCAATAACAACAACATCAATAAACAACCTTTAGGGTTTAGGGTCTCAACAACAAGAACAACAACATCGACAAAAATAACATCAATAACAACAACAAAAAAACAACAAAAACTCTAGAGTTTCAGATCTCAACAACAACAACAATAACAACAACAACAATAATAATAACAACAACAACAATACTAATAACAACAAAAAAATATGACAAAAATATTAGTAGTGATGTTTGATGTACCAAATATCTAAAGAAGAAGTAAAAAAAATGATTTGGATATCTGAAGAAGAAAAGAGAGTCCTAAACATATAACATCTTCCTATTTAAGATGATATGTGCTTATGACTCTCGTTGTTTATAGCTCTTTGTTAGGATTATATCTGTGTTGTTTAGACAAATGAAACTGAATACTACAAGCTAAAGCTCTCTCTCTCTCTCTCTCTCTCTCTCTCTCTCTCTCTCTCTCTCTCTCTCTCTCTCTCTCTCTCTCTCTCTCTCTCTCTCTCTCTCTCTCTCTCTCTCTCTCTCTCTCTCTCTCTCTCTCTCTCTCTCTCTCTCTCTCTCTCTCTCTCTCTCTATATATATATATATATATATATATATAATATATATATATATATATATATATATATATATATATATATATATATATATATATATATATATATATATATATATATATATCAGAAAAGCATATTCACCTGGATTGGTATGAAAACCGAGGGGTAAAGTAGCATACTTTTAAATTAAAAATAAAATATTCAAGAACGCGTCCCTTTTAATGAGATAAAAACATAAACTGAGGTTGCTTGGATTCGAAGCATGTACACTGAATATGTTTACCCATCGGTTTTCTAAATAACCGACGAAATATATTGTATATTTTTTTTATAAAAAAAAAAGGGTGCGTCCAGGTATTTGACTTCAATTTTTCATTATGTGAGGTGAAATCATCGTCATGAAATGTATTATTTATAGTAGTGTCACTTCGAAGGTGCATCAAGATGAACATCACATATACTAGTGTGAACGACCTTGATGAGAGGCGTTACCAAATAATACCGGTCTTTGAAGTTCTTCCTACTCTCAGTATAGACCTCAAACATATTCCTACCCTGCCAAGAGAAAGTAGACCCTAACCCTGAGCTGAATTGGCCAAACTACATTGAATATTAAGGAGATGAAAAAAGAGTGATAATTTTGACACACTCCTCTTCTATTCTCACCACTAATGAAATAACTTGACATAAACTTAACTTACCGGGTGTAGTTGCGATGGGCCAACTCCAAAATGATTATTGAAATCCACTTCAAAATCATTAAAGGGAAGCCATAATCCTATCCAGGAAAAGATGTATTCATGGAGGGGAAGAACATACCCTTCGAAGTTGTTGCACATCTTATTGTCCACTTTTGAAGGAAACTCTTCCTAGTGTGGAGAGGAATCCACCTCAGTAAAAACATGGTCCAAAGCACCTTAACTGGCAAAGAGAAAAATTACATCCAACATCTTCTGATCCACCCACGCGGCCGGGTCATCGTCTCTTGCATTTCGGGCATCTCGACGAGCATTCTAGTCCATTCCAAGATTATTTCCAACACATAAAAAAGAACTATCATAAGTATAAACACAAGATTGAGATTTCAACCACCATATTACTTCGATATTTGTGGGGCCACAACCAAAATCACAACGATGTGCTATAATATAAGTTTGAGCCTTTTGTTCATTCTTAAAATCATTCACAACAATTGGATTCGTCAAGGGCAAAGTTAGGAAAGCAAAACCCCTAACAATTAGGCCACCGAAGAAGTACCGCAAAAATGTTGGAATGACAATTGATAAAAAAAACGTATGTGAGAGATGAAGATAGAAGTTGAAAAGCAATGAAGGAAGTCTCAAATCTCATGAGTGGGAAAAAGGAAAAGATGGTATGAAGTTATCCTTGTACTTCTTATATCAGTCGAGCAACTACCACACAATCAACCCTAGCGGACATCGAAAAGCGTCACCATGCTACCAACGGTCGTGACCGCACCTCAATTTATTCAAGAACTCAAGTTCCCTAAAAGGAGGGCCCTTTTTGCTATCAAACCTAGAGCCATGCGTCAAGTTCATCTAATGAACATTACAGTTATGTGATAGGCATTTAATGGGCACATCCCAATTTCACATGCTCCCACTCTAAACCTTTTCGCTTCCCTAAACCAGAGGCCAGCCAGGGAACACGAAAAATGGTCAACATGCCTGGGCAACAAAACCTTCGCTTCAACATGTAACAACAATGGTTTTAGGGGTAATTATCTCAGACTGGTTGCAAGGCCCACAATGGAGGTCCAATCAAGAAGACATGTACATAATAGGTGCGGAGCAAGCAACGAAAATGTGAGACCTCAACGAAGCATAAAGCATATGATTCTAGTCATCGGTTCATCTCCCACTGTTGTATTTAATCGAACAATGATCCGTATAACTCGCCGAAATAAATGGAAATAATTTTAACCGTCAGCCCATATACATATCATACGCGCCAATTTCAAATATGAACCTTCACTCTCATATAATTTCTCTATTAGTTCACTAACTTGGACGTTGGAGTGTTAATTTTGTAGGTACGCCGCCACTTCGTCGCGCCTTAACTTCTCGTCTTTGTACCGGAAGAACTCATTTCTCCACGCGCTTTATTTCTTATTCCCCAACAGAACAATGCACATACATAAATGGTGGATAATGCGAACTAATAGACTCTTATTATCATGTTTGAATTATAGTTTAACCTAACACGTCTCTAATAAACGATTTATGATGACTGATGCCACTCTATTTAAACCTTTTTAGCCTATATCTTTGAGCAATGTGACTTGCGTTTCTCCATAATAAATTACTCAAAGATGTGTGAAGTTACGTTTAACTTTCGATAGCCATAGTAAAATTCGCTTGACATATCACAAAATTATATCATGATAGGACAAAACAAAGCACATCAACATTATCAACATTTTGAATGCTTGAAACAAGTTATGTTTCACACAAAAGCAATGAGTTTTAAGTGTTGATAGTAGAACGCTTTGTTCCCAACCGTTTAAATATTAAATTGTTGTTCCAATACACACTAACATACGATAACTATCCTCTCCTATTTGCTCTTTCATTGCCTTTTATCAGTCACACATGAAAGTATATACTACATTAAAAAGTTTGTCTCTGGCTATTGGCTATCCAGCAGTTGAAACTGTAAAACAAAACAGGTATGTAATGTTTGTTCATTTCTTGTTCTGTTACAATAATTTGAATTGTAAATAAAAACGTTCAAATATAGAATAAGAAATGAACTAATAGAGAGATAATCTGAGCTCCAAATCTGGCTCTTGAGTGTCACTCGATTCCAAATCCAAAGAATCACTTCTATGAATATCCATGTCTTGTGAATCCTAAATATCATCAAAAACCAAAAACGGTCATTTAGAATTCACAGACAATTAACTAGCTAGTACATATCTTATCTTATATATACATATAAAAAAATTTGAAAATGCTTACATATAGATTTAGAAATGGTTGAGTTATGTTTGTTTGAGGAGGAGAGTAGTGGTTGACATTGCCATGTTGCCATCTGCTCGGTTGAGAATCTGCATATCTTATGTTTGATCTATCATATTCAGGTAAGGCCATAGTGTGAGGTTGGAAAGTATATGAATTAGGCGAGTATGATGGCGTTTGCAGTAACCTTGGATCTTCCTGCATTTGATGGTATTCAAGAATTCAAGAATGAATAAACTATAATATTGAAGAATATAGTAAAATAAACAAAAAAAAGAAGTAGAATAATATATATATAATTACATTGTAGTTGAAGTAAGGAGGAGGAGGTGGATGATGATGATGTAACTGAGAATGTAATATTCTGATTTTCTCCAACTGAGCAACACCGAGTCCTCTTTGAGGTTGTTTTCTTGGTTTATTATTTTCTGAATTATTGCTCTTTTTTCCTTTTCTTGAAGATGAAGAAGAAGAAGATCCAGAAGGATCCATTATCAAGGTATAAGGTAGGTGTTTGATTTTGCAAATCCCGGGAGAAATGAAAGATGTACTGCCCAAGTCATGTTTTTATATAAGCAGATCATGCTGTTTGCCTCGCTGGATTGATTAGATTCTGCATGTATAGATTTCAATATGCTTCTACACCTATAGTTATAGTTAGATTTTATATTCTCTCTCCACCTATATATTCTCTTGCATCAATATCTCTATTTATTTTCTCAACTCATTTTTATAATCACAAATATATATATATATATATATATATATATATATATATATATATATATATATATATATATATATATATATATATATATATATATTATTTAAGAAACATGTATGTCTTTCTCATATGAATAATAAATGACGAAAGAGATACATATTCTTTAAATAAATTTTTTAATTTTAATTATTTATTTTAATTTAACGATTAATAATTAATTTTTTAAAGCGGTTTATAATAAAAAACGGAGGAAGTATTTAAATATTAGTAATTATTTTTAAAAGAAAACTCATCAAACTGACATTAATTAAGACAGTTACTAGTTAGACTCATTTTATTTTTTATTAGTCCCTAGCATGCTTCTTAACACTATGTTTAAAAAAAATTATATTCAATTTAAAATGGTGTGGCATGTTAAGAATAATTTAATTAAAAAGCAGTACTATTCATAATATATTGAACCATTGGAAATACTTTTAAAGTTTCTCTGTTTGTTAGCACTCCCACTATGACTCAAAGCTATTTTTAGTTATTAATTGATTCTGATTTGTGTGATTAATTTAAGCTACATTGATTGATGTAGGTAACAATGCTTTAAGTGGGTTCCACTTTGCATGTGGTTTCCTAGCTCACGGTCAATTTGTCCCAGCTGATAATAATAATGTATTAAACTTGTTTAACAAATCTAAAATAATAATAATAACTTATTAAATTCATCGATTGCCATAGCTGTAAATTCAATAATCAAAATGTTTAACCACAAATGGGAATAAAAGAAAGGATTTAAAGAATAGTAAGTGACAAGTTTAAAACACTAATGTATTTGGTAACTCAATTGATAACACTGCAAAAATCTAAGTGGTGAGTTCAAATAATATTTTACTTATTTATTTTTAAAAAGTAAAATTTCTACCTCTAAATAATAAACAATTAGAAAAAAAACACTAACTTAAATTTTAAGGGTTAAAATCCTGAAAAAAACACGAAGAAGAAAAAAATCATATTAAAAACTTATAAGTTCGTATATTTAGTAAAGTTATTTTTTATGAATTTAATTGTGTATTTTTTTAATTTACAATTTATTTTGATATCTAAATTCAAATAATTTATAATCACCGTACTCTTAATTATTTTTTATTTTTCCAATTTTTTTAATTTTTTATATCATACATAAAAAATATTTAATAAATTATCTCAAAAATTTATTCCTTATATTAAATATTATTTTAATATACATAAAACAATAAAAACATCCTAAAATTTAGTACACAATTAAAATATAATCAGTCAATAACATTATTAAAGCAATGCCTCTTCTACTTCTACTTCAATTATATTTCTTTTTTTTTTCTTTCTAATATAGAGATGACAATCCTAATCTATTTCTATATTTTTTATCCAAAAAATAAAAATAAAAAGAAAGAGTGCAATGCATTTTTAATTAATTAAAACGACCAACATGGTTGCTTAAAATATAAGTATTGATTGATAAAAATATTTCTATAATTAAAGCAATGTATACATGATTAAAAATAATAAAAACAATAATGTAGTTATTATAAATAAGTGGATGAGAAATCAAATCTAATTGAGCTGTTTGAAACATGATTTGTGGGTCATAATTTATGAGTTGTTTGTGAGGTGGAAAGTGTGAATTCTCCAATTTGTTAGCGAGACATGTGATGAATCAATTTAAACACATTCAAATTATAAAACAAAACCCCACTAATTAATTAATCTCAACTAAAATTATGTCGTTAGATTCAACAAAAGATGTGTTTATATTCAAAGTATTTATAGTTACATATAGTTAATAGAATAGTTAGCTTTATATAATTTGGGATTTGCTTCTTTTTTTTCTTTGGTACTTTGAATCCTTCAACTTTTATTCTTTTATATGTCGGTATCCTTTTCTTTTCTTAGTGTTAATTATAAAAGTTTTATATTAGGAAAAATATAAACGAATATTTATAATATTAGTTAACTTAATTGAGGATTTTTTTCGTAAACTTTAAGTTAAGTTTGTTAGTTTATTTTGATGTTAGCTAAATTAAATCCAACAACTTAATTGATCAAATCTGGTTTATAAAGATAATATTAATAATATAAAAGAAAGTTGAGGATATGTAAGGAATATATAGATACACATATATGGTATCTCCGATAGATTTGTGAACACATGCAAACTATTACATTGCAGGTGCATTATTCATTCCACACGATTCTTAGGATCTATTTTATTGTATTTTTTTTACAATTTCATTCTTATATATTATGCACACGGGAACTTGAGCTTGCATTTTCCTCATGAAGATACTTTGTTATGCGGATGATACATAAGTCTAGGTCAATTAAAATTGAGCAAAATTTTAGTTTCTCATCAGTCAACTAAAGTTTAGCAGGCATTTAACTTGCATTCTTCAAGTTTGCATTTATCGGTCAACAACAACATGCAGTTCATGTATCTCCTATTGGGAATACGAGGTCAAGATGACCATCTCAATAAAAGAGTAAAAATAAGATGTTCTAATGTGTTAGGCTGAGGATTTTTAATATTGGAACTTTAGGGGATATTGTCCAGCTCTAAATAAATAGAATTGTTCAAATCTAATTTATCGGTGGTTGTGTTATGTCTGTCTTTATACATTAGTATTTCATTTAAGATTATGTATCTATTACAAATCATCTTTTTTTATCATCCCAAAGTCGGTAGTCACGCTCATCCTCACCATAACCGATGAAAGTGTACTTCTTTGATTTGAGGTCAAATTTATTTTTCCCTTGATCACTAATGTGCACATATGCTACACATCCGAAAATTATGAGATGTGAAAGTTTTATCTCTTTTCCGCTCCATACTTCTTCTGGTATTTTGTGCTCCTATGGAGCTGATAGACCTCAGATGATTAAGTAAGTTGAAGAGATCATTGTTTCTACCCAAAACTGCTTTGGTAAACCTAACTGCACATGCAAGTTTGTAACTCTCTCAGTCAATCTTCTACTTATACACTCTGTTACACCATTGTGTTGAGGAGTGCATGGCATGGTTCTTTCCATTGTGATTTCGCGCTTATAGCAAAACTTCTTGAATATGGTGTCTTGATATTCACCACCATTGTTGTTTCTGAGTTTTTTGATCTTCAATATTGTCTCATTTTACACCATGGTTTTCCATCTCTTGAAAGCCTTAAATACTTCAGACTTATGTTTCAGAAAGTATACTCGTAAGGATGTTCATGGATGATGGTGGACTCGCTGACCCAAACTGAACCAACTCATAACTTACCCGAATTCATTCATTTACAGGTATACTCAATCCAGCCCGCAACAACCCGTACAATTTTGGTTCAGATATCGGGTTTGAGTTTTCCAACCCGCAAATCCATTGACCCAACTCATTAATGTGACATTAGTAATTTCTTATTTTTTTAATTATTATTTTAAATAAAAATATACAATTAATATCTCGCTATTAACCATAATTTTGCCAAAAAAAATTATTCTCCACAAATAATACTATTAGACCAATTAGTTTACGAAATTCTAAGACTAAATTTTGTTTTTTATTTTCTTTTGCGTCATTTTCAACTTACGTATTTTATGAAAATAACATGTCTAGTTGAATTTTATACTATTATCAAGTATTATATCGTGTTGATAAATTTTATTAGACATTATATGATGTGTTTCATCCAACTTGAGTATTAGAAATGAGTGTAATTGTATTGAATTGAGTTAAAAAAAATTAAACAAAAAATCATTAAAAATTGTTTTTTTATTTAAAACACAACTCGTGAATCCAACTCAACCCAACCCATAAATGAACGGGTCGATTTTGACAATGAAATTACGGGTTGAACGACAAATCTAACCCATTAAAATTTAAACAAGTTGGGTAACGGGTTAGTGGGATGTTCATGGATGCGGGTAGACCCGCGAACCGCTGACCCAAACCAAAACAACCCATAAATTACCTGAACCCATTCATTTAGACCAATTAGTTTACGTAATTCTAAGACTAAATATTGTTTCTTTTTTCCTTTTGCGTCATTTTTGAAATTCTGGTATCAGATATGAGATGTCGAAGGTAATGTCACGACACTAATATCTGAGTAATGCAAACAGAATAAAGATAGAGAATAGTAAATGCAAGAGACACAAGCAATTGTTAACCCAGTTCGGTCCAACTCACCTACATCTGGGGGCTACCAAGCCAGAAAGGAAATTCACTAAAATAGAATCAGTTCAAAGACTCTCCGTACACTTCAACAAGTTACAGTCTTTCTCACCTAATCTCTACTCGTGCAATTTCTACCTAAGCACTCTTAGATATGAGAACCCACTCACTTCCCTACAACCACACATGCGATTTTAAACAACAATCCCTTGAGAAAAGAAAACACTTTTCAATAACACACTCTTAATTTTACTTCACAGTTTCAATCAAGAAGACACACTCTTGATCTTGCTTAACAACTTTGATCAAGAAGACACACTTGATCTTGCTTTACAGCTTTGATCAAGTAGACACACACTCTTGCTTAACAGCTTTAGAGTGACAAATTACAACCACAAATCAGACCAATTCAATCATCAATGGATGACTTGAATGTCTTACAAGTCTCACGACTAAACAAGACACAAACCCTAGCTCTCTCTCTATAATTCTCTCAGTATTGGTTGTGTGTTAAAACAGGTTTTCCAAGTCCCTTTTTATAGAAGCTTTCAGCTGGGCTTGGACATCTTGAAAACCCTAAATCTATTTTCCAATCAAATCTTCTCATGACAACTGATTAGATCTCCTTGGAAAATAAGTAAATCAGGTTGTAATCCATGATTGAATGCGCATGCAAATCAGATCTTCAATCATACATAGATTGCCATTAATTGTGCAATCACAAAACACCAGAAATTCATACTGAATATTCTGTGTACAGGATGTCATGACATCGGGTCTGATATCCTGGAACAATCCTGCATAATTCCATAATTCCATTTATAATTTCCAGCAGGTACAACCATATCAGATGCCATGACATTGTGTATGACATTCTTAAACAATCCTGCATAATTATATTTCTTAAACTCCAGCAGGTACATATCATCAGATGCCATGTCATTATGACATTCTGAAACAATCATGCATGATCATGTTCTTGAACTCCAGCAGGTACATAGGATATCTCATGTTAAGACATAACACATAACATCTTGTGAACACTCTTTATTTTACCAAAATTGTTGCTAACACTTAGAACCAACAAGCTCCCCCTTTGGCAAATTTTGGCTAAAACATATATCTGTCCTTTTTGTTCACAAGAGAAACTATCAGCAGTTAAACAACATAACAACAGTTTAAACAGCAGTAGAAGCAAATACAATTACTAGTTATAGCTACTAGTAATACACACATGCACAAGGGTACTTCTCCCCCCCTAAATTTGTGCAACACAAACAGGATTACTAGTTATGGATGCAACTAGTAAGACACACAAATGTACATGGGTACTACTTCTCCCCCTAAATCTGTGCATCACAAGCATCTCCTTTGATAATAACAGCACCTGTAACCACAACACCTATAATAATCAGAATGTCATTCTGACATCTGCTTCAACATCACCACCTGTGCACCACTACATCAGACATCCCCTTTGACATCTGTAAACAGAACAACATTCTGTTTAACAATAGTTGTCCATCTGTTCAGCCACATACATCTCCTCACAGCTCCAGCTCCACATAAACACTTCTCCCCCTTTTTAGTCAAAATTGACCAAAGGTGACCAATTAGACAAAATAAATGTCAATTAGCCTAGCAGAGAATGTCAGATCAGATGTTATAACATTAAAAATGTTAAAACATAATTGTTCAGGAGATACATACCACCATTATACACAGCTGTGATAGGTGATATAATGAACAAATCCATGGAACTCATTAAGAGCCCAAAATATTACAAATAGGCATCAATGAGGACTGCCACAAATTACACATATTTAAAACAACAATAAAACTTCAGCATCCATACAACAGGGGGGAACAACTTCTATAACATCAGCCACAACAGAACAGTCTTCAACCACAACACACCTCACACAGTCTTCATACCAGTCTTCAACACAAAGGGGGGGGAACCATTAATCAGAGGAAGAAGTATCATCTTTACCTTCAAAGCCTTCAGAGCTGCCACTAGATTGAGCTTTTGACCTCTCACTTGAGGTATTGGCATCTGAGTCTTTGGTCTCACCAGCCTTCTTCATTTCTTCCTTTTCTAGGCTACTAATAAGCACCTCCAAAGCCTCTTTTCTTGCCTTGGCCACCCTTATACCATTATCCAGTTCCTTGCAGGTTTCCTTCAACTGATCAATTAAACTTCCTTGAGATGCAGGCTCTTTTCTGGTAGATGTTATGACAACATCATTGACATGGCTTCCCTCAAGAAGCTTATAATGAATGGATAGTGGGGGTTTTCTTCTGCTTGGAGTGTCACTAGTGCTCAGAATGCCTGGTTGTTGGCTCAAGATAATACCACAAATAATGGATGGGAAGGCAATGGGCAGCTTCACTGCATTTGTGGAGGCATGTCTGACAATTTGATCAAACATAAACCTTCCAAAGTCATAGTTTATCCTGGTTCCAATTGCATGAATGATTCTTCCAAGACCAATGGAGATGGTAGAGATATGATTAGTAGGCACCCAGTTGACTGAACCAATCTTGTGCAAGATGGCATATTTGACAGTTAACTTGCCAGCTGATAGGTGATTCCTACTAGGCCATTCCTTAACTTGGCTAACTGTAATAGTCCTATAGACCTCATTGTCTGTAGTCTCTAAATCCACTCCTCCATCAGTTCTTCTCCATAGGAACTTGTTGATAATGGTTGGTGAGAATCTCACACACCTACCCCTTACAAAAACTTTGCAAAATTCTCTGCTGCTCCTTTCAGAAATATCCTCAGGGATATTCACAACAAATTCTTTTACCAACCCCTCATAACATTGGGGTAAACCAACAACTGTCTTCATAAGTCCAACAACCTTAATCAATTCCATAACTTCTTTCACCTCAACAGCCTCTTTTCCCAGCTCTCTTTCAACAGCTATTCTCCTATGAATGACAAATTTCCATTTGGCAGCACCATCTTCTAAGTGGAAAGAGATGTTATCTAAGTGCACAGATGCAACTTTGCCTAGAGACTTCTTAACAACCTGCCTTTTTGCATAGGAGATGTCTGGGACATCGTCTTTGACATCCTCTTCAGAGTCATAACTATTTCTGACTTTCCTCTTCCTAGCCTCTACTTTGCTCCATGATTTGGAGGGTCCTACACCAATAGTCTTCTTCCTAGTCCTGGCTGTCAGCATTTCATCCACAGTCTTCCCTTTTCTGGTCTTCAATTTTTTTGCAGCACTTGGTTTTACATGATGAACCAAGGTGTCATCCTCTTCCTCTGAACTCTCTTCCTCCAGATCAACAATATCCTCAACAATTTCATGAGACATACTTGTTGGTTTCTTGCTAGGTAAGTTTTTACCTAGGGAACGTAACCCTTCAGCAGCCACTTCTTTTTCTGATCTAGATGAGTCATCATCTTTCTCAGCTTGGGGTTCCTCCTCAGGAGAGGGGTCTCTTCTAGACAGAGGGGTAGAAACACCCTTGACTGAATGTCCTTCACTTAGAATCCTAGTAAATAGGTTCCTAATGGCACGATCAGCATAATGCATGTGTTTTGGAAGAGGAGATTTATCAAGGATATTACCTTGTTTACTTCCAGCCATGGAAGAGGGGCCTGGGGCGTCACCGGGTATCACACAAAGAGGAGTGACGTACATCACGTCTTCATCTAGAAACTCCATGGAGGGAGTCTTTGCATGATGAGAGGGTTTTGACCCAGATGATGAAGGATGTTGAGACATGTTGTTGAACTTTTGAAAGAAATTTCTTTGCCCTAGCAGAGGTTCTCTGAGTAGTTTGGTGAAGATGGAAAGAGTTGTGTTCAGGTAGCGTGTGCAAATGGCATAGATACTATTTCCAATGCTAGGAAATGATTTATCATTAATGTGGCTCTTCATTTTAATTGGGCAGACAATATTTTTGTTACCTTTTCCACTCCATATTAATTGCCATAATTTCTCAAGAATCCAAATCCCTAATTTCCCTCTTACATATTCAAATTTATCATCACTCAAATCCCTTGTAAACTTGTCAGCTGATTGCATTTCATGCTTTAGAGCTATGAATTTGTCTTTCACAAATTTTCTAATGGAATGATGACAGCAAATAATGTGCTTGGTCCAACTATGCTGAATAGAGTTTTTGGACATAGTTGTAGCATTCAGGTTGTCATAATACAATGTCATGACATCGTGTGTGACATTGTATGTAATCATCAGTAGTTTCAACCAACCCTATTAAGAACAACTGCTATATCTTCAGCATAAACACCATTTTCTTCTCTCAAATGTGTAGGTATCTTTTCACTCTCCATCTGAATCTTCTCAATATTGCTCTTGGCACTTTTGCTTTGAGATAGATACATAGGACCTTCTATTTGCTTGACTTGTAGCCCAAGTCCAACAAAGCTCTTTCCAACTTCAGACTGCATATGACTAGTAACATATTCACTCATCTGATCCAACCTCCTATCTATTTGAGCCATCATGAGTTTTTCTTCTTTGAAAGTGATGGTAAGTCTGAGCTCCTGGTGTGACATCCTTGTCTGACATTTCCCATAGACTTGTCTTTCATCACTATTGAGAGTCTTCATTCCTTTGACATAGGTACATTTTAAGGAATAACCAATTTGAGAGTTCCACATGTAACAATTGTCTTTGGTCCTGATTCCTTTCATAATCACTTCATTGTCTTTATTCGTAATCAAACATTCAGTTTTGGTGAAGTTAACATTCAGACCTTGATTACAAAGTTGATTGATTCTTATTAGATTTGCATTCAAGCCCTTAACCAGTAGGATCTTGTCAAGTTCAGGAATTCCAAGACAATCAAGCTTACATGTTCCCTTGATTTCACCCTTTGCTCCATCACCAAAGGTCACATAGCTTATGGCATGATGATGAAGGCCAGTTAGTAGGTCTTTGTTTCCAGTCATGTGTCTGGAACATACACTATCAAAATACCACTCTTCTTTGGTTGAGACTCTGAGGGGAATGTGAGCTAATAGACTTGTAACATTAGTCTTAGGAACCCATTGCTTCTTGTCGATAGGCTTGTGCTGTTTGGGTCTGGGTTGATAGTGAATCTGATGATGAACAGGGCTAGGATAACCATATAGCTTATAGTAGAAGGGCTTCAGGTGACCAAATTTCCCACAGTAATGGCATCTCCATCTTTGGTGTTTCCCTTTCTGCTGTCTTCTCCTCTGATGTTGTGACATATGATGTGACATCACAAGTTTACTTTTACTATGGATGCACTTAGGTTTGGTTTGAGGTTTGCAACCAGTGTAATTGCTCTCAGGCTTAGAATCATTATACCCAATGCCAGATTTGCCTCTTGTGATTTGTCCAGTTTGGAGAATTTTGTCTAAGGAGTCAGATCCATTGCTTAACATCCTTACATACTTGGTCATCTCTTCTAGTTTAGAATTTAAAAACATAGCTTCAGTTTTTAACTTGGAGATGGTTTCCACATGGTCTTCCTTCTTATTCTCCAGCTGTACTATCTTCTGGCTTTCAACTTGTTGACTTTCATCTAGCTTGCCATTCAAAACCACTACTTCTGTTTTTAATTTGGAGATGGTTTCCAAGTGTTCTACCTTCTCATTCTCAAGTTGATTTATTTCATTCTTCTGACTTTCAACCTGTTTACATAACTCTACACTTTTGTGACACAACTTTCTGTAGGTAGAGGCTAACTCTTAAAAGGTTACTTCATCATCACTTGAGTCTTCATGAGAACCCCATCTTCCTGTCAAGATAGTTACCAGATTTGCAGCTTCTTCTGTTTCACTCTCATCAGACCAAGTGGCAGCAAGACTTATCTTTTGCTTCTTGAGGTAGGTTCCAAATTCAGTTCTAATGTGTCCATACCCATCACATTCATAGCACTGTACTTCTTTTCCTTCTTTGGGCTTATCATCTGACCTTTCTCTTCTTTTAGCATTGTTGGATCTACTGATGTCAGGTGAGATGTTCTTGACATTTGCCTTGGATCTTACATCCATCTTTTCAACAGTCTGTTGAACTGTCTTCCCAGCATTGCTACTTCATTTGACAAGTCTTTATCAATATCCTGACTATTTTCCTCTTCTGTGTTTGACATGAAGCCCATGCTTTTGGTTTTCTTTTCAGAACCATCATTCAATCTCATCTCAAATGTTTGGAGGGAACCAATTAGCTCATCAACTCTCATGTTGGAGATGTCTTGGGACTCTTCTATGGCTGTCACTTTCATAGCAAATCTCTTAGGGAGTGACCTGAGTATTTTCCTTACCAGCTTCTCATCTGACATCTTCTCTCCCAGAGCTCCTGAGGCATTAGCAATTTCAAGAATGCTCATATGAAATTCATGTATATTTTCATCTTCTTTCATCCTTAAATTTTCAAACTTGGAGGTGAGCAGCTGTAGTCTAGACATTTTAACCCTAGATGTGCCTTCGTAAGTGGTTTTGAGAATGTTCCAAGCATCTTTAGCCACTTCACAATTGTTTATCAACCTGAAGATGTTCTTGTCTACTCTATTGAATATGGCATTCAATGATTTAGAATTTCCAAGGGCTAGATCATCCTCCTCCTTGGACCATTGTTCTTCAGGCTTCTTGTCAGTTGTGGCTGCTCCTTCCTTAGTAATTACTGGATGTACCCAGCCTGTTAACACAACCTTCCACGCCTTATTATCCAGAGATTTTAGGAAAGCTACCATTCGAGGTTCCAATAGTCATAGTTAGATCCATCCAAAATTGGTGGCCTGTGAACAGATCCTCCATCTCTCTCCATTGTACCAGGAAGTATTTCCCCTAGATCTCACCCAGAACCAGAGCAGGATGCCTGCTCTGATACCAATTGAAATTCTGGTATCAGATATGAGATGTCGAAGGTAATGTCACGACACTAATATCTGAGTAATGTAAACATAATAAAGATAGAGAATAGTAATGCAAGATACACAAGCAATTGTTAACCCAGTTCGGTCCAACTCACCTACATCCGGGGGCTACCAAGCCAGGAAGGAAATTCACTAAAATAGAATCAGTTCAAAGACTCTCCGTACACTTCAACAAGTTACAGTCTTTCTCACATAATCTCTACCCGTGCAATTTCTACCTAAGCACTCTTAGATATGAGAACCCATTCACTTCTCTACAATCACACCTGTGATTTTAAACAACAATCCCTTGAGAAAAGAAAACACTTTTCAATAACACACTCTTGATTTTACTTCACAATTTCAATCAAGAAGACACACTCTTGATCTTGCTTAACAACTTTGATCAAGAAGACACACACTTGATCTTGCTTCACAACTTTGATCAAGTAGACACACACTCTTGCTTAACAGCTTTAGAGTGACAAATTACAACCACAAATCAGACCAATTCAATCATCAATGGATGACTTGAATGGCTTACAAGTCTCACGACTAAACAAGACACAAACCCTAGCTCTCTCTCTATAATTCGCTCAGTATTGGTTGTGTGTTAAAACAAGTTTTCCAAGTCCCTTTTTATAGAAGCTTTCAGCTGGGCTTGGACATCTTGAAAACCCTAAATCTATTTTCCAATCAAATCTTCTCATGACAGTTGGTTATATCTCCTTGGAAAATAAGTAAATCAGGTTGTAATCCCTGATTGAATGCGCCTGCAAATCAGATCTTCAATCATACATAGATTGCCATTAATTGTGCAATCACAAAACACCAAAAATTCATACTGAATGTTTTGTGTATAGGATGTCATGACATCGGGTCTGATATCCTGGAACAATCCTGCATAATTCCATAATTTCATTTATAATTTCCAGCAGGTACAACCATATCATATGCCATGACGTTGTGTATGACATTCTGAAACAATCCTGCATAATTATATTTCTTAAACTCCAGCAAGTACATATCATCAGATGCCATGTCATTATGACATTCTGAAACAATCATGCATGATCATGTTCTTGAACTCCAGCAGGTACATAGGATATCTCATGTTAAGACATCACACATAACATCTTGTGAACACTCTTTGTTTTACCAAAATTGCTGCCAACACTTAGAACCAACAATTTTCAACTTACTTGTTTTATGGAAATAATGTGTCTAGTGAAATTTTATATTATTATCAAATATTATGTCATGTTGATGAATTTTATTAGATGTTATATGATATGTTTCATCTAATTTGAATGTTAGAAATGTGTGTAATTGTATTGAAATGTGTTTAAAAAAATTAAATTGAAAAAAAAAATCATTAAAAAAATGTTTTTTATTTAAAACACAACCCATTGCCCCAACCCAACCCATAAATGAACGAGTCGATTCAGGTCAGTTTTGACAATGAAATTGCGGGTTTGACGAAAAACCCAACCCATTAAAATTTAAACAGGTTAGGACAAATTCGGTTCAACCCAACTCGTGTACACTCCTATGGGTTATGCCAAACCCGGTTCAACCCAATGTGTGTACACCTTTATATACGCATACCTTCCTGGAGTGGTCATGATAAAAGTCATGAAGTAGTTCTTCCCACCAATGGATGAAACAATTTTTATGCCCCAAATATTAGAGTGAATAATCTTTAGTCTCTCTTTGTTTGGGGTTTTTCCACTTGTTTGAAAGTTGACTATTTTCTGCTTTATAAATATACAGTTGTATTGGTCAAAAAATACAGATGTGGGTGGTATCCCTACAAGGGTAAGGGATACTCAGAGACCTTAGTAGTTTTATAAAAATTAGGGCATGCTCGCGGCGGAGAGAAGTCATGTGTTGTGATTTTACGGTGTTTATGGTGGTATGAGATGTGAGCACACGTGAGGTGATGGGCTATATGATATGCTTAATGGTGGTTAAGTTATGATACGTATTTCTCCCGTTATAAAAGAAATATTTATACAAGCCCCTGGGTATAGATTTTCCATGGGAATGATAATCGCCCACTTAGTCTTAGTAGTTGACTGTTGAATCCTTATTTTCCAAAAACATGTGGATCAGCTATTGATTCTGACTTTTCTCTGCTCTGGAAACTTTTACTCCATGTTTCCTATAATTGGGCGAGCATAAGATACTTTAGGGCGTGGTGATTCCCCTTAGGGGTGACATATGGTCATCGCCCTCTCCAAGGGGTACCCATAATTGTTAGACCTTTTACATATATAACAATACACATTCCCTAAAAAATGAGTGCTTTGATGAAGGTCGAAGTGCTTTTAGACTATTGAGTGTTGGAACATCCCGAAGGCTTAAATTTCTGGGGGGATATGGTGTAACAAACCATACTGGCTAGGTTTTGAGTCTCTCTGGCGAGACATTGGACCTCTCATGTGGGACTTTTACCAAGACCTCAAACAAGACTTTGAACTAAGTCTCTAAGGCTATACTTCAGTCACTCCTCTTGGGCAAGATTCATGTGTTGGATCCCACCCGAGGAAACTCTAAGTCCCTCAGGTGAGGATTTTTAAATGGCATGTTCGACGCGAGCTCTTATTCTCACATGCGAAGTCATATTGAGGCAGGAGGATGAGACTATAGTCCATCGGGAGAGGCGTTGGAGCTCTCGGGCGAGACTTCTATCAAGCACTCAGACAAGACTTTGAACTAAGTTCTAAGGCTAGACTTCAGATGTGCCTCTTGGGCGATATTTAAATGTTGGGTCCCGCACGAGGAAACTCTAAGTCCCTGGGGAGTTTTAAATGGCATGTTTGACGAGAACTCTTAGTCCCACGTGCAAATTCATAGTGAGCTGGCGGATGAGACTATAAGTCCCTCGGGAAAGGAGTTAGACCTCTCGGGAGGGACTTATATCAATCCCTTATACAAGACTTTGAACTAAGTCACTAAGGCTAGACTTCAGTTGCGAATCTTGGGAAAGATTGGATCCTGTCAGAGAAAACTCTAAGTCCCTCAGGCGAGGGGTTTTAAATGGCATGTTCGATGGGAACTCTAAGTCCCATAAGTGAAGTCATATTAAGCCTGGATGATGAGACTATAAGTCCCTCAGGAAAGGTGTTAGACCTCTTAAGAGTGGCTTCTATCAAGCTCTCGGAAAATACTTTGAACAAAGTCTCTAAGGATAGAATTCAGTCACACCTCTTGAGCAAGATTCATATGTTGGATCCCTCCCGAGGAAACTCTAAGTCCCTCAGACGAGGAGTTTTAAATGATCCATTTATACTACTATGAAAGGATACAAGGATTTTCATGATGAAGTCATGCGTACAAAATATTTCCTTAAGAGGCGACAAAGATCTTCACCATGAAGTTCATCATACAAATATTTCCTTAAGATGAAGTCCAACATACAAAATATTGTCTTAAGAGGAAACAAGAATCTTCGCCATGAAGTCCAACATACAAAATATTTCCTTAAGAGGTGACAATGATCTTCGCCATGAATTCTGACATACGAAGTATTGCCTTAAGAGGCAGCAAGGATCTTCTCCGTGAAGTCCAACATACAAAATATTGCCTTAAAAGGCGACAAGGATCTTCACCATGAAGTCCAACATACCAAATATTGCCATAAGAGGCGGCAAAGATCTTCGCCATTGAACTGTATCAATCGCAAGTGCACAATTGTGTCAAGTAGTAAAAAGATTAAACTTACAGAGAGATGTATGATTGCCGAATTTTTACTCTAACTTTGTTTATCTAAAGCAATCACAAAAGTGTTTGTTTGGTGCAAATTTAATGGAATTAACAAATAATTAAAAGCAAGACCAGAGGTCATGATCATCCATATAGACTTACCATTATGATCATCCATGTTTGAATTACAAGAATTTCTAAGTTATTTTTATATAAATTTAGATAAATGTGTGTGACACCCACTTTCATGGTGTGCGCATCTAGAAGTGTTTCGGGCATGACTAAGAGATTCAATCAAGAGTGTCACATCTTGCCACGCGACGCTGAATCTTTATTGTTTCTCAATGGAGATCAAGTCTCCTTGTTAGTAGAGCCTTGAACTCAATCGTTTAACAATCTGCTTTTGGATGTCGAATTATCATCTTTCGATACATGATCAACATCTATATTGCCTTTGCTTTGCAACCGACATAGACGTGGTCAAGAGTTTGAATTCTAAAATAGATCAAAATTATATTTCTCGTATTTACAAATGAATGATTCAATCGGGTTTTGTCATAAGATGGTCTCTCATGACCTCATGTCCCTATGTGTTCGCTCACTCATGGTGAGATGGAAAAAAGATAAACAAAATAAAGACATGGACAACATAATGTAAACTTGAAATAAGTTGAAACAAAAATGACTTAATTAAATTAAATAAGGTAAAAAGTATACCAAGATTACTTGAACAAGGAAAGTAAGAACCAAAAGCTTATAAAATTACAAAGTTGAGAGCAAACAACTAATGAAAAGTAACAAGTGATGGATGATAGGTAGTAAGTGATGATTTTCCTTCGAGCCTAAGCCATTACTTATACTAAAATAAGCCATAAATAACCACTAATTGGCAATAATCACATGCTTAATCATCATAACTCAATAACATAGAGCCTAGGGAGGTTATGGAAGCCTAAAAGTTGCAAAAGCGCCTAAAAAGCACATAATTTGTAACTACCTAGGGTGTTAACATGACCCGTATTAGGGGATAGAGCCAAACCGTGTCAGCCTCGACTTGCTTCTATGGGGATGGCTCCAAGGGATAACACGACCCGTGTCATGGGACACAGCCAGGCCGTGATGGTCTCATAAATTTTGTATGAGAAGAGCACCCTTTTGTGCAATCTCTGGCCTTTTTTTCTCCAATTCAGTCTAATACCTTCTTATTGCCCGAAAACCCAAAAGAAAGATAAAAACACATAAAATAGAACTAAAACGATGAAACACTCATGAAAACATAAAAAAAAACAAGCTAGAAACACAATGCATTTACCCCTTACCAAATACCCCCAAACGTGGATCATTGCTTGTCCTCAAATAACAAGCTTGCTTAGAAAAAAATAGAATCAAGTAGTTTTAGTTCTTCATAAGCTCAAAGAGATGAAATTGTTTGATACTCATACATGGTTCATTATTCTGACCGAATAATACCTAAGTTTCCTCGTACTCATTAACATTAAAAGTATTTACAAGAACACAAATACAGGAAAAAATCAGCACCAAGGGGGGAGATGAAAAAGCTTGCATTAGCTTCACCTTCTTTTTCTTCAAATATTCACCTTGATCATTATTATCCTCCATAACTCTCCATACCAACAGACTCCTCTTGATTCTCACCATAACCAACTTCACTTTCCACCATCAACCACCCATAGAAACTCTCCTCACCTTCATGATCTTCCCCATTCAATCACTCTCAAAGCACCACAACACCATATCATCATACTTCCTCACCTTCTCACCATTAATAACAACCCCACCATAACCACATCATCATCACCTTCATAACCATCATCCATATGAAAATACAAAGAAAAAACACAACAACATCGCAAAAATAATCAAAAGTATAAAAATTGAAAAGAAAAAAAAAGAAGACCACTCCCTACCTATGATAGCTACTCCACCACACCCTCTCATTTTTACCACCGCGAAACACAAACCCACTGACTTTCACTACCGTGAAACCTAGATTTCGGTGACATCACCACCATACCACAACTTGCATCTCCCTCGCACCACCACTGTGATTTTCGTCTTCCCTTACATATAAATCGCGGACGACCCCCAATACAATAGATACGAAAACCTTTTCCCCCGAGACCACACTATCCTCCACGAGAATGCAGCAACCACAGAACTCCACTCAGACCTGAGTTGATTTCGTGCCACAGGTTTCCTCGTTGTCGATATCCCATCCCCTTTTCATTTCACGGTACAACTTGTGTTTTTACGTTTTGGTTGAAAAAAAGAATATGTTGGTTTCTATTTCCTTTCATTCTTACGTGTTTGGGTTTAATTATGAAATTGGAAAATGCTTTTAATGGGGGTTTGAAAAGTCAACACAAAGTTTTTATTGGTTTTATTGTTATTAGTAATAAGATGGGATAAATGAGCTCTTGTTGTTAAGCTGGATGTCTTTAGATTTAGCCCATTAACCTAATTTCTCATGCACCCCTTTGTTGGTGTTGTGATACATTTGAGATTGAGCCTCTCTTGGCCCAGAGGGCGCGCACACCCCTGGTGTTGCAACGTATCTCTTTTTTTATTCTATTCTTCTTTATGTATGTAGAGTTTTGGGCCTTGGGATAAAATGTCTCTTCCCACTTAATTTTTGAACCCCTTTTAGTTTTTATTTCATTTTATAAATTGATTTTTTTGCATCTTTTTTTTAATTTTAATAATATGGTTATTGATTTAATTACATTGTGATTAATGTCTTTTATTTGATATTATCAAAATGAATACAATAAAAAATCAATAATTCCTCCTATTTTTAATATAAAATCAAACTTATTTTCACAATTAAATCAAGATTTTTTGCAATTTGAATAAACATATTTTCCACATTAAAACCAGATGAAAAATGAATGGGTGGATGTTCATCCACTTGGTCTTCGAATAAACTGGTGGTTGGCGTATGCTTCATGGCTCGAATATTTGTCTTCCGAATAAAAACACATTAATCAAACTCAGGTGAAAAAGATTTGGTGGATGTATATCCACTTTCTCCTCGAATAAATGGGTGGTTGGCGTACGCTTCACTACTCTAATATTTGTCTTCCACCAATAAATTTCAAAGTTCAAACTTGGATGAAAAAGGATTGGGTGGTTGTATGTCTACTTGCTCCTGGAATAAATGGATGGTTGGTGTACGCTTCATTGCTCAAATATTTGTCGTCCACCTAAAAATCAACTTCCGCCAACCAAACATATTTTTTCTCCTTGGCGTAACCAAAAACTTTTTCATAAACGAGAGATGTTTTATCCATTCTAACGTGAAGCAAAAACAATGTTTCATTCCTCCTATGCGCGAGTAGCAAGCAACGTTCTCCACTCGAATACGATCAAAACATTATCCCTTCTGACGAGAAGCACAAAAAACATTCAATTCTCTTATGTGCGAGTAGCAAGCATTGTTTATCCGCTTGAATGCGACCTAAACATTTTTTGCTAAAATCGACCAACAAATAAACATTTGCTATAGAGAACTACATAGCTTTGAGTTCCCCATCACACCTGGGAGCAAGATTCAATGTCTTGACAAACACCCTAATAAAAAAGCTTATTTTTTCCTTTTTATTTCTTTTTGTAAATATGTGATCAGTCACCATATGTGTTAGTTTTAATGTTATTTGAATGCAAAAAGCAGGTGAATTGTTGTGAGTTTCAACAGTAATTTAAGCTTTTTTGGGTAGATTTTTACAATAACTTGATATGCTAAGATTTTAGTGATTTTGAGCTATTTTACGCGTTTGAGGTAGTGTTTTGTGTGTTTACAGGGCTGAAGAGTAAAGAGGAGCTGGATCGAAGAAGAAACCATACGACAAAGCATGAGCAGGAGAAAAAAGAGAAAATTACACATTTCCTTCCCATATGCGTATGAGGCCTCTCATACGCGTATGGCCACTTAGCCAGACCCTTCGGGATACACGTATCACCAGAGGAAAGGGAAAAATCAAGTTTTTGTCCATACGCATATGAGGCCAACCAAACCCCCTTCAGCGCAGCCAAAGCCTTATGCGTATGGCTTTAGCTGGGTCATAGGCCCTACCCTAGGCCATACACATATGAGACAGTGAAAAAATAGGTCATGCACGTATAGGTGGAGGCCATACACATACGACACGACTTAGATCTGAAAAGCCCATAATTTGTCTATTTAGCCGAAAAATACGAATTTCCAAGGGTTGGACGATTTTTTGAGTACAAAGAACGCGTTTTGAAGGCTGGAACACTGAATAATTCGTGGTGGATCAAGATTTTCATGAACTTTTATGATTGAAGACCTCTTTTCCTCCATTAATTTGTAATGTATATACTTTCTGTCATGTTTTTCTTTACTGTTATGAGTAACTAAACTCCCCAAAGCCTGTCATGTTTTTCTTTACTATTTTGAGTAACTAAACTCCCCAATGCTATGGGGTGTCCCTGATTCAGATTTATGATACCATTCTAAATTTCAACCTTGTAATGACTTTGATTTTGTGATATTTTATTTATTTACATTTTTGTCTTAATGCTTCCTCTTTTGGAAAAATTGAGATTGATCTGTGGTTAATATTTAGGCTGGACCACCAGTGTTAACGCTTAATTGTGAGTAGTTCGTGGTAGATATCACCTAGGCCTAGGGATACCCTGTGTAAAGTAGAATATAGTTGATTAAAATAATTTTTAATTTCATCTGTAATTCACTATGGACATAGGGATTAATTAAAATGATTAAAGGTTTTCTCACTAAAGACTTAGGAGTAAACACCCTTAAAGACCGGTAATAAATATTATTAAATCAAGTTGTTACAAGGTTAAGTTACTATTGTTGATGAATCCAATCATACACCTTCCCTACCATGTTCACTCATAAAATCTTTTAAACTGTTCAGTTTCTTTCTTTACCTTCTATTGCATTTTATTTTCAATTATTCAAACAAATAATCCAAAACACCCAAGGCTTTTGTTTAACTAAATAGAACCATAACTTTGTATCGTCAAGCAGTCCTTGAGATCGATACTTGGGATTTTCCCTTATTACTCCATTGGCAGATTAGTACACTTTCTAATTTATCAATCAAGTTTTTGGCGCCGTTGTCGAGGATTGCCAAAGATTATAGAGTTCACATTATTATTTTAGTTAAAATTTGGTTGCTCTACAAATAATTTTTTTAATTTCAGTTATCTTTATTATTCATTTTATTTTTATTTTTATAGATATTATTTAGTTGCTAATGATATCAGTCTAATATTTATATGCGAGGAAAGCCCTTAATTGATTTTACTTCTGACGTAAAACCAGAAAGAACGTTGCACGCTCGACTTAGACAAGCTAGACAAGCAAGGTTTGAAGAGCAAGAGGTATATGCCTTGGTTCAATTAGATACAGATTTAGGTAGAGAAGTAGAGGAACCAATTATGTCTGAAAAAACCAAGAAAGACTTCTCGGGGATTATGGGAGAGAAAATTCCCCAGGAGGCCGTCTGACTATAGTTAACCAACCGATAAATATGGAAAATTTTCAGTTACACCTGACCACTATCTGACAGCTTGAGAAGAGACTTGTTACATGAAAGATTAATGAATATACAAATAAACATATGCATAAGTTTCTTACTATGAGTACTACTTTGAAGATAGATGGACACATTGAAGAAGCAAAAAAGTTGAGAATGTTTTCGTTCATTATAGCTGAAGATGTCGAGTAATGGTTTTATTCGCTTCATGCTGGAAGTATTACTACTTGGGAAGAAATGGAAACAACTTTTCTTAATGAGTATTTTTCTGCTTCTATTTTTCTCAAGAAAAGATATGATATAATGAATTTCAAACAGAAGAAGGGAGAATCATTGGGTGATTCATACAAGAGATTGAAGAGATTACTTGTTGCTTATCCTACTCATAACTTAGATCAAACTGAACATATGCAAATGTTTATTAATGGCCTCAGGTTGAAGACTAAAAAACTGATTAATACAACTGTTGATGGCTCATCTAACTTTATAAAATCCAATGGTATCAAGAAGATAATAAAAGCCATTGCTGCAAATGAACACTTGGAGTTGTATGATTGGAGTGTAAGCATGCCAGAGGGAAGGATTGATTTAAAACTAGCTGCTCAGAGTATAAAAATGGATGGCCAAGTTGTTGTAGAAGTTGAAAAAAGACCCAAGGAAATGAATATAAGTATTCAACAGGTAGCTCAAGTTCAACCAGTTCAAGCTGTGAGTTGTGAAATTTGTGGTGGACCTCATTATGTCGTGCATTGTATTGCAACTATACAACAAATTGAAGAAGTGAATTTTCTAAAGCAGAACAAATCATATTCTAATACTTATGATCTAGGTTGGAAGAATCATCCAAACTTCTCCTGGAAAGATCAACAAGGGAATGTTCAAAAACAAAGTCCTATTCAATATCAGAACCGACAACAATATCGACCTCAGCAAAATTACCAGAATTAGTTCCAACAGCAATACCGACAACAAACTCCTAAGAAGGCATATTGGGAATTAGCCATTGAAAAGATTACCGCTAAAAACTCCAAATTCCAAGAAGAGACAAGAAATAATCAAAGGAACACTACAACTTCTATTAAGAATATGGAAGTCCAGATGGGTCAGATAGTACAACAAATAACAGGTACTCAAGCACAAGAGTCTCTTCTTAGTGCAACATTGACGAATCCAAGAGATCATAATAATGTTACTGTTGTGATAACTAGAAGTGGTAAGTCAACTAAGAGCCCTGAAGGTAAATCAAGGGAAGAAGACCATTTTCTGGAAGTGGACTTAGAAATTAAAGATAACCATAAAATTTCTAAAGAAAAAGTCACATAAAAAGTGGTTGAGAAAGAAAACGAAAAAGAGCCAAAACCAACCATCAGACTCCCATATCCTTCAATAAATAAGAATAAGGATCAACATGAATTTTTTTTGAGAAGTTCTTAGAGATGCTTAAGAAGATTGAAATCAATATCCCATTCTCTGAGGCACTTGAGAATATGGAAATATATGCCAATTTCATGAAAGATATCATCTTCAAGAAATGCATCATTGACATAGAACCTATTTTATTGATTGAAACTTGCAGTGCTATTTTGCAGGATATGAATATTCTGGTAAAAAATAAAGATAGGGGTTTTGTCGCCATTTCATGCACAATTGGGGATAGAAAATTCAAGAAGGAACTTATTGATTTAGGATCTAGTGCGTGTCTTATGCCTTTATCCATATATAGGAAGTTGGGAATAAGTACAGTTCAGCATACCAGGATGACACTTCAGTTTACTGATCACTCATTAAAGACACCATATGGTATAGTAGAAGATGATTTGGTAAAAATAAACAAGTTTGTGTTTCCTGTTGACTTTGTTATTCTCGAGATGCCTGAAGATGAAGAGATCCCTCTGATTTTGGGAAGACCTTTCCTAGAAACAGGGAGATGCATGATAGACATTGAGGAGAGAACCATGAGCCTCAAGGTTTATCATGAAGAGCTAAATATTTATGTTAGGAATGCTATGAAGTACAAAGATGATGAGGGGGAAAATAGTCCAATTGAAGTGTTAGACACAAGGGTAGATCAGTCTATTAAGAATCAAATTCCCAAATCACCCTTGGAAAGAATTCTCGATTTGTCAGCTCAAGAAATAGAGGAAAGTGAGGATGAAAAAGAGAAAGAAGTGCTAGCCATGTTGGAAGCACAAACTCAATGGCTAAAATCCAAACCACACTGGTGGGAGGATTTAAGAGTTCTATTGGAAGCTAAGAGCAAAAAGGAGTCTGAAACAGGTACAAAATTGAAGAAACTTCCTGAGAATCTGAAGTATGTTTTTTGGACTCTGAGAAGAATTTTCCAGCAATAATAAGTTTCGGGCTATAAGAAAAGGAGGAGGAGAAATTGGTACAGGTACTAAAGAAATACAAAAGTGCTATGGGATGGACCATTGGAGACTTGAAAGGGATTACCCCACAATATGCATGCACAAGATACTGATGGGGACATCACCCTCCCCATTAGTTGGAATATGGAAGATGTCCCCCAAGGTCTCAACCGGGATCTCATAGTCCGAACTTTTACGTCTGAAAACTTAGGGTGCCAATTGTTCTTAATTTGGTCCCTTTATCCGAGGACTCATCAGGTACCTTAAACATTTTAACCTCTAGAGTACATATGAACTCTATGGTAAGGTTGGCAAAGACCAGAAAGTCATTGTATGCAAGATAGTGTAATCCTAAATTATTCAACAGTGTATCCACATCATTTCTTAAACCTAAGAAACCAAGGGTCCCGTCATCAACGTACCGAGTTAGTATTATTCACCTATGATAAAGATACTTGTACCTTTTATTGTGTTCCTCTTTTATGAATATGAAACCATGAAGATTAAATTGTGAGGAGATTCCTCTTCTTCTCTTTGGCCTTGAGGTCTCTAGTTGTTTACCTTTGTCGGCTTTCTTTAGTGCCGAGATTTAATTTTGGAGAAATTTCAAAGTGCTTGGATGAGATTTTTAGGTTAGGAATGTGGTTAAGGGTAGGATTTGGTGAAGTTTTTATGAATTCGAATTGAGTTTTCGTTGGAAAAAAGTAGTAAAGGTTGGAGCTTTGTGGTTGATGGTTATAGCGTTTTAGGGATATTTGGTGAGAGAGTTGAAAGTTTGAAGATGAAGAGAGATAATGATTTTTGAAAATGAGTGGTTAAAATTCAAAAAAATCTGACTAATGGGGCGTGCGGTGTGGTGTTTAGTAGGGGTGTTCAAAATAACTAATAACCATGAACCAAATTACTAATCCAAATTAATCTAAATTTTAACACCCAACCCAAAATTATATTTTGAAATCGGTGGCCCATTTATCAAATTTTAAAAAAAAAACGGTAACCATTATTACAAACCAGATCAAGTATTGGGTTACCATTTTTCAATAATCATTTAGAAACAAACGAACAAACTGGAAAATCAACCGCAACACAAATTTCAGAAACCCTAATTCTAAAAAATCCAAATTGTTTTCATCATTTTTTTCTTCATCATTCTTCAAATTTTCAAACTCTAATCCTCTTTTGTATCTTAATTCTCCAAATCACAATCATGGGATTACTAAAATAGTTGTAAAATTGACAAAATCGTTCTTCAAATCTGACGAGCTCGTCCTTCAACAACGCCTCTAAGATCTCTCTTCTCACAATAACAAGTGTTTCAGGTTCAAGTGAAATTCTACTTTGGAGCTTTAATTTTCACTTTCATCTTTGACTAAGTAGAAACAAATTAACTATAAAATTGATGAAATCTGTGTTTCAGGTTCAAGAGAAAACTCTGCTAACATTTTTACTCTACATCTTCCATTGATATTCAGGTAAACATATTATAAACTTCAAATTTGTGTTGTGTGTTAAACTTAGCTTAACAAAGGTATTTTAAGTAGCCTTTAGCTTTTTGTGTTTAATAGAATTAAGTTGTAAACATAGTAGTTACACTGTTGTATATTTCCCTATTAGTTAGAATTTTCCATGTTAAAAAGAAGATAACATAACTGTGTTATTATGGCTAGTAGAGGATAACAAAACATTTTGCCTAGCACTTGGTTGAAAAGGAAAAAGGTATTAATTTTTTGCAAGTCTCTGTTGATACCACCATTGATACTTCGGCCATGATGAGTTTTGATTCTTAACAAGTGTTCATGGTGTTGCACTACTCGTAGTCTTTGTAATACTGATACTAGTATTTCCTTGAGTTTCCTAGGAATGGAATTGGAAGGAACAAGCATTTATTTTATTTTATGTTTTTTACTAATAATTTTATCAATTGTAATTGTTGTGGAAAGGCTTTATTTTTTCAGATAAAGATAGTTTATGATATATGCCATTTTAATTAATTCAGTTGCCCCTGTTTTACAAGTAGAAAAATATGTATGCAGAATTATAGATCTGTGTTTCATAAAACTTGTTCACTTTTTTGTTCAACATTATTTGATTCAATTGATAAATGAGAGTTTTTATACTTATTTCATATTAGTCTTAAAATATCTTTTGGTTTTTCTCTAAAAGATTTGACATTGACCATGTTAAAATTCTTGTTTGAATAATTGTTATTGTTACTTAGAAAATACTTGCATCAGTATAATGTTTGTATTGATGATTATAATTACACAAATGTTACTTCTAGTGGGTGGTCTATGCATGAAAATTTCAATCTACATTAAGAATGTGGGACTGTTATAGTATTTAAAATTTATCATTTAAGAGTTTAAATTTAGTCAAAGTTTTTATTAACAAAGAAAATGTGACAGGAGTAGATTGAATTGGAGTATTTGGTTCTTCTATTTACTTTGTAAGTTGGTGCTTTATGATGTGGTCTTGCTTATGTGTCTGTAAGCTTAAGATGTTTGTCACTATTTTACTATTGTTATGTCATACATGTTCTTTATTAATGGTCTTAATGTCCAATCATAGTCATATTACAATGTAGATTTTTACTGTTCTTACTAGAATGGTTACAAATCATAGTACATATTAAGTAACTTGTTGACAAATAATATTTTTACTTGTTTTTCTTTTAAGTGACAATTGATATTGTTAAGTAATTGGTTTGTCTGATTACTCAAAAAAATATTTTGGCTACAGTTTGTTCATAAAATAAATTAACTTGGTATTAACTTCATACAGCTATTGTCTTGAATAACTTGGTATTAACTTCATACAGCTAGTGCCTGCAACGTGAAGGTATTAGAGGCTAAATTTGTTTTTTGTTAGGTTTTTTGGTGCCATAGTTTTCCTATCAAGAACTAAGAACTAAACACACCCTCCATCCCAAATTAAGTGTTGCATTTAAGTATTGTGATTAATGAAAGAGAAAATATTAATTTTACTATATTATTTTTGTTAACTATTGATGTTAACTTAAGTATTTTGTGATAAATGAAAGAGAGAAAACGAAGGATTTTGGAACTGAAGGAGTACTTTTTTTTACACAAGTTATTGTTTATATAGTTTTAAACACTTCATTGTAGTTTTGGGATTTGTCTACATTATAATTATGATATTCAAAGCTTATTCTACTAACAAATTTTAATTAATTAGTAAAATTTTAGTGATTGAAGTGCAAATGAAATATAGTCTCTTAAATACTCTTCTAGTGTGTTTTCATTCAAGTAGTGATTTTGGTTTGGTTATTAATTCTCTTAGTTCTTGTGTCAAATTAGGGGCCAGTTTAGTTTAGAGTTGCAAAATCATGAGTTATTATGTCATCAAATTCATGAACAGTTATGATATATCCAATTTTGATTCATTGATCAGTTGTGTCATATTCTAGAGGTTCTTTCTATCTATATGATATGATTATCTGATTCTCTCATAAATATTCAATGCGTGAAGAGTGAGGCAATTGATTTGTGTTGTTGGTTGTGATGCTTGGCGTTATACTTTGGTTCTTGGCTAGCTATTGCATTCTTGTATTATTCCTTTTAATCACTAATCGTGTTAATCCGGTCAGAAAGGAACAATGTTTTCGAGAATGCAATAAAATATTAAACTCTGATATGCATATTTTGTATGATTACTCTTCACGCATTATGGATTCATTTTATGGAACACTTACAAAGTAGGCTAGCATACTTGAATCATAATTATTCATTTGTTATTTATTTCCATTGTGTTTTTTTCGATTGTATAGTCATTGTTATAAAGCTACTTTCTTGGTGCTTTTCTAGTTAATTGAAAACTTTATTTTAAGAATAAGTAATTCGTGCGTTTCTTATTTGTTTTCCTATTTTTAACAGAATCAAGATGACTAATGTTAGTCCAACTTATGAAAAATACGAGAATACGGTTTCAACCCCTCCACCTACAATCTCTAATGAAATGCCACCTCCTCACACTAAGAAGTGAAAGAATCGTTCAAAGGCTTGGAAGCATTTCATTGTATCATCGGAAGAAGAACAAAAAGCTTCGTGCAAATACTGTGACACAAAAATTAAGTATAATAACAAAACTAGTTCCATGCATGCTCATTTATCGAGATGCCTTGTTTACAAGAGGCAAATGACATAATCTTCTACGACAAGTGCTGAAGAACATGTTGGATCTCCTTTAATTGTCAAGTTTGACCAAGAAGATATTAGAAGAACAATGGTTAAGATGTTCATAAACATGGAGATTCCTTTTCGGAAGGTTAAACATGAGTCTTTTCATGAATTTATGAGTCTCGCATCACCAAGATTCAGATTTGTTCACACACAACACTAGAGTGTGATGTCTTGAAACTATGGGATAATGAAATAATGATTTTGAAAAAAAATTCTCTCTCTGAATTGTCGAAGAGTTTGTCTCACTACTGGTATGTGGACTTCTTCCTGTCAAAAGTTGAGTTATATGTGTGTGGCAACCCATTTTATTGACAATAATTGGCACTTACAAAAGAAGTTTTTAACTTTTTGTCAATTCACAAGTCATACAGGGGATGTTATTTGTGCAACAATGGAGATGTGCTTGAATAGTTAGAGGTTAAACCGCATGCTTAATTTTACGGTTGATAATGCTTCATCTAATGATGTTGGGGTTGAGCGTCTCAAGAGAAGGCTTTTGTATATGAATAGTTTAGTTATGAGTGGAAACCATTTTCATATGCGGTGTTGTATGCATATATTGAATTTAGTTACGAAAGAAGGTTTGAAAGACATTGATGGCTCTGTTGGTCGAATTCGTCATGCTCTATGGTATGCTAGATCTTCTCCTGCAAGGCTTGTTAAATTCAAGGTATGTATTGATGAGGAAAGCATGGACTATAAAGGTTTAGTTTGGCTAGATGTTGAGACTCGTTGAAACTCAACATACTTGATGTTAGTATCTGCATCAAAACATGAAAGGACCTTTAAAGAATTAAGTTTTCGAGATAAAAAGTACGTGAATGAGTTGACAAAGAAGGGGAAAGGTATCCCGACGAAAGAAGATCGGAAGCATATCAACTTAATCATCCCATTCTTGAAGTTATTTTATGATGCTACCGTACACATATCTGAGTCATCTTATTTGAAAAACAATATTTATATGTTTGAGATCCTGGGTATTAGAAAGAGCATTATGGATATGTGTGCATATGAAGATGAGAACCTACATTCAGTAGCTCAAAAAATGAAGAAGAAATATGATAAATATTGGGGAAATAATGAGAAGCTTAATATGTTGTTGTTGATTTCTCTAGTATTTGACCCGAGGCGCAAGATTAGATTGGTCAATTTGATGGTAAGGCAATATTATAATAAGGATGATGCTGATGCCTTAAAAGAAAATTTATAGTCTAGCTTGAAATTTATTTATGAGAAATATTGTGTTAGATTTATGCCTCCTTAAGGTAATTCAGATGAACTGCAAGTTTTTGGTGGTGTTAGTGATCCTTATGGAACTACTGAGTTATATCTTTCAGAAGGGTGTGACAATGCAGATAATGAGTTAAATACTTATCTTGGAGAGAAGTTAGAGCATAACATGAAGATAAATGTTCTAGAGTGGTGGAAATTAAACTCTGGTTGATATCCCATCCTTGTAAACATTGCAAGAGACGTGTTGGTCATACCTATAAGCATATTGGCTTATAAATCTGCATTCAGTACAGAAGAAAGGGTGTTTGATCCATATCACAGCTCATTAAGACCTACAACAGTCGAAGCATTGATATGCACCCAGGATTGGCTCAAAGGAACATCTTCCTCCTTGATTACAAATGAAGATTTTGATATTCTTGAGAGATTTGATCAATGTATGATCACTAAGTTTATTTGCTAATGTATTATTATTTATTATACTTGAGGCATAATGAAATCTCTTTATATGTTTTGTAGAATTACTTTATACGGAAGATGGTGTTAGTTGTTCAACCTCTTCAACTTCTGTTACACTCGAAGATGACTTAACGGTAAAGAATTCTACTTAATTTATTTTATATGTATTTTCTGCACTTGCGGGTTTATGTTGTTGCGTGATTTTTCTAGTTTATGCGATTATATGTGTTGTGCGGTTAAATGCTTATGGATTACCATATAACTCGTAGTATTGATTTAATGTGTTACTGAACCTTCCCTTACACGGGTCTCATATTTTTGTACTTTAAACTAGGCTTCTTTATGGTCAAATTTGTTTTGTAGTAACGGGATGTTTTTTATACAGTAAACCTTATCCTATACAGTAAAAAGTACTAGTTAAGCATTATAAACATGTGTTAAGCATCAATTTTGTTTGCCTTAGTACGATTTAGTATGATTTATTTTGATTTGTTTCCTATGCAGTAAATCAAGATATATAAACAAAATTTTGATAAAAACATTCTATTAAATACATATATGTATGTTAGGATGATTTATTTTGATTTTCCTTTAGCATAAGCTTCATTTTCCACCTTATAACTTCAAAAGATAGATATACTGAAAACACAACGGTATTGAAACATAACTTAGTTTGGGAATCACTCTAGATTTAGTGAATCTGATCATACTTAGTATTCCATATTTTTCTAAATTTATCTTTAAATAACATTTTCTTACTTACGAATTGTATTTTAGAATTAAAATAACACTTAATTTGAATATATTCTTTTTTGAGATAATGAGTTTGGGTTAGATTTTGTTCGAGACATGGTCTTAGAAATTAGGTTGTCTATGTCTTAAAATGTAACATAGACTTGTAATTTCACTGTTTTCACTTTTATATATGCTAACATTCTTGTAATTTCATTTCATTCTATGTTGCATTAAGCTTATTGCAGAAGCTGATTAATTACTTATGGAACTAGAAGTGAAAAAATATAAAGATTCTTCATGTTTCAGATTTTGTTATATTCATAGTGTAGGTTGAAGAATCTTATTGTTGTTAATTAGTCTAATAACAGATTCAATGAGACTATTCCTATTTTTAATCAAGATATTATTTATGGAGATTATGATATTGTTTGTGGAGATTATAAGAGCTAAATTTAAAGCAATTTTTTAAATAACTATTTTAAACATAAACTAGGTTTAAAACTAGTTAAAATAAAAAGGCAGGTTAAAGAAAATAAAAGCATTTTTGCTATAAAATTATTTTTTTTTAACCTGATTTATTTTTATAATATTTTTTTAAAATTGGTTTTTTTATAAAATTGATTTTTTTTATAAAACTGGTTTTTTAAAAAGAAAATAAAAAACTGGTTTGAAAAATACCGGTTTAAAACTTATTTTTTTGTGAAAAAACGGTTTAGAACTGAACCAATCTGCATGCAAACTGGTTTTTAAAAAATAATCTGGTTTTATGAAGAAAAAAAATTAAGATCCAAACCAAACCATATATATGGTTCAATTTGGTTTGGTTTATGATCCATTCACACCCCTAGTGTTTAGGTGTGTGATTGGTCAAAATTTGGAGTGGCAGGGCCCATGGGAAGTAAAGAGAGAAATTTTTGGAAAACTTGAGGCTGACCCGGCCAACCTATGTGAGTCTCAATTTTTTGTATGAGGCGTGTTACTCTTATGGTGGGGGCATGTTGGGCCAACACGTGACGTGTCAAGTGACACGACAATTCCGTTTGGCCTTGGTTTTTACTATCGAGGCCCATTTTTCTATATTTTTTTGCCCCCTTTTATTTTATTGGGTTTTCACTTTGATTTTTCTTACAAATTTCTTCCCTTTTTTGAACTTCTTCATGATTTGTCCTTTATTCCATCCTACAAAAAAAACACAAGCACAAGTTAAATGATAAAAACATAGGTTGCCTCCCATGGAGCGCTTTGTTTAACGTCGTTTAAGCTCGACGGTCTCTGAGTGTCAAACACTCAGGGAGGTTCATTTCTCTTCTTTGGGCTCCATGCCCACATTCCTAAACCACTTTTTGTACTTACCTCTCCCTTTACCTTTCCTTTTGTGGGGTGGTAAGTACTTCTCTGTCACTTTCTTATCCACTTCATCTTCTTCCTCCTTTTCAATTCTCTTGTCTTTTCTAACCTTCTTATCCTTTTCTCCTAACTCTGGTGGTTTTTGTTAAGCACTAGGTTTTTCCACCTCAACCAAATAACATGAGACCTCTGTGTAGGGGTCCTCCATCATAGTGGACATTATAAAATTTATCCTTTCATCTCCCACTTCTATAGTTAATCTTCCTCTTTCAATTATAGTGCCTATAGTGCACAAGAATGACCTTCTTAAAATGATTAGTACATGGGGGTACTCATTAATATCAATGATGATAAAATCAATGGGGATATAAATATGCCCCACTTTGACAGGAACATCATCTAATATCCCGATCAGAAACATGACTGGTCTATCTACCATTTGCAAAGTCACATTAGTTGGTTTTATTTTTCCTATACCCAATTTTGCTACATATGGACAGGGGCATTAAGCTGACATTAGCCCCTAAATCACATAAAACCTTATCCATAGTAATGGTGCCCAATTGGCACGGGATTTGAAAAAATTACAGGGTCTTCTAATTTTTACGATATACTTTCAATAACCACACTTGTTGTTGTCGACATTGTTGCTATCTCATGTTCCTCCAAATTCCTCTTTTTGGAGAGGATTTCCTTGAGGAATTAGATAAGTCGGCATTTGGGACTCCAAATGGTCCCAAGGCGTTTTGGTTAATTTTGTAAGAGAAGTTAGGGTGGTCTCTCCACCCCGGGTTATAGATATTTGAGTACATGTTTCCCCTTTGGTTATTAACATAGTTCACATAATCATGATTTGTCCCTCCTACCAAAATCATTTGACAATCCCCAACGAAATGTCCATTCACCCCGCAGACCTCACAGAAGGGTCATGTATAAGTGGTGGGTGTAGCGGTAAAATTTTTTAGATTAAGCTATTGATTAACTTAACTCGCAAAGCAAGAGTCGCCACCGCGCTTTTAGTATTTCCAAAGGAAAGGGGAAAAAGTACGAACAAAACCCAAAGAAGTTTTAAAACAAAACTAATAAAAATAGAACAAGGGTCTGAGGGTTAGTTATGCAAAGGAAAGGTATTAGCACCCTAAACATCCATGGTACTCCATGGGAATATCTTTGAAAATATGTACATTTTGGTTTGAAAAATGTGTTGTTTGTTAAAATATGGGAGAGATGGGAAAAGAAGCGTTTTTTTCTATTTTTTTATGTTTGCCAAGACTTTTGAAGTCTTATGCCTACGTACCAACAAAGTTCAATGGAGGTTCAAAACCTCGTAGTTCGTGGTAAAAATAAAAAAGATGTTTGTTTTGATTCATTTATATGGAAAAAATACATTTTGTCATTTTAAGAAGAATACTCAACTAGTCATCCACAAGTATGAGAACTTTGCATCATCATGAGAAGGGCTCCAACTTGGATAGGAATCAACAAGTATGCCACTAGCTCCCACAGATGGAAAAAAAATTATCATCAATACTATGGAGATATTAGAATTATAACGCAACTATGGAAATGACTCATGTCTAATTCCTTGAGAAAAGTTTTTAAAACGAAAAGTGAAGAAAGGCACAAAATGGTTTGAATGAGTTATGCCTTTTTTAGTTTTTTTAAATTGGTCTAAGTATGCTTAAGATGGATTAGTATTTATTAATAAAAAAAGGTTTTGAAAATTACTTGACAAAAGTCAAGGTTTATTGAGGAAGATGTTCAAGTTAGAAATCAAGAAGGTTTTGAAAAAGAGAGAAGACTTTGAAAATTAAAGAAAGGGAGGAGAATAAGAGAATATCCTAAAGCATAAAGTAAAATCTAGAGAAGAAAGATATAACCAAGAGATAGCAAGCTTTATGACATAAGTAAAGCAAGAATTCCTTCCTTTGGATTAAGCCCCAAGCAAGCAAAATAAGCAAACAAATAATCCATGTATCAGATGAAACCAAAGTAGTTCAACCAAGTCTCCATAAGAAAGTCCAAAGTCAAAGGTTCCAGATGATCTCTAGGGTCTCAGAATTACAAGTCCCAAAGCAAAGGTTAAGATCCTAATTCTAAGTCCATAACTCCACAATTATGCCAAGGATAGTAACCACAAGTCCATGGATAAGGATAACCAAGTTTCTTTTTTAGATTTTTTCTTTATTAATTTCTTTAAAAGAAAGAAAAGGAGCCCAAATGGACAAAAGAAAAAGAGTATAAACATAAACAAAGGTCCATATGGACAAAGAACAAATAGCATAAGCACAAACAAAATGATATGAAATACTAAACATAAAATATAAAGTAGATGACATAAAATAAAGGCATAGAGGTAAATGACTTTGAAGTAAAGGTTAATACAAGTAAAGTATTAGTATAAGATGTTAATGAAGAGGTAAATATGTTTTGGTCTTTTTTGGAGAACACTCAACTATCCACTCACAAGCATGGAAATATGGTATTAGGCATCATTTGTGAGAAGGGCTCCAACTTGGATAAAATTAACAAGTATGCCACTAACTCTCATAAATGGGAAAAGGAACAACATTTTCATACAATACCACGAGGAATAGGAGACTTACAATCTCACTTATAAAAATTTCATTGCCTTAGGGACAAATTTAGCGCTATGTTAAGCAATCGTAATTGAGCTTACGTAGAAGTCACAACTATCTGAGGTCGGTCAATAATAATGTTTGTGTTAATACATGCTAGAAAAATGATATGTAAATCATTCTCCTAAAGCCATGAAACACAATAAAAGAAAAAGAAACAGGATGATTAAGCATAAATTCTAGGAGGAGGATCCATTACTTTAATCCACACTTCATGACACTTAGGACAAACTTATGCATCAAACCAAAGTACCTTAAATGATTCATGATCACTTAGAAGGTAGACTTGAAATGATGAAAGTTCATCAATTATCAATCCACACATCATCAACAAGATGAACACAAGTCATCCAATTGATCAAAGGGAAAAGAAGGAGATGAAGAAGAAAGAAACAAGAGAGGTCACACCCGAATTGGATCAAAATTTTGATCAAGTCATCATCAAAATCAATCATCCATTTTGGTGGATTACGGTTTTCACCCCATCAACATCCAAGATCCATTGAGTTTGATGAGACTTGAAGTCCAAACCATCATGATCCAAGGCCAACAGAAGTCCACAAGGTCATACAAATTTAAAATGCAATTAAGTGAAATAAAAATGCATCAAAGGTATTTTTAAAATGGAAATAAAATGGAAAATCCACAAAGTCCTTCAAAACACAAAATAAATGACCAAGAAAATTATGGAAGATTAGAAATAAAATAAGAAACATATAATAAAATTTTCATAATTTAAAAATGTAGAAAAGTAATTTTAAACCAATTAAAACAAAGGAGAAAATAGGAAATTCATGAAAAATAGGAAATCAATGAAATAAAATGTGAGAAAATAAAAATTAGATGAAGAAAATTAAAACAGAATTTTATAAATTATTTTGGGATTTTTTGGATAAAAGATGAAATTATTATGAATTTTTAAAGAAAAATCAATTTGAAAATAAAAATAGAAAGAGAAATAAATCAGAAAAAACCAGGAGCGTTGGATCACGCCTCATTAATTGACGTGACAGATCCAACACTCCAAATATTAGGGAACATGATGGAACGCGTTGCAAGCCAAACATATGATCCAGTTTGAATTTAACCAATCAAAACATTTCAAAATGCCAACGTGTCTGGTTCAAACTCAGACCACCTGAGGAAAACTCTGGTCATCTTCTTCGGTGAGCTCTCATCGTATTTTCATTGTTTGGTAAATTCAAGACACGAGACCACCACCATTGTGATCCTCTTCTCATCCTGAATTCAACCTCATACTCCAAATTCATATATGTGAACTGAGAAAAGGGAATTTCAAAGAAGCTTCAAAAACAAGCAAGTCACGAAAAATTAAATTAAATTATGAACACGATTAATCAACACCGGATAAGTTAGGGGAAATCATCAGAGAGTGAAGGACTACATTGTGGTAACTTGTTTGAGTTCAGATGATGCTCAGAACTACCTTATCCAGATGGTGATCAGAAGTTGGTGAAGCTTGATTTGGTTAGAGCACTTCATAAGGTCTCAGAGCTTGGAAATTGTTGTAAAAGTTTCAGTGGATGCTGATGGAGCTAATGGAATCAAGAAATTGGATTGAAACAGACTGGAACTGAAAACACGATAGTTAAATTTTCTAGAAAAATTTCAAGTTGCAGCAGGGGTTTCTTGGCTCTCCAAAGCTTGCAAGTGTAGGCAATAACTTCCTCTATTTATAGGGAATGTGTTTTGATCCAAATACATGTCGAATGATGTTGAATTCTTGCAAAACAAATTTGATCCAAGTGTGTAAAAAGTATGACTTGAAACTCATTAAAACTCAGCCAAATGATGTGTTTTAAGTGTCAATTAACTTCTGGATACTTGTTAAAACATGTTTAGGCCTAAAAAACATGCTAATTTGGCTTGGAATTAAGATTAGTCATGATCAAATTTTGGGCAATGGTGATTTATTCAGTTCGAAGTCACCATGTTCAACTCAATGGGGCATCCTACTCAAGAGGCTTTTTGATCCCATTCTTTTTGCAATGTGTTAACATCATGTCCAAGATTATAATATGCCAAGAAAGGTTGCATTTGGATGTTTGAGCACAAAGTTATGTCATGTTGAATTTGGCATGAAAAACCGGTTCCATAACTTAGAAAATTTTGAGTGCTTCATGGTTGAAAATGACCTATAATATCCCAATGAATTTCATGGCCTTCCAAGCATATTTTGACTTGGTTCTTGAAGAAAACTTGTAGAGGGTATCACCAATGACATTTTTCAAAAATAATCAACTTCATATGTTGAAAATTTAAGAAGTTTTGATCCTCGAAAGTTGGGAAAAAAGTCACCTAAAAATATGTCAAATTTCACTAAGTCCACAAATGACCTATAATGTCTCAAAACTTTTGATGATCCTCCAACCATAATTGGATCTTGTCATGTAAAGAGAAGTTGTAAATGATGTTGAGAATATTCAATTCAAAAAGGGGCATTAAAAATGTTGAGAATTGAAGGAGTTGTGATCCTTGGAACCTTGACTTCAAAATGTTGACTTTTAGGTCAAATCCCTTGGAACAAGCTTGTGCACTTGGACTTTTCTTGCACTTCAAAGCACATGGGTGATCATACGAACTCAAAATAAGGTGTCCTTGATTGTCTCTTGATTAAATTTCTCAAATATTGAAGTTGCTTGTTGAAGAAGGCATGGAAATAAACACATGAACCATTGACTTTCTTTGAGAAGTAAGCCACCAAACTTTGAGGTGCTTTTGATTTGAGGAGTCCTACCTTGCACAATAAACTTAAGGGAAACAAGACATATTTTTGGTATTTTGATTAATGGTTAGATAAGCAATGAATTAAATATACATAAAGGTAAAACAAAGAGGTGCTTGGTGATCCCTGGAAGAAGCAAACCCAAAAATGGATAAAGGGGAAGGATCAAAATATGACCTTGTTTGTATGCGAAAATTCAAATGAGATATGGTATCTTAGGATTAAAAATTAGGGTATGATAATGGTATTTATAACAGCTACCAGGGCAGGTGTTGATGGGGCTACAACCATATTTTCATGTTTTTGATATGACACATCTGCTTTTGCATTCATATGGTCAAATTGGCTAACCTCATACATTCCACCTTTTTAAGGGGACTTATCATTTCTATTTATGTTATATTCCCAAGAGTGGTGGTTCTTTTCCATATCCTCTATCAAATTGTAAGCCACGTCTTGAGGATTGTTCATTTGTGCACCACCGGCGGCCACATCAAGAGTCATCCTCATATAATAGAGGAGACAATAAAATGTGTGTATCACTAACTGTTTATCCAACCCATGAAACATGAAAAGTATCAATAAGTCTTTGAAGTGTTCCCACGCATCAAATTGAGATTCCTCATCTTCCTGCCTAAAGTTATTGATTTCCCCTCTTACTTGGGTAGTTTTACTTGGCAGAAAATATCGCGCAAGGAAAGCAACTTTAAGTTCTGCCCAAGAAGTTATAGAGTTTGCAGGCAGAGATTGGAGCCTAGCTCATGCTCAATATCAAAGTGAGAATAGAAACAATATAAGGAGGAGGACGCTTTGGTCAACACCATTGGCCTTCAAAGTACCACGATTATCACATAAAAAATGACAGATGTAAATTTGGATTTTTAGTAGGTAACCCTGAGAACTGATTCTGCTGGATCATGCCTATCAGAGAATGCTTTAATTCAAAATTATTAGCCTCTATGGGCGGGTGCACGATGCTACTATGTAGTTCCTCATTAGTGGGTATTGTATAGTCTTTGAGAGGTTTGGTATCAGCCATATGTCGCAAAGCTAAGAGTCGATGTCTTTCATGAAGAAAATGCTCGATCTCGCTAACTAGTTCAACCAAATCTCAGGTCGAATGGGACCTTCGCATATAAAACAGAACAAATAAACAGAAAAACAAGAGTGTTTTGGTCTAGACGGTGTTGGAATAATACTTCGATATCAAACTATCTCCTCGGCATCGACGCCATAAACTTGACGTGTGTGAATCGCAAGTGCAAGATTGTTTCAAGTATTAAAAAGATCAAACCCACAGAGAGACGTATGATTACCTGATTTTTACTCTAACTTTGTTTATCTAAAGTCATCACAAAAGTATTTTTTGTGTGAAAATTAAATAGAATTCACAAATAATTAAAAGCAGGATTAGGGGTTATAATAATCCATCTAGACTCATCCTTGTAATCATCCATGTTTGGATTACGAGAATTTCTAAGTTATTTTTATAGAAATTTAGATAAATCTATGTGATACCCATTTTCATGGTGTGCACATCTAGATGTGTTTCGGGCACGACTAAGTAGTTCATTTAACAGTGTTATGCCTTGTCACGGGACGTCGCATCTTGATTTTTTTATCAATAGAGATCAAGTTTCCTTGTCAGTACTCTGTCATTGCATATTTTCGGTCGAAGAAACGGATCAAAACAAGTCAAAGAGGAGTAAAAATGAAGAATAAAGGCCAAAGAAATATGCAAAAATGACTAATTATGAAGAAATAAGGACTTAGTGAAAATCAGATGGAAAAAGGGAGTGAAAATATGCAGGTACTAGAATAATCATGCGTAACATCGTGTGCATGATAGAAAAGCAAAGTCAGCATCGCGCACCATGCAAGTTATCACGTGCGCAATAGGTTTTTTTCTGGGCCTATTCTAACGTATTTTGGACTGATTTAACTAATATAAAAGGGAGTTTTTGGCATCTTTTCAAGGGTTCTAAATTTTAGACTGAAAGTGCCGATAAAGAGCACCAAAAGGGCGATTTTGAGAGCATTGGAAGCCATTAGAGTCTAGTTCTTCAAGGATTTTAAGATGTAATCTTCATATAATCAATTGGTATTTGATTGTATCGTTATGAGTAGATAAACATCTCTAAGTTAGGTTTTGTTTGATGAAATTAATTTGAACCTATTGGGACATATGCTTAATTTGTTATTGCCTGAATAAATGGAGTTATATTTCTATTCAATTGCTTATTTTGCTTAATGCTTTTTTATGTAAGATACTCTTTTAATTTGATCTTAGGCACATAGGAAATACTAATCATTAGTCTATGTGTTGGAACTAAGGAAATTGGTGTACTTACGTTGGTTGAATAGGAATAGGAGACCCCAAGTAGTTGTAGTTGAATTAACATTTTGTGCATCGCCTAATTTCACTTATGCTAGTTGAATAGGGATAGAAGACCCCGTGTGGTAATTAGTGAGCTTTACACCAAGGGATTAAGTATAGCGGTTGTGTTAATTTATCATGGAAATATAATAACATTCTCATTCATGTAATGCATTAGACATCAACAGAGGAGACATAAGGGATTCCATACAAAACCTGACTGCTTTCTTATTAATTCAGAATAACTTTTATTTTCTCGCATTCAAACTAAAAATCCCTTAATTATTTTTTGTAATTGCACAACTATTGTCTTGTTAAATAGCAGTCCATGTGGATTCAATATCTTTTTATCACTACGATATTATCGGTACACTTGCCGAGAAGTCATCAGTGGCGCCTCAAAATCAATCGTTTGGTAATCCGTTTTCAGATGTTAAATCATTATCTTTCGATACATGATTGACATCTATAATGTCTTTGCTTTCACAACTATCATAGACATGGTCAAGAGTTTGAATTATAAAATAAATCAAACTTATATTTCTCGTAATTACAAATGAATGATTCAATCGGGATTTGTTATGAGATGGACTCTTATAACCTCGTGTCCCTATGTATCTACTCACTCATGGTGACATGGACAAAGGATAAAAATAAATAAAGACATGGACATCATAATGTAAATTTGAAATAAGCTGAAATGAAAATGACTTAATTATATTAAATAAAGTAAGAAATATACCAAGAGTACTTGAACAAGGAAAGTAAGAACCAAAAGCTTAGAAAGTTACAAAGTTGAGAGCAATTAACTAATGAAAAGTATCAAATGGTGGATGATAGGTATTAAGTGATGTTTTTCTTCAAGTCTAAGCCTTTATTTATACTAAACTAAGCCATAAATCACCATTAATTGGTAATAATTACGAGCTTAATCATCATAACTTAATAACATAAAGCCTAAGGAGGTTATGAAAGCCTAAAAGTTACAAAAACATCCAAAAAGAAAATAATATGTAACTACCTGAGGTGTTGACGCGGCTCGTGTCAGGGGATACGACCAGATCGTGTCAGCCTCGTCTTTCTTCTATAGGGATAGCTCCAACGACCAACACGACCCATGTCATGGGACACGGCCTGACCGTGTTTGTCATAATTTTTTTTCATGAGAAGAGTCCCCTTTTATGCGATCTTTGGCCTTTTTTGCTCCGATTTAGTCCAATGCCCTCTTATCACTTGGAAACATGAAACGGAGACAAAAACACATAAAATAGAACTAAAACTATGCAAACACTCATGAAAACGGAAATAAAAAAGAAAGCAACACAATTCATTTACCCCTTATCAGCCATGTCGTCCAACATATAAAATTTTGCCTTAAGAGGAGGCAAGGATCTTTGCCATGAAGTCCAACATACGAAATACTGCCTTAAAAGTCGACAAGGATCTTCTCCATGAATTATAATATAAAAAATATAAAGAAATGTTATTTTTGCTCATAAACATTCAAGGAATTAGCTATAGGTACATGATAATGGCTCTTAAGAAATTACAACAATCTAACTGTAAAAATATCTAAGATGAATAGTGTTCCAAGTTCTAGGTAGGATATGTCCATAAAGTTCCTATAACTTATACGCTCCATGGGGGAGATTTTGGGATATGTGATATGGTTCCTCCTAGATCGATTGCAGCCTTCCCTGATGTGTAGGCAGAACCACTTGATTTAACGTTAGGTCGCCCTCTCGCATCTCCCTCAATTTGACCTTGGATTGTACCTCCTGGTGGCTCTATGCTTGGAGACGAATTCATGAATATGGGAGACTTCTCTTTATTCACCGACTAAGTCCATAGCATATTCCAATCCTTCCTTGTTTACCTCTTGATCAAATTGGGATTTCCTCCACGAGGACATCTTAATCTCTACGGGAAGCATAAAATTTAATTCATATACCATGGCAAATGGATTTTACTTTGTAGTAGAGTGGGGGTGGTGTGGTATGTCCATAACATCCATGGAGAAGATACATCCACAAGCCTTTGGCATCGTCAAACTTCTTTTTGAGTCTCTTCAAAATTACCTTGTTTGCTGATTCAGCCTACCCATTGGCTTGTTGGTGTACAACATATACAAACTTTATATATATATATATATATATATATATATATATATATATATATATATATATATATATATATATATATATATATATATATATATATATATATATATATATATATATATATATATATATGGATAGGAGACCTTGAATAATGGCATATGGAATTAACATTCTGTACATCGTCTAACCTTGTTTACGTTGACGGACTAGGGATAGAAAGCTTTGAGTAGTGGTTAGTGAGTTATTTCGTGAGGGATCAACTATAACGGTTTTGTTCGCCATGAGATTATAAGGATAAAACCATTTATACAAGGCATCATACATCAATAAGAGATGATAAGGGGATTCTAATACACAAACTAACCGTCTTAATTACTTCTGTTTCAAACTCATAATTTGTTTTCCATCTAAAAACCTGACCCCCCCCCCCCCCCCCAATTTACTATTTTTCCTTTACATTGCACAATTGTTGGCTTGTTCGAACATAGTCCTTGTGGATTCGATATTTTATTACTGCGAAACTATTGGTATACTTGCCGAGAATTCATCAAGTTTTTGGCACTGTTGTTGGAGAATGTTGATTGCAACAGGGCAACTCTTTGTGCAACTTGTTTTATTATTCTTAGTTTTAATTGTTTATTTTTGTTTTATTTTTATTAGTTTTATTTGTTTATTTTTGTTTTATTTTCTTGTTTATCATAGTGATACTGAGGTATTTTTCTGTTTGTGTATGCGCAGTTCAAGGTCATCATTACTACTATTTGATCTAGAAATTGGAAGAACTACACATGCTCTAAGAAAGATAGCTAGAGAAGTGAGTCTGGATGAAGGAGATTCACAAATACTTTCTTCAGATTCTGAAGAGCAAGATTGGATGGCAACACCAACACCTCTCACTATAGGGGATTATTGCAAACAGAATGATGAAGGACAAGTTTCTAGAGGGTTTGTACCAGCATACCCTGATAACTTTGATATTAAGAATTTTGTGCTTTCAAGTCTAAGAGAAAACCCGTTCGACGAAAACGCTATCAGAGATCCATGGGTTCATCTTGCACACTTCTATGAAACTGCTTTGATGTGCAAACCTGATCGTGTCTCAGACGACCAGGTACAGTTGCAATTGTTTGGTTTCTCACTCATTAGAAGGGAAAAAGATCGGTTACTATGCCTTCCAAATGGAACCATTCCAACATGGAAGTTGCTAGAGGATAAGTTCTTGGAAAGGTCTTTCACCACTAGCCAGTTTACTGAGAGGAGAGCTGAGATTGTTAATTTCGAGCAATAAGACACTGAGTCACTGTATGACTCTTGGGAGAGATTCAAGTTACTACTACACATATGCCCCAATCATAATATGAACAATATGGAGTAGATGAAAAATTTCATTGAAGACCTCAAGAGTCAAACACATATGTTGCTAGATGCTTCCGCGAGTGGTATTCGATGAAGAATGTGAGGTATTCGATGAAGGAGGAGTTAAAGAAAACTTGACCCAGTTTATGAAGATTACTCAAACCAATTTCTGGAAAATCAACAGGAAGCAAGAAACCTTGAAAAGGGACATGGAAGCATCCTTCGAGAACTTAGTTATGAAACTTGGTCTAGTATCTAGCCAATTAACATTAAAACTAATATATAGTGGGGATTTCAATTAAAATGATTTAGATAGCCCCAAAGATAAGGAAATTGAGCGAAAATTCAAACAACAATGCATGGTAGTCGATGAGGGAAGAGATGAAAAAGAGAAAGAAGAAGAAAAATGCACAACACCCAATAAAGAAATAGATGCAAGAATATAAGCAACTGAGGTGAAAAGATACGTGGGAAAAGAGATAGAATGCAAGATGAGGGTTGTTTGGGTTTGGATGAAGCTTAAAGAAGCGCTTAGTGGGAGGCAACCCATCATATAAGTTTTTATTTCATTTGCTAAATTTAAATTTCAGTTTATTTTCATTAATTGTTTCTGTTTTATAGCATGTCAGATTTAGAAGTAGTAGGACAAAGGTTTGAGAAAGGGATTGAAAGAAGAAAGGGAGACTAAAAACTCTCTCTAATCCTATTATTTTTTTCTAATATCTTTGAATTTTATAGTGTTGTTATTGTTATTTCAGGGAATGGGTCCAAAGTGAAGTCGCTCCTCTCGAGCATCATCATCAATCAGACGAGGGTAGAGTGGGCCAAACAAAAATAAGACTTCAACAACACCATGCAAGGCGTGCAAGGATTTTCTGCTCCAATGACATGTTAATTTGGAGTTTTATGAATTTGTATTAATTTCTACGATTCCCTTTTAAGTCCAACAAGTTAATATCTCAAGTCAATCTATAGTATTAGCTATAATACTTGGCTCCTCTTTGTACCAATAAATATATGTTTGTCTTTAATAAACAAGTTTGTTGCTGCTATTTCTTTCAGATTTACAAAATTGAAATTTTAGCAGTGAACAGCTGAACCATAAGCATCATAAAAAACAAAGGTGATCATCAGGAAAGTTCTTTATGGATTGAGAGTTGAGGAAGAAAGGAACAACCAACTACCATGTACTCAATTTCCACATACCTCGACTAGTAAGATTCGAGCCAAATATTCCATTGTTTACTTTTCCTTCTTATGAGAGTATTCATACAATTGCTATTTTCTAGAATTTGCATTATTTCTGATTTAATCTATTGGTTTGATAAATACACATTGATGCACTTGATCATGGTAAACTCCTACCCTTTTCAAAAAAACATGTATATCATATTTATACCCTTTGCTAACAACTTTGATCCTAAGCCCTTTCTTTCGGTGACATAGCCACAATAATTATCTAGTTGACTTGAAAGATTAAATCTTTCCACCTTCTCTTTGGAGTTAGGTAGAAAATTTAGTTCCTTATTCATATAAAAAACAATAAGTTTGAGGTTGATCTTGGAAGTGAGCAAAGCTTAAGTTTGGGGTTAGTGTACTAGAGATTTCGGTCAAAATTTCAAAAATGAAAATAAGAAAAATCAAGAAGTTCAAGCAACTTCTTCAAATTAATGAGAAAAGCAGTGTTTAGGACTATAAAATGTTAATCTCTAGTATCAAAGTAATTAAGCAACAGTTGATATGAAAATGAATAGGATAAAATAAGCAAAACTAGGTACCTAATTCCAAAGGTTTAAACATACTATCCCAAATTATCCTACCCTGACATAAGCCCCATTACAACCTTGAAAGACCACCAAAAGTGTCTATTTAGATGAATTTGATTGATTTTATTAGAAATTTTACAAACTTGGTAAAATACTTTTGTACGTTGATTGTGTGATTGCCCTGTCAATTCGAGTGAAAAATTAATGAGCTGAGAGACAGGTTGAGTACTTGTTGTGTTGGAAGAACTTTTCCAAATTTGCTCGATTGAAGTTAGGAACTGGAATGATGATCCGGTAACACAATTGGTGATGTTCATTCGTTATTATTGCAATTCATTTTCCTGTTTGAAATGTGCAGTTCTAGGCGAGTTACTTGAGGACAAGAAATAGATTAAGTTTGGAGTTGTGAAGACAGTTTGTCATTAAATGATTTTTATGAGTATTTGGGATGAATTCAATGAAATCTAAAGTTAAAGATGAGCTAAGTATGAATAAAATGAAGAAGTCGAATAAATTGAGCAAAGCCAAGAAATCAGGAAGAAATTGTGAAGAAACGAGCAATTTTCAGCATAATTTACATTTTGACGTATGTCCAGTAAATTGATCATACATGGAGTTCTGTAACTCATTTTGACGTGGGATTTTTTTGCAAAATGAAGCTAAGAGAAATATCTACATTATGAACTAATCACGCGTATGATGGAAAGTATCATGCGCGTGATGCAACATGTTCAAATTGTGTGCGTGATGGAAAAGTATCACGTGCGTGATGAGCTTTTTTTTGTGCTTTTCTGACGTGTTTTGACTGCTTTAAAATAGAAATTTTGGTACTTTTTCAAGGCCCAAAAAGGGATGAATTATTACACAAAAGTGACGATTTATAACACCATGAGCCATATTTGGAGAGCATTAGAAGTCTATGGAGGTCAATTCTTCAAGGGATCTCATATGTAACACCCTTCTAAAATACCCCGAGTATATAATTAAAATAACAACATATCAATCAGAGTAAATATGCAATCAAGGGTGTCACACAACATTCCACACCATAATAACTGTCATGCTCTTTCATTAACTCAAAACATAAAACATTTGCACAATACGCAGCGGATAGAGATCAAATCGATCATTCAAAACATGCAACATACTACATGTAAACTGGTTCAACAATCATCAACAACAATATTAAAAATGTTCCCTCCCGATGTTACATCTATCAGAGCATGACCCACTTAGGAGACTACACTAGACTCCAAGCATAAGCTTCCACTCAACTCATTTGTTCGTTACCTGAAAAATAGTTGTAAGGGTGAGTTCCTCAATCGATATAATAAGCATTATAAAATATCATGCAATGTTAAGTAATTTAACACGTTTCATCACCCAAATCAGATTACACATTTCAGCAACGGCAATATCAACTCAATCATACTCAACATCAACACGACACACATACACACAACACACATAGAATACTGGAATACATCCATTCATACTATACTCCATACAACAAACCAACACAATGCAACTCTAGTGAGACTCGACTCGTCATGCATGTGGTACCATTCGGAGTAAAACTCCCAACTTAAAATCATTGCCATTTTATTGGGCATCAAGGCATAAGCCTTCAACTTTCAACTTAAAATTTGCCAATCCAGGCCAACGTGGTGTGAGCAAAGCTCCGACTTAATGCATATGAATGTACATGGCATACACGACTTTAAATTTTTGACAACATAATAATAATAGCAACACAACAATGTTTTCAACAAAATCAACTTATAATCAACTTTGGCTCACCAAGCCTACAACTCAGTATTTTCAACAACTTTCCGTACACGGAACAACTTAACAACTCAGTCATACTTGTATCGACACTTCATAACATAAACCCAACAAGATTTCTCATCAAATTCACTATAATATTACTTCACAACGTAACCCAATCCCTACTATGTCACCCACCGATATAGGCCAATCACCAATTAGGTTCACAACATTAAAAATATCAATTTTTCAAATTTCCAACAGTGTTAACCGGTTAACGCAGGACAAAACACACTTTCTGGCAAAACGCAACAGTGTTAACCGGTTAACGCCCTGGGTTAACCGGTTAACGCAGGCAAAACAGCACATTTCCACAAAATATATCAGTGTTAACCGGTTAACGCCCTGGGTTAATCGGTTAACGCAGACAAAACGGCATTTCCTGCGCTAACACAAGGCAGAATGCAGAGTTCTCCGCATTTTCCGCCGTTGGAGGACTTCCGGACCTCCGATTCAATTTCCGTAAAAAGCTATACGTTCGGGGGAACACGACTCACACAATTACGGACTCAATTACATCTTTAATACAACTTATTCATCACAATATTTCAGCATTCAACATCCCAATTAGGGTCACTTCAACGGTTTATCACTACCCATGACATGTTAATCTATAATACCCAGTAAACGACGATAAACCCCCCTTACCTGAGATAATCCGGCAATCTCTAAGCTTCAAGCTTTTCCGTTCTTCAACCTTTGCTCTCTAGCTCTTCCTCTTTGCCCTTTCTCCACTTTCCACTTTTCAGCCGCTTCTCTATTTCACGTGAAAACTCTTTACCAAAAATGAAAACCCTTTTCTCTTATTCCAACTTATATATTTTCCACTAATTATTATTCCAAATAATAAAAATAATAATAATCCAATAATTCAATTTATTTAATTAAATTAATAAATATATTATTAACTTAATTTAAATAATTCTCTTATTTTATTCGGGGTGTTACAACTCTCCCCCACTAAAAGAGTTTTCGTCCTCGAAAACATACCTCAAGCAAATAACTCTGGATAAGACTCTTTCATCTGACTCTCCAGTTCCCAAGTCACATTGCCACCTGCTGGTCCTCCCCAAGCTACTTTCACTAAGGCAATCTCTTTACCCCGCAACTGCTTCAACTCTCGATCCTCAATCCTCATAGGCGATATTTCAACAGTCAGGTTATCTCTTACCTGTACATCATCTACTTGGATCACATGCGACGGATCATGAATGTACCTCCTCAACTGAGACACATGAAAAACCTCATGCAAATTCGCAAGTGACGGCGGTAAAGCGATATGATAGGCTACCTCTCCTATCCTCTCCAAAATCTGATAAGGACCAATAAATCGAGGTGTCAACTTCTTTGACTTCAAAGCTCGACCAACCCCAGTTATCGGAGTAACACGAAGAAACACGTGATCTCCCTCTCGGAACTCAAGTGATTTCCTCCTCTTGTCATGATAACTCTTCTGACGACTCTGAGCAATTCTCATCTTCTCCTGAATCATCTTAATCTTTTCTGTAGTCTGTTGAACAATCTCCGGTCCAACCACAGCACTCTCACCGGACTCATACCAACATAAAGGTGTCCGACATCTCCTACCATACAAAGCTTCAAACGGCGCCATACCAATGCTCGAATGAAAACTATTGTTGTAGGTAAACTCAATCAAAGGTAAATAACAATCCCAAGCACCTCCCTTTTCCAAAACGCAAGCTCTCAAAAGATCCTCCAATGACTGAATCGTCCTCTCAGTCTGACCATCAGTCTGCGGGTGATATGCAGAGCTCAATCTCAGTTTAGTTCCCAAAGCCTTCTGCAAACCTTCCCAGAATTTCGATGTAAATCTAGGATCTCTGTCCGAAACAATACTCGACGGAATACCATGCAAACTTACAATTTTCTCAATATACAACTCAGCTAATCTCTCTAACGGATAATCCATTCTAATCGGAATGAAATGAGCCGATTTCGTCAATCTATCAACGATCACCCAAATAGCTTCAAAACTCTTACTTGTCCTCGGTAAACCAGAAACAAAATCCATACTGATACTATCCCACTTCCACTCTGGAATAGCCAACGGTTGCATTAGCCCAGACGGCTTCTGATGCTCAATCTTTGACTTCTGACAAGTTAGGCACGCATACACAAAACGAGCCACATCTTCTTTCATTCCGGGCCACCAAAATATTTTCTTTAAATCCTGATACATTTTAGTAGCTCCTGGATGAATACTTAAACTGCTTCTATGACCCTCTTCTAGAATGCTTCTTTTCAAAATCGCGTCATCAGGAATACAAATTCTTTCCCTTAATTTCAACACACCTCTCGCATCAATCTTAAAGTCACTCTTCTCTGATTGACCACAACGATTAAGGATATCTACTAATTTCACATCCAATGTCTGTGCCTCTCGGATACTATCCATAAAATCATTATTAATCCTTAGCATTCCTAGCATTACACTCTGCGGGGTTACTTCGCAAACCAAACTCATATCACGAAATTGCTCAATTAACTCCAACTCCTTAATCATCATTGCTGACACATGCAAGGTCTTTCTACTTAAAGCATCGGCCACAACATTTGCTTTTCCTGGATGATAATTCAACCCGAAATCATAATCCTTAAGCAATTCTAACCACCTACGTTGTCTCATGTTCAGCTCTTTCTGATCAAATAGATACTTTAAACTTTTATGATCGCTGAAAACTTCAAATCTGGAACCATAAAGGTAATGCCTCCAGATTTTTAGCACAAACACCACAGCAGCAAGTTCAAGATCATGCGTAGGATAGTTCTTTTCATGAATTCTTAACTGTCGCGATGCATAAGCAATTACTTTATTATTTTGCATGAGCACACCTCCCAAACCCATCAATGAAGCATCACAGTAAATTATAAACGGTTCCTCCGGATTTGGCAAAGTCAAAACCGGCGCCGACGTCAATCTCCTTTTAAATTCATTAAAACTCTCTTCGCACTGAACATCCCACACGAAAGCTTTACCTTTACCAGTTAATTTAGTTAGCGGAAGTGCTAACTCAGAAAATCCTTCAATAAACCTTCTATAATATCCAGCTAATCCCAAAAAGCTTCTAATTTCGGTAGCCGACTTAGGGGTCTCCCATTGCAAAACAGCTTCGACCTTGGAAGGATCTACAGCAATACCTTTTCCTGAAATTACATGGCCGAGAAAACTGACTTCTCTTAACCAAAACTCACACTTGGACAGCTTCGCATAAAGTTTCTTATCCTTCAAAACCTCCAACACTAATCCCAAATGTTCCTTGTGCTCTTCTTCGGACTTAGAGTAAATCAAAATATCATCAATAAATACTACCACAAAATGATCCAGATAAGTATGGAAAATACGATTCATGTATTCCATAAATACTCCCGGCGCATTAGTAACACCGAAAGGCATCACAGAATACTCATAATGTCCATACCGAGTTCTGAACGCTGTCTTCTGGATGTCTTCATCTTTCACCTTGATCTGATGATAGCCCGATCTCAAATCAATTTTACTGAACACACAAGCACCCACTAATTGATCCATCAAATCATCTATTCTCGGTAGTGGATACTTATTCTTGATCGTTACCTTATTCAATTGTCTATAATCAATACAAAGCCTCATACTACCATCTTTCTTCTTTACTAGCAACACTGGAGCTCCCCACGGTGACACACTTGGTCTTATAAACTTCTTCTCAAGTAAGTCTTCCAATTGCTTCTTTAATTCACACAATTCGGATGCCGACATTCTATACGGTGCCATCGAAACAGGCCTAGTACCAGGTACCAGATCAATAGTAAATTCAACTTCCCTCTCTGGCGGCACACTAGGAATTTCATCAGGAAAAACTTCAGGGAATTCTTTCACCACTAACAGTTCCTCAATCTTAGCTTTACTCTCAACCGACAACGTCGCCATCAAAGAAAACATCTGAGCTCCCTCTTTCATCAATTTTCGCAATTCTCCGAAAGGTAATAAGTCAACTCCTTCCTCTTCAGGAGTGGAAAACCTTACCGACTTATGATGACAATTTATATGAACATAATTATACTCTAACCAGTTCATACCAAGAATTACATCCATTCCATCCAACGGCAAACATACTAAATCAACATAGAAATCTCTATCGAAGATCGACAAAGGACATTTTAAACATACCAAAGAAGTAGTTATTGATCCCTTAGCTGGGGTCTCAACAATCAATTCACCATCCAAAGCGGACAATTTTAAACCCAGTCTTCGAGCACAGTTAGCAGAAATAAAACAGTGTGTAGCACCGGTATCAATAATAGTAATTAAAGGAGTACCATTTATGAAACATGTACCTCGGATAAGTCTGTCCTCACTGGAGGTTTGAATTCCGGTCAATGCGAACACTTTTCCAGTTTGAGATTTCTTTGGCTTCTGACACTGACTTCCAATATGCCCCTCTTCGCCACAATTAAAACAAATCATTTCCTTGTGCTTGCAATCAGCTATTGCATGGCCAGTCTTACCACAACGAAAACACCTCTTTACTTCAGCAGTGCATACATTACTCTTATGACCAGCCTGACCACATTTGAAACAAACTATACCAGCAGGATCACCTCCCCTACTAGTCCTCTGAGCCGGAGCAGCTCCTTGTTTCCCTTTTCCCACTGGGGCATCATACGGCTTGCCACGGTTTTGATGTTGCTTGCCCCTGCGGTCACTGACAATCTTGTAATGAGCATTATTGTCTTCTTCAAATATCCTGCAGCTATCAACCAATTCAGTAAAAATGCGTATCTTCTGATACCGAACATCCTTCTTAATTTCAGAGCGCAGTCCGTTTTCAAACTTGATGCACTTTGAAAACTCAGCACCAGCACCAGTGTAATGAGGATAAAATTTGGACAGCTCCACAAATTTTGCAGCATAATCAGTGACAGACATGTTTCCTTGCTTCAGTTCAAGGAACTCAATTTCTTTCTTACCACGGACATCTTCCGGATAATACTTTCTCATGAATTCCCTACGGAATACATCCCAAGTAATGACTTCACCTGCCACGGTCAACCTCTCGTGAGTCTCTAGCCACCAATCATCAGCTTCGACTGCTAGCATGTGAGTACCATACCGAACCTTCTGAGTTGGAGTGCAATCCATAACACGGAAGATTCTCTCGATCTCTTTCAACCATCCTAAGGCTGCATCTGGATCATGCTTCCCTTTAAACACCTGCGGATTCTCTCTTTGAAAATTCGCCAAGCTACGTGATCCAGCATCTCCACCAGCATTTGGCAAGTTCTGCACAGCTTGTGCCATTGCTTGCATTGCGGCAGCCATTGCAGCATCATTCCTTCCAGCCATTCCAACTTATCAATACAACACAACTTAAAAGTTAGATTAGTAACAATACACAATTGTTACACAGTAACGACACGACAACTGGCCGGACAGACCGACCTGCTCTGATACCACTAATGTAACACCCTTCTAAAATACCCCGAGTATATAATTAAAATAACAACATATCAATCAGAGTAAATATGCAATCAAGGGTGTCACACAACATTCCACACCATAATAACTGTCATGCTCTTTCATTAACTCAAAACATAAAACATTTGCACAATACGCAGCGGATAGAGATCAAATCGATCATTCAAAACATGCAACATACTACATGTAAACTGGTTCAACAATCATCAACAACAATATTAAAAATGTTCCCTCCCGATGTTACATCTATCAGAGCATGACCCACTTAGGAGACTACACTAGACTCCAAGCATAAGCTTCCACTCAACTCATTTGTTCGTTACCTGAAAAATAGTTGTAAGGGTGAGTTCCTCAATCGATATAATAAGCATTATAAAATATCATGCAATGTTAAGTAATTTAACACGTTTCATCACCCAAATCAGATTACACATTTCAGCAACGGCAATATCAACTCAATCATACTCAACATCAACACGACACACATACACACAACACACATAGAATACTGGAATACATCCATTCATACTATACTCCATACAACAAACCAACACAATGCAACTCTAGTGAGACTCGACTCGTCATGCATGTGGTACCATTCGGAGTAAAACTCCCAACTTAAAATCATTGCCATTTTATTGGGCATCAAGGCATAAGCCTTCAACTTTCAACTTAAAATTTGCCAATCCAGGCCAACGTGGTGTGAGCAAAGCTCCGACTTAATGCATATGAATGTACATGGCATACACGACTTTAAATTTTCGACAACATAATAATAATAGCAACACAACAATGTTTTCAACAAAATCAACTTATAATCAACTTTGGCTCACCAAGCCTACAACTCAGTATTTTCAACAACTTTCCGTACACGGAACAACTTAACAACTCAGTCATACTTGTATCGACACTTCATAACATAAACCCAACAAGATTTCTCATCAAATTCACTATAATATTACTTCACAACGTAACCCAATCCCTACTATGTCACCCACCGATATAGGCCAATCACCAATTAGGTTCACAACATTAAAAATATCAATTTTTCAAATTTCCAACAGTGTTAACCGGTTAACGCCCTGGGTTAACCGGTTAACGCAGGACAAAACACACTTTCTGGCAAAACGCAACAGTGTTAACCGGTTAACGCCCTGGGTTAACCGGTTAACGCAGGCAAAACAGCACATTTCCACAAAATATATCAGTGTTAACCGGTTAACGCCCTGGGTTAACCGGTTAACTGATCGCTCGACTGTGTGAGTCGAGAATGGGATACAAACTGCAAGTGCACAGTTCTATCGCGTAGTTTTAAAAGATATCGATCCCACAGGGACTTATGAATCGATATACCGTTATCTAAGGTTACTACGTAAAGCTAAGGTGAAAAATGTTTGATTGTTTGGGGAAAAACTAAGAGCTAAACTAAGATCTAGATTAAATATTAATAAAACGGATATCGGTATGTAGTTCGTCAAAACTAGGGAATCAAGTCTTTGTCGGTTTCTTGGTTTTAAAATAAATCGTTTCAGTTAACTTTATTGGTTAAAGGTTTTATCTCAAACTCTCGCTCTGTTGAATAAACCATGATTTTATATTAATGTAGCTGTCACTTATAATTAAGTCAAAAACCATATTTTGAAAGCAATAAAGTTGCAGAAACTCTTTTTAAGAAAACACTGACCGTTTTAAACACCCTTATCTCAAACTCTCGCTCTGTTGACTTAGGTTATATAATTAAATCCAAATGCTTAACTCTCGTCCTCACATTCAATCTTTAAAAATACTTTTTGGAAAAGGTCAGAATTTAATTAACTCTAAAACTTGCTCTCGCCCTGATCTAGAATTAATGCCTAACTTACACTGTCCAGTTAAAACCTCAAACTCTCGCTCTATTGATTTTAACTTCTTTATGTCCTTTACTTTTGTAAAAAATCTTGTTATTAAACCTGTAAGTTGAGACCGTAAAAAGATTGATTTTAATTTTAAGTTTAAATAGACCGACTCAGTCTTGATCCCTTATTCTGCTTACTTTACATACCGATATCTAGGCGAATTAGCCAGACATGCTAAATAAACAAGAATACATATCATGCATAAACAGACTCATTCCAGGCAGACAATATAAATAAATAATAAAACAAAACATTAAATAATGATTAAAGAACCTGAATGCGTAATACAATAGTCTTGAACACTCCACCACAAGCCGGTAGGATTTGTTCTTGGATTCTTCAATTAAACAATAAATTAAACCAAGGAAATAAAACTAGAATCTAACGTAAGGTTAGATCCGATAAAAAGTTGCACAATAGTTTCCGGTGTAGAAACTATTATGCGAAAAATATCTAAATGCTAAAAAGGGAAAGGTAAATTGCAAAGGAAAAAAGAATGTAGAACTTGCAAAAGAAATAAATAAACAAGGTTAAGTTGCTGGAAAAGAAAATAAGCAAAAGCGTGAAAAGAAAGAAAATTGGCAAAGCTTCGGCAATGTGAGCGTGGAAAAACCGAGGAACCCTTTTAGGTTTTAGAGATAGCTATTTATATTGGTGCTGGTAACTGCTTTTCGTTTCCCAAGGTCTTCAACGTGGCTAAATGCACGGCGTGGATATAGGACACAAACTCTTCAACGTCTCTTCAAGTCTTCTGAGGGCGTTACTTGCGCCAAAAAGGTAGTGGAATGGTGTGACGCTCGTCACACCATGTGTGACGTCCGTCACAAGGCTGTTTTGCGTGACGCTCGTCACGCACCCTATGACGTCTGTCACAGGCACAGCATTGGTGACTTGTGCGCTTTGGGCTGGGCTTTGGCATTTGGTTCCTTTTCTCTCCTTTTTGCACCTCCTTTTCTTCCATTTTCACTTGTTCTTCAAAATAGACTACCTGCGACAAATAGGAAGAAAATACCACGTAATATCTCATAAAATGCAGTAAACCGAAATAAATAGTCATAGAATTTAATGGAATTAAGTCCTAAAATATGATATAATTTCGTGTTATCAAACTCCCCCATACTTAGATCTTTGCTTGTCCTCAAGCAAAATTCAGCATAGAAATCGTTTTCAAAAATTTAGCCAGGCGAAGTTTCAAAACACACATCAATTCGTAATAGGTTGCAAGTGGATTTTGTTTAGAAGCAACTTGAGTTTAACCTTGACATCAACAACTACCGTTACAACCTCAGATAACCCGACCTTATGCAAACCAGTTCGAGCAATGCCATTATAGCTGTCCTAGTTCCTTTACTCTTATTTCACCCGTTTTCATTCTAGCGAAATCACATTAAGCCCTTTATCTTTTCGCGCACATAGTGGAGTAACCGATTAGTGATTATGATCCGCTTTTAGCTAGAAGTTCTGGTACATAAGTCGGATAACTTCGTTATTCAGTCCATTGCAAATTGTGGGGGATCGAACCGTAGTCCGCCCTACCGAGTTCAGTACCAGATACCTACTGAACCAACTCATAATGGATCTTTCATATTGTGTTTTTGCATGATCTGCAACCTTTAGATTAAATGATCTGGTAAGGATCACCTAATTTAATCAGTGCATTTCCTGATATATTCATATATTTTATGTTACTTTGGGGGATCATTCACTTATATTCATCGGCTCTCCACGTAGTTTGCTATTAAGATGGTGCTGACTTCTCGTATAAACTACTCGGGGTTACTATAAAACTAAAAGTTCGAGGAATCGGTATAATAGGTACTTATCCTGATCTAACATGTTGAGGTTCTCATAGCGTTGTTATGGTAATGATTTTTGTCTTGATTTCACTCAAGTTGTATAAAATAAGCGACCTTTATACTTATTGGGTGTGTTAAATTTTTGTTATGGCTCATGAAAATTTTTGAGGGAATAGATAATAGAAATTTTCACACTCGGGACTTAACTTAAATTTTTTTTTTTTTTTTTTTTTTTTTTAATAGGAAATAACATTAAAAGGAAAAGTACATACTTGAACAATGGAAATAGGAAGAACAAGTTTCCCCCCCCCCCCCCATACTTAAATTAAACATTGTCCCCAATGTTTTAAGGAAATGAAATACAATATGGAAAGGAAAAAAACTACAACTAAGGTTGTCTTCCGCCTCTGGTTCTTGGACCTGGTGATCTCTGACGTAAGTCTAAGTTGTCGAACCTGCTGAACAACTCAGTAAACCGCTGGTCGGTTATGGCATTCCTAGCATCCTGTTGCTGTTGCATTTGACGCATCATCTGCAGCATTTCGACATTCTGTGCCTGCATACCGTCGATAGCATCCATAATGTCGTCGTTGGTTGCAGGCCTTCTTCGTCGACGACGTTGGGAGGATGGGCCAGTTGCATTACTGGAAGGGTTGAGCGGGACTGACTGTTGTGTAGGCGGATGATCACCTTGTTCCATTTCTTCAAACTCATCTGTTTGCGGGTTTGTTTGTGAAGGCTCGGTGGTTTCGGGAGCGTTTAGATCGTAGAGGTGGCAGTCGGAGTTTGTGACATCAGTGCGGGCAGTATTTGGTAGAACAACGCTTGGGACTGCCTGGTTGTTCACCATAAGATAATATCCTCCGCCTACTCTGTTCTTAATCAAGCGGCTGGATCGACAGTAGCTGATATCCATAGATAGGGGAGGTAGGGATTCTAAAGTTTGAAGTTTATCCCCTAGGTGTAGGCCAAGTGCTATGGTGGTGATTAATCCACCGATTATAAAAGGTTGCCTGCCTCTAGCACATAAGGTGCGGATATGATGAAAGAGAAAGGAGGCGGCGTTTACCTGAGTATCTGGTTCGAAGACGCACTGGAGGAAAAATAGTTCCTTTGAGTTGACCTTGCTGTTGTTTGGCCTTCCAAAAACTGTGTTTTGCAAGATGCGGATAAAGTACCGGATAGTGGGGTTATGTATATGGGAGAGAAGGAGCTCTTCCCAGTTGTAGGTATCTATACCGGAAATTTTCTTAAAAAGGCCGAAAACACCAACTGTGTTCCAGTTTGATGTTGGAGGGATTCTGGCGTGCAGCAGACCTTCTGTGGGAAATTGTAGCATGGTACTCAATTGGTTTTGGGTTAGGGAGTACTCGGTGTTAAACATACGGAAGGTTGCGGTACCGGTTAAAAATTCGTCTTCACCGGCGGGAGTGGTGTAGTCGTATGAACTTAAGAATTCTAAGGTTAGGGATGGGTAGGTGGGTTGATTATGAGTGCAAAGGAAGGTTAAGTTGGCTTGACGGAGCATCCATTCGATACCTTGGAGTAATCCTAATTGTTGTAAACAGGTTAAATCGGGGTACCTGGTGGAAGCGACGCCTCGCTGTTGGAAACGCTCGAATTGCTCCCTTTGATAATTGTCATCTACGGATCGGAAGATGATATTTCCGAAATTCTGATTTCCCGCCATTGTGATGAATGAATTTTGAGGGGGTGATTTGGAAAGAAGAAAAAAAAATGTATTTGATAGGAGAGAATGGTTTGTGGTGAATGAAGGGAGGTTTGGTGGGTATTTATAGGAGAAGAATTTGGAAGGTGGAAAGAAAAAGTGGTTGAAAAGTAATTAAGTGTGGTTAAATGAAAAATGAATGGGGAAGGTAAAAAGTTAAAGATGTAACGTTCGTCTCCAACGGCTCCTTAACGTTCACTAGTCTGAGTAATGTTACGCTCGTCACAGGGGTGTGACGCTCGTAACAGGCACTTGGTGTGCCGCTCGTTATGGATAGTGTGACGCTCGTCACACATTCCTTTTTGGAAAGGCTTCAGTAGCATTCCACAAAATCACTTTGGTAAAGGATTTAATTTTTGTTATTTATTTTGTTTTGTTTTGCTTATGATCAGTTTAGTCTGCAGTTTAATTTATGGTGCACGCTTAATCTGCTTTGTATAATAATAATTCATAGGTAGCAACAGTAGAGCATAATAGCTATTGCATAATAAAATTAAATAAACAGCTTCAATAAAAATGATCATAATGTAATACAGGAAAGGAAAACAATGAAATGAAAGAAAAAAATAAATGCGAACACGAATTCAAATAACATTAATGAAAAATCTAATTTAAAACTAAATAACTTAGAAAAATAACTAAACTCTATCCCTCTGTACGATCTCTGGCCGGAGGAGCAAAAGAGTTAACATGATGTAGCAACTCGTGAAACTGATTCGTCATACTGCTCATGTATCCTAGAACTTCGTGTCTCATGTTAGTAAATTCTCCTCTGAGGGCGTCTTGTTCTGACATCAAAGCTTCAATGGCGGTGTTATAATCAGTTCCGGGCATATGATGTCGGAGGTCAGGTATGGCTGATTCTTCGGTCTGAACAGGCTGAGGAGGAGGGTCAATATCATAATAGCCGGATGGTGTCTGAGGGTCAGATTCAGCATGAGGGATCTGGTCAACATAATTCTCATAGTCATTACAAATCTCATAATCCTGGATGGATTCAGTGGATCTAGCAGGAGTTGGGGTTTCATTCAGGTTATAGAGCCAGTTCCTTTGGTTATGAACACTAGTCCTAGGATCGGGCATGGTGAATAGGCAGAGAACCTGGTTATCAATAATAAGCTCAAACTCATCAGTCCCTAGGTTTGCTATAAACATAGTGTTGAAGAGGAAAGGTATACTCATAGTAGTAATGCCACAAAAAGGGTTTAGGTCAAGCATAGGCTGACGTAACCCAATAGCATTACCTATCATAGTTATCAAACCGCCTATTCTAATGGGTGCTCGCTCATCCTGGATAAGGTGGTCCAAATTAGCTAACATAAAAGTGGCACCGTTCACTGGACGGTTCTGGGAAGCACAAAATATGATGAAGAGTTCATCACGTGAAACTGAAGTACTATTTGGCTTCTTCCCAAATAAAGTGTGGGTCAGGATCTTATGGAAATAGCGAAAGGCCGGGTTGTGTATGTTTCCAGAGAGAAACTCATGTTCTTCGGGCTCATCATTTCCAGTCAGCCTACCCCAAAAGTGTTCAAGCTCTCTATATTCAAAAAGTTCTTCCTGGCTTACAGTGAATGTATCAAAGGAGGTAGGAAAACCCAAAAGGTTGGTGAAGTCTCTAATATTAAATTGGTACTCCATGTTGAACATTCTGAACTGGATAAAACCTCTGCTAATTCCTTTTCCATGGCTGGGTAGATAGATTAATGAGCTAAGGAATTCTAGTGTGAGTCTCCGGTAGGTGGTGAAATGTCTCAGGATAGGGGATGTCTCCCATCCAATCTGATTCAGCAAATACAGGACACTCTGTCTCAGTCCAAGGGCAGTCATAGCCCAATCATCAGCATATAAACTAGGTAGCATCTCTCTAGCGGCTAGTTCTTCAAACTTTTGTTTCTGAGCCATTCCTCTGAACTTGATACCCATACGATCAATATGTCCCATCTGGTTAGTGTTAGCTAGAGAAAAGAAAACATGAGTTTAAGTCAGGATTTGGCCAAATGCCGAAAGAAGAAAAAATTATTATTATTATATTTTTTTCTTTTTGAATAAATCAAGAATGAATGCTAAACAGAAATTAAAAGAATAATTAAGAAAGAAATAGGGAAATGATAATAATAGAATAATAAAATAACAAACTAATTTGTGGGTTGTCTCCCACTAAGCGCTTTGTTTAAATGTCGCAAGCTCGACAAAGAAACTGTTAAATATAATCTATAGGTCCTGGGGGCGTTTCGTCTAAGTGTAGGATTTGCGAATCCTCGTTGGTTTCCGCATAGTGATAGTGTTTCAGACATTGCCCGTTTACGGTGAACGGTTCTGTAGATTTTCCTTTTATTTCTACCGCTCCACTGGGAAAGATTTTAGTGATATGAAAAGGCCCTGACCATCTGGATCGTAGTTTTCCCGGGAATAACTTTAGTCTAGAGTTAAATAAAAGTACTGCGTCGCCTTGCTTGAAGATTTTCCTTGATATACGCTTGTCATGCCATTGTTTTGTTCTTTCTTTATAGATTCTGGCATTTTCATAGGCGTCTCTTCTGAGTTCCTCTAATTCGTTTATGTCAAGGATTCTCTTTTCACCGGCGGCTTTATAATTCAAATTTAGATTTCTAATAGCCCAATAGGCTTTATGTTCTAATTCTACCGGGAGGTGACAGGATTTTCCATAAATGAGCTTAAATGGGGTCGTCCCTATGGGGGTTTTATAAGCAGTTCGGTATGCCCACAAAGCTTCTGGTAATTTCAATGACCAATCTTTCCTTGAAGTGGCAACCGTTTTTTCTAGTATTTGCTTGATTTCTCTGTTAGATACTTCCACTTGTCCACTGGTTTGAGGGTGGTAAGGTGTCGCTATCCTATGTCTTACTCCATACTTAAATAATAATTTTTCGAGTACTTTGGATATAAAGTGCGATCCACCATCACTGACTACTATTCTTGGGATGCCAAATCTCGGAAATATTATATTCTTAAAGAGTCTAGTTACTACTCGGGTGTCGTTTGTTGGGGATGCTACAGCTTCGATCCATTTTGATACGTAGTCAACTGCCACGAGTATGTATTTGTTACCGAAAGAGGATGGAAAGGGTCCCATGAAGTCTATCCCCCACACGTCGAAAATCTCTACTTCCAAAATACCTTTTTGTGGCATCTCGTCACGTCTAGATATGTTTCCCGTGCGTTGACATCTGTCACACTCCTTAATAGCCGCATGTACGTCCTTCCATATAGTTGGCCAATAAAAGCCGGCTTGTAGGATTTTAGAGCAGGTCTTGGATGTACTTGTGTGTCCACCATAAGGAGCGGAGTGACAGTGTTGGATTATATTTTCTACTTCTTCTTCGGGTATGCATCGACGGAAAATACCATCGGGGCCTCTTTTGAAAAGTAAGGGATCATCCCAGTAATAGTGTTTTATGTCGTAGAAGAATCGTTTCTTCTGTTGGTAAGATAAAGTAGGTGGAACTATTCCGGCAGCTAAATAATTGACGAGATCAGCGTACCATGGTGTGACGGATATAGCTAAGGTGGTTTCTACTTGCATGTCGGAGTTGCTCTCTTCCAAAGTAGCTATAAGTTTGTCATACGAGAAATCATCATTAATTGATGTTCTTTCCGGTTCAAGGTTCTCAAGTCTAGAGAGGTGGTCTGCTACTACGTTTTCAGTTCCTTTCTTGTCCTTGATTTCTAAGTCGAATTCTTGTAGCAACAAGATCCATCTTAGTAGTCTAGGTTTAGCATCTTTTTTTGTTAAAAGGTACCTGATAGCAGCGTGATCAGTGTAGACTATTATTTTAGCTCCGACCAAGTAAGAACGAAATTTATCTAGCGCAAATACCACTGCTAGGAGTTCTTTCTCGGTAGTGGCGTAATTCATTTGCGCTTCATCCAGGGTTCTGCTAGCGTAATATATAACGTGAAGCTTTTTATCCTTTCTTTGTCCTAACACAGCGCCTACAGCATAATCGCTGGCATCGCACATTATTTCGAATGGTTCATTCCAGTCTGGTGTCTGCATTATGGGTGCGGAGATCAATGCTTGTTTAAGAGTTTGAAATGCTTTTAAACAGTTATCGTCGAATATGAATTCGGCATCTTTCATCAATAGTCCGGCTAAAGGTTTAGTTATCTTAGAGAAGTCTTTGATGAATCGTCGGTAAAAACCGGCGTGTCCTAAAAAGCTTCGTACTTCTCTCACGGTTCTTGGGGGTTGAAGATTTTCGATTACCTCTATTTTGGCTTTGTCTACTTCAATTCCTCTGTTCGAGATGATGTGTCCTAAAACGATTCCTTCTTGTACCATAAAGTGGCACTTCTCCCAGTTAAGTACTAAGTTTACTTTTACACATCGCTCAAGGACTCTTTCTAGGTTTTCAAGGCATTCCTCGAAACTTTGTCCGTATACAGAAAAGTCATCCATAAATACTTCCATGATGTTTTCGAGAAAGTCGGCGAATATTGCCATCATGCATCTTTGAAAGGTTGCAGGGGCATTACACAGACCAAACGGCATTCGTCTATAAGCGAAGGTACCAAAAGGGCACGTGAACGTTGTCTTTTCTTGGTCATCAGGGTGAATTGGTATTTGAAAGAAGCCTGAATAACCGTCTAGATAACAGAAATGTGAATGTTTTGCTAATCGTTCTAACATTTGGTCAATGAATGGTAAAGGGAAATGATCTTTTCGGGTTGCTTTGTTTAGTTTCCTATAATCAATGCACATTCTCCATCCCGATTCGATTCGTTTAGTTATAGTTTCTCCTTTTTCGTTTTCAATAACGGTTATGCCTCCTTTCTTTGGTACAACGTGTACAGGGCTAACCCATTTGCTATCAGATATAGGATATATAATACCTGCTTCCAATAACTTGGTTATTTCTTTCTTTACTACCTCACTCAGGATCGGATTTAGTCTTCTCTGGTGTTCCCTAGAGGTTTTACAGTCTTCTTCTAACATGATGCGGTGCATACAAATAGAAGGGCTTATTCCTTTAAGATCGGTGATGTGGTATCCTAGTGCGGTGGGGTACTTCCTTAAGATATGTAGGAGTTTTTCTGTTTCGAGTCTTCCTAGATCTGCATTAACTATCACAGGTCGTTCAAGTTCTAAGTCTAGGAATTCATATCTCAGATTTTTGGGAAGTGTCTTCAGCTCAGGGGTTGGTTTGTTAAGACATTGCGTAGGGTCCGGTGTTATTGCTAAACATTGGTTAGGTTTGTCTTCTAAAAGATAGTCTGATGATTTGTCTTCTCCTAACTCTGCTTCTTTTATGCATTCATCGATGATATCCATGAAGTAACATGTATCTTCTATTGCAGGTGCTTTCAAGAATTGGGAAAGAATGAATTCAATTTTCTCTTCACCTACTTCGAAGGTGAGTCGTCCTCGTTTTACGTCTATGATTGCACCGGCAGTTGCTAAGAATGGTCTTCCCAGTATAATGGGTGTAATATCATCTTCTCTAATGTCCATAATTGTAAAATCAGTGGGAATGTAAAACTGACCTATGCGTACGGGAACGTTTTCAAGGATTCCTATAGGATATTTGATGGAACGATCTGCTAGTTGCACAGACATTTTGGTCGGTCTTAATTCTCCCATTTCCAGTTTCTTACATATGGATAAAGGCATAACGCTAATTCCGGCTCCTAAATCGCATAAAGCTTTGTCGATGACAAATTTTCCTATGTGACAGGGTATAGAGAAACTACCCGGATCCTTGAGTTTAGGAGGCATGTTTTGGATTATTGCGCTACATTCGGCAGGGAGTGTAACGGTTTCGCTATCCTCAAGTTTCCTCTTATTAGAAAGGATTTCTTTTAAGAATTTAGCATATGAGGGCATCTGCGTAATAGCTTCGGTGAACGGAATTGTAACGTTTAATTGTTTAAGGAGATCAACAAATCTTCTAAATTGGCCCGCATCTTTGGTTTTAACAAGCCTTTGAGGGTAAGGTATAGGTGGTTTGTAAGGTGGTGGAGGTACATAAGGTTCCTTCTTTTCTAGGGTTTCCTTATTACTCTCTTCCTTTTCCTTAGGTTCACTTTCCTCAGTTGATTTCTTAGGGTTTTGGTTTTCTATCCTTGGATCAGACGGTCCTTCCACTTCCGTTCCACTTCTTAATATAATTGCATGAGCTTGGCTTCTCGGATTAGGTTAGGGCTGTCCAGGGAATGTACCAGTTGGGGCAGCAGTAGGTGCTTGTTGTTGGGCTACTTGTGATATTTGTGTTTCCAGCATTTTGTTATGGGTAGCCAAGGCATCTACTTTGCTTGCTAGTTGTTTAAGTTGTTCGCCAGTGTGTATGTTCTGGTTTAAGAAATCTTTATTGGTTTGTTGTTGGGAAGCTATAAAGTTTTCCATCATGATTTCCAAGTTGGATTTTCTAGGGGTATTATTGTTAGGCATGGATGGGTTCGGTTTCTGATATCCCGGAGGTATAGATGGGGCTTGATTTGGAGACTGTCCAGGTGCGTACAAAGCATTATTACTCTTATATGAAAAGTTTGGATGGTTCTTCCAATTTGAGTTATAGGTGTTCGAATAGGGGCTTCCTTGAGCATAGTTCACTTGCTCTGCTTGGATTCCAGTCAAGAGTTGACATTCCGCAGGAGTGTGACCTTGGATTCCACAGACCTCGCAATTCTGAGTTATAGCAACCACGGCGGCTGGAGGTGATACGTTTAAACTTTCAATTTTCTGGACCAAAGCATCCACTTTTGCGTTAACGTGATCAAGGTTACTTATCTCGTACATGCCAGTTTTCGTTTGAGGTTTTTCCACCGTTGTTCGTTCGGTTCCCCACTGATAGTGGTTTTGGGCCATGCTCTCGATAAGCTGGTAAGCATCAGCATAAGGTTTGTTCATTAATGCACCACCTGCAGCAGCGTCTATTGTTAACCTTGTGTTGTATAAGAGACCATTATAAAATGTGTGAATTACTAACCAGTCTTCCAAACCATGGTGTGGGCAAAGTCTCATCATGTCTTTGTATCTTTCCCATGCTTCGAAAAGAGACTCGTTGTCTTTCTGTTTAAATCCGTTTATATGGGCTCTTAACATAGCCGTTTTGCTTGGCGGAAAGTATCGGGCAAGAAAAACTTTCTTCAACTCGTTCCATGTGGTGACTGAGTTGGAAGGGAGAGATTGAAGCCATCTTCTAGCGCTATCTCTTAATGAGAAAGGAAAAAGACGAAGTCGAATTGCCTCTGAAGTGACACCATTAGCTTTAACAGTATCAGCGTATTGGACAAATACGGATAAATGAAGGTTTGGATCCTCGGTAGGATTTCCAGAGAATTGGTTCTGTTGCACAGCCTGCAACAGCGAAGGTTTAAGTTCGAAGTTGTTTGCTTCGATTGCGGGCAGAGCAATACTTGAATGCGGTTCATCTTGCGATGGAGCGGCGTAATCTCTAAGAGCACGAGCTGGTTCTGCCATCTCGGGTGAAAGAAGAAGATCTTTGAGATCAGGAAATTCGATAGGAGGGAGATTGTTTTCAGCACGATATTCCCGAATTCGTCGTAAGACTCGGAGATATAGCTCGATATCGTTGATTCGTAAATAGAGCGGTTCGCCTTGTGAGCGAGTGCGTGGCATACAAATCAACGAAAGAAAGAATAGAAGAAAAAGAAACCTTAGTCTCTACAGCGTAACGGAAGAGTTACGATATCGATTAAATAAAAGTCCCCGGCAACGGCGCCAAAAACTTGATCGCTCGATTGTGTGAGTCGAGAATGGGATACAAACTGCAAGTGCACAGTTCTATCGCGTAGTTTTAAAAGATATCGATCCCACAGGGACTTATGAATCGATATACCGTTATCTAAGGTTACTACGTAAAGCTAAGGTGAAAAATGTTTGATTGTTTGGGGAAAAACTAAGAGCTAAACTAAGATCTAGATTAAATATTAATAAAACGGATATCGGTATGTAGTTCGTCAAAACTAGGGAATCAAGTCTTTGTCGGTTTCTTGGTTTTAAAATAAATCGTTTCAGTTAACTTTATTGGTTAAAGGTTTTATCTCAAACTCTCGCTCTGTTGAATAAACCATGATTTTATATTAATGTAGCTGTCACTTATAATTAAGTCAAAAACCATATTTTGAAAGCAATAAAGTTGCAGAAACTCTTTTTAAGAAAACACTGACCGTTTTAAACACCCTTATCTCAAACTCTCGCTCTGTTGACTTAGGTTATATAATTAAATCCAAATGCTTAACTCTCGTCCTCACATTCAATCTTTAAAAATACTTTTTGGAAAAGGTCAGAATTTAATTAACTCTAAAACTTGCTCTCGCCCTGATCTAGAATTAATGCCTAACTTACACTGTCCAGTTAAAACCTCAAACTCTCGCTCTATTGATTTTAACTTCTTTATGTCATTTACTTTTGTAAAAAATCTTGTTATTAAACCTGTAAGTTGAGACCGTAAAAAGATTGATTTTAATTTTAAGTTTAAATAGACCGACTCAGTCTTGATCCCTTATTCTGCTTACTTTACATACCGATATCTAGGCGAATTAGCCAGACATGCTAAATAAACAAGAATACATATCATGCATAAACAGACTCATTCCAGGCAGACAATATAAATAAATAATAAAACAAAACATTAAATAATGATTAAAGAACCTGAATGCGTAATACAATAGTCTTGAACACTCCACCACAAGCCGGTAGGATTTGTTCTTGGATTCTTCAATTAAACAATAAATTAAACCAAGGAAATAAAACTAGAATCTAACGTAAGGTTAGATCCGATAAAAAGTTGCACAATAGTTTCCGGTGTAGAAACTATTATGCGAAAAATATCTAAATGCTAAAAAGGGAAAGGTAAATTGCAAAGGAAAAAAGAATGTAGAACTTGCAAAAGAAATAAATAAACAAGGTTAAGTTGCTGGAAAAGAAAATAAGCAAAAGCGTGAAAAGAAAGAAAATTGGCAAAGCTTCGGCAATGTGAGCGTGGAAAAACCGAGGAACCCTTTTAGGTTTTAGAGATAGCTATTTATATTGGTGCTGGTAACTGCTTTTCGTTTCCCAAGGTCTTCAACGTGGCTAAATGCACGGCGTGGATATAGGACACAAACTCCTCAACGTCTCTTCAAGTCTTCTGAGGGCGTTACTTGCGCCAAAAAGGTAGTGGAATGGTGTGACGCTCGTCACACCATGTGTGACGTCCGTCACAAGGCTGTTTTGCGTGACGCTCGTCACGCACCCTGTGACGTCCGTCACAGGCACAGCATTGGTGACTTGTGCTCTTTGGGCTGGGCTTTGGCATTTGGTTCCTTTTCTCTCCTTTTTGCACCTCCTTTTCTTCCATTTTCACTTGTTCTTCAAAATAGACTACCTGCGACAAATAGGAAGAAAATACCACGTAATATCTCATAAAATGCAGTAAACCGAAATAAATAGTCATAGAATTTAATGGAATTAAGTCCTAAAATATGATATAATTTCGTGTTATCATTAACGCAGACAAAACGGCAGTTCCTGCGCTAACACAAGGCAGAATGCAGAGTTCTCCGCATTTTCCGCCGTTGGAGGACTTCCGGACCTCCGATTCAATTTCCGTAAAAAGCTATACGTTCGGGGGAACACGACTCACACAATTACGGACTCAATTACAGCTTTAATACAACTTATTCATCACAATATTTCAGCATTCAACATCCCAATTAGGGTCACTTCAACGGTTTATCACTACCCATGACATGTTAATCTATAATACCCAGTAAACGACGATAAACCTCCCTTACCTGAGATAATCCGGCAATCTCTAAGCTTCAAGCTTTTCCGTTCTTCAACCTTTGCTCTCTAGCTCTTCCTCTTTGCCCTTTCTCCACTTTCCACTTTTCAGCCGCTTCTCTGTTTCACGTGAAAACTCTTTACCAAAAATGAAAACCCTTTTCTCTTATTCCAACTTATATATTTTCCACTAATTATTATTCCAAATAATAAAAATAATAATAATCCAATAATTCAATTTATTTAATTAAATTAATAAATATATTATTAACTTAATTTAAATAATTCTCTTATTTTATTCGGGGTGTTACACAAAAAGGGATGAATTATTACACAAAAGTGACGATTTATAACACCATGAGCCATATTTGGAGAGCATTAGAAGTCTATGGAGGTCAATTCTTCAAGGGATCTCATATATAATTCTTAATTGTTTTTGGTATTGTAATCTGAATTATGAGTAGCTAATTCTCTCTAGATTAGGTTTTGTTTGATGAACCTGTTTCTTTATTGTTGGGACCTAGGAAATACTGACCATTAGTCTATGTGTTAGACCTAGGGAAATTGTCGTACTTACGCTGGTTGAATAGGAATAGGAGACCCCAAGTAGTGGCTAGTGAGTTAACACTCTGTTGCATCGCCTAATCCTTGTTACGCTAGTGTACTAGGGATAAGAAACTCCGAGTAGTGATTAGTGAGCTATATCCTAAGGGATTGGTTATAGCATTTTTTTAATTCGCTGTGGGATTATAGTGATAAGATTATTCATGTAAGGAATCAAACATCAACAATAGAGAAATAGGGGATTATATACACAACTTCCCGCTCTCTTATTATTGTCCGATCACTTATTATATTTTTGCATTGCAAACTCGAAAACCCGCCATTTACTATTTTCTACGCATTGCACATATTTTTCTTGTTAAAAAGAAGTCCCTGTGGATTCTGATCGGGAAAATAGCAAGTGTACTATTTTACCTTTTATAGTAATAATGGGGAAATTCCCCGAATGTCGATCTCAAGGACTGCACGTCAATATCGAGTCCAAATTATCATTCAATTAAACAAAAATTATTAATTTGCTTTTTAGATGTAACAATATAAAAATAAAGGCAAAGACAAATAAGGATGAAAATAAGGGTTTACAAGGAAAGAGGAACAATGCCAGGGAAGGTGTATGATTTATCCCTGTAATAACTCTGAGTCACTATTGCATCAACAAATATCAATTACTACCAGTTCTCAAGGGTATTTTCTCCCAAGTCCTTGGTGAGAAAACCTTTAATCAATCTACCCTAATTTCTATGTCCATAGGCAATTAAGGTGAAGTTAAGCTTTATTATATCAAGAACACTCTGGTTCATACAGGGTATCCCTAGTCCTATGTGATATCTACTGTAGAGTAACCTTATGAAAACCTTACCAATGGTGGTCCAGCCTAATTGATAACCATAGAACAATCTCGATTGGTCCGAAAGAGAAAGCATTAAACATATCAAAAGGTTACCATAAAAATAATATTATAAATGCAAATGTAAACTCAAATTCGTTACAATTCTAAATCAGGGACACCCCCTAACATTGGGGGGTTTAGCTACAAATATTGTTCAAAACGAATGCAAGATAAAAATTACACATTACAAGTATTTGGATGACTTCAATCTTCAATCGCTTCCGCTCATGAAAACCTTCAGCTCTCCGAACTCCTTGCTATTTGTAATACTTGATTGCTTGACAATAATGTGTTTTGCCTTGTTCCAAGATGATATTTTTCTTAGGTTAAAGGTCCTCTTTTATAATGAAAATTCCAAGCAACAGGTGGACATGTCCAAAAATCTCTCTGAAAGTCCGATACTCAAAAGCCCGATGAAAAAGGCAATTTTTGGTCCTGGGCTGACCCGGTCCGTGTCAGCTGACACGGGTGGCCGTGACAGCCTACTATTCTTATGACACGCCCATGGCCCCCTTGACACGGCTGAGGATGGTGCCTGTCACGGCCAGTGTCAGCTGACACGGGTGGCCGTGTCAGGCTACTATTTTCCTTTCAAGCTTACTCTGCCTGATACGGCCCGTGTCAGGTGACACGGGTGGCCGTGTCAGGCCTCCTATACTGGTGTTTTTCCACTCCTTTGCTTGCTGGAATTCCGCATTGTCCCACTCCGAGTTCCTTGGTCTTCTACCTAGACCTGTCTGACAAAAACGCAGATATCCCACGCGTAAAATCACAAAAAATAAGTAAAATGTAACAATGAATGGAAATGCTTAATTATCATATTAGAAGTAAACTTGCCTTGAAAAGTACTAAAATGCTTGCACAGTGTCTCAAAATCCTCGATATCTTGTCGGCTCAGTAATAAGAACTTAATGCAAATGGTGACTGATCACAACCCCAAACTTAGCTCATTGCTTGGCCTCAAGTAATGTTTCATATGACACTGTGTGTCACTCCCAAAGATTCTTTATGCTTCCTAACACTACTGAGATCATTCCCTAACGTCTTCCCTCTTCCTTCTATAAGTCCTACTTTTCCTTGTGAGTTTTGAGTCGCACTTCCACTTTAAAGCACCGTTTCACCTGTTAGCTTATATCACATTCTCACCACTTCTCTCGGGGTTAAGTGTTTTCACTCATAATTCAGAATATGCAATATCAACTCGTAAGTTTGAATAGTATCTCTTTTCATATCACCTACACACAACACACACACTTTTGAGGTCTTTCAGGTTGTAAATAGGCTTGGGTTAAGGTGTGGATATTCAAAAAAATGGGAAACAAGTGGTTTTTGGTTCAGAGTCAATGTTACCATCATGTTTACTGTGTTGGTTTGTTTTTCTTTTGTTTTTCGCTCGGTTTCTCTTTTTTCTATTTTTCAACCGAGTGCCCTTCTTTGGCTCGTGCTTCTTTTGGACCTTCGAGTTTATTTATATATAATTTTTTCTTTTTCTCTCGATGATTTTCTACTCTTTTTTTGTTTTCGCATGTACCGGGGCTTTTGGAACTCTTGGGGTTTTTACCCCAAACTTAGCTTTTCAACACAGTTTAATAATATCAACTTGACTCTGAACAAGGTAAGGAAGTGTTTTGGCCAAGGGGTACATTTATGGGGTTTAAACAGACAAATGGATACAGGCGCAAATGGGGTTTACAAGGGATAAAATTATTTGGGATGGCTAGAAAGGCTCGAGGTTAATTTCAAACAATGTGCCTCAGTGTGTGTAGTCATGCAGTGATAGCCCCAGAGAATCTACGCAAATTTACAGTGATAAAGACATACCTGAATATCGCTCATGATGATCAATGTGTTTGGCTTTCTATGACTCACCCAATTAGGTTAAGCTTTGACAGTATCCACAATACTTTTAGCCTGGTGCGACTTCTTCCTTACTTCGGAATGTACATGACACTTATGTTGGTTAAGCTGTATACATTGCGTCCGATATTTCTTCAGCAATATCAACTTCCTAGGGATATCCTTCACAACAAGAAATGGTAAGTGGAGTGATTCTTTCATCCACTCCCAATCGTGATCATTACTAATATCACAATATCACTACAGACCTGAAACACTCGCAACATAATGTACCTTCAAACAGCAAAACCAAATCTAGAATGCAATAAAGTAAAATAACAAAATACTGAAAATAACCATACTGAAAATAACAATGAAAACTGAAAATAACATAAAATCTCCCCCACACTTGAACTAAACATTGGCCTCAATGTTTACGAACAAGAGCGAAGGAGGAAACTCACAGTACCCTACTGAGGAGGTGGGTGTGGAAAATGTAGCATCAATTGTCGCATCATGCTGCTCATTTCATCCAACATTGCCCCATGTCGGGCTTTCTCGATGCCTTGCCATTGTTGCTCCATCCTTAAGTCACCCAACTCAGTTTATACCCAGGTCCATTGATCAGTGGACCAGGAAGAGGATCCTGCCTCCTGCTGGGTAGGCTCCTGATGTAAGGGTACAAATTGTCCCTGAGGTGCTTGAGGTTCCTCTTCTTCTGCCTCTGTGGCATCCACATGGTCATCTACAAACTGCTCACCTGCAGCAAAATGCTCAGTATCGTGGCCTTCCTTAGTGTCAGGGTCAACACTTACATATAACCAGTTTGCACAATCAGTAATACTAACTTTGTCCGGATCCGGTAGAGCTATAATAAATCGTTTATGGATAAGCACAAAATAGTAAGTGGGTGCAACAACAATCATACCTTGTTGAATCAGATCTGACATATCAATTTTGGTTTTACCTGCAATTGGCGTGTCTTCGAGTAAAACAGCCTGATACCCAAAATGTTCAGCAATTTGGGTGATCATGCCACCTACGGAGATGCCTCAGGAGTCTGCTCGGCCAACCCTGCCCAGATAGTCAACTGCAAAGGCAACTACATTGATGGCTTTGTTTTGTGCTATCGAGTACATAAAAAATAATTCCCTCTGAGTGGTTACCCCTGTGATATCACCTCTTCCAAACAGGGTGTATGCCAAACCCTTCTGAGCATAACGGAAACATGGATTCTGGATATTAGAGGCCTTAGCACCCTTGGAGGTGTAATCCGTCCTCCTTGTGATGGCAATCCAAAAATCCTTTGGCAAGAACCTATCTGGGACCGCTCCTGATCCGTACAGTGGGAGTCGGAGTATCCCTGCCAATTCCTCCATAGACAATTCATGATGGTTATTGAACAACCAGAAACACAAAGTCCCAAAATAATACCTGGTAGTGTTGATCCATCTCTTTTCAAGTTGCAATTCCAGAGTGCTGAGGAATTTGAGCGTGATGCGCTCATATGTTGGTGCTTCCAGGCTCATAAACTCTAACATCCCTAAGACGTGGAAGAAAGATCAACATGAAAAAAAAAATTAGAGGTTCTTGGAAATGTTCAAAAAGCTTGAAATAAACATCCCTTTTTCTGAGGCATTAGAACAAATTCCAATATATGCCAAGTTCATGAAAGACATCATCTCCAAGAAGCGTTCCACTGATATAGACCTGATCATCCTAACTGAAACATGCAGTTCCATTCTCCAAGGCATGAAAATCCCAGTGAAAAAGAAAGACAGGGGATTGGTTACTATTCCATGCATTATTGGTGATAGAAAATTCAAGAAGGCTCTGATTGACTTAGGAGCAAGTGTAAGCTTGATGCCATTATCCATCTATAAGAAATTAGGCATTGACACCGTTCAAGATACTCGAATGACACTTCAGTTTGCGGATCGCTCTGTTAGGCGACCCGATGGGATTGTGGAAGATGTTCTTGTAAAAATTGACAAGTTTGTTTTCCCAGTTGACTTCGTCATTCTGGAAATGCCCGAAGATGAGGAGATTCCTGAATGGATTAGATCTAGACCACGCCGGTGGGAAGATTTAAGACCATCACCACCATCAGATGTCACTGAAGAACCCAAAATAGGGGTAAATCTGAAGCAGCTACCAACAAATTTGAAGTATGTATTTATGGATACTGAAAAAAATGACCAGCTATTATCAATGCCAGTCTACAAAGTGTCCAAGAAGCAGAACTCATTCAAGTGCTAAAAAAATACAAAGGCGCAATCGGATGGGAAATTGAGGACTTGAAAGGTATAAGCCCGACCGTTTGCATGCACAAGATCTTAATGGAAGATGATCACAAACTGGTGGTGCAACCACAACGAAGACTTAACCCAACAATGAAAAAAGTGGTACGCAAAGAGGTTGTAAAATTGTTGGATGCATGCTTAATTTATCCTATTTCCAACAGTTCATGGGTAAGTCCAGTCCATGTGGTACCAAAAAAAGGGGGCACTACGGTGATAAAAAATGAGAAGAATGAGTTAATTTCAACCAGAACTGTTACAGGTTAGAGTGTGCATCAACTACAGGAGACTAAACATGGCAACATGAAAGGACCACTTTCCGTTACCATTCATTGATCAAATGCTGGAAAGGTTATCCGGACACGATTACTATTGTTTCCTAGATGGGTACTCGGGGTACAACCAGATTGCGGTTGCCCCTGAAGATTAAGAGAAGAGTGCATTCACATACCCCTATGGTATTTTCGCTTATAGAAGAATGTCATTTGGGTTGTGCAACGCACCAGCCACTTTTTAAAGGTGTATGACATCAATCTTTGCTGACACGCTCGAAAAGCATATGGAAGTATTTATGGATGACTTTTTAGTATTCGGTTCTTCATTTGATAAATGTTTAACTAACTTGTCACTTGTGTTAGAAAGATGCCAGCAAACAAATTTGATCCTGAATTGGGAAAAGTGCCATTTCATGGTACGTGAAGGTATAATGTTAGGACACAAGATCTCCAACCGAGGTATTGAAGTAGACATAGCAAAAGTTAAGGTAATAGCTAATTTACCACCTTCGATAAATGAAAAAGGCAATTTTTGGTCTTGGGTTAACACGGCCTGTTGTCGCATCACGCGAAAAACCGGCGGGAAAACAAGAACAACAGAGCCGCCACCGTGCGTTATTTATCCCAAAAGAGGGAAAGGAAACGCTCAGAGTAAACCTGGAAAGAACATGGTCTCGCGACCAAAGAGAATGGGTTCGGGAGTCGGTTATGCGAAGGGAAGGTATTAGCACCCCTACGCATCCGTAGTACTCTACGGGATCCACGCACAAAAGGAAGGAAAATGGTTGCTAAACGCTGCTCAAACACACACACACACTGGCTGAAAGAGACACAAGAAACTGACTGAAACTGACTCGGCAGGACATCGTATCCTGGGCCTACTTAGTCTATCAGGCATAGACATCAGAGTCGAAGTAGTTCGGACTGGGAAACAACACATGCTCGCTAGGATGTCGCATCCTATGCATACGTATCTTCTCGGACGAGAGAAGAATCAGAGCACTCGTAGCTCGGCTGACACACACACAAACAAACACTGGCAAGGGCAAACGTGGAGCCTGAATGCCAATCACTGGACTCACATCAGCATCCGAACCAGAACACACACAAGAAGGCAAACATGGAGCCCAAATGCCAATCACTGGACTTACATCAGCATCCGAACCAAACACACGCACACTGGAACCTAACTGCCACTCGATGGACTTACATCAGCTTCCAAGCACACAACAAGACAAAACAAAGACACAGGCGCCCGGAGAGATCTGCTCATCTCCTGCCTACGTACCTCATCTGGTATGAGGATCAGGGCGACGTAGTTCCTCTACAGAGGGATAAAGGACTAGCCTAACCAGATAACAGAGGGAGACACAACTAGGGAGACTACGACTCGAGCCTAGATGTTATCATGCAAAATCATCCCTAAGTTAAGGTTTCTAGCTAACTGGCACAGGGAGCCAGCCTATCCTAATCATGACTTGCACAGGAAGCAAGCCACACACACACTTGACTTGCACAGGAAGCAAGCCAAGCAAAACCTAACTTGCACAGGAAGCAAGTCTAAACTAACCCTAACTTGCACAGGAAGCAAGTCAAACAAACATACAAGCACAGATAGCACACACTATACACAAGCAAGTGGCTCAAACAAGGGTTAGGTTTTAGTCGAGGGGTCATATCAACCTCAACAAACAAACCTCTGGAACTGGGTAAATGGTGCTCTTAACCTTGCCATTGAGGGGCTAAGGTGAAGCAGATGAAAGGTGAGTGAAGATAAGACTTCACAGCTCCTATCCCTGGCCTGGGAGAGCTTAAGACAAGAATGTGTGGGTTCAGAAAGTGGGAACCCTGCTACACATTTGAAACTGACTCAACTGTACAATTGTACAAGATCTTGGGTTTGTATCTGCAATGCATCAACACAGTGGTGTGAGCAAAGCAGATGACACACAGAATAGCAGGGGATAGATTGCATATCCCTTGGGTTCTGCCAATTGCCTCTTCACTTAGGAGGTCTTTGACTCTATGCAAGGACAAAATTAAACATCCACAAACATTGCCTCTTAAGGAGGACTTCAGACAGATGCCTGGCCAAGTAACAGGCCAGGTCTTCCAGACTACATGAAGATTAGAAATATACCTCAATGCAAATTGCTTATACAAGCAAAGCAAAGCAAAAGTTCACAAGGAACTGAGCAACTAAAAGCACCTGAAATAGTCAAGCAGACATTAGTATGCAACTTCAAAACAAAGCAAAAGGAAACAGACATTAACAGTTAGTCAGAAGCAAATGAATGTGCAAGGCACAGGGCTTAAGGCTTGAGCCAAGCCACCTACAAAACAAACAAGTTAATCAATGATATTCAAGCAAGCTCAATCAAAAAGAGTTGGTCTCATTGGTCATTTGTTGGTCAACCTGAAAACATGAGCTCAAAGGTGAGTAACAGGACCACTAGGACAAGCCTAGGGTCAAAAGGGAATGAGAAAGTCAAAACAGCAAATGACAAGTGTCCAAAATCATGTTCAAACATTCAAGAAACAAAACCAATTGGGTTCACATTCATATCAATCATCATCATCATTTCATGATCAAATTAGGTCAAGGTATAGCAAACAGAAGCTCATAGAAGTCAACAGCAAGACTTAACTTAAAACCAATCATAATCAATTCCAAAAATCACCAAATAAATCATGATCAATCACAACCCACAGCATGGTAAGCATGTCAAATTTCATCTTATTTGGACAAGTGGAAGGCAGTCAATGAAAATCAGAAAGTCAAAGCAATTTTGAACATGCTCAAAGAAGTCAACCAAACATGCATCAACTTAGAAAAATCATAAATCAGAAATGGTGTATGATAAATGAATGGGACTAAAACCATGGCAAAGCTTAAGATGTCTAGTTATCTCATGTAAAATTTCATGTCCATCTAATAAAGTATGAGAATTTCACAAATGAAATGGGAACATGTGTCACCAAAAGTCAACATTTGACTAAGCAGGGGAGAAAATCTCAAACAATTAGGAAATGTCACAAATAATTCCAGGAAAATTCACATGTAAACTAGACATACAAGAGTAGGTTCATACAAAAAATCAATTCATTTGGAGGTCAAGAAGCATGGATCCAAAAATCATGAAGTTGGACATCAATGGTGTGACACAAATTGTCACACCCTAATTCAAAAAATCATAACTCACAAACCAGCAATGATAAATTCACAAACTCTACACCAAAATCACTATGAGTGTGTCTAGTTTAAGCACAAAAAATTTGGGAGCCATTGGATAAAGTATCATCATTTCACAAATGTTTTGGCAAAGTGTACAAAATATGCATACATGTCACAAACCCTCATACCAATTAAAATCCACTCATCAAAAAAATCTGGAAAAATCATGATAAAAAACTAGAGATTCAGATGAACACAATGCAAAAATTCCCATGAAATTTGGATTTAAAATGAACAAGTTATGATTTTTACAATTTGGAGTAATCAAATGAAATAAATATTAAAAGAAAAATAAATTGAACATGATTTAATGGTCTTAGTAGTCACGGTGGCATACTTGTAATAAATGGGAAATTAATCAAAACGGCGCGCAGCGATTAGGAGTCGTGGCAGGGAGGCATTGGCTTCATGGTAAAAGAACAGTACAGCCATGCAAGCGAAATACAACAGCAACCAATGCGTTTGAAAAGAAAATTTTGGGCAGACTTCTTTAGGGTTCGCGCTACAGTACTTCACCCCCTCAACCACTCGTGAAAATTTTTAGTGCCCAGAAAGTGAAATTAAATAGGGCATTCGAACCAACACTCCATGCTCATCAATATTACAGCAACCAAATTCATGGAATCATGCTCACAAGAAAGATCAAAGCACAAACGCATTCACACATGAAACTTTAAGGCAACATAACTTCCTTAATATGCGACCATTTTCGATGATGTAAAGCTTAAAACAATCAGCATTGCAAGATCTACATAATGCACAACATGATTTTGAAAAATGAGAGATGCGAAAACCATACCAGATTTGAAGAACTGAGATGAATCGTGGTTTTTTGGCCTCAATCAGCTAGAACAGATGCACACTCATGCTCCAAATGATGAATGATGAAGGAAGTTCAGCTCAAGAAAGCTTGGTTTGGCTCTAATCAACTTCTGCCATTAATGGAGCTCGGCAAAAACAGTCCATGAAAGTGGTTTCCAGTTGAGATTTGAGGCTTGAAATCAGCTCCAAATGGTGGGTATATGATGTAGCAAGCAAGGCAATGTTGTGTGCTTCACAATTTTTCACAAAAGATTCAAAGATGGAAAGATGGAGATTTTTGAGAGAGTGAGAATTCTGTTGGTTTTTGTGGCTGCTAGGGGTTTCATTTAGCAGAAAAAGATGTCCAAATACTCTGTTTAAGAGTACAAATCAAAGCTTCATGAAAATATGGGATAGAGTTGTTGAGAAATGTACTTTTTTTCCAATTTTCAAGCAAGTTGGCATGGGTGTATGTACTTGCACGAATTTGACTTTGTAACATGACCAAAACCACATTTCTGAACTATTTCAATTGGCCAAATGGTTTAAAAATGATTATTTTGAAAAGTCAAAATTCAACTCACTTGAAATTAATTAAGGCAAGTTCAAAAATGCCATTTTGATTGGTGAAGTTTTGGTGAATGAAATTTACATTTTTGGAAAGAGGGAATCAAATGTGACTTGTAGGAAAAAACCCCACCCAAATTGGCCAAATGGTTTGAGAGATATGGCCTTTTGAAGTTCAAAAATTTCTGAAAACGATTCGATCATAACTTGCCAACCATACATGGGAATTGAGAGTTCTTGGACTTTTTGGAAATGGGAGAACAAGATCTTCAACTTTCATGTTGGGCAAAAATTCATTTGAAGCTTGTATCATGATGTAAGTTTGAGGATCAAGACTTTCCATTTTTGGCAGGTTTCAATTACAGGTCCAGTTTCCATTTTTGGAAATTTCTGATCTGGCTTCAAATTCTTCCATGATGGTGTTTGAAAAGATATATGAGGACTATTTGGACATGAATAAGCTCTCTCAAACCAAATCCCATCATCAAATCACTGATTAAATGGACAGTTGACCAACAGTTGACTTTTAGGGTTTCTGACTGATTGTGCATTGACTGATGACTTCTGAACATCCAATCCTTGACCTAAACACTTCAAATGGATCCCCAAGTCATGTGAACATGTTGGACCAACCCTAGGGCCTTGGCTCCTTGAGAATTGTGCTTGCTTGCTTGACTGACTGATCTCCTGACCAGTTTGACCTAATTTCTTGATTGGCTTGCACTTGAGGCAAATGGGACAATGCAATGCTATGCAGTGGACCATGATATGCTATGACCTAATATGAGAATGTATGTACAATGATAGGTGCAAATTTGAGGTGCTACAGCTTCCCCTATTCAATCAGCTGGGAACCCGAACGGATGAGAGCAACGGCTGTCAGACTTTCAGGGTAAACAGGGATTGAATACCAAGAACCGTAGAAATTTGCACTCTGCCGGATATGATACAAGAAGAACCACGTCATTTACTGATGACGCCCGCAATTGACAACTTCAGAAAAGCGAAACCATTTACCGATGGTTAGAAACTGGTAGCTTGATATTTACCGATATCAACTTCAGCGAGACCATTTACCGACGGCTGCTGGGAAACAACTTCTGAAAAGCGAAACCATTTACCGATGGTTAAAAACTTGATATTTACCGATATCAACTTCAGCGAGACCATTTACCGATGGCTGCTGGGAAACAACTTTGATGCAAAAAGGAAGCAAGACCATTTACCGATGGTGGCTTCAAAGAAACTTGACATTTACCGATATCAACTTCAACTCGACCATTTACCGATGGCTACTGCAACTGGGGATCTGATATTTACCGATATCGAAGAAAACGGGGCCATTTACCGATGGCGTCTCCACTTGGGGAGGAACAAAATCTTTGTGGTGTAATCAGACAAGACGTTTACTGACGACTTCTGGGGATCTTGATTTTAGCAACAAGGAAACAAAGCATGACCAGACATTTACCGATGACTGGGATGAGACTCGACGTTTACCGACATCGAAAGATGATGTTTACCGACATCCAAAAACGACCAGACATTTACCGATGACCGGTGAACACTTCACTAAGGGAAAAAACAAATATTTGCAACTGGAAACCAGATAGGACATTTACCGATGACTCTACTGGGGATCTCTAGCTGGGGATTATCAGACATTTACCGATGACTGCAGAAAAGACTCGATGTTTACCGACATCGAAAGATGATGTTTACCGACATCAAAAAATGACCAGACATTTACCGATGACTGGGGAGAAAACCCGATGTTTACAGACACCGAAACAATGGTGTTTACCGACACCAAAAATGATGACCAGACATTTACTGATGACTGGGGGAATATCCGATGTTTACAGACACCGAAACAATGGTGTTTACCGACACCGACAATGATGACCAGACATTTACTGATGACTGGGGAGAAAACCCGATGTTTACAGACACCGAAACAATGGTGTTTACCGACACCAAAAATGATGACCAGACATTTACTGATGACTGGGGAGAAAACCCGATGTTTACAGACACCGAAACAATGGTGTTTACCGACACCAAACAAAGAAACACACGCGGGTGCTAGTATGACACTTACCGGTATCACAAGAACGACTTTTTTAGATATGTCAAGGCAAGGTTGACCACTTGCTGGGGGTCTCACTGGGGAGAAACAAACTTTCTGTCACCAACGGGTGAGGTAATAAACTTCTGTGGGGATATCAATCCTGAATGCTGTCAAGAGCAACTGTAGCAGACTTGCTGTGCTGATGTTGAATGAAATGATCCGCCTCTGCCGGGGATACGGTCTGGTGAGGTTAACACATGAATGCATATGTTTGAATTTTTCTATGGCGTAATGCTCCATATTGAATGGGAATGCTACGCAGTTTGAGGATGCAATGATTACTAAAATGCAAAAATGCAAAAATGATGAAAAACTCCGGCTGGGGAGCCAAAACTGATCGGGTACTCCAACTCTGCGGGGAGACTCTGCAGGGAGAGCAACGACTTCTCACTCATGTTGGAGAATAGCACTGCTGCTGGGGGAAGGTAAACTCCGCTGGGGATATCCTTCAGTCCACAGATAGGATAAATGCTGGAGATAAATTTCAATGAACCTGCCTCACTCGGGGAGGAAATCGGCAAATACAGGCCTGCTGGGGATAGGCAATCCTTAGATCTGTTGGGGAATAGAAGGCACTATCCACAGACGTCTCCGCAGGGGAACATAGCTCTGATAGCTTCCAAACTTGCTTGGGGAAAATATCTGCTGAGGAAACGTCCTCACAGATGCCAATCCTGAAAAACAGCACAACAAAATGCCCCCAGGGGATACATGGACAAGATACGCTCAAGTGTCCTCAACATTCAAAATGATTTTCAAATGTTTTGTCATCCTGCACGTTATTGTGTAGCCTTCATGTTCTTATATATGCAATGCTTATCAAAAATTCGGACATTTTTGCAAACAAAACAGTAAAAATAAAAACAAAAGAGCCATTTATCTGAATAACGACTTTTATTGATTGAAAATGTGCCCGAAGAGGCAAATACATTGGGAAGCAATTCCTAGAAAGAGGTAATTGCGCGTAAAAGGAAAAATCTATCCTAATGGCAATGTGAACACGGCATCCACTATTTCCCAATTCTGTTATAACTCACAGATCATCAGTTTTCCTCCCAACTCCTTGCTTTCTGAGAAGAATGACTGGACGGATCACATCTTTCGAGATGGCAGATGACAAAGCTTGATGAAGTACAGACAACTCAGACTGTAGTCTTCGCTTTAATCCCTCTTTTGGCTGGATCGCCCTTTCGGGTTTTCAATCCACCGGGATACCCATTTTTGCCTAAGCCGCCCTTGCGGGTTTTCGACTTACCGGGTGTACAAATTCTTTTCATTTTATCCCTAATTTTTGCCCGAACCTTTTCTTTCTGTTTTTTGGTTCGCCGGGATGCCCTTTTTTTGCCTGGACTCTTTTTCTTTTTGTCCAGCGGGTCAATTTATGCGAAGTATTTTTTGACTACATCTGAGTTAACAGGAGACGGAAAGTCTTCACCATCCATAGTTGTAAGCATCAAGGCTCCACCGGAGAAGACCTTCTTCACAACATACGGACCTTCATAATTAGGAGTCCACTTGCCCCTGTTATCTGCACCGGGAGGGAGGATCCTCTTCAAAACTAGATCACCGATCTGATAGCTTCGAGGACGCACTTTCTGATCAAAGGCTCGCTTCATCCTTCTCTGATACAACTGTCCATGACATACAGCTGCTAGCCGTCTCTCCTCGATAAGGCTCAACTCGTTAAACCTTGTTCGAATCCACTCGGCTTCGTCCAGCTTGACATCCAATAAAACTCTCAGAGAAGGAATCTCCACTTCAACAGGTAGGACAGCTTCCATACCATACACAAGGGAGTAAGGGGTTGCCCCGGTCGACGTACGTACTGAGGTACGGTACCCATGCAAAGCGAAAGGCAGCATCTCATGCCAATCCTTGTACGTAACGACCATCTTCTGCACAATCTTCTTGATATTCTTGTTTGCCGCTTCTACAGCACCATTCATCTTCGGTCTGTAAGGAGAAGAATTGTGATGTTCAATCTTGAAATCTTTACAAAGCTCTTTCATCATCTTGTTATTGAGATTCGAACCATTGTCAGTGATGATTCTCTCAGGAACTCCATAACGACATATGATTTCTTTCTTGATGAACCGGGTAACCACTTGTTTGGTAACGTTAGCATAGGAAGCTGCTTCCACCCATTTGGTGAAATAGTCAATCGCTACCAAAATGAAGCGATGTCCATTCGAAGCAGTAGGCTCAATCTTCCCAATCATATCAATGCCCCACATGGCAAACGGCCAAGGCGAATTCATGACATTCAGAGGGCTTGGTGGTACATGCACCTTATCAGCATAAATTTGACACTTATGGCACTTCCGAGCATACTTGAAACAATCGGATTCCATAGTCATCCAGTAATAACCCGCTCTCAACAATTTCTTAGCCATTGCATGTCCGCCGGCATGAGTACCGAAGGAACCTTCATGAACTTCCTGCATTAACATGTCTGCCTCGGGTCTGTCCACGCATCTGAGCAAGACCATGTCAAAGTTTCTCTTATACAGCACATCATCCTGATTCAAATAGAAGCTTCCAGCTAGCCTCCTCAGGGTTTTCTTGTCATTCTTCGACGCACCTTCAGGATACTCCTGAGTCTTGAGGAAGTTCTTGATGTCATAATACCACGGCTTCTCATCAATCACAACAGACTCGGCTGCAAACACATACGCAGGCCTCTCGAGTCGATTCACCGCAACATGTGGCACATGATTCCACCAATGAACTTTGATCATAGAAGACAAAGTTGCCAAAGCATCAGCCATTTGATTCTCATCCCGGGGGACATGATACAACTTCACCTTCTTGAAGAACGTCAGTATTCTTCTGGTGTAATCTCTATACGGAATCAAATGCGGCTGGTTCGTATTCCAATCTCCATTGACTTGATTGACCACTAGAGCGGAATCTCCAAATATATCAAGAGTTTTGATCCTCAGATCAATGGCTTCTTCTATCCCCATGATACAAGCCTCATACTCAGCTTCGTTGTTGGTGACGTCAAACGTCAATCTGGCAGAAAAAGGTATATGAGCACCTTTAGGATTGATCAACACTGCCCCAACACCGTTACCGTTCATATTCACAGCCCCATCAAACATCAGTGTCCATTTGTCATCCGGATCCGGTCCTTCCTCGACAAGAGGCTCTTCGCAATCTTTCATCTTAAGATACATGATGTCTTCATCAGGGAATTCAAACATCATAGGCTGATAATCTTCAATCGGTTGCTCGGCGAGGTAGTCTGACAGAATACTACCTTTGATGGCCTTTTGTGACGTGTACTGAATATCATATTCTGTTAGAATCATCTGCCAACGAGCAACGCGTCCGGTGAGAGCTGGTTTCTCAAAGATGTACTTCACTGGATCCATCTTAGAAATCAATAAGGTAGTATGGTTCAACATATACTGCCTCAGTCGGCGAGCAGCCCAGGCCAAAGCACAGCAAGTTTTCTCGAGCAGTGAATATCTTGTTTCACAGTCGGTAAACTTTTTGCTAAGGTAGTATATGGCATGCTCTTTTCGACCAGACTCGTCATGCTGTCCCAATACACACCCCATCGAGTTCTCAGTCACTGACAGGTACATTATCAGAGGTCTCCCTGGAACTGGAGGTATAAGGATTGGAGGTTTCTGTAAATACTCTTTTATCTTGTCAAAAGCTTTCTGACAATCATCATTCCACTTGATCGCCTGATTCTTTCTTAGCAGTTTGAAAATTGGTTCACACGTGGCAGTTAGGTGAGATATGAACCTTGCAATGTAGTTCAATCTCCCTAAAAACCCACGGACTTGCTTCTCCGTTTTCGGTTCAGGCATCTCTTGAATAGCTTTGACTTTCGCTGGATCAACCTCAATCCCTTTCTCACTGACAATGAAGCCTAAAGCTTCCCTGATCTCACCCCAAACGTACACTTGTTCGGATTCAACCTCAGCTTGAACTTTCTCAACCGGTCAAACAGCTTCTGCAAATTAACCAGGTGCTCCTCTTCTGTCTGCGACTTCGCAATCATATCATCTACGTACACTTCAATTTCTTTGTGCATCATGTCATGAAAAAGAGTCGTCATTGCCCTCTGATAGGTAGCACCAGCATTCTTTAGCCCAAATGGCATCACCTTATAGCAGAACGTGCCCCAAGGTGTAATGAATGTCGTCTTTTCCATGTCCTCTGGCGCCATCTTGATCTGATTATATCCAGAGAAACCATCCATGAAAGAGAATACCGAGGATTGAGCCGTATTATCAACCAATACATCAATGTGAGGTAATGGGAAATCATCTTTCGGACTCGCTCTATTCAAATCCCGGTAATCGACACACATTCTGACTTTACCATCCTTCTTCGGCACAGGAACGATGTTGGCCACCCATGGGGGATAACTTGTAACAGCCAAAAAACCTGCATCCCACTGCTTCTGAACCTCTTCCTTGATCTTAGTTGCCATGTCAGGACTCGTTCTACGAAGCTTCTGCTTGACCGAAGGACATCCTTCTCTAAGAGGTAATCGATGCACCACAATGTCTGTATCCAAACCAGGCATATCTTGATATGACCAGGCGAATATCTCCACATATTCTCTCAGCATCTCAATCAGCCTCCTCTTGACAGAGTCCTCTAAAGCAGCCCCAATCTTGATTTCTCTTTTGGCGTCCTCAGTACCCAAATTAACAACCTCCAACTCCTCCTGATGAGGTTGGATGACCCTTTCCTCCTGCTTCAGCAATCTGACCAATTCTGCAGGAAGTTCACAGTCTTCCTCACTCTCCTCTTCAGCTTGGTAGATGGGATTGTCGAAATCATACTGAGCCATAACAGAACTGTTCATAGTGAATGCCATAAGATCGCTTCTGCATGTTTAATGCTTTGTTTTAGAAAAAGAGTTCAATAAAGTCACAAAAAACAAAAACATTGCCATTTTTATTGTTTTTGAAAAAGGATGAAAACAAAAAATAGAAAGACAGGGATCACAAAGTTTGATTTCAAAAAATGTCCTTCATTAATGATAATCATTAAAACATGATGAGGCCCTACAATGAATCACTACGCCTTGGGCAGATCGTAGGATTTTCATGCAAAATGACAAAACAACAGAAAATTACTCTGTCAGAAGAGTAACTTGAACCACTTCTTCAGCCGTCCAGTTGTTGATAGACCCCCCTGGTGCACACGGGCGAACCCAGTTGTCCAGATCACAATCACTGTCACAGTCTTCACTACCGGTTGCAGAGACGTCGCCATGATTCATCAGCCCAGCGCTGGTAAAAGTACTCGGACCCGCTTGACCATTCTGCTCTGCTTGGAGAGGCTCGTAACCAACGCCAAATTTGTCTTCTTTGACAGGCAAATCCACCATCTTGCCCCAGCCTTCAGCTTTGCCAGAATCAACAACCTCCTTAGCCTGCTTGTAAGAAGTAATTGAAGCACCTGGCTTCCTCTGCTCAGCGTACGCCACTTTCTCAAGAGCCACAGTCTCAAACGCCTGGCATAAGGTTTCGTGGATCTCGCCATCCACCTCAACATACTTGAACGAGGATAGATGACTCACCAGAATCTCTTCTTCACCGCACACAGTCACAATCTGACCGTTCCAGACATACTTGAGCTTTTGATGGAGAGTCGACGAGACTGCCCCTGCTGCATGAATCCATGGACGCCCCAATAAACAACTATAGGCGGGCTGGATGTCCATAACATAGAAGATGATATCGAATACCTCAGGACCTATCTTCACAGGCAAGGTAACTTCCCCACACACAGAACGTTTGGAGCCGTCGAAAGCACGAACGATCAGGTCACTGGGAGTAAGCACAAACCCTTCCACATCAATCTTCTTCAGAATCTGCTTAGGCAACACATTCAGCGACGACCCGGTGTCTACCAATACGTGAGACAACACTGCCCCCTTGCACTCCATGGTGATGTGCAAGGCTTTGTTATGGTTCCGCCCTTCAGGCGGTAAGTCCAGGTTGGTGAATCCTACACCATGCCTGGTGCTCACATTGGCCATCACACCCTCCAGTTGATTGACAGAAATCTCCTGAGGCACGTAAGCCAGATTCAACATCTTCAGCAAGGCATTACGGTGTGCCTCAGAGCACAACAACAGTGAAAGTATAGAAATCTTGGACGGAGTTTGATTCAACTGATCTACAATCTTGTAGTCACTCTTCTTGATTATCTTCATAAACTCCTCCACGTCCTTCTCAAATGAGCCCTCGGGCGCTTCCTTCTGGACAGGTTCTTCCTCAACCACAGCTTGCTTACCCTTTGCTTTGGCGAGAGCCTCAGCATTATTGTCCCTCAAAGGCTGCGGTGCGAACAGACGACCGCTTCTGGTAAAACCTCCTGGACCCCCTACATTATCCACAGCCGGACCAACAGTTGCAGGAACTCTATTCGGTAAACCAATTGTCACTGGAGCTTGATTCACTGGTCTCGTCTGACTTTCAGCCCTTCTGTTACTGCGGTAAGCATTATCATACTTCCACGGCACGGCTCTACTATTCTCAACAGCCCTTCTTCCAGACGCGGCGATAGTAGTTGGAGCACTGATGGTTACAGGCACGGAAATGGTAACTGGGGTACCATTTGTTGCAGGTGCACTAACGACCCTTTGTCCACGTTCTTCAGACGGTTTAAAGTAAATGGTGATAGTTGACACTGTTCCACGATCTTTTACAGCCCTACTGAATTGCAAACAACCCTCATCCATCATACCCTGGATACCGGCCCTTAACTGGTCGCAACCATTCTCAGATTCTGCACAGCCCAAACAATCCTCATCACAGCCCGAGTAGACACCCCCATTCAGCAGACGGCCCTTCACAACTAGCAGAGAAGTCTGAACATCATCAACATTAACAACCAGATCTTCAGCTTCTTTCCCCTCAATATTGTTCACTCTATGCCCACCATGCTGAGGCATAGGGTTGTTTACGACGTTAGGCACTGGAGCGAAGTTGATTGCCTTGGCATCGATCAAATCTTGGACCTTGTGCTGGAGAGCCCGACACTTCTCAGTATGATGCCCTGGTGCCCCAGAGTGAAAGTCACAACGGACGTTGGCGTCGTACCCAGGAGGCAATACTGTAGGCGGAGCCATTGTACGCAACTCAACCATCCCCAACCTGAGTAGTTCGGGCAGCAGTTCGGCGTACGACATGGGTAGCGAATCAAAACGTCGATCAGGCATCCTTTGTCTGGGCTGATACGGACGTTGTTGTTGTTGTTGTTGCGGTTGTTGAACTCTTTGTTGTTGTTGTTGACGAGGTTGAGGTGCCGGAATGGTCACTGCAGCAGCTTGACGGTATTCAATTCTGTTCTGATCTCTGCGGTGTTGAACAGCATTAGTTTCACCCTCTCTTCGACGAGGTGCCCCAGCAAATGGCTTCTTAGAAGAAGAGGAACCAGCATCTTGGATCTTCCCAGTTTTAATCAAGCTCTCAGTCCTCTCTCCACAAATGACAACATCAGAAAAACTACCGAATGGGCAGCTCCCCATCCGGTCCATAAACACACCCTGAAGAGTACCGATAAACATATCTGTCAACTCCCTCTCCAGCATAGGGGGTTGAACTCTAGCAGCCAGTTCACGCCACCTCTGGGCGTACTCCTTGAAGCTCTCATTGGATTTCTGACAAAGACTCTGCAGCTGAGTCCGGCTCGGTGCCATGTCCATGTTGTGTTTGTATTGCCTCAAGAAGGCCTCACCCAGATCCCTCCAGCATCGGATCGAATCTCTCTTCAATTCCATGTACCAGTCCAAAGAAGCCCCAGATAGACTATCTTGGAAAAAATACATCCACATCTTTTCATCATCGGTATACGCAGAGATTTTTCGATAATAAGCCTGCACATGGGTGCGAGGGCAAGAAGTACCGTTGTATTTATCGAAGGACGGTGCTTTGAACTTGTAAGGGATTCTCAAACCTTCCACCAACCCCATATTGGTAACATCAAAACCGAGAGAATTCTGACATTCCATAGCTCGGATTTTCTCAGCAAGGGCATCAACTTTACGATCCCTCTCATCAACCCTTCCCAGAACGTCTTCGTCTTCACTGAGCAGAGTGAACATATCCTCTTGTCTGTCAACAATCGGAGCAGGATTACGGGCCGGGGCACGGACTGCTCTGGCATTAGCGGCATCTGGAGCAATAGGTTGACCGTTGATTCGAATACCCCCCAACTCATCACCTACAGCATAGTTGTTGATGGGTACAGCAGCAGCAACATTATTATCATTGACCGGGCCTCCCTCTGGCGGAGCATGGTTGACCGGTGGAATTGCAGCCTCTTGTCTCTGAACCATGGCTCGAAGTTCTTCTTGACCTTGTGCAACCCCTTGCATCATATTCATAAACTGGGCCATGTTAGCCTTCATCTCAGCCAACTCAGCTTGAACTTGATCCATACCTCTCTGTTGATTCAGTCTTGTTGAGTAGCGGTGCGGACGTTGATCAGCTATCCTGCCTGAACAGGAACCAAGAGTGAGAAGTCACGACCAAGAACACCTGTTATGCAAAATGATATGAGTATGGTGCTAATGATGCGTATGATGCACATGATATGTTCATTCCTCAGGCATTCAAAGAGCCTGAGTCATCCTCAAAAGATGGCAACCTGCAGCAAGAACAACATAGAAGCACAGAAACAACATACACAAGAGTGATGAGTACAAGGTGAAACCAACAACCTCATCTATATGAGTAACAGGATCATACAACAAAGTCGACAAAGAAAATCCAAACAATCGGAGTACAACAATGAATCCCATCCAACAAGCCTGGAGGTGATTCTCAACATACATATCAAAGATACAAGCTAAGACAAACGGCCTCCCGGAATGAGAGTCTTCAAGTACTGACACTGGTCTATCAACAGGTCACATTCTGAACATTCTGGCAAAAGAGTGATCTTCTCCTTCAGTTGTCGTCTAAGCTCTACCACTTCTCCTCCAAGGTGGTTCTCTGATGCCTGTCTCAAGTCTACTTCCTTCTTCAACTGGATGTCTTTATCTCTGAGTTGCTTCTCCAAGTCTCTGATCTTCTTCTGATAGCTGGCCTCAACTCTCTGCAACCTCAAGCACTCCCGGTGTTCTGCATCTAACATGCTCTCCATCTCCTCGTAGGATCTCTTCTTGCTTCTCAGTCTGCTAGCATCTTCTCCTCGCACTCCTCTGAGTTGATGAGCCAAGTTCAAACTATCAGCTTTGGCTTTGTACAACTCCATCTGGGTATCCTGCTCCTTCTCTCTCAAACGGCGATTCTCCATCAGGGCTTGCTTGTAGCGCTCCGCAGGCACACTCTCAGCAAGGATCAAAGGTGGTTGCTCGTGCAACGGCTCCATCCTATCGTAGGGTAACAACAAAGTTTCTACTCTCTCCTTGACCCAATCAGTGTAATCGGGCATAGCAATAGCAAACTTCTTCCCTAAGACAGATCCATCCTTCACACCAATAGACTTCCAAGCTCCTCCTATCTGCTCCAATCTATCCGGGTCACTCTGCTTCTCAAAATACACACTTTCTGCTACCTCAGCCTCAAGTGGTCTTCCCTTCATCACAAACCCCAACTGGCGAAGAGAAAGAACCGGGTTGTAATTGATGCAACCCCTAGTCCCTATGAGTGGCACATTACGGAATCCTCCACAGCTCATAACGACGTTACGCACATCCATCCGGTAAGATTGCCATCTGATATCATAGGAAGTAAGAGACATAACCCTCTGAGTCCACTTATGCGTGCTCTGAGCATCCACAAAAGGTCCACTGACTGGCAGGAGAGACAAGAACCATCTGAGCAAAAGCGGGAGACAACACCTGATAGCCCCACCCTTACCATGCCTACTGTGAATAGCATAGTAAGTGTCAGCCAACAGAGTAGGAACTGGATTTCCTCCAATGAAAATACTGACTGCAGCATAGTCAACAAAATTGGGCATACTCGGAAACAGGACGATCCCATAGATCATGACGGCCAACTGAGCATGAAAGGCTTCCCAACTTCCCTTCTCTGCTTCTTCTCTAGCTACCCTCAACAGAAACTTCAAAGGCAATCCTACAACATCCCCACTGGACTTCCAACTATCACTGACTTCCTTGATACCCAAATGGAGAGCTCTGGCAACAACTCTGAAATCAACCTCCTTGGGCACATCCAAGAAAGGAACCTGATACCGGACCGGGACACTCAGCAGAATGGAGTACTCCTCAAGAGTAGGCGCCAACTGATAATCTTGAAAGGTGAAACAATGAAGCTCTGGGTCGTAGAACTGTAGAAGAGTCTGCAACGGCACCGGATCGACTACCATCTTCAACAGTGTCAGAATATCTCCATACTGGTCAACAAACCCCTTCTGGTTACCACTGGTCATAAGGTTGCTCAACTCAATCAGAGACGTCAAAGGTTCACGGTGAAAGCTGTAGGAACAAGTCTTCCGCTTCAACTCTGGGACTGTTGCCATCTCTATCAGTGAACAAGCTCTGGAATGTACCTGAGAAATGATATGCATGCAGGGATTAGTTTTTTTCTTCTTTTTTTTTTTTCTCTTTTTTTTATTGCGTATTTTTTTTGAAAATAAACATGCTATGATGCAAATGATGCAGACAAGACTGGTTGGCTGTGTCTCTCAGAACACAGGATCAAAGCTTCGGCTTGAACTCGGAACCACAAATTCATCTGAAACCCAAAGTCATCTGAGACCCCAAAATTCTGAACCAATAGTCACCAACAGGATCGCAAGTCACCAACAAGTCACCAACGAGTCACCAACTGTACCTGTAATAATGATCATTCCCTCCCCACTCACGGGTGTCATCTAGGCCAGGGTAAGGTCGAGAGAAACGCAGCATAAATAACCTTTCGCAGAACATCATCATATACACACCCGAAGTATGTAACGATAATATCCCACCAGGGTCTGAACTGCTCGTGATATCAATGTTCCGCTAAGTGGCGCAATACCACCCGCTTCCCATGAATCACTCTATTCCTAAGTATCCTAGATTTCACTCATGGCCTGGGTATTGAGCCTTTTACCTCATGTAACTCCCACCCCAACAGAGAGAAACAGACAACTAGCCAGGTGAACAGATGAATATGAATGCAAACATTAATGCAAACAATAAATGCAAACAGTAAATGCAAATATATACAAATGAATGCAATAAATACGACAGCAAACAGCAACTAAACCCTATCCTAGAGAGCGCTAGGAGAGACTCGCTCAGGGAAGACGGACCAGCACAGGTCAACTTCTAATATCCCCAGCAGAGTCGCCAGCTGTCGCATCACGCGAAAAACCGGCGGGAAAACAAGAACAACAGAGCCGCCACCGTGCGTTATTTATCCCAAAAGAGGGAAAGGAAACGCTCAGAGTAAACCTGGAAAGAACATGGTCTCGCGACCAAAGAGAATGGGTTCGGGAGTCGGTTATGCGAAGGGAAGGTATTAGCACCCCTACGCATCCGTAGTACTCTACGGGATCCACGCACAAAAGGAAGGAAAATGGTTGCTAAACGCTGCTCAAACACACACACACACTGGCTGAAAGAGACACAAGAAACTGACTGAAACTGACTCGGCAGGACATCGTATCCTGGGCCTACTTAGTCTATCAGGCATAGACATCAGAGTCGAAGTAGTTCGGACTGGGAAACAACACATGCTCGCTAGGATGTCGCATCCTATGCATACGTATCTTCTCGGACGAGAGAAGAATCAGAGCACTCGTAGCTCGGCTGACACACACACAAACAAACACTGGCAAGGGCAAACGTGGAGCCTGAATGCCAATCACTGGACTCACATCAGCATCCGAACCAGAACACACACAAGAAGGTAAACATGGAGCCCAAATGCCAATCACTGGACTTACATCAGCATCCGAACCAAACACATGCACACTGGAACCTAACTGCCACTCGATGGACTTACATCAGCTTCCAAGCACACAACAAGACAAAACAAAGACACAGGCGCCCGGAGAGATCTGCTCATCTCCTGCCTACGTACCTCATCTGGTATGAGGATCAGGGCGACGTAGTTCCCCTACAGAGGGATAAAGGACTAGCCTAACCAGATAACAGAGGGAGACACAACTAGGGAGACTACGACTCGAGCCTAGATGTTATCATGCAAAATCATCCCTAAGTTAAGGTTTCTAGCTAACTGGCACAGGGAGCCAGCCTATCCTAATCATGACTTGCACAGGAAGCAAGCCACACACACACTTGACTTGCACAGGAAGCAAGCCAAGCAAAACCTAACTTGCATAGGAAGCAAGTCTAAACTAACCCTAACTTGCACAGGAAGCAAGTCAAACAAACATACAAGCACAGATAGCACACACTATACACAAGCAAGTGGCTCAAACAAGGGTTAGGTTTTAGTCGAGGGGTCATATCAACCTCAACAAACAAACCTCTGGAACTGGGTAAATGGTGCTCTTAACCTTGCCATTGAGGGGCTAAGGTGAAGCAGATGAAAGGTGAGTGAAGATAAGACTTCACAGCTCCTATCCCTGGCCTGGGAGAGCTTAAGACAAGAATGTGTGGGTTCAGAAAGTGGGAACCCTGCTACACATTTGAAACTGACTCAACTGTACAATTGTACAAGATCTTGGGTTTGTATCTGCAATGCATCAACACAGTGGTGTGAGCAAAGCAGATGACACACAGAATAGCAGGGGATAGATTGCATATCCCTTGGGTTCTGCCAATTGCCTCTTCACTTAGGAGGTCTTTGACTCTATGCAAGGACAAAATTAAACATCCACAAACATTGCCTCTTAAGGAGGACTTCAGACAGATGCCTGGCCAAGTAATAGGCCAGGTCTTCCAGACTACATGAAGATTAGAAATATACCTCAATGCAAATTGCTTATACAAGCAAAGCAAAGCAAAAGTTCACAAGGAACTGAGCAACTAAAAGCACCTGAAATAGTCAAGCAGACATTAGTATGCAACTTCAAAACAAAGCAAAAGGAAACAGACATTAACAGTTAGTCAGAAGCAAATGAATGTGCAAGGCACAGGGCTTAAGGCTTGAGCCAAGCCACCTACAAAACAAACAAGTTAATCAATGATATTCAAGCAAGCTCAATCAAAAGAGTTGGTCTCATTGGTCATTTGTTGGTCAACCTGAAAACATGAGCTCAAAGGTGAGTAACAGGACCACTAGGACAAGCCTAGGGTCAAAAGGGAATGAGAAAGTCAAAACAGCAAATGACAAGTGTCCAAAATCATGTTCAAACATTCAAGAAACAAAACCAATTGGGTTCACATTCATATCAATCATCATCATCATTTCATGATCAAATTAGGTCAAGGTATAGCAAACAGAAGCTCATAGAAGTCAACAGCAAGACTTAACTTAAAACCAATCATAATCAATTCCAAAAATCACCAAATAAATCATGATCAATCACAACCCACAGCATGGTAAGCATGTCAAATTTCATCTTATTTGGACAAGTGGAAGGCAGTCAATGAAAATCAGAAAGTCAAAGCAATTTTGAACATGCTCAAAGAAGTCAACCAAACATGCATCAACTTAGAAAAATCATAAATCAGAAATGGTGTATGATAAATGAATGGGACTAAAACCATGGCAAAGCTTAAGATGTCTAGTTATCTCATGTAAAATTTCATGTCCATCTAATAAAGTATGAGAATTTCACAAATGAAATGGGAACATGTGTCACCAAAAGTCAACATTTGACTAAGCAGGGGAGAAAATCTCAAACAATTAGGAAATGTCACAAATAATTCCAGGAAAATTCACATGTAAACTAGACATACAAGAGTAGGTTCATACAAAAAATCAATTCATTTGGAGGTCAAGAAGCATGGATCCAAAAATCATGAAGTTGGACATCAATGGTGTGACACAAATTGTCACACCCTAATTCAAAAAATCATAACTCACAAACCAGCAATGATAAATTCACAAACTCTACACCAAAATCACTATGAGTGTGTCTAGTTTAAGCACAAAAAATTTGGGAGCCATTGGATAAAGTATCATCATTTCACAAATGTTTTGGCAAAGTGTACAAAATATGCATACATGTCACAAACCCTCATACCAATTAAAATCCACTCATCAAAAAAATCTGGAAAAATCATGATAAAAAACTAGAGATTCAGATGAACACAATGCAAAAATTCCCATGAAATTTGGATTTAAAATGAACAAGTTATGATTTTTACAATTTGGAGTAATCAAATGAAATAAATATTAAAAGAAAAATAAATTGAACATGATTTAATGGTCTTAGTAGTCACGGTGGCATACTTGTAATAAATGGGAAATTAATCAAAACGGCGCGCAGCGATTAGGAGTCGTGGCAGGGAGGCATTGGCTTCATGGTAAAAGAACAGTACAGCCATGCAAGCGAAATACAACAGCAACCAATGCGTTTGAAAAGAAAATTTTGGGCAGACTTCTTTAGGGTTCGCGCTACAGTACTTCACCCCCTCAACCACTCGTGAAAATTTTTAGTGCCCAGAAAGTGAAATTAAATAGGGCATTCGAACCAACACTCCATGCTCATCAATATTACAGCAACCAAATTCATGGAATCATGCTCACAAGAAAGATCAAAGCACAAACGCATTCACACATGAAACTTTAAGGCAACATAACTTCCTTAATATGCGACCATTTTCGATGATGTAAAGCTTAAAACAATCAGCATTGCAAGATCTACATAATGCACAACATGATTTTGAAAAATGAGAGATGCGAAAACCATACCAGATTTGAAGAACTGAGATGAATCGTGGTTTTTTGGCCTCAATCAGCTAGAACAGATGCACACTCATGCTCCAAATGATGAATGATGAAGGAAGTTCAGCTCAAGAAAGCTTGGTTTGGCTCTAATCAACTTCTGCCATTAATGGAGCTCGGCAAAAACAGTCCATGAAAGTGGTTTCCAGTTGAGATTTGAGGCTTGAAATCAGCTCCAAATGGTGGGTATATGATGTAGCAAGCAAGGCAATGTTGTGTGCTTCACAATTTTTCACAAAAGATTCAAAGATGGAAAGATGGAGATTTTTGAGAGAGTGAGAATTCTGTTGGTTTTTGTGGCTGCTAGGGGTTTCATTTAGCAGAAAAAGATGTCCAAATACTCTGTTTAAGAGTACAAATCAAAGCTTCATGAAAATATGGGATAGAGTTGTTGAGAAATGTACTTTTTTTCCAATTTTCAAGCAAGTTGGCATGGGTGTATGTACTTGCACGAATTTGACTTTGTAACATGACCAAAACCACATTTCTGAACTATTTCAATTGGCCAAATGGTTTAAAAATGATTATTTTGAAAAGTCAAAATTCAACTCACTTGAAATTAATTAAGGCAAGTTCAAAAATGCCATTTTGATTGGTGAAGTTTTGGTGAATGAAATTTACATTTTTGGAAAGAGGGAATCAAATGTGACTTGTAGGAAAAAACCCCACCCAAATTGGCCAAATGGTTTGAGAGATATGGCCTTTTGAAGTTCAAAAATTTCTGAAAACGATTCGATCATAACTTGCCAACCATACATGGGAATTGAGAGTTCTTGGACTTTTTGGAAATGGGAGAACAAGATCTTCAACTTTCATGTTGGGCAAAAATTCATTTGAAGCTTGTATCATGATGTAAGTTTGAGGATCAAGACTTTCCATTTTTGGCAGGTTTCAATTACAGGTCCAGTTTCCATTTTTGGAAATTTCTGATCTGGCTTCAAATTCTTCCATGATGGTGTTTGACAAGATATATGAGGCCTATTTGGACATGAATAAGCTCTCTCAAACCAAATCCCATCATCAAATCACTGATTAAATGGACAGTTGACCAACAGTTGACTTTTAGGGTTTCTGACTGATTGTGCATTGACTGATGACTTCTGAACATCCAATCCTTGACCTAAACACTTCAAATGGATCCCCAAGTCATGTGAACATGTTGGACCAACCCTAGGGCCTTGGCTCCTTGAGAATTGTGCTTGCTTGCTTGACTGACTGATCTCCTGACCAGTTTGACCTAATTTCTTGATTGGCTTGCACTTGAGGCAAATGGGACAATGCAATGCTATGCAGTGGACCATGATATGCTATGACCTAATATGAGAATGTATGTACAATGATAGGTGCAAATTTGAGGTGCTACACCTGTGTCAGCCTATTGTTCTTGTGACATGCCCATGGCCCCCTTGACACGGCTGAGGATGGTGCCTGTCACGGCCCGTGCCAGCTGACACGGGTGGCCGTGTCAGGCTACTGTTTTCCTTTTAAGCTTCCTCTGCCTGACACGGCTCGTGTCAAGTGACACGGCCCGTGTCAAGTGACACGGGTGGCCGTGTCAGGCCTCCTGTACCGGTGTTTTTCCACTCCTTTGCTTGTCGGAATTCCACATTGTCCCACTCCGAGTTCCTCGGTTCTTCTACTTGGACCTGTCTGACAAAAACACAGATATCCCACGCGTAAAATCATAAAAATATAAGTAAAATGTAACAATGAATGGAAATGCTTAATTATTATACTGGAAGTAAAATTGCCTTGAAAAGTACTAAAATGCTTGCACAGTGTCTCAAAATCCCCAGTTTCTTATCGGCTCAGTAACGAAAACTTAATGCAAATGGTGATTGATCAAATTTTATCTTATTTATTACTGTGAAATTATATGTACACTTGCCGAGAAGTCATCAACATTCTCCTTGATTATTGCTAGACTTAAAGTTAAGCTTCAATGTTTTCTCGATCAGTAAGTCACAAGGTCCTTCCAAGATTATTCATGTACCGCTCCCTATCACATTTGAGGCAACGTCAACTTATAATGTCCAATATGGGGGTGTATCCTCGTCTATGCGTGAGCTGAATTCTACCATAAAATATTCCAATTATTTTCTCGAGGAACATGCTCTACTTCAAAATATGTAAATCGAGATGATAGACTTTGTACCTTGTGTAGATATTTTATCAATTGAGGTTCATTATCTTGGTATTGAACATAGACTTGGTTAGAAACCGGTTGTGAATCACTTTTGACTTTTAATTTAGATGCCTCATTTCTAGGGCGACGACCATGCTGGCAATGGGGGCTTCATACTTTGCTTGATTGTTTCTAGCCTTGAGATCAAACTTTAGTGCTTTCTCGATCAGTAAATCACCAAGTCCTTCCAAGAGCATTCATGTGTCTCTCCCTTTCACATTTGAGGCATCGTCAACTTATAATCTTCACTATGGGGGCGTCTCCTCATTTCTGGGTGAGCTGAATTCTGCCACAAAATCTGCCAGAACCTGGGACTTGATGCTTCCCATTGGGATGTATTGAATATCATACTCTGAAATTTCTATCGCCCAGGACACCATCCGCCTCGCCGGATATGTTTTTTTCAAGAGTTGTCAAATAGGATAGTTGGTTTCATGAGGATCTTGTGACCCTAGAAATAGGGTCACATCTTTCTCGTTAGGACAACGACCTTCAGTTCTAGTTTCTCGATCTTGTGGTAATGTGTTTTGTGCCTTTGAACACCTTGATTATGAAATACACTAGAATTTATGATTTATCCATCTCTTAGATGAGTACTAAGGTTATTGCCTAGTTTGTAACTAAGAGGTAGAGGAGTAGCGGCGCTTCCTCTCCTGGGCGAGTGAGAACGGGAGGAGATGTGAGAAAGGCTTTCACCTTTGAGAAATCCTCCTCCCATTTTGTAATCCACTCAAACGTCTCTTTTTTCTTCAGGGCGGAAAAGTAAAGTAAAGCCTTGTTGCCTGCACATGAGAGGAACCTAGATAGGTAAACGAGGCAATCTGTAAGCTCCTGGCCTTCCTTGATATTTATGGGGCTTCTCATATCGATGAGAGTCTAACAATTGTTTGGATTGGCTTGAATTCCTTTCTACGCCAGCAGTTCCCAAGAAACTTTCCATATTTAACCCCGAAAGAACACTAGGCAGGATTCAAGCACATGTTATATTTCCTAACCGATTATAGGACATCATCTAAGTCTGTAGCATGAATGGACCTCTCAATGGTATTCACTATCATGTCGTTGACATAGACCTTTATGTTCCACTCTGTCTGGTGGGAGAATATAATATCCATGAGTCTCTAGTATGTGGTGCCAACAATATTGAGATCGAAGGGCATGACATTGTAGTAGTAGTTAGCATGATTTGACATGAAGGTTGTCTTGGGAGAGTCAAGGGGATCCATGCAAATATGAATGTACCCTGAGTAGGCATCCTTGAAACTCAATGTTCGATAACTTAAGGACCCATCAATCAGGTGGTCAATGTATGGAAAATGATATGGGTTCTAGGGAAGGTGGTATTTAGGTCGGTGAAGTCTACACACATACACCTCTTGTTCACTTCTTTTCTCACTCACACTAGCTAACCATGTGGGATACTTTATTTCTATGATAAACCTAGGGCTAGACAAATTTCCTACTTCCTCATTAATGGTAAATCTCTTTTCTTCACCAGCTTTCCTCTTTCTCTGCGCTATTGGTTTGGAAAAAGACTCGATGCGAGGCGATGACACACAACTCTAGTGTTTATTCCCTAAATGCTAGAGGGATCCCAAGCAAACAAGTTAACGTTTCTGACGATTTGTTCGACTAGCTTGCGTTCTTATTCCTCGGTAAGCGATGTGTCTATCTTTATCACCTTATGGACTCGGTGGGCATGAGTCTTTCGTTGTCAACTTCTAGTCTGGGATCCCAGCAACCGATGTCTGCCTTCAGGGCTTCGAGAAGTGGAGCTCCCACATGGAAGATCTCTTCCCTTTCCATTGTTGAGTTGTTTTGGTAATAATTGATGCGGTGTTTCGCAAGTATACGAACGCGTCAGAGTAATATAAAAGATTATCGAATCCACAAAGAACAAGTGTCAATCTATCGTTATCTATTGTTATGGTGTTTATCAAAGGCAGTCAAAATAAGTGTTTTTAGGGTGTGCAAGGAAAAGTCAAGTATTGAATAAAGTTCAATTAATAAAGATAGGATCGAATGTAATTCACGTAATCAATTGATAATCCAAGTACTTGCTAGTAGAGCTACTTATGGGCAGTGTTTCCTACTTTGAAAAGAACTAATTTAACAGGAACTGTCGCTTTCGCGTATTCAGAACCGAGTTGTACTCCCTAATCAAACCCTTTTATTGTCACTTATAAAAAGGCGCGCATTGCGTTAGAGTAGTAAACCTATTTTTAAGAAATATAGTGTCTTGACTAAGTTGAAAAGTATTATAACCTGGATTTCTTAACCAAAAGAGGTTCTTACGAACCAGACTCTAAACTTATAAACGTGTCCGAAAATAGTTTTAAAATCTCTTTTCTTCTTAAATTAAAAACTCCTAATGAACTAAACAAAGCGCTTTCGCTGTTTTTGAAATAGTTAAAAACAATTAAGTTTAGATAGACGTTGGACGGCTTTCGATCTTACCCAACGGAATTGAAGTGCGGGAAAACTTAAGTTGAAAGTTAAAATAGCCCTTAAGTGTTTCTACGAACAATTGTACGGATTATCGGTTCAATTACGATCCTTACATTCTAACCTTATAAATTTAGTTAGACATGGTAAAGTAAAAGTGCATTAATTTAAATAAAAGTAGTGCGAGTGCGGAAAGTAAATAAAAGTAGTGCGAGTGCGAGGAAATAAATAATTTAAAGCGAGTGCGAGGAAATAAATTTTAAAGCGAGTGCGGAAAATAAACAAAAGTAAAGCGAGTGCGGGAAATAAACAAAAGTAAAGCGAGTGCGAGGAAATAAACAAAAGTAAAGCGAGTGCGGGAAATAAACAAAAGTAAAGCGAGTGCGGGAAAATAAATAAGATAAAGACAAATAATAAAAACCTGCTCCAATCGGAGGGTTGAGTAAATTGCAAAGCAGAAATGAAAATGGCGGCAGGATTAACTTCCTTCCAAAGTGCTCCAAACTCGATTACAGACTCTATCACAGACTCGATTACACAATTGTGGTAACACTCCAATGCGAAGCGATTACCACTTTAAAATAATGAATATATGACTAAGTGAAACAAAGTTGCTCTGAGTTTGCCTCTGCTCTAAGTTTGGATGATTGTAAAAGTGATTTCGAGTTTCTATTTATAAGGAAGTAAAAAGATGGAAATGACAAGGATGCCCTTCAACTTGAAAATGGGAGGGAAAACTTTTCCTCTTGTGGCGCCCGCCACAAGCACAAAATGAGGCGCCTTAGTGGAAGTAGTGGGGAAACGTGGGAGTTGAGGGAAGTTGAGCTTGGACACGTCATGGCAGGATCTATGGCGCCAGCCATGGGGTAGGCCACAAGAACAAAATGCTGAATTTTAGGGTTTTTGGCTCTTTTTCGCTCCTTTTCTCGATCGGGGCTCCGATTAAAGTAAAAACCTGAAAACAAAGAAAAACATGGCAATAACACAACAAAATGATAATAAAACAACTAGAATGCATGTGAAATCGGAGTCGAAAATACGGTAAATTTTAGTGTTATCAAACTCTCCCACACTTAAACCTTTGCTTGTCCTCAAGAAAAACATTAAAAAGCTCATAAAAGAAAATTTGTATAAACGAGTGTTTTAGGTAAAAAAATCTAAGTTCAAGTCGGGATGCAGTGATAGGTACTAACTGAGTGAACTAAGGGTATCATGATGACACTAATCCGCAAATACGGACATAAACTTCATTCCTATATTAACCAACCCATATTATCCCACAATACCTAGGCCTGCCTCTTCATCTCTTTTTGTGTCCTTTTCATTCAGGCGCAATCACATTAAGCCCGTTATCCGTACATGCTTCATAGTAGAGTGGCCTGTTAGTGATTATGATCTGAGCATGGGGTTTCTGGCACATAAACATGTGTAAACCCTTTTATTGGACCCAACTGTAGTTGTGGGGGATCGGATCGTAATCCGCCCTACCGAGTTCAGTGCTAGATACCTCTGAACCAACTAACAGTCGGTAAGTTTTTCTTTTTCTTTTTGTTTTTGTAGCAATTTTTTACAATTCTTTGGTTTAAATGACTTTGTGAGGGTCACCTATACCGGAGTTGCCTTTTTGCTTTTTTTTGTTTTTTTTTGTTTTTCTGGACTCACTTATTTGCATCGGTCCCCTACGTAGAGGATGTGTAGGCCGAAGCTGACTGCTGAGATAAACTACTGAGGACTTATACGAAAATGATGATTAAGGCCATGGTATATGGGGTTTCGGGAATGGTTCCTATATTTACGAAGTCTATGGTGCTAAAATAATACTGATGTTTCGCAAAGTTCTCCCAAGTCACCGCATCCTTACTCAAAACATGTCTTTAAAACCTGAAAACTCTCGGAATAACACTATTTTCTTTTGCAATTTTTTTTTTGTGGGGCTAAAGGTATGGGGAGGTAGGATTGTACTAAAGATATACTATATTTGGTGACTCGTCAGACTCATGCATTATACTAAAAAGCAAAATAACCAACTAAAAGGAAATAACAATAAATAAACTATCTAAAAACAACAAAGAAAAAAGATAAAGGAAAAACGAGAAAAGCAATAAAGAAAAGACGATAGAGTCTCCTCCCACACTTAAATCGAACATTGTCCCCAATGTTTCGAAATAAGATAAGGGAAGAGTTACCTGACAAGCTATTGCTGACCACTAGTGCCCTCGTCATCCGGCCTTCCCAGGAAGGAATATGCTAATATCATCTGAAAGTATCTGAAGGCGGGGTTATGTATGACATGAGACAGCTGCATAGATGGATCCTGGCTTCCGCCACCCGATATATCACTCCAAAACTTCTCAACCTCCTTACCCAGGAAATATCCCATAGGTGTCTCCGGGATAGCATCAGGAGTGGTCTGGAAACCTAATAAGTCGCCGAACTCTTTCTGGCTGAAGGAGTACTCAACCCCGAAAAGCCTGAAAGCAGCATACCCATCTGGTCCAGAATATGGGTCATAGTCGAATGAACTCAGGAACTCCAAAATCAGGTTCCTATATGTGTTACTCAAGTCATCAGTAAACTCATCCCAGTGAAGCTGGTGGCTAAGGAATCGGATACTCGGCTCGATACCCAGTGCCTCCATACACTGCTGATCAGGATAACGTGTGGGTGCCATAGGGCGCTGATACAAAGCAATGTAGTGCTCCCTCTGAGCATTATCTCTATAGGCCACGTGCATGTCATCGAAATCCTGCATCCTGTAAAAGTTAAGAAAGTGATCCTGAAAATACAAACCATTCAAATCTTAGTCTCAATGCAAAATATGATAAAATAAAATAAAAATAAATAAATGCGAAAAAGTAAAATGAAAGAAAAACCATGGGTTGCCTCCCACACAGCGCTTGTTTAACGTTATTAGCTTGACGATTAGAATTTATACACCTGTAGTAGTAGGAATCGGTGGATCAATCAGGGTGTGGCTCGAGTAGTATGCTGGAATGTCTCCTCCTTCGTAGAGCTTCAGTCTTTGTCCATTTACAATGAATGGACTACAGGTTTCGTTCTTGATTTTCTACGGCCCCGGATCTCAGAATCTTGGATACTTCGAAAGGACCAGTCCATCTTGAACGTAGCTTTCCAGGGAAGAGTCGTAACCTAGAGTTAAAAAGGAGAACAGGGTCGCCTATATTGAAGTTTTTCTTTACTATTCTTTTGTCGTGATTGGCTTTTGTCCTCTCTTTATATATTTTTGCATTCTCGTAGGCAGATTGCCTAAGTTCTTCTAATTTATGAATGCCTAGGGTACGCTTTTCTCCAGCGGCTAGGTAGTCTAAATTCAAAGTTTTAATAGCCCAATAGGCCTTATGCTCTAATTCAAAAGGTAAGTGACATGATTTTCCATAAACTATTTGATAAGGAGTAGTTCCTATAGGGGTTTTGAAAGCGGTTCTATAGGCCCATAATGCTTCTTGAAGCTTCTGAGACCAGTCTCTCCTAGAAATAGAAACAGTTTTCTCTAGGATTTGTTTTATCTCCCTATTAGATACTTTTACTTGGCCACTAGTCCGTGGGTGGTATGGTGTTGCTACTCTATGCCTAACTCCATATTTTCTTAAAATTTTGTCAAATATTCTCGATATAAAGTGTGATCCTCCATCGCTTATGACTAAACGTGGTGTTCCAAATCTAGGGAATATATAGTTTTTAAATAGTTTGATTACTACCCTAGTGTCGTTTGTGGGTGCAGTTATAGCTTCAATCCACTTAGACACATAGTCTACAGCTACTAAGATATACCTGTTTCCTAAGGATGGTGGAAAAGGTCCCATGAAATCTATACCCCATACGTCAAAGAGTTCTACTTCCTGAATGTTTCTTAGAGACATTTCATCACGCCTTGAAATGTTTCCAGTGCGTTGGCATCTATCACACTTGACAATGCAAGCATAGACATCACGCCACATGGTAGGCCAGAATATGCCAACTTGAAGAATCTTGGTGTATGTCTTAGAGGTGCTCGCATGTCCACCATAAGGTGCAGAATGACAATGCTCGATAATATTATTTACCTCTTCTTCTGGAACGCAACGGCGAAAAATGCCATCTTTACCCCTTTTGAAAAGGAGTTGTTCGTCCCAATAGAAGTTTCTCACATCGTGGAAGAATTTCTTCTTGCGGTGGTAATCAAGATCAGGGGGTACTATATCAGCAGCTAGGTAATTAACGAAATCTGCATACCAGGGTACGTTACTTATTGCTAAGGAATTTTGGGGGTGCTCATAAGGATCTAGGTTATTATCTTCAATGGTTTCTACTCTAGCAATCAGTCTATCATAGGCAAAATCATCATTTATGGGTACTAGTTCTGGTTTTAGATGTTCTAACCTAGAAAGGTGATCGACTACTACATTTTCAGTGCCTTCTTTATCTCTTATATCTAAATCAAGCTCTTGTAGTAATAGAATCCATCGGAGTAATCTGGACTTGGCATCTTTTTTACTTAATAGGTAACGAATGGCAGCATGATCGGTGTAAACTATAATTTTTGCTCCTACTAGATAAGATCTAAATTTGTCTATAGCGAAAACTACAGCGAGTAATTCTTTTTCAGTTGTTGCGTAGTTAAGTTGGGCAGCATCTAGGGTTCTACTGGCATAATAAATGGCATGTAATTTTTTATCTTTCCTTTGTCCTAGAACGGCTCCAACTGCATAATCACTTGCATCGCACATTATCTCAAACGGTTCTGACCAATCAGGTGGTTTCATAATGGGTGCAGATATCAATGCTTGCTTTAAAAGATTAAATGTGTCATTACATTTTTCATCGAAAATGAATTCAGCATCTTTCATTAAAAGTCCGGTTAAAGGTTTAGTTATTTTGGAGAAGTCCTTAACGAAACGCCGGTAGAATCCAGCGTGTCCAAGGAAGCTTCGGACTTCTCTGATGGTTTTTGGGGGTTTTAGGTTTTCTATAACTTCTATTTTAGCTTTATCTACCTCTATACCTTTTTCGGAAACTATATGTCCTAAGACTATTCCTTCGGTTACCATGAAATGACATTTTTCCCAGTTTGGCACGAGGTTCACCTCCACGCATCTCTCCAGGATTTTCTCAAGGTTAGCAAGACAATTGTGGAAATCAAATCCGCAAACCGAGAAATCATCCATGAACACTTCCATGATACCATCTAGGTAATCTGCAAAGATTAACATCATGCAGCGTTGGAAAGTGGTTAGGGCATTACATAGGTCGAACGACATTCGTCTGTAGGCAAAAGTTCCATAAGGGCATGTAAAGGTAGTTTTTTCTTGATCTTCGGGGTGGATAGGTATTTGGAAGAATCCAGAGTATCCATCTAGATAGCAGAAGTAAGAGTGTCTGGCTAGACGCTCCAACATTTGGTCTATAAATGCTAAAGGGAAATGATCCTTCCTAGTTGCTTTATTTAATTTTCTATAATCTATACACATCCATCATCCTCCTTCTAAATGTTTTGCTACATGTTTTCCTTTATCGTTTTGCACGATTGTGATGCCTCCCTTTTTAGGTACTACATGCACAGGGCTCACCCACTTACTATCCGAGATCTGGTAGATGATACCTGCCTCAAGTAACTTAAGAACTTCCTTTTTAACGACATCACTCATTATAGGGTTTATTCTTCTCTGATATTCCCTAGAGGGTTTTGAATCTTCTTCGAGGGAAATCCGATGCATGCATACGGATGGGCTTATACCTTTTGGGTCAGAGATATTATATCCTAAGGCTGAGGGATATCTTCGTAAAACATCTAAAAGTTGGTTCGTTTCCTTTTGGCTCAAGAAAGCACTAACTATAACTGGACGGTTCATCTTTTCATCGAGGAACTCATATCTTAGGTTCTTAGGCAGTTCCTTAAGTTCTAAGGTTGGTTTCTTAGGGCATAGCATAGGATCTGGAGTAAGGGATAAACATTCGTAAAGGTTATCATCGATGTAAGGTTTCTTAAAGTCATCATCTTCCCTTATGAGAGTTGATGGTAACTTAATTGTTTTTATAATTTCTTTTTGTTCTAATTCTCTAACACATTCATCAATGATATCTAAGGCATAACACGAGTCTCCCATCACAGGTGCCATAAGAAATATCGAAAGTATAAATTCTATTTTCTCGTCACCCACCTCAAATGTCAACTTTCCTTTCTTGACATCTATTATGGCTCCTGCATACGATAAGAATGGTCTACCTAGAAGGATTGGTATATCATTGTCCTTTTTGATGTCCATGACAACAAAATCAGTAGGGATAAATAACTGACCTATCCTAACAGGAACATCTTCTAAAATGCCTATCGGATATTTAACAGATCTATCGGCTAACTGAAGTGACATCTTAGTGGGTTATAATTCTCCTAAGTTTAACCTCTCACAAACTGCTAAAGGCATTAGGCTCACACTAGCTCCTAAGTCTAGAAAAGCTTTTTCGATGACATGATTACCCAAAAGGCAAGGAATGGTGAAATTTCCAGGGTCTTTATCTTTCTTTGCTAATTTGTCCTCGAAAATAGCATTACATTCCAAAGGCTTCGGATCGTCAAGTCTACGTTTGTTGGTAAGGATGTCTTTGAGAAACTTTACATAAGAAGGTATTTGGGTGATGGCTTCTGTGAAAGGGGTTTCTACATGAAGTTTTTCTATAATTTTAATAAATTTTTGATACTGTTTATTGATCTGGGTTTGTTTGAGTCTTTGCGGATATGGTATAGGTGGTTTATATGGCGGGGGTGGTACATAAGTTTTATCTTTAGGTTCTTCTCCATTTTCTCGACCTTCCTGGTTTTCAGATTCCTCTGGTTCCTTTACTTCGTCTGTGGGTTTGGTACATTCCTTAGAAGTTTTGGGTTCACTCAATCTAGGGTTTTGTGGCTCATCGTAAGCGTTCCCACTTCGTAGGGTAATGACATTGGCTTGTCCTCTCGGATTTTGTTGAGGTTGTCCAGGGAATTGTCCTCCAGGTGTAGTCTGAGGGGCTTGGTTTAAAGCTACCTGAGAGATCTGGGTTTCAAGCATCTTGGTATGAGTAACTATTTGGTTAACCTTGGTTCCTAACTGAGTAATCAATTCGTTAACATGAATGTTTTGGTTCATGAACTCCTTGTTTTGTTGGGTTTGAGCGGTGATAAAATTTTCCATAATTTTCTCAAGGCTCGGCTTTGGTGGCACAGGTTGCATAGGTTGATTTGATCTTGGGGCCTGATAACTAGGTCTCGGAGGTGCATTATTTTGGATAGGGTTATTGTTTTTATAGGAGAAGTTTGGATGATTCCTCCATCCAGGGTTATAGGTATTCGAATATGGGTTCCCTTGGGTGTAGTTCACTTGCTCGGAGTGGGTTTCGTTTAATAGACTGCATTCTGCAGATTGGTGTCCTTTGGTTCCACATATCTCACAATCCGACAAAACTGCGGCTACAGTATTCGGGTTTATGCACATATGCTCGACTTTGAGGGCTAATGTGTCCATTTTAGCTTGCATCATGTCTATAGAGCTTAGTTCATGCACTCCTCCTTGGGCTTCCTTCTTCTCAACTGTCGCTCGTTCGACTCCCCATGATTGATGGTTTTGAGCCATATCTTCGATGAGGGCACTAGCTTCAGGATAAGGTTTGTTCATCAGAGCACCGCCTGCGGCAGCGTCGATGGTCATCTTCGTGTTATAGTGAAGTCCATTATAGAAGGTTTGAATGATTAACCAATTTTCTAAGCCATGATGTGGGCATGCTCGTAACAACTCTTTATATCTCTCCCAAGCTTCGAACAACGATTCTCCTTGGTTTTGGGTAAATCTAGTTATATGGTTTCGAAGAACGGCGGTCTTACTCGGGGGAAAGTATCTAGCAAGAAAAACTCTTCTAAGGTTATCCCAAGTCGTAATGGAAATGGGTGGAAGGGAATCTAACCATGATAGGGCTTTATCTCTGAGGGAAAAAGGAAATAATCTTAAACGTATTGCCTCAGGAGAAGCTCCATTGGTTTTAAAAGTGTCTGCTAATTGAAGAAATATTTTTAAATGTTGGTTTGGGTTCTCAGTAGCGAGACCCGCAAATTGTCTTTGTTGCACTAGTTGCAACAGGGATGGTTTAAGTTCAAAATTATTAGCTGGGATGATTGGGTTTACTATACTAGAACTAGGTTCTTCATTAGATGGTTGAGCGAAGTCCTTAAGAGGTCTTTGGTTTTGATCTTCGGCCATAGCTCTCTTAATTCTATGAAAGAATAAACGTGCGCGAGCGTAACGTTCAGGTTCCGCCAGAGGGTATACTAAGCTTAAACTTCCGGTGCTGCGAGTTCTTCGCATTGACCGGAGGGAAATAGCCTAAGTCTAAACGATATAACAACAGGGAAATGAAATTTGACGAAATTGGTCCCCGGCAACGGCGCCAAAAACTTGATGTGGTGCTTTTCGCAAGTATACGAACGCGTCAGAGTAAAATAAAAGATTGTCGAATCCACAGAGACCAAGTGTCAATCTATCGTTATCTATTGTTATGGTGTTTATCAAAGGCAATCAAAATAGGTGTTTTTTAGAGGGTGCAATGAAAAGTAAAGTATTGAAATAAATTTAATTAATAAAGACAGGGTCGAATGTAATTCACGTAATCGATTGATAATCCAAGTACTTGCTAGTAGAGTTACTTATGGGCAATGTTTCCTACTTTGAAAAGAACTAATTTAACAGGAACTGTCGCTTTCGCGTATTCAGAACCGAGTTGTACTCCCTAATCAAACCCTCTTATTGTCACTTATAAAAAGGCGCGCATTGCGTTAGAGTAGTAAACCTATTTTTAAGAAATATAGTGTCTTGACTAAGTTGAAAAGTATTATAACCTGGATTTCTTAGCCAAAAGAGGTTCTCACGAACCAGACTCTAAACTTATAAACGCGTCCGAAAATAGTTTTAAAATCTCTTTTCTTCTTAATGTTAAAATCTCCTAATGAACTAAACAAAGCGCTTTCGCTGTTTTTGAAATAGTTAAAAACAATTAAGTTTAAATAGACGTTGGACGGATTTCGATCTTACCCAACGGAATTGAAGTGCGGGAAAACTTAAGTTGAAAGTTAAAATAGCCCTTAAGTGTTTCTATGAACAATTGTACGGATTATCGGTTCAATTACGATCCTTACATTCTAACCTTATAAATTTAGTTAGACATGGTAAAGTAAAAGTGCATTAATTTAAATAAAAGTAGTGCGAGTGCGGAAAGTAAATAAAAGTAGTGCGAGTGCGAGGAAATAAATAATTTAAAGCGAGTGCGAGGAAATAAATAATTTAAAGCTAGTGCGGGAAATAAACAAAAGTAAAGCGAGTGCGAGGAAATAAACAAAAGTAAAGCGAGTGCGGGAAATAAACAAAAGTAAAGCGAGTGCGGGAAAATAAATAAGATAAAGACAAGTAATAAAAACCTGCTCCAATCAGAGGGTTGAGTAAATTGCAAAGCGGAAATGAAAATGGCGGCAGGATTAACTTCCTTCCAAAGTGCTCCAAACTCGATTACAGACTCTATCACAGACTCGATTACACAATTGTGGTAACACTCCAATGCGAAGCGATTACCACTTTAAAATACTGAATATATGCCTAAGTGAAACAAAGTTGCTCTGAGTTTGCCTCTGCTCTAAGTTTGGATGATTGTAAAAGTGATTTCGAGTTTCTATTTATAAGCAAGTAAAAAGATGGAAATGATAAGGATGCCCTTCAACTTGAAAATGGGAGGGAAAACGTTTCCTCTTGTGGCGCCCGCCACAAGGCCAATCTGAGGCGCCTTAGTGGAAGTAGTGGGGAATGTGGAAGTTGAGGGAAGTTGAGCTTGGATACGTCATGGCAGGGCCTATGACGCCAGCCATGGGGTAGGCCACAAGTATAAAATGTTGAATTTTAGGGTTTTTAGCTCTTTTTCACTCCTTTTCTCGATCGGGGCTCCGATTAAAGTAAAAATCTGAAAACAAAGGAAAACATAGCAATAACACAACAAAATAACAATAAAACAACTAGAATGCATGTGAAATCGGAGTCGAAAATACGGTAAATTTCAGTGTTATCAATAATCTTTAACACTCTGCTGGTCTCCTCGAATTGTCCTGACTCGCCCATCAGACAACAAGTACTTTAGGATCAGATACCAGGTAGATGTAATCGTCCCTAAAGCATTGATGGTGGGGTAACCTAAAATGATGTTGTAAGGAAACATGGTGTCTACTATGAGGTAGCTGACTTCGATGGCATTGACGCTTAGTCTCTCGCCACATGTTATCTATAGGGTTATATGGCCCTTCATTTATATCTATTCATCCAATAGTCATATTAGTGAACCCTTAATGGCTATGATATTATTGGGGTTGAGCTAGAGCCTCTGGAAAGCATCCTAGAACATGATGTCATCAAAACTCCCTGGATCTATTAGGACACGCTTGCTGTCCTAGTTTCCATGTTGCACGGTGATGACCAAGGGGTCATTATCATGAGAGGGGATCCTTGCAGAATCACTATTAGAGAAGGTGATGTCGATTCTTGATTCTCCCTGTCCCTTTTTGGGGAACCTTGGGGATATGATCTTATAGGTCAACACCTACCTGATGTATTTCCTCAGGGAGGAGTTAGAGCTTCCTCCACCGATGAAACCCCTAGTTATGGTGTTGAACCTAGAATGTAGAGCTTTATGAGTCATCTTTGGTGAATATGGAGAAGACGATGACGTAAGAGGTGTGGCCCAGGTTATTTTTATCGAAGCCCCATAGTGGGCACCACTATACTGGTTAAATAGTACATGTGTATGTGGTATCCTTACAAGGGTAAGGGATACTTAGAGGTCATAGTAGGTTTATAATAATTAGGGTTTTCCCGCAGCGGCGAGAAGCCTTAAATGGTGGTTTTATAGTTTTTATGGTGGTATGAGAGGCCAACTCACGTGAGGTTAAAGGCTCCATGATATGCTTAATGCTAGTTAAGTTAATATTTGTCTTTATTCTGTTAGGGGAGGAATATTTATAGAGGCTCCTAGGCCTAGGTTTTCCTTGGAAATGATAACCACACACTCAGTTAAAGTAGTAGACCATTGAATCCCTACTTCCTAGGAAAACATGGATCGGATTTTGATTCTAACTTCTCTCTGTCCAAGAAACGTGTTACTCCATGTTTCCCATAAATGGGCGAGCAAGAGATACTTTAAGGCGAGGCGGTATCCCTTAGGGGCGACATATGGTACTTTCCCCCTCAAAGGGCTACAACCCTCCAACCTATGTTAGGCCTTTTACAAATATAACACTACAACAGTCTTCACATATGTCAATTTCTACTGACCAAATACTTGGTAGTTTTCCTTTTGAGTGAATTGATTTCATACCTTTATCACTCATATGGCTTGATTTCTTATGCCATATATAGGGACTTTCATTTGTTTCAATTGAAATCAAATGACATTCTCATATTTTCTTGTAAAGAGTGCCAGTCATTCTTCCACGAGCAATCATCATTTCACCCTTTGAAACATTCCAATCATTTCCATGTAGGAATGTTGTGTAACCTTCATTGGTCAACTAGTCTACATATATTATATTCTTTTTTAGGTCGGGAATATATCTGACATTATTCAATTCCCATACAGACCCATTCAACTTAATATTGCCTTCACTTTTTCCCACAGTCTCACAAGATTATTCATTACCAAGGTAAACTTTACTAAGTTTCCAGATACATATTCCTTAAATAAATATTTATAGGAAGTAGCTTGGAAGAATGCTCTAGAGTATAATACCCCCAGACTCTTCCTTACTTTCCAAAGAACATATCAAAACATCACCTCCTTCTAAGATGGAAATAACATTTCCTTTGTCCTTTTCCTCTTGATTATTTGGTGGGAGCCTACACTGATTTTGTAGTGTCTCATCTTTCCGTAATTCCAACATTCAATAGTCTTCCAATTGTGGTAACTATGATGGTTTTTGGATTTGGATATTTTATCCTTTGATTTACCGCATCCATTTCATGTGGTTGAATTTCTTCCTTTTGCATGTCATACTGAAGAGGATGACAATTCCCCAAACTCTCTCCATCGAATATCTTCATTGAGAACAAGATCATGAACATCATCAAAGTTTATCTTTGTACTTCTCGACAAGCTACTCACAGTCGTGACAATAACACTCCAAATATCTATAAGGGAAGACAAAAATATCAATGCTAGTATCTCATAATCAAGCTCAATTCTAATTGAACTCAATAAGATTATGACAATAATAAGTTCATTCATATGTTGTGAAATTGATGTGCCTTATGTCATATGAAGCATAGACAACCTCCTCATCAAATGAACTTTATTTGAGGCTGATAGTTTTTCATACATGCTATAAAAATCCTTCATAAGACTAGCAATTGTCTTCTCTTTTGCAATTTTAACAACAACATTTCAAGTTAGCGAAAATAAAATAACACCAAGTGCTTATCTATAAAAAAAAATTCACCCATCCTCTTTCATCAAATTTGGTTTCTTCTTTATGAGACGTTGGTGTAGATTTTTCTGATATAGATAGTCTTCGGTCCATAAAAGCTAAAGTCCGCAACATCGAACTTTTAAATTTTCACATTTCCTTCCTCTACAACTATCACTCCTACCTAAATCTGACTTCCTCAAGGCTATCTCTGAAAATTTATGCAAATCGCAGTGCTTTATAAACACCACTATGAAAAATTGGTAACGTTGACCAAATTTTGCATTATTTACAAAGTTACTATTCATGTGAATAATACATTCACTAAAAAATTAGTAACTAGTTTAGCGTTCGACCTCTGGCGGCAATATTTATTTATAGTTATGCATTAATATAAACAAGTTATTGATATTTATAAATCAACAACTTTGAAAAAACAACTAGCTTTGATACCATTTGTTACAAAATGAAACTAAATTTCCCCATAGTCAGATTTGTGTAAGAGTACAATAACACGAAAGCAAACAATAAAATTAATTAAGGGAATACTTGTACTCTCTACAAAAAAAACTCTCAGAACACAAAATTTTGATATGATAATTACAAATGAGAAACACAAATTTTATAACTAATACAAATAAAAATAAATTATTATAAATGTAAGGATAATTTTTCTCCTTCACTCTCCATGCATTCCTTCAAAATGTTTTGTACATTTTATTTTTATTTACTATTTATTTTTTTGTTTATTGTTGATCAACATAATATTTATTTTATATGATATTATGTTTCTTATGAGACAGATGTAGGACCAGATGTTGAGACAACTTGTCAAACTTTTAAAACCAGCTTAAGAGTAGTTTGACAATAATAATAAACAATGCAAAAAGCTGTAAAATAACACAAGAGATTGGTAACTTAGTTCAGTGAAACCACACTTATGTCTGGGGGAACTCTACCCAAGAAAGGAAATTCACTACTTATAATTTGAACAAGGTCTTATAAGAACCTTCAAACCCTATGAAGTTTTATGCCTTTCCCTAATCCTAGTGACTTTCTATTTAGGTTTCTTCCTAAATATGAGAACCCATCCACTTTACTTTAATCATTAATCCCAAGTGACAAAATCAATAAACAATTTTCATGAATGTTGAATACAACTCAACTAAACAATATCAATATTATGCCATGTGACTGAAGCAATAAAGTGATGTACAATCAATACAACCACTTTGTTCTCAAGCTTATAGAATTAGTGTCTTCGAATAAACCTTTACAACTCAACTAACAAACCAACAACTCTGTCAAGTTACTGAAACATAATATGGTGTACACAAACTAGATCCAACATTAATACAACATTACTGTGGAATACAAGAAATAACAAAAAACACAAACCGTTGACACAAAGAACTTAATCTTGTGTACAAATCATCACTAAACGAACATAATTGAGGCTCCTTATATAGCAATGTCTTGTTGGCTTTCTCCTTATGGATCTCTTATTTAAATTCATTTTAAACAATAGATACTCTAGTTGGACTGATTTCTCCATAAAAATCTCCAAAAGATATAATTTTTTAAAATTCAAATTCAAACTTAAATCTCCTTTTAAATTTGATTTTATATCCATTAGTTGTCAAACAAATCAACCACGCATTACAAACAAATCCACAACAAATCTGATTGAAATCCAATCAGGAAATTCACACCAAACAACATCCATGAAGGCCTGCTGAACAAGGCCAGATGTTGAACTTCACATGCTGGAACATCGTGTTCCACACATTGCACCAGAACATCCAAATCAACTATTCTCCATAACATGTAGATCTTATGTTGTAGAGTGAATCTTGGATAGAAGAAATATTGAGCCAAAGTTGCAATACCATTTGTCTGTTGACAGAGATCACATGTTGGAACATTGTGTTCAACACGTGTCCCTTCTACACCAAAACCAGCTTAAGTAAACTCCATATTATTTTGCATAACGTAACCAATCCCAAAAGGACCAAAATATTCCCCTTTGGATAATTTTGATAAAACAACTCTTCAAGCAGGAATGCAGGTAAAGTATCAAAGATATACTTACACCAAACATCATCAACAACAAAAGAATATCTATCAGCAACAAAAGTCAGAGCAATACATCTCAGTAGCACAAGACAAAACTCATGAGGTAGTCACACACATATGAGAATGTTACACACATAGTGCTCCAAAATTGTCAATCATGCAATCATGCATGAACACATAATTAGTTGCTAGTAGTCAAAGATTATAGGCTACTACCAACACAAATAAGTCAGCTCACGCAAGGGCCAAATGTTAGGCCAGATGTGCTTTAGCCTGTGAGCACAAAAATCATCAGTTAGTACTAACCAGAACATCAGTCAGTACTAACCACAACATGATATATCAGTTAAACCTCATACACCACACATCAGTAGTTAGTAGTCACACAACTGCACACCATTACTCCCCATTTTTTTCCATAATTTGGAAAATCTCCATTAACACAGTTAGCAGCAGCTTGGATACTATTAGCCATGAGCACAGTCAGTGAACGTGTCAAACAAGAGCATACAAAATTAGGAGTATAAACTATCAAAAATCCGGAACATCGGGACTGAAATGATAAAATGTATTTTCATTAAAAATGAATCAAAACAAATACCTTCGTTATTTTTACCATGAACTACGTGATTTTGATCCTCCATTGCATATTGTTGGTACGTAGGCATGACACTCATAAAGTCTTGGAAAAAACAAAATTAATAAAAACATTTCTCTTCTCATCTCCCCAATCTTTTGCAAACAACACCATTTTTAAGCAAACATGTACAAATTTTCAAAGAGGCTCTGTCGCAACCTGAAAAATACAGTGTGCGAAAAAACAACCGGCAAAAGAAAATGACAGAAGAGTCGCCATCGTGCGTTATTTATCCCAAAGGAGGAAAAGGAAACGCTCGAAGTAAACCTGAAAAGAGGAAAGGAAAAGACAAGGTCTCGCAACCAAATCTTGGGTTCGGGAGTCGGTTATGCGAAGGGAAGGTATTAGCACCCCTACGCATCTGTAGTACTCTACGAGATCCACTTTTGTAGTTCTTGTCTAAAGGGTGTGAGTTTATCTTATGTTGTTTACTAAAAAAGGGGTTAAATGAAAATGACTCGCACGGATGTCGCATCCACTGCATACGTATCTCATATGAATATGAGAATCAGAGTCTTCGTAGCTCGGCTGACCTATGGGTTGGGGGGATGTGTGCTCGCTAAGACATCGCGTCTTATGCCTACGTATCTCATCTGGAATGAGAATCAGAGCAAGCCGTAGTTCGGCTAACTACGGGGTAAGGATTATGTTTTTGGGGAGGACGACGTTACTACGCAATCTACCGGATGCTCGACCTTTGGAGACTTACTCACCTGTAGTAGAAGGAGTAAACGTGTGTTTAGGAGAAGAAAAATCAATGAAGGGTTAGGGTTTGCTCATGCAAAAGGAGTCCTGGACGAAGGAACCTGTAAAAAAAATAAACACACAAAAACATTGCCTCCTATCGAGGTCTTCCAGCTAGGAAAGCAGTAACATGCGGGAAAAATGTAAAAGTACCACGCGGATAAAGATCCGAAGTAACAGCAATTAGAGGAATGGGAAACCCAGGGATCCTTCCAAGCTAAACACCATCAAAGAAAGTGAGTCAGTACAGGTAATCGGAATGAAACCTCCAGGTGGTATCCCACAAATAAAGTGGAAAACCACGCAAGTTATCCCTGCAAAAGTCATGTGAGCCCTCACAAAAACTCAACAAACAGGTTAGAGACAAAAATATAGGGTAATCAAGGGTTTCCCCCAAATTAGAATATAACCACATGAATCATGCCATTAAAATTCACAAAAAGCTCACAAAAAGCAACCAAGGGTAGGAGGCCTAAACCTCTGGTCAAACACATGCATCAAAAGGGTATCAAATTCACCCATAATACCTCATACACTCAGATGATTCAAATTAAGAGCATAAAATTATGGGAATAAGGCAAACCTGATTGGAGAGCTTGATTGAAATTGAGTTGCACCCGTGAGGTTTACAAAACAATCTTTAGGGTTTATGTGAGGCAGAGGTGATTCTGTGCAGTTGAGTTCCCTTCAGGGTTTGGAGGATGCTCTGAACTCTGTTAGCTCTTCTCTCACTATCTTTTTCCCCAGGGTTCTTCTCTCACTATCTTTTTCCCAGCCAAGGTAATAGGAATAGAATTGCATTTTGTTTCACTGAAACTCTGAATTTATAACCTGATTTTTGTGGACCTGTGGGATCAAATGAGAGAGGTCCAAGTCCAAGATTTATTTATTTATTTATTTATTATTTTTTTTATTTCTTTTTTTATTATTATTTGTTTTTTTTTCGTTTTCCGTTTTTTTTTCTTTTTTTCGTTTTTTTTAAGACACGTGGGCTTCGCCTAGCGAGCATGACAGCTCATGAACAAACCTTTGCTCCTTCAAGATTAACGTTTTGACTGACGAATAGACCCCTATTGGAAGTAACTCAAGTCTTTCCCTTGTGTTGACTGATCATCTAAATAGAGCCCACAAAGTGTCCTGGATGATGTTCAAGCTTCTTGGATCCGATTCCGATTGCCGTGATGAAATGCAAATGCTAAATGACCTAAAAATGAATGCATGCATGAGGTGTAAAACGTATGCTTCCAGGAAAAATGAAGGGTAAATTTTGGGGTATTACAGCTGCCCTTATTCAATCAACTGGAGACCTGGAAGGAAGATAGCAGCGGCTTTCGTGCTTTCGAGGTATCAAGGGATTGAATACAATAAAAGCCCGAAAATTTGCACTGAAGTGAAGTGAAGTAACAATGCTTGTCAGAATCGGCAAAGAGGTGGTCTTGAAAGAAGAATCTGTCTGGTACGGTGAGAGTCAGTCTGAATACCGAAAAAGAATGTTAACCTGGATACCAAAATAAATGGTAACACAGAAATAACCATGGCCTGAATGCCGCTCATCAGTGTGAATACTGGAAATGACTTCGATCTGAACATCAGGAGATATGAGATTATTAATATCGGTCTGAACACCGAGAGGCTGGCCTGAATGCCACAAGTTGCGTCGACCTGAACGTCGGAAACTTCTTCGATCTGAACATCAGAAAATTGGCATGAACGCCACAAGTTGCATCGACCTGAACGTCGGAAACTTCTTCGATTTGAACATCGGAAAACTGGCCTGAACGCCACAAGTTGCATCGACCTGAACGTCGGAAACTTCTTCGATCTGAACATCGGAAAACTGGCCTGAACGCCACAAGTTGCATCGACCTGAACGTTGGAAACTTCTTCGATCTGAACATCGGAAAACTGGCCTGAACGCCACAAGTTGCATCGACCTGAACGTCGGAAACTTCTTCGATCTGAACATCGGAAAACTGGCCTGAACGCCACTTCGGTCTGAATACCAGAAACTTCATGTCTGTCAGCATCGGCAGAAATAGGGAACGATAATAGAGGCGACGCATGGGCCAATGACACTTGCTGGGGATAATAAAGGTAAGTCATGAACAATCTTCAGTCTGAGTACTGGAAACAACTTCTGGCTTATCACTTGGGATACCGAGAATGTTTTATGCTTACATGCGTATGTTTGAATTTTTCAATGGCGTAATGCTCCATGAAAATGGAAATGCTACGCGATTTGGGAGGATGCAATGCAATATGATTCTACATGCAGGGATGCGAAATGCTGGGTAGAATGCAAAGCTGAGGCAAGGGGATCTGCTGGGGAAATGATCACCATCTTCTGGACCCTGGCAAGGCTGCTGGAGATGCACAGCACAAAGAATTCTGTGGGGAAATGACCCGCCACACGGTGTTCTAGCAATGACGAAATACCGAGATTCTGACTGGGGAGAGAACGGCACTGAAAACCTGATGTTGGGGAAAGCGATAGTGGTTCTGGCAACCACGATTTGCGAGAGATGACTCAACAGGGGAAGCAAACACCGATACGGTACCGAGGTTCTTCTTCAAGGAAAGAAATCATGGATCTGGCATTGGGATTATCGATCTGGCCTCAAACTCTGAGGGGCAGCCGCTTCTGTTGGGAAGATACAGTCTGGCACTGTCAACTCCGCTGGGGGTATATAGTCTGACATTGTCAACTCTACTGGGGAGTGTATAATCTGAAACCACCGCTTGAGGGGAGGTACAGTGGTGAGAACCTGTTGGGGATTGAAGAATCCAATGCTCTGATCAGCTCTGCAGGGATAAGATACCGAATTCGTCTGTTGGTGGAAAACATTCACGATCATCTGTAGGGGATTTTAAGGAAATGCCCCGAGGGTACTTGTTCTGAATAGACGATCCAAAGCACTTAAAATTTACAGCAATTTTAAATGTTTATTAAGCATGTACCTGTAAAGCTCTTATGTGTCATGATGCAATGTTTATCAAAAAATTCGGACGTCATTTTTGCAAACAAAACAGAAAAATGAAAATGAAAACAGAGATATACTGAATAACATGATTTTATTGATTGAACGGCCTCTGAATAGGCATTTACATTAGGAAGCAATCCCTGGAAAGAGGTAATCGCACAACAGATAAAAACAAACATTAATCTAATGGCAATGTGAAATGGATTTCTATTGGGTTCCAATTTTACTATGACTTGCTCGTCTTCAAGATCCTCCAGATGATCAGCTTTCTGAAAGAGTGATTGGACTGTTTCCTATCCTTCAAAAGTTTCCAGTCATTGACACGAGATGAGATTTAGAATTACTCAGAACGCAGTCATTCGCTTAATCCCTAACTTTTGCCTGGATCGCCCTTTTTCGGGTTTTCAATCCACTGGGATACCTATTTTTGCCTAAGTTGCCTTTTCAAGTTTTCAACTTACCGGGTGTACAATCTTTTCACTTTTAATCCCTAATTTTTGCCCGAACCTTTTTCATTTTCTTGGTTCGCCGGGATGCCCATTTTTGCCTGGACTACTCTTTTTATTGTCCAGCGGGTCTATTTCATACGAAGTATTTTTTAACTGCGTTTGAGTTCACCGGGGAAGTGAAGTTTTCACCATCCATCGTTGCAAGCATTAAGGCCCCACCATCAAAAACCTTGGTGACAATATACGGTCCATCATAGTTAGGAGTCCACTTGCCCCTGTGATCTGTCTGAGGAGGAAGGATCCTTTTCAACACCAAATCTCCGACCTGGAAGCATCGAGGACGCACTTTCTGATCAAAGGCTCTCTTCATCCGACTTTGATACAACTGCCCATGACAAATGGCTGTCATTCGCTTCTCTTTGATAAGACTCAACTCATTGAACCTTGTCCGAACCCATTCAGCTTCGTCTAACTTGACATCCAACAGGACTCTTAGAGAAGGAATCTCCACTTCAACAGGTAGGACTGCTTCCATACCATACACAAGGGAGTAAGGGGTTGCCCCGGTCGATGTACGTACTGAAGTATGGTACCCATGCAAGGCGAAGGGTAGCATCTCATGCCAATCTCTGTACGTAATGACCATCTTCTGCACAATCTTCTTTATGTTCTTATTTGCCGCCTCAACAACACCGTTCATCTTAGGGCGGTAAGGGGAAGAATTGTGATGCTGAATGTTGAAGTCCTGGCACAACTCCTTCATCATTTTGTTGTTGAGATTAGAACCATTATCAGTAATGATTCTTTCGGGAATCCCATAGCGACAAATGATTTATTTCTTGATGAATCGGGCAACCACATGTCTGGTGACATTCGCGAACGATGCTGCTTCGACCCACTTGGTGAAATAGTCGATGGCAACAAGGATGAAGCGGTGCCCATTAGAGGCGGTCGACTCAATCTTTCCAATCATATCGATGCCCCACATAGCGAAAGGCCACGGCGAAGACATCACATTCAAAGGATTCGGCGGCACATGCACCTTATCAGCATAAATCTGGCATTTATGGCACTTCCGAGCATATTTGAAACAATCAAATTCCATGGTCATCCAGTAATATCCCGCTCTCAACAATTTCTTAGCCATTGCATGTCCGCCGGCATGAGTACCGAAGGAGCCTTCATGAACTTCCTGCATTAACATGTCTACTTCGTGTCTGTCCACGCATCTGAGCAAAACCATGTCGAAGTTCCTCTTATACAGAACATCGTCTTTGTTCAAGAAGAAACTGCCTGCCAATCTTCTCAAAGTCTTTCTATCATTGTTGGATGCCCCTGCAGGGTACTCTTGATTCTTCAGAAAGCACTTGATGTCGTGATACCAGGGCTTGTCATCAACTACCAGTTCAGCAGCAAACACATACGCGGCCCTATCAAGGCGCATCACGTCGATCTTGGGAGCATGGTTCCAACGGATCACCGTGATCATGGAGGATAGAGTAGCAAGAGCATCTGCCATCTGGTTCTCATCACGAGGTATATGGTACAACTTTACTGTTGTGAAGAAAGTCAATAGTCTTCTCGTGTAATCTTTGTAGGGGACCAGAGTAGGCTGGAGAGTGTTCCAATCACCACTCACTTGATTGATTACCAGAGCTGAATCTCCGAAGATGTCCAAAGTCTTGATTCTCAAATCAATGGCTTGCTCAATACCCAAGATACAGGCTTCATACTCAGCTTCATTATTGGTGCACTCGAAAGTCAGACGAGCGGTGAAAGTCATGTGGGCACCTTTCGGAGTTGTAATGACAGCACCAATTCCACTTCCTCTGGTGTTGACGGCCCCATCAAACATTAAAGTCCACTTTTCGTCTGGATCAGGTCCCTCTTCAACAACTGGCTCTTCACAGTCTTTCATCTTGAGGAACATGATGTCTTCATCTGGAAAATCAAACTTCATCGGCTCATAATCTTCAACCGGCTGTTGAGCAAGATAGTCTGACAGAATACTCCCCTTGATGGCTTTCTGGGAAGTATACTAGATGTCGTACTCTGTCAGTACCATTTGCCAACGAGCAACTCTTCCGGTGAGAGCTGGCTTCTCAAATATATACTTGACTGGATCCATTTTGGAGATCAGTAAGGTTGTGCGAGACAGCATGTATTGTCTCAATCACTTAGCAGCCCATGCAAGTGCACAACATGTTTTTTCAAGCATTGAGTATCTCGACTCGCAATCTGTGAATTTCTTACTCAGGTAGTAGATGGCATGCTCTTTCCTACCTGTCTCGTCGTGTTGACCGAGAACACAACCCATGGAATTGTCTAGTACTATCAAATACATAATCAGCGGTCTCCCTGGGACCGGAGGCACAAGGATAGGAGGATTCTGCAAATACTTTTTTATCTTCTCAAACGCCCTTTGACAATCATCATTCCACCTGATAGCCTGATCTTTTCTCAACAATTTGAATATTGGCTCATACGTGGCTGTTAGGTGAGAGATGAACCTTGCAATGTAGTTCAACCTCCCCAAGAAACCACGGACTTGTTTCTCTGTTCTTGGCTCAGGCATTTCCTGTATCGCTTTCACTTTGGCCGGATCCACCTCAATCCCTTTTCCGCTAACAACAGAACCCAGTAGTTTTCCAGATCTCACCCCAAAAGTACACTTGTTCGGATTAAGCCTCAGCTTGAATTTCCTCAAACGTTCAAACAGTTTCTGCAAATTCACCAAATGTTCTTCTTCTGTCTGAGATTTGGCAATCATATCATCAACATAAACCTCGATTTCATGATGAATCATATCATGGAACAGAGTCACCATCGCTCGCTGATATGTTGCTCCGGCATTTTTCAGACCAAACGGCATCACCTTGTAACAGAAGGTGCCCCATGGGGTTATGAATGTTGTCTTCTCCTTGTCTTCTGGTGCCATCTTAATTTGATTATAGCCAGAAAAGCCATCCATGAAGGAGAATACCGAGAACTGAGCCGTGTTATCCACCAAAACATCAATGTGAGGTAAGGGGAAATCATCTTTAGGACTAGCCCTGTTCAGATCCCGGTAGTCAACACACATTTGTACCTTTCCATCCTTCTTAGGTACCGGAACGATATTTGCAACCCATGGCGGATAATTTGTGACTGCTAGAAACCCTGCATCCAACTGTTTTTGCACTTCTTCCTTTATCTTGACAGCCATCTCTGGTCTTGTTCTTCTGAGCTTCTGCTTGACCGGAGGACAACCTTCTTTGAGCGGCAAGCGATGTACCACGATGTCTGTGTCAAGTCCTGGCATGTCCTGATAAGACCAAGCGAAGATGTCAACATACTCTTGCAGCAATTCAATCAACCCCTTCTTCACATTGTCTTCCAAAGCAGTCCCTATCTTGATTTCTCTCTTGGCGTCCTCGGTGCCGAGATTAATCACTTCAACAGACTCTTGATGCGGTTGAATGACCCTTTCCTCTTGTTTTAATAACCTAGTAAGTTCTTCAGGGAGTTCACAGTCTTCATCACCCTCTTCTTCAACTTGAAAGATTGGATTTTCAAAGTCGAAGCGAGCCATAGCAGAACCGTTATCAATAGGATCCGGTGATGTGCATCTGCATGAGTGATGGTTTGTGCTTATGAGTGTGAAAAAAAAAATGGAAGCTAAACAAAACATTGCCATTTTTTTTGAAAAACTGCAAAAATAAAAAGACAGGGTACGAAATATTTGAATGCAAAAAGACGTCCTTTATTTATGATAAAAAATGCAAGTGTCACATAGATGAACCCTACAATGAGTCATTACGCCCTGGCGGAACGTAAGACTTGGATATGCATGAATAAACAAAGAAAATTACTCCTCCAGACAAGTGGCTTGGACAATCTCCTCAGAAGACCAATTGTTGAGAACTTCACCCGGGATCCTCGGACGCACCCAGTTATCGATGTCGCAATCACTATCCCCATCTTCATTGTTGACCGCAGAGACTAATTTGACTTCTCCTTCAACCATGTTAACGTTGGCTCCACCATGCTGCGACATGTGATTGTTGACGACATTAGGAGCTGGTGCAAAGTTAACGGCCTTTGAATCAATGAGGTCCTGAACTACGTGCTTAAAAGCTTTGCAGTTCTCAATATTGTGGCCAGGTGCCCCAGAGTGGAAGCTACACCTAGCGTTGGCGTCATAACCCACCGGAAGCCTACCAACGGGAGGAGCTAGAGTGCGCAACTGCACGAGTTATAGTTGTTGAAGACTAGAAAGCAACTGAGCGTACGACATTGGAAGAGTGTCGAAACGCCGGTCCATCTTCCTTGGCCTCGGTTGATAGGCGGGTCTGTTACCCGGTTGTTGTGGTTGGTACTGAGCTGGTTGGCACTGTGGTTGTTGTTGTTGTGGTGCTGCAGCTGGAATGGTCACAGCCGCAACATACGGTTGCTGATGATAGTTCTGAAAGTTATTCCTCCGGTTATCCCTGTTCTGATAAGAAGATATGGCACTTGCATCCCCTTCTCTCCTCTTCTGTCCCTGAATGAACGGCTTCTTCACCCCTGATGAGGATCCACCTCCACTCTGGGTCTTGTATGTCCTCAGGTAATTCTCCACCCTCTCTCTGGTAGAGACTACATCAGCAAAATTGGAGGCATTGTAACCCACCAGGCGCTCCAAATAAGGTCCTGGCAGAGTGTTCATGAACATGTTAGCCATTTCCTTCTCCAACATAGGAGGTTGAACACGGGAAGCTGTTTCTCTCCAGCGTTGAGCGTATTCTCTAAAGCACTCATTGCTTTTAAGAGACAGATTTTGAAGTTGAGTTCTGTCCGGAGCCATGTCTGCATTATACTGATACTGCTTCAACAAAGGATGTGGGCTCTATCGAGCCTCATATACCATTCCAAGGATGCCCCAGCTAGGTTGTCCTGGAAAAAGTACATAAGCAACTTTTCGTCATCGGAGTATGCAACCATTTTACGGAAATAGGCTTGCACATGGGTCTTGGGGCAAGAGTTGCCATTGTATTTGTCAAATATCGGGACCTTGAATTTCGGTGGCACTCTCACACCTGGGACCAGCCCCAAGTTAGCAACATCTACTCCTAGAGGATTTTGTCCTTCCATTGCCTTCAACCTCTCTTCCAATCTTCTAAACATGGGGTCCACACCATGACCCATACCAAAGTCTTCCTGCAGCAGGGGGAACTGATCGTCCTGATCATCATGAACGGGCTGTTGACCGGAGGTGACATGTAGGATTGGGATAGGCCCCGGTCCATTGGGTCCATTAGCCTCTCCAGCTGGAGGATCAGTCACCGTCTCTGGTTGAGCAGGGGGATTCCTCTGTATCATCTGCCTAAGTTCTTGCTGTCCCTGAGCCACCCCTTGAACCACATCCATGAATTGATTCATGCGGATTTTCATCTCGGCAAACTCTGCCTGTAGGCTTTCCATTACTCTCTGTTGGTTTCTGCGGGTACCGTACCGGTGAATGCCTGGGTCAGCTATCTTGCTGATGGAACACCAAACAAACTGAGAACATAGTGGCGGTACCTGTTATGCAAGACATGCTAATGAATATGTAAATGTAATGACATGTTTATCAATTCCAAAGGTATTCTACCCCCTTGATTCCAGTCTCTCAATAGATAAACGATGTAAAAAAAAAGACTAAGTCGTTGATGAGAACCAAGAAAATTACGACTAGAATAAAGTAGAAGATATAAACTCCACAGAAATGGATAAACATGTGTGAATGATTATGAATGCAAAATGATGTGATGCAAAATGATGTGAATGCAGTGTAGTGGCATGGGAATCAGGATCGCTGTATCTGCTTGAACATCTGTCAGGTTGCACTGTCTGGAGAGAAATTAAAAGCACACCAAACAAAGGTCATGGGATGGATCATGTTATCCTTAATATCAACCACCCATTTTGGTTGATTATGGTTTACACCTTATCAACACCCCAGTTTCATTGATATTAAGGATACTTGATCGGATCAACCATGAATCAAGGGTTTGTTGCAAGTCACGAGCATGGAGTTTAGGTTAAGAACCACCCAAAAGGAGTGTACTAAGGTTTAAACCTGCCAAACATGTTCTACAAAAGGTTCCCATAGCCATAATCCCATCTTTCGGATATTATCGGAGGAACGACTACTCGTATTCCAAAAATATTCTCAAGAGAGACTCTTATGAGTGTAGTATCGCATAACAATCGTATCAAATCTTACACTTGAACGACTTTCGCACTACATCCTAGGAATAGGCCAAGATGGGTTTGGTAAACTAAGGTCCTCGGCTTCTAAGGTCTATATTGGAAAAAGTAATGTCTAACCACAACTTACTTGTGTGACATTATTGATCTCAACATGACCTCCACCAAGTGAATGGGCTTGCAAGTCAACTTGCTAAGGAATAACTCCACACAAGTCGACAAGACTATGCCATTCTCCTATCCTAAGTGCACTCGAGTTCGGGTATAGAACTCATCTCACAAAGATCACCAAGCAGCCATAGCCAGCCAACAGATACATCAATGATATGTACACAATGCAATAAGGTAAAGCAGGTAAATAAATAACTGTACAAAAGCATGAACACCCAATAAACAAACAAACTACAAAAGCTAGGAGGGAGTAGCTTAGGGAAACCGGGTCCCCAGCAGAGTCGCCAGCTGTCGCAACCTGAAAAATATAGTGTGCGAAAAAACAACCGGCGAAAGAAAATGACAGAAGAGTCGCCACCGTGCGTTATTTATCCCAAAGGAGGGAAAGGAAACGCTCGAAGTAAACCTGAAAAGAGGAAAGGAAAAGACAAGGTCTCGCAACCAAATCTTGGGTTCGGGAGTTGGTTATGCGAAGGCAAGGTATTAGCACCCCTACGCATCAGTAGTACTCTACGGGATCCACTTTTGTAGTTCTTGTCTAAAGGGTGTGAGTTTATCTTGTGTTGTTTACTAAAAAAAGGGTTAAATGAAAATGACTCGCGCGGATGTCGCATCCACTGCATACGTATCTCATATGAATATGAGAATCAGAGTCTTCGTAGCTCGGCTGACCTATGGGTTGGGGGGATGTGTGTTCGCTAAGACATCGCGTCTTATGCCTACGTATCTCATCTGGAATGAGAATCAGAGCAAGCCGTAATTCGGCTAACTACGGGGTAAGGATTATGTTTTGGGGGAGGACGACGTTACTACACAATCTACCGGATGCTCGACCTTTGGAGACTTACTCACCTGTAGTAGAAGGAGTAAACGTGTGTTTAGGAGAAGAAAAATCAATGAAGGGTTAGGGTTTGCTCATGCAAAAGGAGTCATGGACGAAGGAACCTGTAAAAAAAAATAAACACACAAAAACATTGCCTCCTATCGAGGTCTTCCAGCTAGGAAAGCAGTAAAATGCGGGAAAAATGTAAAAGTACCACGCGGATAAAGATCCGAAGTAACAGCAATTAGAGGAATGGGAAACCCAGGGATCCTTCCAAGCTAAACACCATCAAAGAAAGTGAGTCAGTACAGGTAATCGGAATGAAACCTCCAGGCGGTATCCCACAAATAAAGTGGAAAACCACGCAAGTTATCCCTGCAAAAGTCATGTGAGCCCTCACAAAAACTCAACAAATAGGTTAGAGACAAAAAAATAGGGTAATCAAGGGTTGCCCCCAAATTAGAATATAACCACATGAATCATGCCATTAAAATTCACAAAAAGCTCACAAAAAGCAACCAAGGGTAGGAGGCCTAAACCTCTGGTCAAACACATGCATCAAAAGGGTATCAAATTCACCCATAATACCTCATACACTCAGATGATTCAAATTAAGAGCATAAAATTATGGGAATAAGGCAAACCTGATTGGAGAGCTTGATTGAAATTGAGTTGCACCCGTGAGGTTTACAAAATAATCTTTAGGGTTTATGTGAGGCAGAGGTGATTCTGTGCAGTTGAGTTCCCTTCAGGGTTTGGAGGCTGCTCTGAACTCTGTTAGCTCTTCTCTCACTATCTTTTTCCCCAGGGTTCTTCTCTCACTATCTTTTTCTCAGCCAAGGTAATAGGAATAGAATTGCATTTTGTTTCACTGAAACTCTGAATTTATAACCTGATTTTTGTGGACCTGTGGGCTCAAATGAGAGAGGTCCAAGTCCAAGATTTTTTTTTTTAAATTTTTATTTATTTATTTATTTATTATTATTTATTTTATTTGTTTTTTATTATTATTATTTATTTATTTATTTATTTATTTCGTTTTTTTTTTAAAAACACGTGGGCTTCGCCTAGCGAGCATGACAACTCATGAACAAACCTTTGCTCCTTCAAGATTAACGTTTTGACTGACGAATAAACCCCTGTTGGAAGTAACTCAAGTCTTTCCCTTGTGTTGACTGATCATCTAAATAGAGCCCACAAAGTGTCCTGGATGATGTTCAAGCTTCTTGGATCCGTTTCCGATTACCATGATGAAATGCAAATGCTAAATGATCTAAAAATGAATGCATGCATGAGGTGTAAAGCGTATGCTTCCAGGAAAAATGAAGGGTAAATTTTGGGGTATTACAGGTTCCTATAGAGTACTATAGATGTTTAGGATGCTAATACCTTCCATTTGCATAACTAACCCCCAGACCCTTATCTCTTTTTATTAGTTATTATTCTAAAACTTCTTTGGGTTTTGTTCGTACTTTTTCCCTTTCCTTTGGAAATAATAAAAGCACAGTGGCGACTCTTGCTTTGTGAGTTAAGTTAATCAATAGCTTAATCTCAAAAAATTTACCGCTACCCACTCATACATGTATGGATGAGGATTCACATGCCTCAAAAGGGTCATTTTGTCTCTAGCAATATTACATGGCCTCAGAGGTTTGCCTCTCTCTCAACCAATTATGTCCAGTGGTACAAGAGAGAGTGGGAGACCAAAGAAATCATAATCATATGTGGAGGGTTCCCTAAAATATCCTTGATAGGAACACGTGGTTTCATCAACTACAACCTTGTGTTACTTAAAAGATAATTTGGGCATACAATGGTTAGTCCCCCCGAAGACGAAGACCTTATGCCATTCATCATCAATGATGTGGACTGATAACACGAAACTATATCACATTTTAAGACTTAATTCAATTAAATTATTTTATCATTTACGCTAATTTATCCCATTTCATCAGATATTATGCAGTATTTCTTTTCTATTTACATCAGGTACCCATTTTGAAGCAAAAGTGAAAAAGGGAAGAAAAGGAGGTGTAAAAAGCAACAAAAAGGAGAGAAAAGGAACCAAAGGCCAAAGCCCAGCCCAAAGCGCACAAGTCACCAATGTTGTGCCTGTGACGGACGTCACAGGACGCGTGACGAGCGTCACGCGAAGTAACCTTGTGACGGACGTCACACATGGTGTGACGGACGTCACACCAGTCCTCTATATTTTTGGCGCAAGGAACTCAACTGACCACGTTGAAGCCCACTTCCACGCACGCTTAACCCTCGGAAGCCTACTACCATGCACGCGGAAACCCTTGAAAAGTGGTTACACCAGCAGCTTATAAATAGCAGCAAATTGGGAACTTCCAGACACACAGTTTTTGCACGCTCAGTTTTGCGGAAGCTCTGCCAATTTATTTTTCACGCCTTTGCCTATTTTTCTTCCTTTCCAGCATCGTCCACTTTATTTATTTTATTTTGCAAGCTTTGTTTTCTTTTTCCCTTGCAATTTATTTTCCCCGTTCTTAGCTTTTAGATATTTTTCGCGTAGTAGTTTCTACACCGGAAACTACTGGGCAACTTTATACCGGATTTAACCTTACGTTATATTCGAGTTTTTTATTTCCTTGATTTAATTTACCGTTTAATTGAAGAATCGAAGAACAAATCCTACCGGCTTGTGGAGGAGTGTTCAAAGACCATTGTATTACGCATTCAGGTTCTTTAATAGCTATTTAATTTTTAATGTTTTATTCTACTGTTTATTTACATTGCATGCCTGGAATGAGTCTGTTTATGCATGATATAGATTCTTATTTATTTAGCATGTCTGGCTAATTTGCCTAGGTATCGGTATGTAAAGTAAGCAGAAAGAGGGATCAAAACTAAGTCGGTCTATTCAAACTTAAAATTAGAATCAATCTTTTTATGGTCTTAACTTACAGGTTTAATAACAAGATTTTTTTACAAAAGTAAAAGACATAAAGAAGTTGAAACCAACAGAGCGAGAGTTTGAGGTTTTAACTGGACAGTGTAAGTTAGTCATTAAATCTATCTCAGGGCGAGAGCAAGTTTTAGAATTAATTAAATTCTGACCTTTTTCCAAAAAGTATTTTTAAAGATTGAATGTGAGGACGAGAGTTAAGCATTTAGATTTAATTGTATAACCTAAGTCAACAGAGCGAAAGTTTGAGATAAGGGTGTTTAAAACGGTCAGTATTTTCTTAAAAAGAGTTTCTGCAACTTTATTGTTTTCAAAATATGATTTTTGACTTAATTATAAGTGACAGCAACATTAACATAAGATCATGGTTTCTTCAACAGAGCGAGAGTTTGAGATAAAACCTTTAACCAATAAAGTTAGTCGAAACGATTTATTTTAAAACCGAGAGACCGACAAGGAATTGATTCCCTAGTTTTGACGAACTACATACCGATATCCGTTTTATTAATATTTAATCTAGATCTTAGTTTAGCTCTTAGCTCCTTTCCCCAAACAATCAAACATTTTCACCTTAGATTTACATAGTAACCTTAGATAACGGTACATCGATTCATAAGTCCCTGTGGGATCGATATCTTTTAAAACTACGCGATAGAACTGTGCACTTGCAGTTTGTATCCCATTCTCGACTCACACAGTCGAGCGATCAAGTTTTTGGCGCCGTTGCCGGGGACTTTTATTCAATCGATATCGTAACTCTTCCGTTACGCTGTAGAGACTAAGGTTTCTTTTTCCTTCTATTCTTTCTTTCGTTGATTTGTATGCCACGCACTCGCTCTCAAGGCGAACCGCTCTATCTACGAATCAACGATATCGAACTATATCTCCGAGTCTTACGACGAATTCGGGAATATCGTGCTGAAAACAATCTCCCTCCTATAAACCTTCCTGATATCAAAAACATTTTTCCTTCTTTAACCGAGATGGCAGAACCAGCTCGTGCTCTTAGAGATTACGCCGCTCCATCGCAAGATGAACCGCATTCAAGTATTGCTCCTCCCGCAATCGAAGCAAACAACTTTGAACTTAAACCTTCACTGTTGCAGGCTGTGCAACAGAACCAATTCTCTGGAAATCTTACCGAAGATCCAAACCTTCATTTATCCGTATTTGTTCAATATGCTGACACTGTTAAAGCTAATGGTGTCACTTCAGAGGCAATTCGACTTCGTCTTTTTCCTTTCTCATTAAGAGATAGCGCTAGAAGATGGCTTCAATCTCTCCCTTCCAACTCAGTCACCACATGGAACGAGTTGAAGAAAGTTTTTCTTGCCCGATATTTTCCGCCAAGCAAAACAGCTATGTTAAGAGCCCAGATAAACGGATTTAAACAGAAAGACAACGAGTCTCTTTTCGAAGCATGGGAAAGATACAAAGACATGATGAGACTTTGCCCACACCATGGTTTGGAAGACTGGTTGGTAATTCACACATTTTATAATGGTCTCTTATACAATACAAGGTTAACAATAGACGCCGCTGCAGGTGGTGCACTAATGAACAAACCTTATGCTGATGCTTACCAGCTTATCGAGAGCATGGCCCAAGACCACTATCAGTGGGGAACCGAACGAACAACAGTGGAAAAACCTCAACCGAAAACTGGCATGTACGAGATAAGTAACCTTGATCACGTCAATGCAAAAGTGGATGCTTTGGTCCAGAAGATTGAAAGTTTAAACGTATCACCACCAACCGCCGTGGTTGCTATAACTCAGAATTGCGAGGTCTGTGGAATCCAAGGCCACACTCCTGCGGAATGTCAACTCTTGACTGGAATCCAAACAGAGCAAGTAAACTATGCTCAAGGAAGCCCCTATTCGAATACCTATAACCCAAATTGGAAGAACCATCCAAACTTTTCATATAAGAGTAATAATGCTTTATACGCACCTGGACAGTCTCCGAATCAAACCCCATCTATACCTCCGGGATATCAGAAACCAAATCCTAACAATAATACCCCTAGAAAATCCAACTTGGAAATCATGATGGAAAACTTTATAGCTTCCCAACAACAAACCAATAAAGATTTCTTAAACCAGAACATACACACTGGCGAACAACTTAAACAACTAGCAAGCAAAGTAGATGCCTTGGCTACGCATAACAAAATGTTAGAAACCCAAATATCTCAAGTAGCTCAACAACAAGCACCTACTGCTGCACCAACCGGTACATTCCCTGGACAGCCCCAACCTAATCCGAGAAGCCAAGCTCATGCAATTATATTAAGAAGTGGAACGGAAGTGGAAGGACCGTCTGATCCAAGGATAGAAAACCAAAACCCTAAGAAATCTACTGAGGAAAGTGAACCTAAGGAAAAGGAAGAGAGTAATAAGGATACCCTAGAAAAGAAGGAACCTTATGTACCTCCACCACCTTACAAACCACCTATACCTTACCCTCAAAGGCTTGTTAAAACCAAAGATGTAGGCCAATTTAGAAAATTTGTCGATCTCCTTAAGCAATTAAACGTTACAATTCCATTTACCGAAGCTATTACGCAGATGCCCTCATATGCTAAATTCTTAAAAGAAATTCTTTCTAATAAAAGGAAACTTGAGGATAGTGAAACCGTTACACTCCCTGCCGAATGTAGCGCTATAATCCAAAACATGCCTCCTAAACTCAAGGATCCAGGTAGCTTCTCTATACCCTGTCACATAGGAAAATTTGTCATCGACAAAGCCTTATGCGATTTAGGAGCCGGAATTAGCGTTATGCCTCTATCCATATGTAAGAGACTGGAAATGGGAGAATTAAGACCGACCAAGATGTCTGTACAACTAGCGGATCGTTCCATCAAATATCCTGTAGGAATCCTTGAAAACGTTCCCGTACGCATAGGTCAGTTTTATATTCCCACTGACTTCACAATTATGGACATTAGAGAAGATGATACTACACCTATTATACTAGGAAGACCATTCTTAGCAACTGCCGGTGCAATCATAGACGTAAAACGAGGAAGACTCACCTTCGAAGTAGGTGAAGAGAAAATTGAATTCATTCTTTCCAAATTCTTGAAAGCACCTGCAATAGAAGATACATGTTACTTCATGGATATCATCGATGAATGCATAAAAGAAGCAGAGTCAGGAGAAGACAAATCATCAGACTATCTTTTAGAAGACAAATCTAAACAATGCTTAGCAATAACACCAGATCCTACGCAGTGTCTTAACAAACCAACCCCTGATTTGAAAACACTTCCCAAAAATCTGAGATATGAATTCCTAGACTTAGAACTTGAACGACCTGTGATAGTCAATGCAGATCTAGGAAGACTCGAAACAGAAAAACTCCTACATATCTTAAGAAAATATCCAACCGCACTAGGATACCACATAACCGATCTTAAAGGAATAAGCCCTTCTATTTGTATGCATCGCATCATGTTAGAAGAAGACGGTAAAACCTCTAGGGAACACCAGAGAAGACTAAATCCGATCCTAAGTGAGGTAGTAAAGAAAGAAATAACCAAGTTATTAGAAGCAGGTATTATATATCCTATATCTGATAGCAAATGGGTCAGTCCTGTACACGTTGTACCAAAGAAAGGAGGCATAACCGTTATTGAAAACGAAAAAGGAGAAACTATAACTAAACGAATCGAATCGGGATGGAGAATGTGCATTGATTATAGGAAACTAAACAAAGCAACCCGAAAAGATCATTTCCCTTTACCATTCATTGACCAAATGTTAGAACGATTAGCTAAACATTCACATTTCTGTTATTTAGACGGTTATTCAGGCTTCTTTCAAATACCAATTCACCCTGATGACCAAGAAAAGACAACATTCACATGCCCTTTTGGTACCTTCGCGTATAGACGAATGCCGTTTGGTCTGTGTAATGCCCCTGCAACTTTTCAAAGATGCATGATGGCAATTTTCGCCGACTTTCTCGAAAACATCATGGAAGTATTCATGGATGACTTTTCTGTATACGGACAAAGTTTCGAAGAATGCCTTGAAAACCTGGAAAGAGTTCTTGAACGATGTGTAAAAGTAAACTTAGTACTTAATTGGGAAAAGTGCCACTTTATGGTACAAGAAGGAATTGTTTTAGGACACATCATCTCGAACAGAGGAATTGAAGTAGACAAAGCCAAAATAGAGGTAATCGAAAATCTTCAACCCCCAAGAACCGTGAGAGAAGTACGAAGCTTTTTAGGACACGCCGGTTTCTACCGACGATTCATCAAAGACTTCTCTAAGATAACTAAACCCTTAACCGGACTATTAATGAAAGATGCTGAATTCATATTCGACGATAACTGTTTAAAAGCATTTCAAACTCTTAAACAAGCATTGATCTCCGCACCCATTATGCAGACACCAGACTGGAATGAACCATTCGAAATAATGTGCGATGCCAGTGATTATGCTGTAGGTGCTGTTTTAGGACAAAGAAAGGATAAAAAGCTCCATGTTATATATTACGCTAGCAGAACCCTGGATGAAGCGCAGATGAATTATGCCACAACCGAGAAAGAACTCCTAGCAGTAGTATTTGCGCTAGATAAATTTCGTTCTTACTTGGTAGGAGCCAAAATAATAGTTTACACTGATCACGCTGCTATCAGGTACCTTCTAACAAAAAAGGATGCTAAACCTAGACTCCTAAGATGGATCTTGTTACTACAAGAATTCGACTTAGAAATCAAGGACAAGAAAGGAACTGAGAACGTAGTAGCAGACCACCTCTCTAGACTTGAGAACCTTGAACCAGAAAGAACATCCATTAATGATGATTTCTCGTATGACAAACTCATAGCTACTTTGGAAGAGAACAACTCCGACATGCAAGTAGAAACCACCTTAGCTATATCTGTCATACCATGGTACGCTGATCTAGTTAATTATTTAGCTGCCGGAATAGTTCCACCTACTTTATCTTACCAGCAGAAGAAAAGATTCTTCCACGACATAAAACACTATTACTGGGATGATCCCTTACTTTTCAAAAGAGGTCCCGATGGCATTTTCCGTCGATGTGTACCCGAAGAAGAGGTAGAAAATATAATCCAACACTGTCACTCCGCGCCTTATGGTGGACACACAAGTACATCCAAGACCTGCTCTAAAATCCTACAAGCAGGCTTCTATTGGCCAACTATATGGAAGGACGTACATGCGGCTATTAAGGAGTGTGACAGATGTCAACGCACGGGAAACATATCTAGATGTGACGAGATGCCACAAAAAGGTATTTTGGAAGTAGAGATTTTTGACGTGTGGGGAATAGACTTCATGGGACCGTTTCCGTCCTCTTTCGGTAACAAATACATACTCGTGGCGGTTGACTACGTATCAAAGTGGATCGAAGCTATAGCTTCTCCAACTAATGACACCCGAGTAGTAACTAGACTCTTTAAAAATATAATATTTCCGAGATTTGGCATCCCAAGGATAGTAGTCAGTGATGGTGGATCACACTTTATATCCAAGGTACTCGAAAAACTACTACTTAAATATGGAGTGAGACATAGGATAGCAACACCTTACCACCCTCAAACCAGTGGACAAGTGGAAGTATCTAACAGAGAAATCAAGCAAATACTAGAAAAAACGGTCGCCACTTCAAGGAAAGATTGGTCATTGAAATTACCAGAAGCTTTATGGGCATACCGAACTGCTTATAAAACTCCCATAGGGACGACCCCATTTAAGCTCATTTATGGAAAATCCTGTCACCTCCCGGTAGAATTGGAACATAAAGCCTATTGGGCTATTAGAAATTTAAATTTGAATTATAAAGCCGCCGGTGAAAAGAGAATCCTTGACATAAACGAATTAGAGGAACTCAGAAGAGACGCCTATGAAAATGCCAAAATCTATAAGGAAAGAACAAAACAATGGCATGATAAGCGTATATCAAGGAAAATCTTCAAGCAAGGCGACGCAGTACTCTTATTTAACTCCAGACTAAAATTATTCCCGGGAAAACTACGATCCAGATGGTCAGGACCTTTCCATATCACTAAAATCTTTCCCAGTGGAGCGGTAGAAATTAAAGGACAATCTACAGAACCGTTCACCGTAAACGGGCAACGTCTGAAACATTATCACTATGCGGAAACCAACGAGGATTCGCAAATTCTACACTTAGACGAAACGCCCCCAGGACTCATAGACAATATTTAACAGTTTCTTTGTCGAGCTTGCGACATTTAAACAAAGCGCTTAGTGGGAGACAACCCACAAATTAATCTGTTATTTTATTATTTTATTATTATTATCATTTCTCTATTTCTCTCTTAATTATTCTTTTAATTTCTAATTAGTATTCATTATTGATTTATTCAAAAAGAAAAAAAAATATATCTATATATATTAATAATAATTCTATTCTTCTTTCGGCATTTGGCCAAATCCTGACTTAAACTCATGTTTTCTTTTCTCTAGTTAACACTAACCAGATGGGACATTTTGACCGTATGGGTATCAAGTTCAGAGGAATGGCTCAGAAACGAAGGTTTGAAGAACTAGCCACTAGAGAGATGCTACCTAGTTTATATGCTGATGATTGGGCTATGACTGCCCTTGGACTGAGACAGAGTGTCCTGTTTTTGCTGAATCAGATAGGATGGGAGACCTCCCCTATTCTGAGACCTTTCACCACCTACCGGAGGCTCACATTAGAATTCCTTAGTTCATTAATCTATCTACCTAGCCATGGAAAAGGAATTACCAGAGGTTTTATCCAGTTCAGAATGTTCAATATGGAGTACCAATTTAATACTAGAGACTTCACCAACCTTTTGGGTTTTCCTACCTCCTTTGATACATTCACTATAAGCCAGGAAGAACTTCTTGAATATAGAGAGCTTGAACACTTTTGGGGTAAGCTGACTGGAAATGATGAGCCCGAAGAACATGAGTTTCTCTCTGGAAACATACATAACCCGGCTTTTCGCTATTTCCATAAGATCCTGACCCACACTTTATTTGGGAAGAAGCCAAATAGTACTTCAGTTTCACGTGATGAACTCTTCATCATATTTTGTGCTTCCCAGAACCGTCCAGTAAACGGTGCTACTTTTATGTTAGCTAATTTGGACCACCTTATCCAGGATGAGAGAGCACCCATTAGAATAGGCGGCCTGATAGGTAATGCTATTGGACTACGTCAGCCTATGCTTGACCTGAACCCTTTTTGTGGCATTACCACTATGAGTATACCTTTCCTCTTCAACACTATGTTTATAGCAAACATAGGGTATGATGAGTTTGAGCTTGTTATTGATAACCAGGTTCTCTGCCTATTCACCCTGCCCGATCCTAGGACTAGTGTTCATAACCAAAGGAACTGGCTCTATAACCTGAATGAAACCCCAACTCCTGCTGGATCCACTGAATCCATCCAGGATTATGAGATTTGTGATGACTATGAGCATTATGTTGACCATATCTCTCTTGCTGAATCTGACCCTCAGACTCCATCCGGCTACCATGACATTGATCCTCCTCCTCAGCCTGTCCTGACCGAAGAATCAGCCATACCTGATCTCCGACATCATATGCCAGGAACAGATATCAAAACTGTCATTGAAGCTTTGATGTCAGAACAAAACGCCCTCAGGGAAGATTTCCACAGCTTGAGACTTGCAGTCCTAGAACACATGAGCAGTACGGCAAGTCAGTTACGTATGTTACGGCATCATGTTAACTCTTTTACTCCTCCGGCCAGAGATCCGAAGATAGATGGAATTTAGTTATTTTTCTTTCTAAGTTATTTAGTTTTAGGCTAGAATTTTTCATTAATGTTATTTGAATTCATGTTTATTTCTATTTCATTTTATTATTTTCCCTTCCTGTAATACATTATGATCCTTTTTATTGAAGCTGTTTAGTTAATCTATTTTGCAATGCCTATTATGCTCTACTGTTATTACTTATTATTATTATTATACAAAGCAAGTAAGCATGCATACTAAATTAAGCTACAGACTAAAACGTTCATAAGTAGAATAAAATATTAAATTACGCTACCAAAGTAATTCTGTGAAGCGCTACTAAGCCTTTCCAAAAAGAACGGTGTGACGAGCGTCACACCACCCATGACGGACGGCACACTTAGTACCTGTTACGAGCGTCACAGCTTTGTGACGAGCGTAACGCCTCTCAGATATGTGAACGTTAAGGAGCCGTTGGAGACGAACGTTACACCCCTACCTTTTTACATTCCCCATTCATTTTTCATTTACCACAATTAATTACTTTTCAACCACTCTTTCTTTTCACCTCCCACATTTTACCTATAAATACCCTCCAAACTTCCTTCTTTCACCACAAACAATTCTCTCATATCAAATATACACTTCTTTTCTTTTCCAAATCACTCATTCAAAATTCATCACAATGGCGGGAAATCAAAATTTCGGAAATATCATCTTCCGATCCGAAGATGACAACTATCAGCAAGAGCAATTCGAGCGCTTCCAACAGCGAGGCGTCGCTCCCACCAGGTACCCCGATTTAACTTGCTTACAACAATTGGGCTTACTCCAAGGTATCGAGTGGATGCTCCGTAAAGCCGATTTAACCTTCCTTTGCACCCATAACCAACCCACCTATCCTTCCCTAACCTTAGAATTCCTAAGTTCTTACGACTACACCACTCCCGCCGGTGAAGGTGAATTTCTAACCGGTACAGCAACCTTCCGAATGTTTAACACCGAGTACTCTCTAACCCAACGCGAATTGAGTGCCATGCTACAATTTCCCACAGAAGGTCTGCTCCATGCCAGAATTCCCCCAACCTCAAACTGGAACACAGTTCTAGTTTTCGACCTTTTTAAGAAAATTTCCGGTATAAATACCTACAACTGGGAAGAACTCCTTCTCTCCCACATCCATAACCCCACCATCCGCTATTTTCTCCGTATCCTGCAAAACACACTCTTTGGAAGACCAAACAACAGTAAGGTCAACTCAAAAGAACTCTTTTTCCTCCAGTGCGTTTTCGAAACGGATACTACGGTAAACGCCGCCTCTTTTCTCCTTCATCATATCCGCACCTTATGTGCTAGAGGCCGGCAACCATTCATAATTGGTGGATTAATAACCTCCATAGCACTTGGCCTGAACCTAGGGGATAAACTCCAAACTTTAGAATCCCTACCACCCCTGTCTATGGATATCAGCTATTGTCGCTCCAGCCGCCTGATTAAAAACAGAGTAGGCGGAGGCTATTATCTGATGGTGAACAACCAAGCAGTCCCAAGTGTTGTGCTACCCAATACCACCCTAACCGATGTCACAAACCCGAACCGCCACCTCTACGATCTTAGCGCTCCTGAAACCACCGAACCTTCACAAACAAACCAGCAAACAGATGAGTTTGAAGAAATGGAACAAGGTGATCATCCGCCAACACAACCGTCAGTCCCGCTCAACCCTTCCAGTAATGCAGCCGGCCCATCCTCCCAACGTCGTCGACGACGAAGGCCCGCGACCAACGATGACATTATGGATGCTATCGATGGAATGCAGGCACAGAATACAGAGATGATGCAGATGATGCGTCAAATGCAACAGCAACAGGATGCTCGGAATGCCATAACCGACCAGCGGTTTACTGAGTTGTTTAGCAGATTCGACAGCTTAGACATACGTCAAAGATCACCAGGACCAAGAACCAGAGGTGGAAGGCAGCCTTAGTTATATTTTTTTCTTTTCATCTCCATTTTGTATTTCTTTCCCTTAAAACATCGAGGACAATGTTTAGTTCAAGTATGGGGGGGAAACATTATTCTTTCCATTCTCATCTTTGTTTCAAGTTTGTACTCTCCCTTTTCATTGTTATTTCCTTATAAAAACAAAATTTTTTTTTTTTTTTTTTTTAAGTCCTGAATGTGAAAAAGTTTCTATTATCTAGTTCCCTCAACTTTCTTGAGCCATAACAAAAATTTTAACACACCCAATAAGTATAAAGGTTGCTCACTTTATAAAATTTGAGTGAAATCAAAACAAAATCATTACCATAACAACGCTCTGAGAACCTCGATATGTTAGATCAGGATAAGTACCCATTATACCGATTCCTTGAACTTTTAGTTCTATGGTAACCCCAAGTAGTTTATACAGAAGTCAGCACCATCTTAATAGCAAACTACGTGGAGAGCCGATGAATATAAGTGAATGATCCCCAAAGTAACCTGAGACACATAAATATATCAAGAAATGCACTAATTAAATTAGGTGATCCTTACCGGATCATTTAATCTAAAGGTTGCAGATCATGCAAAAGCACAATACGAAAGATCCATTATGAATTGGTTCAGTAGGAATCTGGTGCTGAACTTGGTAGGGCGGACTACGGTTCGATCCCCCGCAATTTGCAATGGACTGAATAATGAAGTTATCCGACTTATGTACCAGAACTTCTAGCTAAAAGCGGATCATAGTCACTAACCGGTTACTCCACTATGTGCGCGAAGAGATAAAGGGCTTAATGTGATTTCGCTAGAATGAAAACGGGCAAAATAAGACTAAAGGAACCAGGATAGCTATCATAGGGTACTTGAACTGATTGGCATAAGGTAGGGTTATCTAAGTTGTGACGGTAGTTGTTGATGTCAAGATTAAACTCAAGTCCTCCTAAACAAAAATCCATTGGCAACCTAGTACGAATTGATGTGTGCTTTAAAATTTCATCCGGCTAAAACTTTTTATAAGTTCTATACTGAATTTTGCTTGAGGACAAGCAAAGATTTAAGTATGGGGGAGTTTGATAACACGAAACTATATCACATTTTAAGACTTAATTCAATTAAATTATTTTATCATTTACGCTAATTTATCCCATTTCATCAGATATTATGCAGTATTTCTTTTCTATTTACATCAGGTACCCATTTTGAAGCAAAAGTGAAAAAGGGAAGAAAAGGAGGTGTAAAAAGCAACAAAAAGGAGAGAAAAGGAACCAAAGGCCAAAGCCCAGCCCAAAGCGCACAAGTCACCAATGCTGTGCCTGTGACGGACGTCACAGGACGCGTGACGAGCGTCACGCGAAGTAACCTTGTGACGGACGTCACACATGGTGTGACGGACGTCACACCAGTCCTCTATATTTTTGGCGCAAGGAACTCAACTGGCCACGTTGAAGCCCACTTCCACGCACGCTTAACCCTCGGAAGCCTACTACCATGCACGCGGAAACCCTTGAAAAGTGGTTACACCAGCAGCTTATAAATAGCAGCAAATTGGGAACTTCCAGACACACAGTTTTTGCACGCTCAGTTTTGCGGAAGCTCTGCCAAATTTATTTTTCACGCCTTTGCCTATTTTTCTTCCTTTCCAGCATCGTCCACTTTATTTATTTTATTTTGCAAGCTTTGTTTTCTTTTTCCCTTGCAATTTATTTTCCCCGTTCTTAGCTTTTAGATATTTTTCGCGTAGTAGTTTCTACACCGGAAACTACTGGGCAACTTTATACCGGATTTAACCTTACGTTATATTCGAGTTTTTTATTTCCTTGATTTAATTTACCGTTTAATTGAAGAATCGAAGAACAAATCCTACCGGCTTGTGGAGGAGTGTTCAAAGACCATTGTATTACGCATTCAGGTTCTTTAATAGCTATTTAATTTTTAATGTTTTATTCTACTGTTTATTTACATTGCATGCCTGGAATGAGTCTGTTTATGCATGATATAGATTCTTATTTATTTAGCATGTCTGGCTAATTTGCCTAGGTATCGGTATGTAAAGTAAGCAGAAAGAGGGATCAAAACTAAGTCGGTCTATTCAAACTTAAAATTAGAATCAATCTTTTTATGGTCTTAACTTACAGGTTTAATAACAAGATTTTTTTACAAAAGTAAAAGACATAAAGAAGTTGAAACCAACAGAGCGAGAGTTTGAGGTTTTAACTGGACAGTGTAAGTTAGTCATTAAATCTATCTCAGGGCGAGAGCAAGTTTTAGAATTAATTAAATTCTGACCTTTTTCCAAAAAGTATTTTTAAAGATTGAATGTGAGGACGAGAGTTAAGCATTTAGATTTAATTGTATAACCTAAGTCAACAGAGCGAAAGTTTGAGATAAGGGTGTTTAAAACGGTCAGTATTTTCTTAAAAAGAGTTTCTGCAACTTTATTGTTTTCAAAATATGATTTTTGACTTAATTATAAGTGACAGCAACATTAACATAAGATCATGGTTTCTTCAACAGAGCGAGAGTTTGAGATAAAACCTTTAACCAATAAAGTTAGTCGAAACGATTTATTTTAAAACCGAGAGACCGACAAGGAATTGATTCCCTAGTTTTGACGAACTACATACCGATATCCGTTTTATTAATATTTAATCTAGATCTTAGTTTAGCTCTTAGCTCCTTTCCCCAAACAATCAAACATTTTCACCTTAGATTTACATAGTAACCTTAGATAACGGTACATCGATTCATAAGTCCCTGTGGGATCGATATCTTTTAAAACTACGCGATAGAACTGTGCACTTGCAGTTTGTATCCCATTCTCGACTCACACAGTCGAGCGATCATGGACCTCATCAACCCAGTTTTGAGGAGAGTGAGGAGAGCTTAGACAAGGATAATCAGAATTGACCAAGAATGGGGAAAGAAAAACATTGTAGCTAAGGAACCATACATCCTTTGGGTTAAAAAGCATGCTCAAATTGTTAAGATGTCATTCTTCCTTGAGTCCTGGCCAAAAAGTGGCTGCTTATTGCATATCCTCTCAGATTTTGAGCAACAAAGATGCATTGCTACTGCCAATCCTGTCACTGTGGAGAACCCTGTGCCACCTCAAGGAAACCCTCCTGTTCAAATCCCTATAACTACCCACTGTGTTATTCCTCCACCTGTCGTTGATCCTCTAGTCATTGAGATTGATGACCAACACAATGCATTCTTTAGCCTAAGAGACGACTCTGTATACGACTCTTTTGGCCCACATGTTAACAAAGTGGAGAAGCCCGAGCTATTGAGGATAAGTTGAAGGCCATGGAGGGCTCCAATGCTATAGGTCTTGATGCCAGTGAAATGTGTTTAGTCCCTGGCGTAGTAATACCAGCCAAATTCAAAGTCCCCGACTTAGAAAAATATAAGGGACAAAGTGAACCTAGAACGCACATCAGAGCCTACTACCAAAAAACGGTTGCCTACTCAGATAATGATAGATTACTTATGCACCTTTTTCAAGATAGCTTGAGTGGGGTGTATTTGGAGTGGTACATGCAGCTGGAAGGTACTCACATCCGATCATGGAGGGATATGACCAAGGAGTTCTTAAAGCACATCAATATAACACATATATGGCTCCCAACCTCACCCAACATCAAAACCTTAATCAAAAGTCTGACGAGACTTTAAAGGAGTATGCACAATGTTGGAGAGAGTTGGTGGCGAGAGTGAAACCTCCATTATTGGAGTGAGAGTTGGTAGACATGTTTATGGGTAACCTCCAAGGGCCATATCTAGATAGGATGGTAGAAAGTACGTCCTCAGGATTCTCAGACTTAGTATTTACTTGTGAGAGGATAGAGAACATGATCAAATTGGGTAAAATTTCAGAACATTGTCAGTACTTCTGGTGTAGCAAAGAAGCCATATGTTGCTTATAGGAGGAAGATCCCCAACATATCGTGCTTCGTATCAGCAAGTGGTCGTCGTGTCACAAAATTAGAAACCCTATACCACTTCAACTTATCAACGAGTTATCCATTAACAACCATATCAACAACCACAACAACAACAACATTGTTATTATCCACAACAACAACAACAAAGACAAAGAAGACCAGAAAGAAGATTTGATCTCGTTTCGATGCCGTATAGTAGTTTGTTACCGTACTTGTTATGTGGCTCAGTAGTGCAGTTGAGGGAGTTTGGACCACCACCAACAATCATTCCTCCTAGTTATGATGCGAATGCCCGGTACGAGTTCCACTCTGGAGCTCCCGGCCACTCGGTAGAAAACTACAAGGCGTTGAAGTACAAATTTCAAGAACTGATAAAATCAAAGGCAATCACATTTGTGCCAAATGGCCCGAATGTAAACAATAACCCAATGCCTCCACATGACAAGCCCGTGGTAAACATTATGGAAGCTTAAGAAGGAAGTTGGTGTTCCGAGTGGACGAGTTGGAGACCCCCTTGATTAATATCAAGAAGTAATTATTAATGAGTAGTTTGTTTCCTTTTTGTAATATTGATTGTGAGCATTATTTAATTGACCCACAAGATTGTGAAGTCTTGAAAGTTGTTATCCAAGGATTAATGAACCAAGGAATCATAGTGGCAGAACATCTCTCCACTAGTGAAGATGTAGCAACATTGGAGATCCCGTATGACCAAGTCCAACCCCTGGAAATTCCCTATGATTTGTCTCCGATGACCATATCGATGGACCCTATTATCCATCTATCAATTACAATACCTACCTCTTTTATATATGGGGCCGCAAAAGCAGTGTCTTGGATCTATGACTCCACAATCTATATTCATGGGTAAAGGGTACAAGATGAGCCATTGGCAATCAAAGAGCCAACAATGAACATAACTAGAACTGAGGGAGTGACGAGGAGTGGAAGGATATTTGCGCTAGTGCTCCCTGTTATTGACAATGGTGGTACCTCGAGCCAAAACAAGGGAAAACAAATTGAAGGCAATCACCAAAGGCAGGATTCCACACCAGTTAGTGAGATGGAGGAATTTATGGGCATCATTAAGAAGAGTGACTACAAAGTGGTTGATCAACTCAACCAGACTTCGTCAAAAGTCTCAATGTTGTCTTTGTTGATGTGCTCGTAATAAAATGAACTCAATAGTTTCAAGAAGATCTTTGTCATTTCTTTCTCTTCAAGAGGTGGACTTATCTGGGCAACCATTTCTCTCCATCTCTGGGAATATTCTTTGAATGTCTCCTTATCCTTCTGAGACATAGACCTCAACTGGTCTCTATCAGGCGCCATATCCACGTTGTATTTATACTACTTGACAAAGGCCTCGCCTAACTTATTGAAAGTACAGATGCTTGCACTGCCCAAACCCATGTACCACCTCAAGGTAGCTCCAATTAAACTGTCTTAGAAATAGTGAATCAGCAACTGATTATTATCAGTCTGAGTAGACATTTTTCTAGCATACATCACAAGATGGATTAACGGGCAAGTATTCCCTTTGTACTTTTCAAAGTCTGGGACCTTAAATTTCACAGGGATCTTAACATTGGGGACCAAGCAGAGTTCAACAACACTCTTCCCAAACAAGTCTTTCCCTCTCAAAGTCTTCAACTCTTTACGCAGCTCGAGGAATTGATCTTTTATTTCATCCATCTTCTCATATACATATGGGCCCTCAGACGACTCAGAATGGTAGATAGTATCCTCAACGCAAGGAAGAGTGTGAACAATCGGAGGTGGCACTGACATGACCGGGTTAGATGCAGGCAGAGAAACAAAGGTGGGTGCATACCCCTCTGGCATAAAATTTGACGGCATTCCCCAAGGGAATCCAACAGGCATGGATTGACTGGCAGCAACAACAGGGAGAGTTGAGGTAGCAACCTCAGAAACGACAGTTCTTTGAGGAGGAAGAGTTGCAGGAGACAGTGATGACTAATTCTGGGTAGCAATGATAGATTCCATCAGTGTCGTTAATCTGACGATCTCGTCCTTCAGCTCTTGGTTCTCTTGCTCTAGATGCTTCATGATCTTTGGTTGATTATCACGAGTATTATAGCGGTGAGTCAGCTTGACTGATGCACAGAAGAAGAACTGATAAGTCATCTGGCGACAAAAACCTATTATGCAAATGATGCATGAGATGCAATGTTTTTTAATGTTTTTAATTTCAAGGAACATATGAAGTCTTATTTGCAAACATATATATTCAAATAATAACAATAATAACAATTTGATTGACCATATAATCTCTTTTTATTCATAAAATTTGGAGGATTACACTGAGTACAATTTCAGAAACCAAAATACAAATACAAGAGAAAAAGAAACTATCATCCTAAGGATCCCCAGCAACTGGATCAGATGATATGGCTACGGATGCATACTTCCTTCGGATGCGTCGAATCTCAGACTCAAATGATGTCTTCATCTGAGCCTTCTCAAGAACTAGCTGATCAACAATCTTCTTCCAAGCACCAGAAGGCTGAGGCTTGCTAGAGGAAGCTACACCCTCTGGATCTCTTTGTCTCTTCGTTGCTCGGTCTTCAAGAATCTCAATAAGTGCATCCTTGTCTTTCGACTCAAGCTGCAACTCTTCATGCTTTCGGCTCAAAGCATGGAACCGCTCTTCCCACATATATTTCTCTTGCTTCATCTTGGCGAGTGCGTCTTCCAACTCCTTTACATCTTGGTTAGGGAGAATTGACAACTCAACCATAACCACATACATAGGTCTTTCACAAGCGTACGACATCTTGAGCTCCAAATCTCTCTTCTTCACCCAAATAGTGTAAGCTTCCAAAGCTACACAATTGCGTGGACCAAGCTCGGATTTTCCTTTCCTATATATATTATGCCAAGCATGTATCGTCCTTTTCTTCGGAAGTTGTGGATCTTTACCCTCTTGATAAAATAGACCCTCTAACTGAGTGTTATTAGGTTTATCTCTCAAGGGGAACCCAAGTTGACGACGAGCCAAATCAGGGTTGTATTTGATTCCTCCTTGTGTACCAATGAGAGGAACATTATATAACTCACCACAACTATCAATAATATCCAAGATACCCAATGCAAAATCATACCAAACAATATCATCATTAGTGAGAGACATAAGTCTCTGAGACCACCGTAGACATTGCTTGTTTTCCAAAAAAGTAGGCGTCTAAGGCAAGTGCGAAATAAACCACTTGTATAGAAGAGGAACACATAATACAATAGTCCCACCACCTTTAGAATACCCCAAATGCAAAGAGAAATACATGTCACCCAACAGAGTAGGAACAGGATTCCCAATCAAGAAGATTCTAATGATGTTAACATCAACAAAACCGTCAATGTTAGGGAACAAAGTTAAACCATAGATGAGCAATACAAAGACGGCTTCAAAAGCGTCTATACTACCGGCATGAGCAAAGACAGTAACTTTACCAAATGAGGAACTCATAAGTCAACCTAAGAATACCTCCCTTCTTCACCAGATGAGCATCAATCTTAGATTTCTTCAGATGAAGAGCTTCAGCTATGACATGGGATCTGGGAATCTCCTCTAATCCACTAAAAGGTACTTTGTCATAGGTATTCCCAAGAGATGGGCATACTCTTCTAACGTAGGTACAAGCTGATAATCAGGAAAAGTGAAGCACCGGTAGAGAGGATCATAGAATTGAACCAAAACACTAAGAAGTCCTTCAACCACATCAGCAGATAATACAGACAAAAGCTTCACATGGCGTTGCTTGAAGTCCTAGGGATCTAATACAAAGGATGACAACTTCCTTAGCTCTTTCAAATCAGGACATCTGAAACTGTACTTCTTAGTGTTCCTTCGTCCATAATCCATGGTCTGAAAATATTTGCAAACAAGACCTCAGTTCTTTGAAATTTATTTTTCTGTGATGAATGTTATGATGCGCATGTATGCATGAATGCAATAATCACACATAAGGCAAACACAAACAAAGGTCAAGGGATGGATCAAGTCATCATCAAGATCAATTATCCATTTTGGTGGATTATGGTTTATCAACACCCAAGTTCCATTGATATTGATGAGACTTGATCGGATCAACCGAGAATCAAAGGGTTTATTGTGAGTCATGAGCATGGAGTCAGGTTAAGAACCATCCCAAAGGAGTGTACTAAGGGTAAAAACATGTAGATCATGTTCTATAAAAGTTCTCAGAGTCTTAATCCCATCTATCAGATATTATAGGTTAGTACGACTGACTCATCAACCCATAATGTTCTCAAGAGAAACTATTCTGAGTGTAGTATCGTGTAACAACTGTCATCAGGTCTACACCTGAATAGCCTCTACACTACATCCTAAAATAGGCCAAGTTGGGTTAAATATTCTACGGTCCTCAGCTTCTCGGACCCCAAATCAGAGAAAGTAATGCCTATCGACAAATAACATGTGTGACATCAGTAACTCCAAATAGGTCTCCAATGAGTAGATGAATCTCAAGCCAACTTGTTAAGGACTACTCCACGCAAGTTGAACATGACTATACTATCCTCCTATCTTAATTGCACTCAAGTTCGGGTTAAAACTTATCTCACCACTCAGAGATCACCAAGTAGAACAAACAAATTATATCACATAAATAAGATATACAAACATCAAATATACAAATATATACTCTTAAAAAGTAAGTTAAACCCACTGAGGACTAGTCCCTAGCAGAGTCGTAACTTAATTTTTGTAGCGGTAAATTCATGAACATCAAGCTATGGATAAAATTGACATCAATAAAACCAGAGTCGCCACCACGCTTTTATTGTTTCCAAAGGAAAAGGGCAAAAGCACGAACGAAACCCAAAAATAAGAAGTTTTCAAATCAAAACTAATAAAATGCCAGAGATTACAGGTAAGGGGGTTGGTTACACAGAGGGAAGGTGTTAGCACCCAAAGTGTCATAGGTACTCCTGGGGAGCCCTTTTTTATGTGTGCATGTGTTTTTGGTATAAACGATGTTTGATGAAATAAAGTGGGGGGATGAGAAAAGAATTCATTGATTATATTTTTGTGTTTGACAAGACCTTCGGTCTCGTGCCTACATACCAACATAAAAATGAGGGACCAAAACCTCGTAGTTCATGGTAAAAATTTCAAATAAGTGGGTGAGTTGATTTTAACAAAAAAAATGCACAAAGGGCCAAAAGTTTAAATGGAGTTGTTAGTTATTTTTGTCTTTTGAAATTTTAAGTCAATGTGATTAAGTTTATTTATAAATTTTGATTTAAGAAAGAGTTTGAAATTCAATGCATAAGGCCAAAGTTTCTAGTCATTAAACAATGTCTAAGTTTGAAATCACAAGCAAATAAGGTTTTTGAAAAGGGGAAGAGATTTTGAAATTAAAGAAGTCGGAGGAGATGAAGAGGCTATCCTAAGCAAAAATTTAAAAGTTAAGGCTGACCAATGGGATGCAATCCAACAGACAACAATGTCATATAGAAACCCATTTTCCTTTGGACTTTTATCAAGCAATAATCAATAATAAATGAGCAATATCCATACATCATGAAGATCAAGGCGTCAAATAAAGATAGCCACATCCAAGCAAGCAATTCCAATAGCTAGCAATCTTCATTGTCTTTCCATGTATCAGATGAAATATCCCTTAATCAACTTAGAGCAAAGCATCAGACACAAGATAACAATAACAATTAAGTATAACGACAGAGTAATAGATGAATTCAAACAAATCCCAAGGTTGGTATCAGATGAAAGCATCATGAAGATCAAGGCGTCAAATAAAGATAGCCACATCCAAGCAAGCAATTCCAATAGCTAGCAATCTTCATTGTCTTTCCATGTATCAGATGAAATATCCTTTAATCAACTTAGAGCAAAGCATCAGACACAAGATAACAATAACAATTAAGTATAACGACAGAGTAATAGATGAATTCAAACAAATCCCAAGGTTGGTATCAGATGAAGGCGCAGTTCGTAAGACCCCAATATTGACCCTAAGATCCCTCATGCTATCTCATCATATGCATTGGCTTTGGGATCACACCTTGGCATCCTCCTTACCACTCATTCATTGGGTTGCATTGGGAGAGATCACCAAGCACTTTTGATTGTACCAAACTTTGTTTTTCTTTGTTTAACTAACCAAAATACCAAAAATATGTCTATGTATAGCTTTGTTCTTTGGTAGCTAGTGTGTGCATCCACAATTGCCCTATCAAGCTTATATCTAGGGTTTGAGACCGTCAACACAAAAATATCAATCAATATATGGTTCACATTGGTTCTATACATCATATATGGGTCCCCATGATCTTCATTTATCAGTTTGATCAAGAATTTATCAAGAGTTTGAAGCTTGTTTGCCTCGGAAGCCCTAATTCATCTGAGTATCTTGTGTGACTTCCTCAGTAAGTTTCTTCAACATTTGATCAAATACTTCAAGGTATACTTCATATTACATAATCTTATACATATATGATCCTCCATGAGTCCCAAATATCAAGATAAATTCAAGTTTGCAAGATGGTTCATGGTGGTTGACCAGAGAAAGTCAATTGGTCAAAATTGGGGTTCCCTAGACCCTATCTCCTATAATTTTTGTCATATGAAAATTATTCAAAGAGAAATATTACTCCTTATGACATTTCAAATAACTTTCATGTTGAAGTCAAGAGCTAGTTTTTCTTGGAAAGTCATTTTTTATGGTGGAAGATTATAGGTCATTTTGTCCGAACCCTAGTTAGGGGGTCAACTTCCAAGGACCATAACTTGCTCAATATTTATGATATGAAGGACATCCTAGTTTCATGATCAAATTCAATATGTCCTATCCAACTTTTATTCTTGTAAGAAATTCAAATTCAACTTACAAATGTATGTGCCAAGAGGAAACATTATAGGTCATTTTGGACCATTTCCATTAAACAAGTGATTTTCCTCAACTTCTAAAGTGCATAACTCCTTCATGCCAAATCCAAATAAGGTCAAATTGGTGAAAACGTTTAATAGGTTTGAAATAGATACAACTTTTATGAAGAAACTTTTTCCATATGAAACCCATAACAAAAGTTATTCAAGGTGGAAGAAGTGAACATTTGACTTGGTACTTAGAAAATTTTCAAATATGTTTGATTTCCCAAACTTCCACCTCAAAATTCATCATTATCCAAGCTTCAAATGGAAAAGTGTTCAACATTAAAGTTGTTCCCCTTGATCTCACCTTTCCAAAAAGTCCAAGATCATCTCATTTGGCCAAGAATTGGAGGACTTGCGCATGTGTTCTTTACAAATCTTCATTTGGATGAATTTCATGTTCACATTCTAATTTCCATTGCATGATCACATGACACACTTTCAGCATTGCACATGATGAAATTTGAACCTAATTACATCATTTCATTGGCATATCACACGGCCATGCAACCATGCAACTGTGAATTGCTATTTTTAGAATTTTGATGGAAGGGTGTGAGAACCAATTTCATTGCCTATAAATAAGACCCTTGTTCAGAATTGAGGAGACCTTGCCCAAGCTTTGAACCTGCAATCCTAACCCTCACCATTAAAGGACAATCTTGAAGGTTTTCATTTGAAAATCGAGTTTCAATTTCACTTCAGTTTTGAAGTTGAAACTCCAAGAATCCAAGCCTTTCCTTGATCCAATTCAACTTCTGCAAGCTTCTGAGTCAAGCCAAGGCCAATTGGAAGCAAGATTCAAGCTCCCTCGAAGGTGATTTTCTAGAATTTTCATCTTTTCGATTCTCTCTCAATTCTTCACCATTCTCTTTTATTTTTGGTTGGCTGAAGTCCTATCAATGTAGGCAACAAGATTGAGTTTCTTTGAGGTCAAATCGAAGCAACTCAGTTCATGATCCTCAAAATTCAAATCCCAGTATCTTTTTATATACTTGGAATTGGAGAAAATTGAGGCCGAATTCGAGATCCTGAGCATTTTCTCTTTGAAATAGTGTCTTTGTTTTTCATTTTCCATTGAGATAAAGTTGGACCAGTCCGATGGAGGTCACCGAAGAAGATGTCCGGAGCCCTAGCTCCGGTGGTATGCTGGCACACCTCCTGACCATCTAATCATGTTTGGATGTTCTAATCTAGACCTTTGTTTTGAATTACCACGCGTACATCACATTGACTCAAGACCACCATGGAACGCGCATGTGTGGTCATCAGATCTGCCACCTCAATTAATGAGGGAGATCTGATGGCCCTTGTTTTTTCTTGTTTTATTTTAATTTCTGATTTTATGTTTAATCCTTTTATTTTGTTTAATTCATAGAATTTTCATTTTTAATCCAAAAAATATAGGACTTTCCCCAAAAATCTTTAAATATTTTTCCCTTTCATATTCTGAATTAAAATTATTTTTTGGATTAATTTTGATATTTTTCATGAATTAAATGTTTTTGTGCATATTTTTAATTATTTAAAAATACTTCTGACTTTTCATAAATCATGAGATTTTTTATCCAAGGTCCTTTGATCTTGTTTGACCTAGGATAAATCCCTTGGCCATTTATTTGGTGTTTTGAAGGGATTTTAGGTTTTGACCAAATAAAAATGTATTTTAATTCACTTTTAATTGGATTTTTAATTGTTTAATTGTTTAAAAATTGTGTTGAGCCATTTTTATGGTCTTGTGATGTTTTACTTTCTGTGTGGGCCTTGGTCAAGGTTTATTTGACTTTTGTTGGATCAAAAACATTGGATTTAAGGGATTGATGAAATGTACATTTCATCTCCCAAAATGAAGAGATGGTTTTGATTTGATGAAATTCCTCCCATGACCAATTTATGTTTCTATCTTCCCCCCTCTTCATCTTCATCCATATTCTTTCCCATTCCCTCATTTGACCAATGAAATCTCTAATGTCTTAAGGCTAATTGGTTCATCAATGACCTTGTGTCAGATGAACCAATATAAGTATGACTGAGATAAGCCCCTTCCTCTTGATCTTTTCTTTTAGTGTGTGGTATGTTTTAGGAGTTTGGTTCTTACCAAATCTCTAAAATGCACTAACACCTAAATTTTTATTGTCCGACCTCAAATAGTTGTGACTTCTACATAAGTTCAATTACAACTACTTAACATAGTGTTAAATTTGACCCTCAATGCATAACATTCTAGTAAGTGGGATTGTAAGCCTCCCCTTCTTCATGGAATTGTTTGGATACTTGGCCTTTTTTTCCTTTCATGGAAGTTAGTGGCATACCTATGAATTATCTAAGTTGGAGCCCTTCTCATGGAAGATGTCTTAGTTCAAGGATATATACTTGTGAATGAAGGGTTGAGTGATCTCCAAAGAATGACTTAAACAATTAAAAATCACCACTAACACTTGACTAACCTTTGACTAACATTTGACTAATGCTTGTTAATATTGCTTTACTTTCAAGTAATTTACTTTATGCAATTTAAATTTCAGTCATTTATCATTCATTTGTCATTTTACATTTCATTTAACTTGTTTATGTTTATGTTATTTTCACTTTGCTCATTTGAGCCATATCCTGTGATTGTATATATTGTTTACGTGTTTTGGTTTTGTTTATGGTCTTAGGACCTTAAAATACCTAATAACAATAAAACCCCTAAAAACATCTGGTGGACTGTTGATCTTGATCTTAACTTTTGGGCTTAGGATTAGGCAACATTGCCTATGCAAAAGGACTTGGCCAATGCCAACATTCTGAGATTGAGTTATTGTAAACTTAGCCTTCACCTGATGCAAGCCTTGGGATTTGTTTGAATTCATCTGCTACTTTTTCTTTGTGCTTAATTGTTATTTAGATCTTATGTCTGATGCTTTGCTTTGAGTTGATCAAGGATTAATTCATCTGATACATGAGAAGACAAAGAAGACTGCTAGCTTGAGATTTGCTTGCTTGGATGTGGCTATCTTTATTTGATGCCTTAATCTCCATGATGTTTGGATATTGCTAATTGCTTATTGATTATTGTTTGATTCAAAGTCCAAAGGGAAAACGGGTTTTCTATATGACATTCTTGTCTGTTGGATAGCATCCCATTGGTCAGATATCTTTAACTCTTAACTTTTAAATTTGTGCTTAGGATAGCCTCTTCATCTCCTCTCACTTCTTTAATTTCAAAATCTCTCCCTCTTTTCAAAAACTCTTTTTGCTTGTGATTTCAAACTTAGACATATTTTAATGATTAGAAACTTTGGCCTTATGCCAATGAATTTTCAAACTTTTTCTTAATCAAATTTGTAAATAAACTTAACCATATTGACTAAAATTTCAAAGGACAAAAAGAATTAACACCCCATTCAAATCTTTGGCCTCTTTGTGCCTTTTCATTTAATTTTTTTGTAAAATCAACTCACCAACCTATTTGAAATTTTTACCACGAACTACGAGGTTTTAATCCCTCATTTTTATGTTGGTACGTAGGCACGAGACTGTAGCGGTAAATTCATGATCGTCAAGCTATGGATAAGCAAGACGTCAAATAACAAGAGTCGCCACCACGCTTTTATTGTTTCCAAGGGAAAAGGGAAAAAGTACGAACAAAATCCAAAAGTAAGAAGTTTTCAAATCAAAACTAATAAAATGTTAGAGATTATAGGTAAGGGGTTGGGTTCCACCGAGGGAAGGTGTTAGCACCCAAAGTGTCGTAGGTACTTATAGGGAGCCCTTTTTGTGTGCACATGTTTTTAGTACAAAGTGATATTTACAAACAAATAGAATAGGGGGATGAGAAAAGAATTCATTAATTATATTTTTGTGTTTGGCAAGACCTTTGGTCTTGTGCCTACGTACCAACATAAAAATGAGGGATTAAAACCTCGTAGTTCATGATACAAATTTCAAAGTGGATGGATTGCTTTTAACAAAAATTAAGTTTGAAAGGCACAAAGGCCTAAAAATGGTTTTAATGAGTTAGTTCTTTTTTGGCTTTTTGAAAGTTTAAGTCAAGTATAGTTAAGTTTATTTACAAGTTTGATTTAAGAAAAGAAGTTGGAAAATGCAATGGCATAAGGCCAAAGTTTCTATCTTTTTGCAAAAATGGTCAAAGTTTAGAACAAAATAAGTTCAATCAAAGAAGGTTTTGAAAAAAGAGGGAGATGTTTTGAAATTAAAGAAGTGGGGGGGGGGGGGGGGGGGGGGAAGATGAAGAGACTAATCCTATGTACAAAATTAAAAGTTTAGAGTTGAAAAGATCTGACCAAATGGGTAGCAATCCAATAGACAAGAATGTCAATAGAAACCCAGAATTCCCTTGGACTTTTAGAATCAAGCAACACACAAATGCACAATTATATTATCTTGAAGAGAAAGGCATCAAATAAAGATGGTCACATCCAAGCTTATCCATTCCATGATCTTATTCAAGGTAGCCCATATAACAGATGAATTCCACAAGTCACAGGTTCAAAATAACAGCTTCACAATGATCATGTTGCAGATGAACTTAGAGAGATCTTGAATGATGTATCAGATGAAGTTTCAAATTGCAAGCACTTGGTTTTTCAATAAGTTGTCATTGGCCAAGTCCTTTAGCATAGGAATGTTGCCTAAGTTCTAAGTCCATTTGTCCAAGATCAAGCCAACAGTCCACACAAAAGTTTTTTAGGGTTTTTTGTTGTTATTATGTACATTAATGGTCAAAGACCACACAAACAAGCAAAGCACAAACAAAATATATCACACAATATGGTCCAAGTGGACAAAGTGAAAATTGCATTAACATAAACAATTAGAATGGTATGAACAATGGCAAATGTATAAAAGCTAGAATTAAATGACATTAAAGTAAAGGGATTGAAATTAAAAGTTAGTAGTTAATAGGTTAGAAGTTAGTATTGTTTTGTTTTTTCTTTTCATTCTTAGACATTCTTTGGAGAACAATCAACCCACTTATCACAAGCATGGATCCTTGAACCAAGACATCTTCCAAAGGAAGGAAAAAAGGCCAAGTTTCCACATAATACCATGAAAGAGGGGAGACTTACAATCTCACTAACTAGAATACTACGCCTTTTGTGTTAAAAATTTAGCGCTACGTTAAGCAATCGTAATTAGACTTATGTAAAAGTCACAACTATTTGAAGTCAGACAATAGAATTTTGGTGTTAATGCATGTTAGAGATATAGTATAATGGACTATGCTCATGAAACATACCACACACAAAAAGAATATGCAAAAGAGGTGGCCTAATATCATCCATACTTATGTTAATTTTGCCATCAACTAGCCTTAGGACTTAGAGATATTATAGGTCAAATGAGATGAATGCATAAAGAATGGGAAATAGATGAAGAGGGAGGGGAATGGGTAAAAACTCAAATTGGTCAAAGGAGTACTTTTACCAAATTAATATCATTCATTCATTTTGGGAGATGGAATGTACATTCCATCAATCCCATAAATCCAATAATATTAATTTGACAAAGTTAAATCAAACTTGATTAAGGCCCAACAACAAGAGTCAAACATAAACAAGTCATCACAATTGGTCAACAAAATTATTTGGCATTTTTTCCAATTAAAAATACTAAAATAATACATTTAAATTAAATATGGTTTGTCAAATTCCTAAAACCTCATCAAAACACCAAATAAATAGCCATGAGATTTATCATAGGTCAAACAAGGTCAAAGGACGTTGGAGAAATTTTTTCAGATTTTTTAAATACTTAAAAGTATTTTTAAATAATTAAAAACAAATTAAAAATCAATTAAATCATGAAAAATATTAATAATGATCCAAAAAGTAATTTTAATTCAGAATATGAAAGAGGAAAACATTTGAATTTTTTTGGTGAAACTGTCATATTTTTTGGATCAATATTAAAATTAATATGAATTAATGAAAATAAAGCAATTAAAATGAAATTCAAATAATCAAAAAAAGCGTGGACCACTTGATCTCCCTCTTTAATTGAGGTGGCAGATCAAGTGGCCACCAACGTGCGTTCCATGGTGAACCTGAGTCAAACGTCCACACGCTTGGTAATTAAAATTTACGGTCATGATTAAAACAAATTGAACTCATCTAATGGCTCAGGACCATGCCACATCATTGTCAGAGCAAAGCGCCGGTCGTCTTCTCAAGCGACCTTGGTCGGACTGGTCCATTCATCACCACATCATAAATGAAAAAGAAGGACATGATCTGAAAGGAAAAATGGTGTAAATCACGAATATCACCTCAATTTTAACTAACTCCTCACATATATAAAGATATAAGGAGTTGAAATTTGAGGTATGTCAACTGAGTTGCTTCGATTTGACCTCTAAGTAACTCAATCTTCTTGCCTACATTGGTAGGACTTCAGACAACCAAAGAATCAAGAGAATTGAGCAAGATTGAGAGAGAATTGAAGAGATGAAATCTTCTGGAAAATACCTTCAATGTAGGTCTGGATTCAAATGATCTTGCCTTGGCTCGTGCTTGATCTCACTCAGAATGCTTGCAGGAGTAGAATGAAATGCACAAAAGGTCTTGGATCCCTGGAGTTTTGAATCTCAAAACAGTGAGATTTAAACTCAATTTCAAGATGAAATTCTCAGGATTATCCTCTCAAATGGAAGGGTTAGAGGTTTAAGATCAAAGTTGGCGCGAATGTCTGTTTAATTCTGAGAATAAGGGGCTCTATTTATAGCTGGAACTCATGATATTTGCATCTTCAAATTAACTTTCCAAAATTGGCAAATTATGATGCATGGGTGCATAGGCGTGTACACGCCCATGAGATCATTTCTAAAGGTCCATAAATGAATGTGAGAGAGTCTGAAATCAACTTGGATTGCAAGGCAAGTGTGTGTGAAGATTTTAAGTTTGATCTTTGCCAAATGATGATACCATGTTCATGTCATGCGCAGCCCTAGCAATTCTTGTCCAAAATGGATGAAATTGGACTTTTTGGAAAGGTTAGATCAAGAGGAACAACTTTCATGTTTAACACATTTCCATTTCAAGCTTGTATCATGATGAATTTTTAGGTGGAAGTTTGGAAATTTCAACATGTTGAAAATTTTTCTAAGTGTCAAGCCATATATCTCAATATTCCACCTTACTTAACTTTTTATGTGAGCTTCAAATGAGAAACATGTCTTCATAAAAGTTGTAGCTATTTCAAAGACCTTAAAAATGGTCACCAATTTCATATCATTTGGATTTAAAATGATAGAGTTATGCATTTTTGAAGTTTGGAAAAATCACTTGTTCAATGGTGTAGGTCAAAAGTGACCTATAATGTAGCCTTATGTCACATGCTTATAAAAGTTGAATTTTCTTTCACTCCAAACATCAAATTTGAAGTAGACATCTTAAATTTGATTGTGAAACTTGGAAATCTTTCATCTCATAAAAATTTATCAAGTTATGGCCTTGGAAAGTTAACTTTCAAATTAGGGTTTAGACAAAATGACCTATAATGTTTCAACATAGAAAATGATTTTCCAAGAAAAAATAGCTCTAGGTCTAAACATGAAATTTGTTTTGAATGTTATTTAGAGTAAGTTTTCTCTTGGAATCATTTTCATATGGTGAAAATTGTAAGAGATAGGGTCTAGGGAGACCCAGTTTTGATCAGATGAATTCATCTGGCCAACCACCATCAACCAACTTGCTAACCTTCAATTCTCTTGACTTTCTAAGCTCATGGTATATCGTATATGCATAATTTGATGAATTTTTAAGTGTCCCTTGAGAAATTTGATCAATTGGTGAGATAGCTTGTTGGAGAAGTTACTTAAGATATCCAGTCAAACTAGGGTTTCTAAGGCAAATCACCCTCAAACTCTTGAAGAAAACCTGATCAATATAACATGTAGTAATCATTGGGACTCATATATGATGCTCATAATCATTCTTGTATCAATTAATGGTTGTGCTCTTTGTCATGAGGGTCTCAAACCCTAGATATTAACTTGATAGATCAATGGAGATCATGCCCTACCTACAAAAGAGTTAGGCAAATGCAAAGACATATTTTTGGTATTTTGGTTAGTAGAATGATAATATACAAGTACGATACAATCACAAAGTACTTGGTGATCTCTCCTAAATCAAACCCAATGAAAGAGGGGGTAAGGAGGATGCCAAGGTATGATCCCAATGCTAATGCTTATGTGAAATTACATGAGGGATCTTAGGGCCAAAATTGGGGTCTTACAGAGACTGAAGGTCTTATCAAACACAAAAATATAATCAATGGATTCTTTTCTCATCCCTACACTCTATTTTTCTCAAACATCTTTTATACCAAATACATATGCACACGTAAAAACTGGCTCCCTAGGAGTACCTAGGACACTTTGGGTGCTAACACCTTCCCTCTGTGTAACCAACCCCCTTACCTGTAATCTCTGGCATTTTATTAATTTTGATATGAAAACTTCTTATCTTTGGGTTTTATTCGTACTTTTCCTTCTTCCTTTAGAAACAATAAAAGCACGGTGGCGACTCTAGTTTTATTGATGTCATGTTTATCTAAAGCTTGATGGTCATGAATTTAGCGCTACACGATTCACAATAGCTTAGTCTTAGAATGTTGGCATTGACCAAGTCCTTTTTGCACATGGAATGTTGCCTAATATTAAGTCCAAAAGTTCAAATCAAGTTCAACAGTCCACCAAATGTTTTTTTAGGGTTTTTGTTGTTATTAGGTATTTTAAGGTTCTAAGACCACAAAGAAAATCAAAACACACAAATAATATATACAATCATAAGATATGGCTCAAATGAGAAAAGTGAAAAGGACTTAAACATAAACAAGTTATATGAAATGTAAATGGCAATGAATGATAAATGACTGAAATTTAAATTGCATAATAGTAAATGACTTGAAAATAACGCAATATCAACAAGAGTTAGTCAAATGTTAGTCAAAAGTTAGTCAAGTGTTAATGGTGATTTTTATTGATTAAGTCATTCTTTGGAGAACACTCAACCATTCATTCACAAGTATGGATCCTTGAACCAAGACATCATCCATGAGAAGGACTCCAACTTGGATAATTCAACAAGTATGTCACTAGCTCTCATGAAAGGAAAAAAGGTCAAGTCTCTACACAATGCCATGAAGAATGAGAGACTTACACTTACTAGAATGTTATACCTTGAAGGTCAAATTTAGCTCTATGTTAAGCAATCGTAATTAGACTTATGTAAAACTCACAACTATCTGAGGTCGGGCAATAAAAATGTAGGGGTTAATGCATGTTAGAGATTTGTTATGAAGAACCAAACTCCTAAAACATACCATACACTAAAAGAAAAGATCAAGACGGGGGACCTATCTCAGTCATACTTGTATTGATTCATCTGACACAAGGTCATTGATGAATCAATTAGCCTTTAGACATTAGAGATTTCATTGGTCAAATAAGGGAATGGGGAAGAATAGGGATGAAGATGAAAAGGGAGGGGAAGATAGAAATAAAAATTGATCATGGGAGGAATTTCATCAAATCAAAACCATTCATTCATTTTGGGAGATGAAATGTACATTTCATCAATCCCCTAAATCCAATGGTTTTGATCCAAAAAAAGTCAAATCAACCTTGACCAAGGCCCAAACAGAAAGTCAATCATCACAAGACCATAAAAATGGCTCAACAGTATTTTTAAACATTTAATCAAATAAAAATCAATTTAGAAATGAATTAAAATACATTTTTGTTTGGTTAAAACCTAAAATCCCTTCAAAACACCAAATAAATGACCAAGGGATTTATCCTAGGTCAAACAAGGTCAAAGGACCTTAGACAAAAAAATTCACTATTTTTTAAAAGTCAAAAGTATTTTTAATTCAGAATATGGAAAAGAAAAATATTTAAAGATTTTTTTTTGTGAAAGTCCCATAATTTTTGGATTAAAAATGAAATTTCTATGAATTAAACAAAATAAAGAGATTAAGTAAAAAATCAGAAAATAAAAAGAAATTCAAAAAAACAAGGGTCATAAGATCTCCCTTATTAATTAAGGTGGCATATCTAATGGCCAAGTGCACGCTTCCATCCAACACCTCAGTCAACGTGTGTACACCCGTGGTATGCAAAAGTAAGGGTTCTGATTAAAACGTGGAACCAAGATCAGACGGTCTTGACAACGCCAGCACACCACCGAAGCCCTAGCTTCGGTCATCTTCTCCGGTGGACCTCACCGGACTGGTCCACCATGAATCAAATGGAAAATGAAAAGTGAGTACATGTTTTTGAAGGAAAAATGCTCAGGAGGACGAATCTAGCCTCCATTTCTTCCAATTCCAAGTATATAAAAAGATACATGGATTTGAAATTTGAGGTTCATGATCTGAGTTGCTTCGATTTGACCTCAAAGCAACTCAATCTTGTTACCTACATTGGTAGGACTTCAGCCAACCAAAAATCAAAGAGAATGGTGAATAGTTGAGAGAGAATCAAAGAGAGAAAGTTTCTGAAAAATCACCTTCGAGTAGCTTGAATCTTGGTTGATCTTGCTTCCAATTGGCCTTGGCTCGACTCCAGAAGCTTGCAGCAATCGAATTAGATCAAAGAAGGGTTTGGATTCTTGGAGTTTCAACTTCAAAACAAAAGTGAAATTGAAACTCGATTTTCAATTGAAGGCCTTTAAGTTTATCCTCTAATGGTGAAGGGAAGGTTGCAGGAGCAAAGCTTGGGCAAGGTGTCTCCAATTATGAGTATGAGGCAATGTATTTATAGGCTAGGCAATTGATTTCCACACACTTCTATTCAAATGCCAAAAATAGCAATTCTCATGTGCATGCTTGCATGGGCGTGTGATAGGCCCATGAAGTGATGTCAAAAGGTCCAAAGGTGATCATGAGTGATACTGAAAGTGTAACATGAAGCCATGCATTTGTAATTGAGAAGTGGTCATGAGATTCATCCAAATGGAACCTTGAAGAAAATCCATGCGTAAATCATTTAAACCTTGGCCAAATGAAGTGATTTTGGACTTTTTCAAAAGGTGAGATCAAGGGGAACAACTTTCATGTTGAACACTTTTCCATTTGAAGCTTGGATTATGATGAATTTTGAGGTGGAAGTTTGGAAAATAAAACATAATTGAAAATTTTCGAAGTCCCAAGTCAAATGTTCCTTCATCAAAGTTGTAGATATTTCAAACCTCTTCAATTTTGTCACAAATTTGTCCCCATTTGTTTTGGCATGAAGGAGTTATGCATTTTAGAAGTTGAGGAAAATCTCTTGTTCAATGGTAATGGCCCAAAATGACCTATAATGTTTCCTCTTGGAACATTCCCTTGCAAGTTGAATTTGAAGTTTCTCAAAGAATAAAAGTTGTATAGGACATTTTGAAATTGATCATGAAACTTGGATGGCCTTCATCTCATAAAAATTAAGCAAGTTATGGTCTTTGTAAGTTGACCTTCTAACTGTGGTCTTTACATCAACATGAAAGTTGTTTGGAATGTCATAAGGAGTAACTTTTATCTTGGAATCATTTTAATATGACAAAAAGTGTAGGATATAGGGTCTAGTGAACCCCAGTTTTGATCAATTGACTTCCTCTGGTTAACCACCATGAGCCATCTTGCAAACTTGAAGTTCTCTTGATATTTTGGACTCATAGAAGATAATATATGCATAAGATGATGTATAGTGAAGTATACCTTTAAATATTTGTTCAAATGTTGAAGAAACATGCTGAGGAAGTCACACAAGATACCTAGGTGAATTAGGGCTTCCCAGGCAAACAAGCTTCAAACTCTTGATGATTTCTTGATCAAAATGATAGATGCAGATCATGGGGACCCATATATTATGTCTATAACCAATTTGAACCGTCTATTGATTGATCTCCTTGCATTGAGGGTCTAAAACCCTAGTTATGAGCTTGATGAGGCATTGGTGGATGCACACATTACCTACAAAAGAAACAAAGTTATACATATACATATTTTTGGCATTTTGGTTAGTAAATAATGAAAAACAAAGTATGATACAATCAAATATGCTTGGTGATCTCTCCCAATGCAAACCCAATGAATGAGGGGTAAGGAAGATACCAAGGTGTGATCCCAAATCCAATGCATATGATGAGATAGAATGAGGAATCTTAGGGTAAAATTTTGGGACTTATAGAAATCAATGCCAAATGTTGTGGAGGGACAAATGCTCCTATTACCAGATATCTTTACAAGCTCCAGACACCCTGTGGATGGGAAATTCAGTGCAGTGGAGGTGGAAGAAGATGGTGTTGCTAATGAAGTAGGACTTGTGTAAAAAGGTTAGAAGGTCAAGAACTGGCAAATTGGACCGCAAAGAGATACCTGAAGTTATTATGATTGAAAAGTAATTTCCTTGTGTTTTTCTTTGAAAAGAAAAATAACCATGCTCTTACAAAGGCATGAGGAACCATTTGTACGCCCCCCCTTTTAAATTTTCCAATCAATAAATAATTAATGAAATCATTATTTCACATCCAAATTATGCTCCTTGTCTTTCATTTTGTTTTTACTTTTCATTTTCAAACAAAAATGACAATGTTTTCTTATATTTATTTTAAGTTTGCATTCATTTTTCTTCTCCGTCATAAAAACAAAAAGCATGAACCCTGAATAGTGTAGATTTCCCTCGATTCCCATAGGTAAAGGTACTGCTATGGTCCCTTATGACTTCGACAATCCTATATTTCATGCTGACAAAGACTATGAAGAAGATTGTGAACTCCCTGAAGAATTAGCCCGACTATTGTGGTAAGAGTTAAAGTTCATCCAGTCACATGAAGAATCGGTAGAAGTTATCAACTTGGGAACATAGGAAGACCCGAAAGAAGTCAGAGTAAGCTCAACCCTAGGAGAAGAGGTAAAGGAAAAGGTAATCAAGCTCATGCGAGAGTACATATATGTGTTTGCTTGGTCCTACCAAGATATGCCCGGCCTTGACACGGACATCAAGGAAGATTACCCTCCAGTTAAGCAGACACTGAGGAGAACTAGGCATGACATGGAAATGAAGATTAAGGAGGAAGTGCAAAAGTAGCTCAACGTAGGTTTTCTAGCATTATCCAACTATCCCTAGTGGATAACCAACATCGTGCTCGTACCGAAGAAGGATGTCAAAGTACGTATGTGTGTAGATTACAGAGATTTGAATAAAGCTAGTCCAAAAGATGACTTCATGCAGCCTCACATTGATGTGCTAGTGGATAACACGACTCAATTATCTGTATTTTCATTCATGGACGGCTTCTCCGACTACAACCAGATTAGAATGGCTCCGGAAGACATGGAGAAAACAACTTCATTACCCCGTGGGGAAAGTTTTTCTATAAGGTTATGCCTTTCAGCCTAAAGAATGTTGGCACAACATACCAACGTGTAATGGTGATATTCTTTCATGACATGTTTCATAAAGAGATCGAAGTGTATGTTGATGATATGATTGCCAAGTCCCAAACCGAGGAGGAGCATCTAGATAATCTAGAGAAGTTGTTTGCACGCTTGAGGAAGTTTAGATTGAGGCTTAACCCTAACAAATGCGTATTTGGGGTAAAATCTGACAAGTTATTAGGATTCATTGTTAGCCAACGAGGCATTGAAGTGGATCCTAAAAAGGTTAAGGCCATACAAGCTATGCTTGCGTCTAAAATTGAGAAAGAGATCTGTGGATTTCTAGGGAGATTGAACTACATAGTCAAATTCATATCTCACCTCACGACCACCTATGAGCCAATCTTCAAGCTGCTTCGCAAAGATCAGGTAGTCATATGGAATGAAAACTATCAAAATGCTTTTGATAAGATCAATGAGTACTTACAAGAACCTCCAATCTTGACGTCACATGTTCCTGGAAGACCCCTAATCATGTACCTAACAGTCCTCGAAGGATCTATGGGATATGTCCTCGGACAACAAGATGAGACTAGAAGAAAAGAGCATGTCATATACTACTTAAGCAAGAAGTTTACCAATTGCGAGAGTAGATATTCAATGCTTGAAAAAACTTGTTGTGCGCTTGCTTGGGCTGCCAAACGCTTGAGGAAATACATGTTTACATATACAACACTCCTAATCTCCAAGATAGACCCTGTCAAGTACATCTTTAAAAAGCTTGCCCTCACCAGTAGAGTTGCCCGTTGGCAGATGGCCTTAGCTGAGTATGACATTCAACATGTCACCCAAAAAGTTGTCAAAGGAAGTATCTTGTCAGACTATCTTTCCCATCAACCCTTGAAGGACTATCAATTAATGCGCTTTGAGTTCCTCGGCGAGGATATCATGTTGATAAGGGATTGCAACATTCCCGACCCCGAGGAAGGACCAGAACCTGGCTCACGTTGGACACTCGTGTTCGATGACGCTTATAACGCCCAAGGAAGTGTAGCGGTAAATTCACGATCATCAAGCTATGGATAAGCAAGACGTCAAATAACAAGAGTCGCCACCGCGCTTTTATTCTTTCCAAGGGAAAAGTACAAACAAAACCCAAAAGTAAGAAGTTTTCAAATCAAAACTAATAAAATGTCAGAGATTAGAGGTAAGGGGGTTGGTTACACAGAGGGAAGGTGTTAGCACCCAAAGTGTCCTAGGGAGCCCTTTTTTGTGTGCGTATGTATTTTGTACAAAGTGATGTTTACAAACAAATAGAGTGAGGGGATGAGAAAAGAAATTCATTAATTATATTTTTGTGTTTGACAAGACCTTCTGACTTGTGCCTACGTACCAACATAAAAATGAGGGATCAAAACCTTGTAGTTCGTGATACAAATTTCAAAGTGGATGCATAGCTTTTAACAAAAACTTAGCTTAAGAGGCACCAAGGCCTAAAAATGGTTTGAATGAGTTAGTTCTTTTTGGCTTTTGAAAGTTTAGGTCAAGTATAGTTAAGTTTATTTACCAGTTTGATTTAAGAAAGGAAGTTTGAAAGTGCAATGGCATAAGGCCAAAGTTTCTAGTTTACAAAGTGGTCAAAGTTTAGAATAAAAACTAGTTCAAGCAAAGAAGAATTTTTAAAAGGAGGAAGAGATTTTGAAATTAAATAAATGGGGAGGAGATGAAGAGACTAATCATATGTACAAAATTAAAAGTTAAGAGTTGAAAAGATCTGACCAATGGGTTGCAATCCAACAAACAAGAATGTCTTATAGAAACCCAAATTCCCTTGGACATTTTGAATCAAGCAACACACAATGCATAATTATATTAATCTTGAAGAGCAAGGCATCAAATAAAGATAGCCGCATCCAAGCTTAGCCACTCCAAGATCTTCTTCAAATTAGCCCATGTATCAGATGAATTCCATAAGTCACAGGTTCAAAATAACAACTTCACAATGGTCATATTGCATATGAACTCAAAGGGATCTTCAAAGATGTATCAGATGAAGTTTCAAATTGCAAGCACTTGGTTACACAAATGTTGGCATTGGCCAAGTCCTTTAGCATAGGGAAGTTGCCTAGATTCTAAGTCCAATTTGTCCAAGATCAAGTCAACAGTCCATACAAAAGTTTTTTTTAGGGTTTTTTGTTCTTATTATGTACATTAATGGTCAAAGGCCACATAAACAAACAAGATATAACACACAATATGGTCTAAATGGACAAAGTGAAAATTGCATTAACATAAACAATTAGAATGGTATGAATAATGGCAAATGAATAGAGCTTAAAAATTAAAGTGCATTAAAATAAAGGACTTGAAATTAAATGTTAGTTGTTAATGAGTTAGAAGTTAGTATTGTTTTACTTTTGCTTTCCATTTTAAGTCATTCTTTGGAGAACACTCAACCCACTTATCACAAGCATGGATCCTTGAGCCAAGACATATTCCAAAGGAAGGAAAAATGCCAAGTTTCCACACAATACCATGAAAGAGGGGAGACTTACAATCTCACTAACTAGAATGCTATGCCTTTTGTGTCAAAAATTTAGCGCTATGTTAAGCAATCGTAATTGGACTTATGTAGAAGTCACAACTATTTGAAGTCGGGCAATATAATTTTGGTGTTAATGCATGTTAGAGACATAGTATAATGGACTATGCTCATGAAACATACCACACACAAAAATAATATGCAAAAGAGGTGGCGTAATCTCATCCATACTTATGTTAATTTTGCCATCAACTAGCCTTAGGACTTAGAGATATCATAGGTCAAATGAGATGAATGCATAAAGAATGGGAAATAGATGAAGAGGGAGGGGAATGGGTAAAAACTCAAATTGGTCAAAGGAGGACTTTTACCAAATTAATATCATTCATTCATTTTGGGAGATGGAATCCAATGGTATTAACTTAACAAAGTCAAATCAACCTTGACCGATGCCCAACAACATGAGTCAAACTTACACAAATCATCACAAGAGATCAACACAATTATTTGGCATTTATTCAAATTAAAAATATTAAAATAAAGCATTTAAATTAAATATGGTTTGCCAAATTCCTAAAACCTCATCAAAACACCAAAGGAATGGCCATGAGATTTATCATAGGTCAAACAAGGTCAAAGGACCTTGGAGAAAAAATTTCAGAATTTTTAAAGACTTAAAAGTATTTTTAAACAATTAAAAATAAGCACAAAATCAATTATATCATGAAAAATATTAATAATGATCCAAAAAATGATTTTAATTCAAAATATGAAAGAGGAATTTATTTAATTTTTTTTGGTGAAACTCTCATATTTTTTGGATCAATATTAAAATTAATATGAATTAATGAAAATAAAACAAATTAAATGAAATTCAAATAATCAGAAAAACGTGAACCACTTGATCTCCCTCATTAATTGAGGTGGCAGATCAAGTGGATCAGCGTGCGCGTTCCACATTAGACCTAAGTCAATGCGCTGCAGGGATGGTAATTAAAACCAATGCGTGAGATTAAAACATTTCAAATGAGATCAATGGCTCAAAACCTGTCCAGCACACCACCGGCGCTGGACCTCCGATCACCTTCTCAGGCGAGGTCCACCGGACTGGTTCACTCATCACCATCAAGAAAATGAAAAAGGAGGACATGATCTGAAAGAAAAAATGGCGTAGAGCACGAATCTGACCTCAATTTCAACTAACTCAAAATATATAAAAAGATATGCGGAGTTGAATTTTGAGGTGTGTCAATTGAGTTGCTTTGATTTGACCTCTAAGCAACTCAATCTTCTTGCCTACATTGGTAGGACTTCAGACAACCAAAGATCCAAGAGAATTGATGAGAATTGAGTGAGAATCGAAGAGATGAAGTTTTTTGAAATTTACCTTCAATGTTGTGAAGAACTTGATGTTGCTTGCTTCAACCTTAATCTGATCACACTTGAGAAGCTTGCAGGAGAGGTTTAACAATGGTACAAAGCTTTGGATCCTGGAGTTCTTGAATCTCCAAACAGTGAGATTCAAACTCAATTTTCAAGTTGAAAATTCTCAGGTTTTCCTTTGAAATGTGAGGGTTTCAATTGGGGGGGGGGGGCAAAGCTGGCGGGCAAGGTGTGTTTGAATTGAGCTCAAAGGCCTTGTATTTATAGCATTTGGGATTGATAATTGCACACTTGAAAAATTGCTAAATTTGGTCATTTCATGCACAAGCTTGCATGGGCGTGTACAGGCCCATGAAGCAATCCATTTTGATCCATATCTAATTGTTCTGAAGTTCAAATAAGGCTTGAGTGGCAAGGCAATGATATGTGGAGTTTTGGACATTTGATTTTCTCCAATGATGCAGCTCTGTTAAAGCCATGCATAGATCTAGCAAACTTCATCCAAAATGCATGAACTTGGGCTCTTTAGAAAGCTTAAATCAAGGGGAATAAGTTTTATGTTGAACACTTTTTCATTTAGAACTTGGATCATGGTGAATTTGAAGGTGGAAGTTTGGAAATTTCAACATGTTGAAAAAATTTCTAAGTGTCAAGCCATATATCTCAATATTCTATCTTGCTTAACTTTCTATGTGAACTTCAAATGAGAAAAGTGTCTTCATAAAAGTTGTAGCTCTTTCAAAGACCTTAAAAATGGTCACCGATTTCATGGAATTTGGATTTAGAATGGCAGAGTTATGCATTTTTGAAGTTTGGAAAAATCATTTGTTTAATGGTATAGGTAAAAAATGACCTATAATGTATCCTCATATCACATGCTCATAAAAGTTGATTTAACTCTCCCTACAAACATCAAAGTTGAATTATACATATTGAATTTAATTGTGCAACTTGTAAATCTTTCATCTCATAAAAATTGAGCAAGTTATGGCCTTGGGAAGTTGACTTTCAAATTAGGGTTTAGACAAAATGACCTATAATGTTTCAACATAGAAAATGATTTTCCAAGCAAAACTAGATCTAGGTCTCAACATAAAAGTTGTTTGGAATGTCATCTAGAGTAACATTTCTCTTGGAATAATTTTCATATGGTGAAAACTATAGGAAATAGGGTTTAGGGAGACCCAGTTTTGATCAGATGAATTCATCTGGCCAACCACCATCAACCAACTTGCTAACCTTCAATTCTTTTGTCTTTCTTGGCTCATGGTAGATCATATATGCATAAGATGATGAATTTTTAAGTGTCCCTTGAGAAATTTGATCAATTTGTGAGATGGCTTGTTGGAGAAGTTACTCAAGATACTTAGTCAAACTAGGGTTTCCAAGGCAAATCACCTTCAAACTCTTGAAGAATACTTGATCAATATCATATGTAGGAATAATTGGGACTTATATATGATGCTTATAACCATTGTGAATCAATCCTTTGTTATGCTTTTATCCATGAGGGTCTCAAACCCTAGATATGAACTTGATAAATCAATGAGGATCGTGCCCTACCTACAAGAAGTTAGGCATATACAAAGACATTTTTTTGGTATTTTGGTTAGTAAAATGATAATATACAAGTATGATACAATCACATAGTGCTTGATGATTTCTCCCAAAATAAACCCAATGAGAGAGGGCTAAGGAGGATGTCAAGGTATGATCCCAATGCTAATGCATATGATGAAATTGCATGAGGGATCTTAGGGTCAAAATTGGGGTCTTACACAATGGAATTGGGGCAGTAATCACATCCCTAACTGGTTTTCACCTACTCCTCACCGTGAGGTTATTTTTTTGGCTAAACCAACAATGTGGCGGAGTACAAGGCTTGTATCTTCGGCATTGAAGCTGCTATTAATCTTAGGATCAAAATCCTTAATGTTTATGGAGATTCAACCTTGGTCATCAGCCAAGTCAGAGGAGATTGGGAAGCTCGAGATCCCAAGATAATCCCATACAAGAAGCATGTCCTAAAGCTAATCCCTTACATCGACGAGATTACATTCCATCACATTCCTCGAGAGGAGAATCAGTTGGCTGATGCCTTAGCTACTTTATCATCCATGTTTAAGGTCAAGTGGAAAAATGAAGCACCATATATCCGCATTGACTACTTGGACGAACCAATCTACCGTTTGGTAGCCAAAGACGAGTTTGATGGCTAACCCTAGTTTTATGACATCATGAAGTACTTGGAGAGTCAAGAATACCCTGAAAGTGCATCCATCACGGATAAAAAGTATCTTAGTAAAATCTCAGCCAAGTTCTTTTTGAGTGGAGGGGTGCTATACAAGAGAAATCATGATTCGCAAACTCTCTACCTTATCAATATCTTCAATATTTTTGTTTTCCATGAACACCACATTGCGGCTTCAGATAAGATTCTTCCCTACAGGATCATACAACCTATAACCAAACTCATCTTTCCCATAGCCAATGAAGATACATTTTTTGACTTTGCATCTAACTTGGATATTTCATCCTTTGGGATATGCACAAAAGCCTTATAACCAAATACTCTCAAATGATCATACTTAACATTCTTTCTAAACCAAATTTTGTTTGAAATTTCACTGTTCAAAGCAACAGTATGAGTGAGATTAAGAACAAAGCAACAATAATGATTAGGCAACTTAGCTTTAGAGAGCGTACACCTTACTCTCTCTCTCTCAGTTAGTGTTTGATTCCTTCTCTCTCATAAACCATTCAATTGAGGAGTTTTGGGAGGAGTATTTTCATTTGAAATACCATGTTGCTTGCAATAGGAATCAAATGATCCACAATACTGTCCACCATTGTCTGAACAAACACATTTCATCTTCTCTCATGTCTGCCTCTCAACCAAAGCATGGAATTTTTTGAATTTTTCCAGCACTTGGTCTTTTGTCTTCAAGGTATAAACCCATAGTTTCCTTGAGCAATCATCAATAAAGGTAACAAAATAAAGTACACCATTAAAGTATTTTACCTTTAATGGATCACAAACATCAGAATGCATCAATTGAAGCAACTTTTACTTCCTTGAGGGATGATGTCTCTTGAAAGATACTCTAGTCTATTTACCAGCCATGCAATGAAAACATTTCTCCAAATATGCATTCTTTAGTCCAAGAAGAATATCCTTTTTGGCCAAAACATTTAGCCCCTTTTCACTAATATGAAAAAGTCTCTGATGCCACAAAGATGCTTCCATTTCGGTAGCATTCACATTATCCATAGCAACCAAAGCTTTTGTCCAATACAATTTAGAAAGCTTTTCCCCTCTAGCCACAACCAAGTTACCTTTGTTGAGTGTCCACTTTTTAGAACCAAAGTGATTTTCATAACCATAATCATCAAGCATATGCACATAGGTCAAATTAAAGTGGACATCTAAAGCATGTTTGACACCTCTAAGAAACAATTGCATTCCCATGTTGGTTTGCAAGAAAACATCGCCAACGCCAACTACCTTAGATACACCATCATTACCCATCTTCAACACTCCAAAATCACCAAAAATATAAGATATGAAGAGATCCTTCCTTGGTGTAACATGCAATGTAACATCATTATAATTATTCACATGCTCTCTTCTGATACAAGATTAATAGGCTCATGATCACAAAGAATAATAAGATCATCACTAGTAGCATTAGTAACACGATCTCATCATGATCTCCATGGTCTCTTTATTTAGACTCATCGTTCTTGCCTTTTTTATCTCTTTTCCACTGATAGAAATGCTTTTGTACGTGTTCTATTTTATGACAATGATGACACTTCAGATTCTTGTATCGCGACTTGGACTTGCTTCTGTTATTCTCTCTACCACCCTCTGGTTCCTTTTTATGACTTATCCGCATATTTTCAATCACAAATACCTCAAATTGAGATGAAGAACCTTGTGCCTTCCTTGTCATCTCCTCATTAAGAATACCACCCTTAGTCGTTTCTAAAGAAACAACACCTCCAAGACCAAAACTTGTGATAAAAACCTGAAATGCCTCCCAAGACTCTAGTAAAGATAGAAATAGAAATAGTCCCATAAGTTCATCATATAATTTGATACTCATTCCTAACATATGATCAAGGAGCCCTTGAAAATCACTCAAGTGATCTGAAATAAAAGGCTCGTCCTTATACTTCAAACTTATGAAGTTATTCAACAAGAACAATTTATTATTCCCCGATTTAGAGGCATACAAGGACTTTATTTTCTCCTACAAAGTTTTTTGCATATGTCTCATTAGCAATATGATTATAAACATTATCTTTCACATATTGTCGAATAAAGCCACATACTTGTTGATGTTCAAACTCCAATTCTTCATCAGACACATAATTTGGCTTGCGGAACTAAAAATCGGTAAATGTAAATTCTTTATAAATAGTAAGTCTTTCATCTTGCCCTTCCATAAATGGTAATTAGAACCATTCAACAATCTCATCTTCATCTTTATATTTGACTCCACCATTCAAACAAGTAAAACAACTCTTAACCAAGAGCTTTGATGCCACTCTTATGAGAAATTAAGATACAATAACAGACCAATACGGAACGGATATAAAATTCTCCACACTTGTAGGAACCTTGAGGATCAGCAACAAACATAAGACAACAAATTGGACAAATAAAGGCACAAAATAACATTGATATTTTAACGTGGAAAACTCCTCAATATGAGAGTAAAAACCATGAGTCATTCATACCAAAGAAATAGATCCACTATAATCTATTAAGGGTATAAGAGAGTCTTAAAGTGATTCACAGACTAGTGCTAACAACCGCAAATCACAAAGTAAATTAGCTTACAAGTAAGAACCAAAAAGCTGAAAAATTACCCAAATCTGCAGCTTCAGTGCGAAACAGATATCTCTCGGCTCATACCTTGTTTTAAAATTCTGAATGGTCAAAACTTATATACAAGTGTTACGCATCTACCCTCCAAATTTAAGCTCGATCTGACGGTTAACGTATCTAGGATCGTCGATTTAGTAAGACTGGTTGTAGAAAAACGGAAATAGGTTTTTCTCATCTTTTTTCTCTTTTGAATCCTTATTTTCACAAAGTAAATTAGCTTACAAATAAGAACCAAAAAGCTGAAAAATTACCCAAATCTGCAGCTTCAGTGCGAAACAGATATCTCTCGGATCAGACTTTGTTTTAAAATTCTGAACGATCAAAAGTTATATACAAGTGTTACGCATCTACCCTCCAAATTTAAGCTCGGTCTGACGGTTAACGTATCTAGGATCGTCGATTTAGTAAGACTGGTTGTAGAAAAATGGAAATAGGTTTCTCTCATCTTTTTTCTCTTTTGAATCCTTATTTTCTCTCTATCTCTATTAACCATAAATTGATCATCTCCACTTAAATAAATGGGGAAAATAGACTAATCATATTTGAGTATTTCTCCATATAGGAATAAAGTTCAAACCCAACAATTTATAAAATAGAGAATATAATATATAATAATAAAATAAAATCTTAAATAATAAGAAAGACATCACTTAAAAAAAAAGTTAGAGTAGTTTAGACTCGAAACATATAATCTGAATTAGTTTTCTTTTTGATTTTATTCTTAAATTGAGGGAATAGATGATAATTTAAAAAATAATAATAATAATATAGCGCGACTTAAAATCTTACCTTAATTTTTTGGTGAGAGAAATAAAAATTTTGTTATAAAATATAATATTTGTAATAGTATTATCCAGAGATATTTTGAATCTATAAATTAATAAACTAAAGCTTTATGATTTTTCTTTTTACAAATGTCTCCAAATACTTAATGAAGTGTCCCACCTGAACCTTTAAAAAAATACTTTGATATCCAATTAACTAAAGCCATGTATCTACTCTATATTGCTTAAGATGCTTAAGAAATATTTTGATTCCCACGAAATCCTTGTTTTGCATAGGTGGAAGGATATTCTTAATAATTTAAAACTACAATAAGTTTCCACGCATCATATGAATATAAACTAAACAACTAGATAAGATTGTGTATTGGCACATTTGAAATGGAACCTTGGAAACAGCAAGGAAATGGTCCTAAGTCCTAACCACATGCATAGAGGAACTTCAAAATTCAACACTAGCTTTCCTTGAATATAGAACCTTATTATAAAAAGCTATTATGTGCATAAGGTGCTACTGATTACTTGGAAAGGTGGCAATACTATATATGTGATTGGTCCTCTCCTCTCCCTCATTGTCTCATGCCCAAGTGCTGTTAGTAATAGTATAATAATCTAGAAAACCGACATCCCAAGTGCTGTTAGGATCTACATTGGATTTGGTTCGATACAAATGATTCTCTGATCATACCAAGCATGATTAAGTTAATTAATATCTCATCTGTATTGTATTGATCAAAGTAGTGTGTCAGCTTATTTATATGATAAAGGAAGCCTTTAAGGTATTTCCATCCAACTAGTGGAGGATAGAATGTCAAAATAAGATATTGTTTCAATTTAACTCATTGATTATGTTAACACACAACACTACAATCACAATATGATATTATAAGTTTTATCAATCATCTCACTTATATATATTGTTGAATCTTTCCTATTTTATTTTAAATAATGTAAGACTTCAAATTTACACTTTGTATTACAACAAAAGGGTTAGAATTATTTTTCTTAAAAATTTTGCAGTGGAAAGAGTTCATAATTATTCCTTTTAAAATATATAGTTGAGAAGATGGAGTTTGCAATTTTTCTTCTAAAAAATATAGTTAAGAGGATATGTAATTTTTCCGTCTAAAATGTGTAGTCGAAAGGTTTAACAATTTTTTCATTCAACAATTTTAATCGGGAGGATTTTCAACTTTCTCCTTGTAAAAATTGCAATTATATGAGATGCTTTTGTAATTTTGTCATAGTAAAAATTACATGTTGACTAATATAATATTTAGTTTATATATTGTGATTGTAAGTATTAGGTGTCGAACCACAATAATTTTTGAATTGTATTTTTATTGAATTTTTGTTTCTTTTGTGAGAGTGTTTTCGCGTGCACATAAATTTGGTTGTGTTGCTTTCCTTACACTTGTCTCTCTCCAACGATAAAGATCATCTAAACTCCATTGTTATCCACCACTCACATATACGAAAGCATAATTGTTTTTCTGCTCCTTTCCAACAGAATCATTCGTCTATCATTGCTCATCCAACCACCATAATGTTGGTGTAAGCCCTAGAGGTCAATACTTTTGGTACTTGTATCGAATTATCTATTAATAATAAAAGGTTTTTTCTTTATTATGTTTGTTTAATAAAGTCCCTAAAATAGATCGTCCGTTTAATGTATCAAGTGTGACTTAATCATGAGATCGGATTAAACATAAGGACAATATTCTTAAAGTATCCGTAGTCGAGTTTTATTGTGAAGTGAGATAACATTAAAGCATTAAGACTAGTATGTATATAGATTGATGATCACATCTCATGGATCATGGATAAGGAGTTATTAAGTCTTAAACATGGGTATGAATATTAAGAGTAATATTTATACTGGATTGACCCGCTATGAGAATACTATATATAATGTTATGCAAAGTGTCATAAGTTATTCTCATGGTGATAATGGTGTATATCATCCTTTGACTCGAAACCACTATGGACCCTAGATGTAGAGTCGAGTGCTTTATTGCTGATCAAACGTTGTCCGTAACTGGATGACCATAAAGACAGTTGATGGGTACTTCACGAAGAATGCTGAGGAACATGAGTGACCTAGATGGAATTTGTCCATCCTGCACAAGAGGATAAATGTCTACGGATCCAATATTGAACTGGACAAGGATGACACGGTCTATGCCTTGTGTTCAATATAGACATAAGGGCAAAAGGATAATTGTACGCATAAGTATTATCACAAAATGATTTGTCATATCACATGCCATTTTCGTGTCTTGGGTAGCAGTGGTGTATTGCTAGATACCGCTCACTGTTTATTATGTTAAAGACGTGATTTAATATAATTGCTAATATCACAAAAACCTACAGGGTCACACACAAAAGGACGAATTGATGAGAGATGGAGTAAATAAGGAACACCGTAAGGTACGATGCACTTAAGTGAATTGTAGAACATCGTAAGGTACGGTGTACTTAAGTAGAATACGAAATATGGTAAGGTACCACGCGCTTAAGTGATTTTGGCATATCATAAGATATGGGCCACATACACTTAAGTGGGCTTTTTAGCTTGCAGTCCACACAATTGATTCTATAAATAGAACCCTTGTGCAGAAGCATTTGTTCAGTTAAAATTTCGTTTCTCTCTCTCTCTCTCTCTCTCTCTCTCTCTCTCTCTCTCTCACACACACACACACACACACACACACACACACACACACACACTCAAAGCCTTCATTCATAGCAGCTAGCACTGAGATTGAAGAAATCCGTTCGTGTGGACTGAGTAGAGGCGTTGTCACCATTCAACATTCGTGATTGCTCCGTAGATCTGCATCAAAGGTTTCAATCGCCACAAGAGGTAACAATTCTATCACTGATCATGCCCATTTGTAAGGATCACTAAAGGAGAAATTTTTAAATTCCGCTGCATTTTGGATCGCTATTCTCCTTCAGTGGTATCAAAGCCACTTACGAAACCATGCATCTCATAGCTGTTTATTTTCTGTATTTTTGTATTAGTACGACTAAAAGACAAAATGAAACAAAGAATAAACGAGTAATTAAATTTGGCATCATGTGTGTATAATTTGGATGATTGATGTTGACTATACTTCGGAATCCGACGTTAGTATGGTGAAGCAGCGATACATCGATCGTCCATAGGTCACGCAATTGAGATCGATCAAGTTATATATATGATATAAGTAATCCTGATGCAAAATACGGTATATATGATATATTATTTATGTTTCGTTCATTCAAACACTTAATGGTTGTTTTCCTTTGAGTGATCAATGGTCATTTGCTTCTTGATCCGACATTAGTATGGTAAAGCAATGACGTGTTGATCAATCATACTGAATGAACAATCGAGGTGTGTTTGATGGTCGGAAATTGATGCATTAGGGTTCATGACGGTACAAGGGGTGTGCTGTCAAAGAGTTATGAGATTAGGGTTGTGAATGCGCAAGAGTTGTGCTTTAAAGTATCAAGTGTTATTGCAAAAAATGACATCGATTTCAAATGAATTATTTATTAAAATTTTGTGTCAGAGCGTTGCCCCTAACAACCCTGCAAGGGGGCGCTGCCCCTAACTAACTCTGCGTAGTGTGATCGGTCGCCGAAATTTAATTTGGTTTATTTAATTAACAGAATTTAAATTAATAATAATAATATGTTTATTATTATTGTCTTGTGGTGATCGGTTATGGCCTTAGTTTTCCTTTATTTTATTTTGGGATTTTAAAATATGACCTGCGTGTCGTGCCTCTCTTTTAATCTCTTAATGTAACTTCTTTTCTCATCTCACTCCCTCGTATGTAAAACGAGTTTCTTTTATGTAATGTAATGTTATGAAGAAAGAAAAGAATACAATATCAAAGGAGGACAACCTTGAAGATCTTGCTTGGAGAAGCTTATATCGTTATTAGGTTAGCTTAGGTTCTCTCATTGGCTTGGGAGAACAATTGCGCTTGGGGCCATAACTGTTTCATTTTGTATGTATGTTGATGCATGTGAATGTATGTTGATGCATGTGAGAGACGACTTATATGATAAATAAGCCGGTGAGATCAGAATAATTGCAAATTCCCTCAAATTAAATATTAAGTTTATGCTTTCCAAGTTTTAGCACTTATCAAGACTAGTATCGAATAATGTAGGTTTTGCCTACGCGAGGTGCATATTCTATATTAGTAAGGTGCGATGGGATAATTGTAATATTCAATTGCTAAAACAATTGGTCAAACTTAACTAAACAAATTATAATAAGATTATATATGTTTAGAAGCAAGAGTTGGAAATGATCCATGTGATGGATTGGAATAAAGAGTTATTCACCCAACTAAAATATTCGAGAGTTGTATTAGATACAATTGGAAGGAGTTCCTACCTAAATAACCTAGTTTTGTGTAATCCACCTACGCGGACTTAAAACAAAGTGAAATGTGGATCTCGACCCACTAGAAAATCTTCCAACGGGATTTTCCGAATCAAATGGTGAGGGTCATTTGTTTTGAGTAAAATAGTGGGAGCATATTTAATTAAAGGCCTAATTAAATAGGTTATTGATAGTTATACTTTCATTATTTTCATGTAGATTACCTTGACAACAAACACCTCTAACAACATTTTGCGATCCATCCTTGATAAGGAAAAATTGTCTAGGACAAACTTTTTCTGGATTGGCACCGAAATCTGAGGATTATCCTCAAATATGATAGAAAGTTGTATGTCTTGGAGAAACCTGTTCTTGAAGAGGAACCTCCTAGTTCTGCACCTAAGGCAGAAAGAGATGCTTATAAAAAGCATGTTGATGATGCCAATGAACCTGCTTGCCTCATGCTAGCTACCATGAACTCAGAGTTGCAAAAGCAGCATGAGAACATGGCAGCGTTCGATATGATCGAACACCTGAAGATGCTCTATCAAGAGCAGGCAAGACATGAAAGGTTTGAAGTTTCAAAAGCCCTTTTTCAAGGCAATTTAGTTGGGGGAGCCCCTATACGTCCCCGTGTGCTCAAGATGATTGGGCATGTGGAGAACCTTGAGAGGTTGGGTTTTCCCCTCGGAAAGGAACTTGCGACTGATTTGATCTTGCAATCATTGCCAGATAGATTCAGTCAATTTGTCCTTAATTTCAATATGAATGATATGGACAAATCTCTTCCTGAACTGCTAGCCATGTTAAGAACTGCTGAGCGGAATTTGAAGTCAAAAGCGAAGTCCATTCTGATGATCGGAAATGGAAAGAGACAGGACAAAAGACTCACCAAGCAGGGTGATAAAGGGAAAGGTAAGGAAGTTGCCAAACCCAAACCCACTGCTCATGCTTTGAAGCCTAGTGGAGGCATAGCAAAGGAAGTCACCTGATTCCATTGCGGTAAGACCGAACACTGGAAGAGAAACTTCCCAAAGTACCTGGAAGATAAGAAGAATGGAGTAGAGACTTCAACTTCAGGTATTTTTGTTATTGAAATTAATTTATCTACTTATGTATCATGGGTATTAGATACTGGATACAGTTCTCACATTTGTACCAATATGCAAAGGCTAAAAAGGAGTAGAGACTTGGTAAAAGGTGAAGTTGACCTACGAGTTGGCAATGAAGCAAAGGTTGTTGCTTTAGCCGTAGGAACTTATGTATTGACTTTACCTAGTGGTTTAATAATTCAGTTAGAGAACTATTATTATGTACCTGTAATCAGCAGGAATATTATTTTCATTTCTTGTTTAGAAAAGTTTGGTTTTTCATTTATAATAAAGAACAATTGTTGCTCTATTTATTTGAATGATATATTCTATGCTACTGCACAAATGAAAAATGGACTATATGTCATTGATCTTGAAATGCCTATTTATAACATTAATACTAAAAGGATGAAACCTAATGAGTTAAATCCAACTTACCTTTGGCATTGTCGATTAGGCCACATAAATGAGAAATATATTTCCAAACTCCATAAAGATGGACTCTTGGACTATTTTGATTATGAATCATATGAGACATGCATATCTTGTTTAATTGGAAAGATGGCAAAGTCTCCATTCACAAGGTGAAAGAGCTAATGATCTTTTGGCCCTCATACATACTGATGTATGTGCACCATTGAACATACCAACCAGAGGAGGTTTTCAGTACTTCATCACATTTACTGATGATTTCAGTAGATATGGTTATGTGTATTTAATGAAACACAAATCAGAGTCCTTTGAAAAGTTCAAGGAATTCAAGAATGAAGTACAAAACCAAATAGGTAAGAATATTAAAACTCTTTGATTAGATCGAGGTGGTGAGTATTTAAGCCTAGAGTTTGATGACCATTTGAAAGAGTGTGGGATTCTATCCCAACTTACTCCTCCTGGAACACCTCAGTGGAACGGTGTATCTGAGAGAAGAAATTGAACCTTGTTAGACATGGTCCGATCCATGATGAGTCACGCCGATCTTCTAAACTCCTTTTGGGAACATGCACTATTGACAACAACTTACACATTTAACCGTGTTCCATCCAAAAAGGTTGAGAAGACACCATATGAGATATGGAGTGGTAAGAAACCACATATGTCTTACATGAAGATTTGGGGTTGCGAAGTTTATGTGAAACGACAAATTTCAACTAAGCTTGAGCCCAAATATGACAAATACTTATTTGTGGGATATCCTAAAGAAACAATAGGATATTACTTCTACAATCCTTCTGAGGGAAAAGTGTTTGTCACTCGAACTGGAGTTTTCCTAGAAAAGGATTTTATTTCCAAAGGAATCCGTGATAGGAAAGTAGAGCTTGAAGAAATTCAAGAATCACAAAGCATTGATACACCTATGGAGGAATTAGAGCAGGAAACACAAGTAGTTGTGGAAGAGCAACCTGCTCAAGTAGAACAAGACCAGCGTAGGTCAAGCAGGATACGTCACCTACCTGAGAGATATGGATATCTCATAAATGATCAAGATGATGTATTACTCATGGATCAAGATGAGATGTGACCTACCAGGAGGCCATAACTGGTCCTGAGTCGGAGAAGTGGATAGAAGCCATGAAATCTGAAATGGATTCCATGTACACAAACCAGGTTTGGACCTTGGTAGAGCCTCTTGTAGGAGTTACCCCTATAGGATGCAAGTGGGTCTTCAAAAAGAAGACTGACATGGATGGTAAGGTACGTACCTATAAGGCAAGACTAGTTATAAAAGGATATAAACAAATTCATGGGGTTGACTATGATGAAACCTTTTCACCAATTGCAATGCTTAAATCTGTTCGGATTTTACTTGTTATCGCTGCATATCATGATTATGAAATATGGCAGATGGATGTTAAAACTGCTTTCCTTAATGGGAATCTTCTTAAGGATGTGTACATGACACATTCTGAATGATTTGACATACCAGAAGAAGCCCAAAAGATATGTAAGTTACAAAGATCAATCTATGGATTGAAGCAAGCTTCCAGAAGCTGGAATCTTTGTTTTGATGAAACAGTAAAACAATATAGATTCATCAAGAATGAAGATGGGCCTTGTGTCTACAAGAAGGTTAGTGGGAGCATGATCATCTTCCTGGTATTATATGTAGATGACATATTACTCATTGGAAACGATGTCCCTACCCTACAACAAGTAAAGTCTTGGTTGGGGAAATGCTTTTCTATGAAGGACCTGGGTGAAGCAGCCTATATATTAGGAATTAGGATCAACAGAGATAGATCACAAAAACTGCTTGGCCTAAGTCAGAGTACATACATAGACAAAGTGCTAAGACGCTTTAATATGCATCATTCCAAGAAAGGATTCATACCTATGCAACATGGCTTGTGTCTATCAAAAACACAATCCCATTCAACTAAGGAAGAAAGGGATCGCATGAATAAGATTCCATATGCATCTGCAATAGGATCTATCATGTATGCCATATTATGTACTCGACCAGATGTCTCGAATGCTTTAAGTGCAACGAGTAGGTACCAATCTGATCCCGGTGATGCTCATTGGGTAACTGTCAAGAATATCCTTAAGTATTTGAGAAGGACTAAGGAATCATTCTTGATATATGGAGGTCAGGAAGAGCTTGCTGTAATTGGATACACCGATGCTAGCTTCCAGATAGATAAGGATGACTTTAGATCTCAATCTGGTTATGTGTTTTGCTTAAACGGTGACGCTGTGAGCTGGAAAAGTTCAAAGCAAGATACAGTTGCTGATTCTACAACCGAGGCCGAGTATATTGCTGCCTCAAGTGCAGCAAAGGAAGATATTTGGATCAAAAAGTTCATTAGTGAACTTGGCATAGTTCCTAGCATTATGGATCCCATTGGTCTCTATTGTGATAATAATGGTGCTATCGCACAAGCTAAGGAGCCTAGATCTCACCAACGATCCAAACGCATACTTAGGCGTTATCACCTCATTCGAGAGATAATAGATAGAGGAGATGTGAAAATATGCAGAGTACCTACACTTGACAATATTGTTGACCCACTGACAAAGCCTTTTGCGCAACAGAAGCATGATGGCCATACTAGATTTATGGGCATTAGAGGTATGCCTGATTGGCTCTAGTGCTAGTGGGAGATTGCTGGTGTAAGCCCTAGAGGCCAATACTTTTAGTACTTGTATTGAATTCTTTATTAATAATAAAAGGCTTTTTCTTTATTATGTTTGTTTAATAAAGTCCCTAAAATACCTAGTCCGTTTAATGTATCAAGTGTGACTTAATCATGAGATCCCATTAAACATAAGGACATTATTCTTAAAGTATCCGTAGTCGAGCTTTATTGTGAAGTGGGATAACATTAAACATTAAGACTATTATGTATATAGACTGATGATCACATCTCATGGATCATGGATAAGGAGTTATCAAGTCTTAAACATGGGTATGGATATTAAGAGTAATATTTATACTGGATTGACCCACTATGAGAATATTATATATAATGTTATGCAAAGTGTCATAAGTTATTATCATGGTGATAATGGTGTATACCACCATTCGACCTGAAACCACTATGGACCCTAGATGTAGAGTTGAGTGCCTTATTATTGATCAAACATTGTCCGTAACTGGATGACCATAAAGACAGTTGATGGGTACTCCACGAAGCATGTTGAGGGACATGAATGACCTAGATGGAATTTGACCATCCTGCGCAATAGGATAAATGTCTACGGGCCCAATATTGAACTGGACAAGGATGACACGGTTTATGCCTTGTGTTCAATATATACATAAGGGCAAAAGGGTAATTGTACATATAAGTATTATCACAAAAGGATTTGTTAGATCACATGACATTTTCGTGTCTTGGGTAGCAGTGATGTGTTGCTAGATATCGCTCACTGTTTATTATGTTAAATACATGATTTAATAAAATTGTTAATGTCACGAAAACCTACAGGGTCACACACAAAAGGACGGATTGATGAGAGATAAAGTAAATAAGGAACACCGTAAGGTACGGTGAACTTAAGTGAATTATAGAACATCGTAAGGTACGGTGTACTTAAGTAGAATACAAAGTATGGTAAGGTACCACGCGCTTAAGTGATTTTGGCATATCATAAGATATGGGCCACATACACTTAAGTGGTTTTTTTAGCTTGCATCACACACAAGTGGTTCTATAAACATAATCCTTATGCAGAAGCATTTGTTCAGTTGAAATTTTGTTTCTCTCTCTCACTCACTCAAAGCCTTCATTTGTAGCAGCTAGCACTGAGATTGAAGGAATTCGTTCGTGTGGACTGAGTAGAGGCGTTGTCACCATTCAATGTTCGTGATCGCTCCGTAGATCTGCATCAAAGGTTTCAATCGCCACAAGAGGTAACAATTCTATCACTGATCATGCCCATTCGTAAGGATCACTAAAGGAGAAATTTTTAAATTCCACTGTATTTTGGATCGCTATTCTCCTTCACATGCCCCATATTTGCATGTTTTTCACGTTTGTTTGGTCATTAGTTATAACAGTGACTGGAAAATTTTCATGTTTACCAAGAATTCTCTCACCCCTTATGAAAAACTGATCGATACAACCAACTATAGGACATTTCCATCACTGTCCATACAAAATGGAAGCAAGCTTACACATTTATCCATCATCATATGGTTTCCTATTGTGTCCAAGTTCAAATTACAATATCAAGCATTCACCCTTGCTATAATGTTTTTGAGATGGTAAAAAAATTATACTCCAATGACATTCATCTCTTCTACAGTGTCGTTCTTAGTCTCAACTATCTAAAATTGATCAAAATTTTTATTGGTGATGCAACAACTCATGTCGAACAATGAAACAAGCTTTTCATGATAATGGCACGCGTCGGCCTGTCACCAAAGTTTGATTCCACATACAAAATTATATTTGGATCCATTATTATTTCATATGATATAGTTAATGAACAAATGTTACATCTAACCACACCTTATGATTTTGGTTAAGTTTACAATCATGTCTTCATTCTTGTTAATTCCTCTACTCTCGCCTCTCACTACCATGATCATGGTGGATGAAACAGGAGATCCGACGTCTAACACCACACTATTCATTAGAGTTATTGCAACTATTATAACTACATAGATATTGAATGTCATGCAAAGGAAAGAGAACAACAACAACTTAAGGTTGCTAATATTTCCTAACCTGTTATTATTAGAGAAATTACTATCTCAATGTTTATTGCAATGAGTTCCTTCAATTCAAGGCATCACATCAACCATCATCTTCTACCTTTGTTGCTCAATCAAAGAACTTTGTATCCCTCGTCTCTATATTCTCCTCCCTTAGACATTGGGTGCTTGAATATGGTATTTTTCCCCGATATAACTACTAAGAATCTTGTGAATTAAAAAAAAACTTAACGACATGTTCTTGCTTTTTTTATCAATAAAAACAAACAAGAAAGAAAGGGCTTTTTCATAGTAGAGGCGATGCCCTAGTACTCATCAGTCTCCATTCTTGTCGCCAACATATCTGAGATACTATCACAATTAATAATTTAAATATTTCCTACTGAATAAGGCGAAGGCTTTGTCTTGCCAATGCATATACCTTCTTAGAGATTTTTGTTTCAAAGTATTAAAGGTACAAGGGCAAGGTTTTTAATGAGGCTCCCTATCTTCTCGAATATTTGTTTTTTAGAGGTCGTGTATGAAAATCATATGCTAGACCTTCACTAAAGGATCCTTGTCTCCCTAAGGGTTAGTTATTCATTTGACCTTCATCGAAAGACCCTTGTTGCCATACATGGTAATGCTATGTTATACCTTCAATGAAGGAATCTTGCCTCCCTACGGAGTAATTATACATTGGACCTTCTTTAAAGGATCTTTGTCATCCTACGGGGTAAGTATATGTTGAACCTTCAATAAAGGATCATTGTTGCACTATGGGGTAATAATATGGTGGACCTTAATTAAAAGATCCTCGCTAAAGGAAGCTTTGATCAACACTTGAAGGACTCCCCCAAAGCCATAAATTGGTGTTGTTAAGGCACTATAGACCTCGAAATTAATGGACAAACTACAAATAAATACAAATATCATAAAAGAAATCGCCATGAAGTCTGGACGTTTTCATTAAAACCGAAAGGCATGGTTATAAAAGGTCTATAAAGGGTGGTAATAAAATCATTAAAAGGTAAACCATAATCTCTAAGGATCTATAGTCAGGGTAGTGTTTATGTGATAATTCATTATTTGTGAGATATTTAAGCCTATAATATTTGAATAAAATGGTAACATTAGGTTGTGTTAGACTTATTTATTTTTGTTAGTATGCCTTTTGCTTGAATAGTAAGAAACACACTAGGTGCTTTTTTGTTGTTTTTATGTGTGTAGGAGTAACTCTAGTGACAGGTTTTGTCGCGTCAGGAATTTATGACCAGTTTATTGGGCTAGAAGATGTTGGTAAGATTTTTGAATCTCAGTGTTAGGGAAAACCTGGTAGAGTTTTTAGGAAGGAAACTAGGATTGAGCTGGAAAGCTAAAGAGACAAGGACGAGCGCTATTGGACAAAGTCTAAAAATGCTGTTTGGAAGCTCTGCAATAGCCACCTTGCACAACAGGCATGTTGTGAGACGTGTTGTCTCCTCCATGCACGGAGTACTACTCCCAATACTTTTACTAAAGGATAAAAAAGGGAATATGTGTTATCCAAAATCTGAAAGCAACCCTATAAATGAACAAGGCTATTAAAGTACAGGCGGTTGGAATCGGAAAGAATTCCGAAGTTAAAATTAGTTAGAGAAAAATAGTTCATCATAAAGAAGGAACGTTGAACTAGATTCTGATGTGTTTTTCACCATAGCATTCCTAAAGAATACCACTTAATTAAGTGTGACATAATTTATCTCTTGCTAGTTAAATACTACAAGTAGCAAAAGTGTCACTCTTAGGTTTATCTTTTCTTAATTTTTTTTGTTTAGAAATATTAAGCTCGAGACCATGTTCTGTTGTATTTCGTTTCCTCACTATGAGCTAAAATCTTTATGTTAACAATGTGAAGTTTATTGAAAAGTTACATTTTTGTGTGATATGATTTGACTTTAGTGACATATTTTGTCATATACGTCAATGTTATAAATTTGTTTTTTTGTTTGATCATCTTAAAAATAGATAAAAGTTAATTAATGTTGAGTAATTCTTTAATATATGGACGTCATGACAAATATGGATAAAAAGTAAACAAAAATATTTTCCATTTAGTAACTTTATGAATAAAGAACTAAAACCATAGGGGAAAGCAGAACTCGACAAAGAAGTGCATAAATGATAGTGTGTGTCACACGGTGAACTGGACCTTATTGGATTTGTAATCGCAATGTCGCGGTTAGCAAGAGTCGCCACCGACTTTTCTTTTATCCCATAAGGAAAGGTGGAAAAGAACAGGAAAGACCTTAATTTTAAATTCTTAGGTTCGGGAGGTACTTTATACAAAGGGAAGGTATTAGCACCCTTTGTATCCATGGTTATCCATGGGCTCTTAATTGCTCAATCATTTATGTTTTCTAGTTTGAAAAAGGTGGTTGAGAACTGTGTGAAAAATGTTTTGAAAATGAGAATTTAACTTTGTAATGATTCTTGCATGAATGTATACAAAGTGGTTATCTCGTTTAATTTAGAAAATAGTTTAGAAAAATATAACTCGGCAATGATCCTAGTACGGATGTATGCTAAGTGGTGATTTTCTAAAAGATGTTTGAAAGGGGTGAGGTGTGAAAAGCATTTTTTTGTTATGAATGAGCAATTAAGGTTATACCTGTCCGAGGTCTTTCCGGGCGTTTCCTATCCTTATGAGGGTAAAACTGTCCTTACTATTGAGAAGTAAGTAGTTTTATCCTTGGGATGTTGAAGGGTCATCGTAGGGTCATCGATAGGTCATTGAAGGCAACAGTTGTGAGGATACCTTAGCATTCGAAGGGACTATCATCATTTAACCGTAGGCTACACCGAAGGGTCATCGAGGGACAAAATCGTGTTTTCGAAGGCAACGTCCGAGGGACTATGATGATTTTACCGAAGGGTCTTTGCTAAGGATATCCCCATATTCGCGGGACATGACCGTAATATTGTAATCGTGGGGTAATAAAGAGAGGTCCGATATCATTCATTTAAAGTCCATGTTTTAAGTTCATTAGGGAATTATGGTGATACCGCATTAAATCGATACATTAAAATCAACACATTAAGGATTACATTAAAATTAATTAGGCAATCAATATGAATCTTCACATTAAAGTGAAATAATGTAGAGTCCCTCTCCATGAAGGCTTCCCATGCATAAAGCAGAGTACCTAGCCGGTTAGTTCTTCGGAAGTATGCTAGCCTTTACACCATGAACACACGGATTAAAGCATCGAGGTAAAATACAATTGGAAATTTGCACCATAAAATGAATATCACAGCCAAGAATTTAAACCAGATAATGCAGAATCATCATTAAGTAAACATGAAATGGGCAGCGAAAAGGCAAAGCAGCCCCTGGCCCGGTCGCCTCTGCTTCGCCTAGCGAAGGCTCAGCGAAGGCTCGCCGCGGGCTCGCCTAGCGATGAGCTAGCGAGTGGCTACGGGTTTGAAATTATGACCTCAATCTGCAGCAAGGCTTATGGCCTCTAACACATAATTATATGGTTCAGTTTCACAATATTCAAGCACATGTAAATTCTCATGCAAAACTTCAAAATGTTTATGAATTCAATTATAATATCCTTCACAAATTAAGAACATGAAGTGGTACCATAGGCCAAATGAGAGTACAAAACGATATCACATGCAAATTAAGACACTAAAGCGGTACCACATGCAAAATAAGAACATAAAGTGATAATCATATGCCGATTAAGAATCCTAAAGCAATATCATATGCCAATTAAGAACTAAAGCGATAATAGTGATACAAACCTGTTTGCGAATCGAGTTGCAACCTTGAATTGGCGAGGCGGATTGAGTTGGGCGGCGGTAGCTTCGGAACGGGTAAGCGGCCTTCAGGGTTTCCGCCTTCTGAATTCCTTGGATCAGCAGGGTTTCGGTGCTAGGGTTTCCTCTGGATCTCTGTGTGAGTGTCTCCGTGTGAGCGAGTCCGTCTCTGTGTCTTCTTTTTCGTGGCAGAGGAGCAGGCATTTATAGTAGTGGTAATGGTGACCTAATGGGCTTAAAATGAAGTCCAAAAATTCAAATTCTCGCAAGCTTCGCTAGGCGAAGGGATTGCTCGCCTAGCGAGCAAACTAGGTCTGGGCCTTTTCCTGGATCCAACGCTTCGCTGGGCGAGTGGCATGCTGAGATATTCGCTAGGCGAAGGAGCTGCTCGCCTAGCGAGCCAGCTATTTTGGGCCGCCTGTGGATTGGGCCTGTTGTGAGTGGGCTTTTGTCCATTTGGCATCAGTGCCTTGCAGAACAAGTCAGAGGGTCTTGGAAAATGCTTTGTAACACCAACGGGCAAATTTTGGGGTATGACAGCTGCCCCTATTCAATATTCTCGAACCGAGAGAGTAGAATGGCATGTGCCGTTCATGGTCTGGAGGTGAAAGATTATTGAACACTAGAATGCCCCGAAAATTTGCGCTTATCCATCAGTCTTGACGGAGATGGGCTTAAAGATGCCATCCAAGAAATTTGCTGAGGAGATTTCCAGATTGTGTCGTACGTTAGACGATATCTAGAGACATGGGTGTCACACCGGGTCATACATCAGACCGTATAGTGAGTCGTCCATTATGCCGTCGACTTCGCTGGGGAGTCAGAGTATGCTATATACTGCTGGGGATATGGGATCAGCATGGATCGTACGTTAGACCGTGTCTGAATACCAGAGTGAGCTGTTCGTTAGGCGGATGACTTTGCTGGGGATGAAAGATCAGAATGGATCGTACGCTAGATCGCATCTGGGTTGCAGAATGGGCCGTCCGTTAGGCTGAATCTGCTGAGTAAGGGAGTAGCCGTATACTAGACTACCATTCAGGAATGTACCTGTCCGAAGGTAGCACCTGAGTAGGGGAGTAGCGGTATACTAGGCTATCATTCAGGAATGTACCTGTCCGAAGGTAGCACCTGAGCAAGGGGGTAGCCATATACTAAACTACCATTCAGGAATGTACCTGTCCGAAGGTAGCACCTGAGAAAGGGAGTAGCCGTATACTAAACTACCATTCAGGAATGTACCTGTCCGAAGGTAGCACCTGAGAAAGGGAGTAGCCGTATACTAGACTACCATTCAGGAATGTACCTGTCCGAAGGTAGCACCTGAGAAAGGGAGTAGCCGTATACTAGACTACCATTCAGGAATGTACCTGTCCGAAGGTAGCACCTGAGAAAGGGAGTAGTCGTATAATAGACTACCATTCAGGAATGTACCTGTCCGAAGGTAGCACCTGAGAAATGGAGTAGCCGTATACTAGACTACCATTCAGGAATGTACCTGTCCGAAGGTAGCACCTGAGAAAGGGAGTAGCCGTATACTAGACTACCATTCAGGAATGTACCTGTCCGAAGGTAGCACCTGAGAAAGGAGTATCCAAAGGGGTCGTACGTTAGACCATATTGGAGTTGTTGAGAGTCAGAATGGATCGTACGTTAGACCGTATCTGAGTTGAAAGAGTCATATGTTGGGCTGAATCAGAATGAACCGTACGCTAGGCTATATCTGATAGTATTTGTTGCATTGGCGATAAATGTCTGGGATGGGCTTATAGATGCCATCGTTGGGAGGATGTCAGTATGAATGTTGACACGGAGTATATCTTGTAGTTGAATCCTGAATGTAATTGATACGGATGTCCGTCTGAATGAACCTTTGTGTTGATTGTATCAAGAGGATAATTAACCTGAAAAATAACGTTAGCCTCATGCAATGTCATGATGCATGAGATGTTTTATGCCTGCGAACCTGGTATGCATGTGTATGCATGTATATGAAATGATGTAATGAATGCATTAGGCGTCTGAAACATTCTTCCAGGGGACCCTACTGGGGGGATAGATCTCGGTCTACTGGTTGGAGGCATTGGTATTGATGGCCCTTCCTTAGCTGGGGGATACTTGATTTCTGTCTGACGATGAAAACACTCAACAGAGCCTGGCTGGGGATGGACGAGATGACCTGTCTGTCTGGCGTTGCCGACCTCTTCTGGGGAATAACTGGCGTTGCCGGGGAATCGGATTAGCAACTGACTCCTTGGGGAAGCGTGGTTAGACGTTCTCCTCGATCCTGAAGTCGTGTAGTAATTGCTATTGCTATTTTAGGCATGCATTTTTGTAAACATCGGTCATATTCAAGTGCATAAGTCACTTCAAATTAAATCAATGGACGTTTACGCAAACAAAACAGAAAAGGTAAAACTAAAAGCATCTTTTTGGAAATGAAATTGTATTGATTTTGAAAGAGGGCCTATAAACAGGCAATTCGTGTACAAGGAGACAGAAATCCTAGTAAGAGGAAATTGTCAAGACAACGAAAAGAAAGCTATGCAGAATAAGTCCTATTGATTTTGATTCCACTACTGTCATTATGTCTTCAAGCATCTCATCTCCTGCTGTCGGATAGAAGTGATTGGCTTGTTCAGTCCCTGGAACTTGGTTGAAGGGGCAGAGAACGGGACATAGTCATACGCTTTAATCCCTAATTTTTGCCTGGACCGCCTTTTCAGGTTTTCAGTCCACCGGGATACCCTTTTTTGCCCAAGCCGCCTTTTCAGGTTTTCGACTTGCCGGGTGTACATTTGTATATGTTTATCCCTAATTTTTGCCCGAACCCTTTTGGTTCGCCGGGATGCCCTTACTTTTGCCTAGGTACGTCGACCTAGCGGGTCTCTTTTATGCGTAGTATTTTTTAACTATGTCCGCGTTCACAGGATGCGGGAAGTCTTCGCCATCCATTGTAGCAAGTATCATGGTTCCACCAGAGAATACCTTCTTAACCACAAATGGCCCTTCGTATGTGGGAGTCCACTTGCCTCTGGGGTCACCTTGTGGTAGAATGATACGCTTGATCACCAAGTCGTCTACCTGATATACCTGTCTCTTGACTCTTTTGTTAAATGCCTGGGTCATGCGCTTCTGATATATCTGCCCGTGACAACCAACCGCAAGTCTCTTCTCATCAATCAAGTTTATTTGGTCGAGTCGAGTCTGAATCCATTCATCTTCGTCTAAGCCCGCCTCTTTCATGATTCTTAGAGAAGGAATCTGGACTTCTACTGGTAAAACAGCTTCCGCTCCGTAGACTAAAGAGAAAGGAGTTGCCCCTGTCGAAGTGCGTACTGAAGTGCGATAACCATGGAGAGCAAATGGTAACATCTCATGCCAGTCTTTGTACGTTACTGTCATCTTTTGTATGATCTTCTTGATGTTCTTATTAGCAGCCTCTACGGCGCCATTCATCTTTGGCCGGTACGGGGAAGAGTTATGGTGTTTAATTTTGAACTGCGTGCAGAGTTCAGTAATCATCTTGTTGTTCAAATTAGTACCATTGTCAGTGATAATTCTTTCAGGGATGCCGTATCGACAAATAAGGCTATTCTTGATGAACCGTGCCACCACATTCTTGGTGACAGAAGCGAATGAGGCTGCCTCTACCCACTTGGTGAAGTAATCAATAGCGACGAGAATGAAGCGATGTCCATTAGAAGCCGTGGGTTTAATCTCTCCAATCATATCGATGCCCCACATTGCAAAGGGCCAAGGTGCCGTCAACACATTCAATGGAGCAGGAGGCACATGTACTTTGTCCGCATAGATCTGACACTTGTGGCAGGTTCTGGAGTGATGGTGGCAATCAGCTTCCATGGTAGACCAATAATACCCTGATCTCAGAATCTTCTTGGCCATTGTATGTCCATTAGAATGAGTCCCAAAAATGTCGTCGTGCATGTCTCCCATAATCTTCTCTGCTTCCTTTTTATCCACACAGCGAAGCAGAGTCGAGTCATGATTACGTTTGTATAACACTCCATTACTCAGAAAGAATTTAGCGGAGAACTTCCTCAAGAATTTTCTGTCCTTGATGGATGCCCCTTCAGGGTATTCCTGGGCTTCTAAATATCTTCTTATGTCGTGGAACCAAGGTTTCTCCTGTACCTTCTCAGTGTTAAGTCCATAACAGTATGCTGGTTCATCTAATCGTCCAATGGTAATCATGGGAGCTTCGCTGCCCCATCTGACTCTGAACATAGATGACATGGTAGCTAATGCGTCTGCCAACTGGTTCTCCTCTCGTGGAATATGCTCAAAGGTTATCTCTTCAAAGTATGGGATTAATGTCATCACCCGCTCTCGATAAGGGATGAGATTTGGATGTTTAGTATCCCATTCCCCTTTGATCTGACTGATTACCAAGGCCGAATCTCCGTACACACTCAAAAACTTGATTCGCCAATCTATAGCAGCTTTGAGTCCAACAATACATGCTTCATACTCAGCCATATTATTGGTACAATGAAAACATAGTCTAGCAGTGAGAGGCGTATGGTAACCTCCAGGAGAAATGAGTACAACCCCAACACCATGGCCCAATGCATTAGAAGATCCATCAAAGACCATAGTCCATCGGGATCCCCATTCGGGTCCTTCATCTGGTCTAGGTTTTTCATTATCAGTAACAAACATGACATCCTCGTCTGGGAACTCAAAATTCATAGATTGGTAATCATCCACCGCTTGATGAGCCAAATGATCAGCCAGCACGCTTCCTTTAATTGCTTTCTGGGTAGTATATTGGATGTCGTACTCTGTCAAGATCATCTGCCACCTTGCTATTCTTCCGGAGAGGGCAGGCTTCTCAAACATGTATTTGATGGGATCCATCCTAGAAATCAACAAAGTGGTATGATTCAACATATACTGTCTTAGTCGGCGAGCAGCCCAGGCCAAAGCACAGCAAGTTCTCTCGAGCAGTGAGTATCTTGTTTCACAGTCGGTAAACTTTTTGCTCAGGTAGTATATGGCATGCTCTTTTCGACCAGACTCGTCATGTTGCCCCAATACGCACCCCATTGAATTTTCTAACACGGTCAAATACATGATTAGAGGTCTTTCTTCCACTGGGGGTATCAGAATCGGAGGTTCCTGGAGGTAGTTCTTGATTTTGTCAAAAGCTTCTTGGCATTCGTCATTCCACATCATCTCTTGATTTTTCCTCAGTAATTTGAAGATGGGTTTGCAGGTAGCGGTCAAGTGGGAGATAAATCGAGCAATGTAGTTCAAGCGTCCCAAGAAACCTCTGACCTCTTTCTCCGTACGGGGAACTGGCATTTCCTGAATAGCTCTCACTTTAGCCGGGTCAACCTCAATTCCTTTACCACTGACAATAAAGCCCAAGAGTTTACCGGATCTCACTCCAAAAGTGCACTTGTTTGGATTCAATCTCAACTTGTACTTCTTCAACCTCTCGAACAGTTTGTATAAATGATCGAGATGTTCTTCTTCAGTATGAGATCTAGCTATCATGTCATCCACATATACTTCTATCTCATGATGAATCATATCATGGAACAAAACCACCATAGCACGCTGGTATGTTGCCCCGGCGTTCTTTAGACCGAATGGCATTACTTTGTAACAGAAAGTGCCCCATTGCGTCACAAACGTAGTTTTCTCCATGTCCTCAGGTGCCATCTTAATCTGGTTATAACCCGAGAATCCATCCATGAATGAGAATACTTTGTGCTGAGCGGTGTTATCTACCAGAACATCAATGTGCGGGAGTGGGAAGTCGTCTTTGGGACTTGCTTTATTCAGGTCTCGGTAATCTACGCACATTCGCACCTTACCATCCTTCTTTGGCACAGGCACCACATTAGCAACCCATTGAGGATAAGAAGTAACAGCTAGGAAACCGGCATTGAATTGCTTCATAACCTCGGCTTTGATTTTCTCAGACATTTCAGGACGCATGCGGCGAACCTTTTGCTTGACAGGACGGTAGTCTTCCTTCGTAGGCAGCCGATGCACCACTATATCAGTATCCAACCCGGGCATGTCTTCATAAGACCAAGCGAAAACCTCTACATAGTCATGTAACATCTGGATCAATCTTACTTTCACACTGTTTTCCAAATCTGCTCCTATTTTGACTTCTTTTCTGTCTACCTCAGTACCCAGATTTACGACTTCGAGTGACTCCTCATGCGGCTGTATAGTCCTTTCCTCTTGCAGTAATAGTCTGGCAAGCTCTCCAGGGACTTCACAATCTTCCTCACTTCCATCTTCGGCTTGGTAGATGGGATTTTCAAAGTCATAATGAACAGTAGCGGAATTATTATCAATAGGATCCAGAGTGAGTACGGATCTGCAATTTGTTACGTGAGTGTGTGTAAGAAAGCATAGCTTGTTTGAAAGACGACAGGAAAAATAAAGAGCGCAATATTTGAATGCGAAAACGTCCATAGATTTATTGAATATGAAAATATGCTTATGAAATGACAAAACCCTTAACAAATTAGCTATTGTGCCCCGGGTATATACACAATGCTTTAAGAAGTTCAATTAAAATTTGCAATACTAAATGGACAATAACAATTACTCCTGACTAAAGGAGATCGGGATAGTGTCTTCAGCCTTCCAATTATTGAGTCTGTCGCCAATTGTTGGGTAGATCCAACTATCCAGGTCGCAATCACTGTCAGCATCTTCTACAGCATTGATTTGATCTTTGACCATCTTTTCAGAGTTGAATCCCAGACCAGCTTTGTCAGACTTGTACGGTACGTTGATCAGCTGACCCCAGCCAGTACAGCCACCATCTTCGACCACAGCTTGAGCATCTTTCAGAGAAATCATAGCGGGAGGAGCCCGAGTAACCTTGGGCACACAGGGCGTTGGCTTAAGGACAGGATCGGGCGGAGAAACCACTTCAAATGACTGAGTTGGAGTCTCGAAGAATTCACCATCCATCTCAACGTATCTGAAGGTATGCACACTACTGACAATGTATTCTTCTTCCCCACACACAGTGACGATCTTACCCTCTATCGGATATCTCAGCTTTTGATGGAGAGATGAAGCTACAGCACCTGCCTCATGAATCCAAGGGCGACCCAGCAAGCAGGAGTAGGCAGGACGAATGTTCATTACATAAAAGGTAGTGTTGAAAACTTGAGGTCCTATCTTGATAGGGAGAACAACTTCACCGTGGACAACACTCTTTGCACCATCGTAAGCACGCACCACAATGTCACTAGGCTTCAATTCAATGCTTTTGCAGTCAAGTTTATCGAGCACGGCTTTCGGTAACACATTCAAAGAAGAGCCATTATCGATCAACACATGAGACAGGGTGATCCCTTTACACTCAATGGAGATATGTAGGGCCCTATTATGGTTCTTTCCTGCTGGTGTCAGGTCAGCATTGGAGAAACCTAGGCCACCGTCGACAGTCAGATTAGCAACATAGTTTTCGAACTGATCGACGGAGGTCTCCTGAGGTACATGGGCAGTCTTCAGGAATTTTATCAAGGCCTTGGCATGAGATTCAGAAGACAACAACAAGGACAACATCGAAATTTTGGAAGGAGTGTGCCCCAACTGCTCTACCACATCAAAATCACTCTTGCGGATGATTTTCAACACTTCTTCCATTTCTCGTTTGGCAACGTCTTCAGTAGTATCTTCGACCGGTGTCTCTGACTGAGAAGGATTGACTGGTTCCTTTCCTCGAGTCTCAGGAGCTGGGGGTGAGATCTCTGGAGAGAAGATTCTTCCGCTCCGAGTGACTTTACTGGTCCCAACGATGTCATTAGGATTAGCAGAACCACCAACTTGCTTTACGCCATGGATGTAAACCTCACCTCCATAATTCCACGGAATGGCCTTGCTTGAGGAGTACGGTATTGGGCCAGGTGCAGAAATGATCAGGGGAGCTACTCTAGGCTCAGCAATAATCCTCACAGGTACTCTGGGAGCGGTAATCTTTACTGGAACTTTGGACCTGGCGATCACAGATATTTCTTCAATAAGGTTTTCCGCTTTAGAAACCCTTTCAAAGAGAATTGTACGGTCGTCCATCATCCGTTGAATACCATTTTTCAATTTCAAACAGTCCTCGGGCCAAAGTATGCAGAGATTGCAATCTTCAGTACAACCTGGAAATAAACCAGCTTGCAATAAATTCCTCTTTATGATCGGGAGAGGAGATGTTAAGTCCGCTACAGTAGTGATGAGAGAATCGTCATTGAGAGCATTAACAGCCTTGTCATGATTAGGCATAGGTGCATTGATGACATTAGGAGTCTCCGGAGGCTCGAACTCAATTTCCCCAGCATCGATCATGTCCTGAATCTTATTCTTCAACAGCCAACAATCATTTGTATCATGCCCGAGGCTATCGGAGTGATATGCACATCTGGCATTGGGATTATAACGAGGCGAAGCAGTGTTGGCATTTGCAGGAGGACCTCTGAGAGTGATTAGGTTTACCTTTAGCATACTTTGCAGTGCTTGTGCTAAAGTCATATTGAGTTTGGTAAACTGCCTTCTTGGTCTGTCTTGTCTTTGCTGGAAGTTTTGAGCTGGCGGGGCTGCGATCGTCACTGCTCCAATGGCATGGTCACCAATTTTCTTATTATGATTCTTTTGACCATACACAGCATTCGATTCATTCTTCCCATGGTAGGACTTCTTACTGCTTGTAGCAGTAGCTGCCTGTAATTTTCCACTTCGAATGCCGCTCTCCACCCGTTCACCTGTCAGTATAAGTTCAGTGAAACCTGATGAAGAACTCCCCAATAGGTGGCTGTAGAATGGGCCAGTCAGGGTGCCCATGAACAGGTCTACTAATTCTCGGTCAGTCATAGGGGGTTTGACTCTGCCGGCCAAATCTCTCCATTTCTGAGCATACTCTTTGAAGCTTTCTTTAGATCCCATAGTCATATTCTGCAACTGTAGCCGAGTAGGCGCTAATTCAGAATTGTACTGGTACTGCTTATAGAAAGCTGTTGCTAAATCAGTCCAGGTGCGGATGTCAGAGCTCTCGAGCTGATAATACCATTCCAACTGGGTGCCAGATAGACTCTCTTGGAAGAAATGGATCCACAGTTTCTTATCAGTGGTATGCGGCTGGATCTTTCTCACATAAGCCCTTAGATGCATCTGAGGACAAGACGCACCATCGTACTTATTGAAAGTGGGGATTTTGAATTTGCGAGGAATGGTCACATCGGAGACCAGACCCAAACTTTCGAAATCCAGACCAGGTGTCTGCTGACCCTCCATGGCTAGCATGCGTTCTTCCAGCAGTTTGTACTTATCATCCCTTGGAGAGTACTGTTCATTTTCATACTCTTCATCAACATCCTCAGGGTTAGAGAAATCGACATTCTCCTCCTCTGAATCATTTTCCTCTCCCTCTTCTGGGCCATTCGGGATTCCAAATTTGATTCCCGTAGCCTGTCCTTTACGCCTTCTGCCCGGGTTAATGAAGCTCACAGCTTTCTTGTCCTTCTTCTTTTCAGTCAAAAAGGCCTTCAATTCCTCCTGCCCCTTGGATAAGCTTAACATCATCTCCTTGAACTGAGCATTCTGAGTCTGGAGATCTTTGACAGTTTGTTCGAGATCCATTTTTCTGTTCAAGAGACAGACCGTGAGAATATGGTCTTTTAGAACACCTGTTATGCAATGTTATGTTATGCGATGCAATGTATGAAATGTTTTCAAGGACTTTTGGAATTTAACTTTGCATAAATCACCAACAAGAGAGAAATGTTTATTGCTACTTTTTTTTTTTATCAACGTTCATTACAAAAGGAATAATAGTAAAAATACAAGGAAAGCTCAAGTCTCCCAGGGGCGACTTCTTTTCGGGCGAAGATATGCATTGAGTCTTCGTTCCTCATTAAGCTGACTGGTGAGCTCTAACACTTTCTTCCTTTCTGCATTGAACTGAGCTTCGAAAGTATCTCTCTCTTCTCTCAACTGGGTCCAGGACCTTTTCAATTCCTCAACATCAGTAGGCATATCGGGGTAAGGAATGATCTGGGAGGTATCTCCTTCGGCCTCTGATTCAACAAACAATGGTCCGACTGCAAGATATGGCATGACCAGTTCACGAGCTCTGGCGTGTACCCATCTGAGATAAGGCTCCATGGGAATAGAATTTTTCTTTCCTAAATTGCTTCTTTTCACCATGCTCCAGGCTCGTACAAACCTTTGGCGGAGACCTTGAGAATCATTGTCATAGTCAAACACTGTACCTTGAATAATCATTTCATGTGGACCATCTCTTCGAGCATGCCCAAACTGACGTAGGGCTAAGGCAGGATTATAAGTAATACCTCCTCTTATCCCCATGAGTGGTACATTAGGGAATTCTCCACAACGGTCGATGAGGGTGACATTTTCTCTGAGATTGGAACACCAACGGATGTCTGAATGGGAGAGTGCCATTATCCTTTGAGACCATTTCAGATTTTGATTATTCTTCAGGACTGATTGAGGGAGGTGCGAAATAAACCACCTAGACAACAAAGGTACGCAGCACATGAGAGTCCCTTGCCTCCTCATAGTACGAGTGTGAAGGGAATGCAAGACATCTCCGAGCAAGGTAGGCACAGGATTATGAGTGAGGAATATCTTAATAGCATTCACATCTATGAATTGGTCCGGATTAGGGAATAGCACCAAACCATAGATTAGCAATGCTAAAACATCTTCAAAAGCATGGACATTCACAACTTTTAGGAATTCTCGGGCCTTACTTATCAGAAATCTGGCAAGTAAACCTTTCGTTCCACTCCTTGTTACCCAATTGGTCTCAATGTCAGATTTTGTCATGCGTAAAGCTGCGGCAACTTCTTCAGACTTCGGAATCTTTTCCAGACCACTGAAAGGTATTTGATCCAGGATAGGTATCCCGAGCAGCTGGGAGAATTCTTCTAATGTGGGTACCAACTGATAATCTGGGAAAGTGAAGCAATGATGTTTAGGATCGAAGAACTGGAATAGAACTCTCATCATATCTTCTTTGAAACCAGTGGTAACTAAGTTGAGAAGATGACCATGTTTCTTGTTGAACTGAGCATGATCGGGGAGTTCTGACACCAAATCTTTGAGTTGAGGAGGGATTGCTACAAGATTGATCCGGATAGTCTTCCTGGAAGCCATAACCTGTTCAAAGAGCAAAGCTAAATTCCTAAGTCCTTGAAATGGTTAGTATGATGATGTTATGATGTTATGATGTTATGATGTTATGCAAGCACAAGCATGTCACACAACAATTATCCCTAGGTTTTAAGGCTTGCATGAGTTCCATAGGTAAGTACCCTCCCCACTGAAGTTTGGTTGGTTCAACCTGTCCTAGAATAGTAACCGGGTTCTAGAAGGATCTCAGATCATCTACCTTTCTTTAGGTCCACTTCAGTGCAACACCAAGTGGTTGACCGAAGCTTCCCTAAAGTCCAATCTCAAAGAGTGTAGTATCGAGTATCAACCAACCTCAGTCGGAACCGAAGTCAGTTATCTCACTACTTTCTAATGGCTAGGATGAGTCAATTAGGGTTCTAAAGGTCTGGTTAATGCTTTGATGACACCACGCGGAAGCCAAATTTTTTCTCAAGTAACATGAGGAACATCAGGACAACCAAAGTGTCACATTAACCGTAGCCATCATTTTAACCATTCCAGTATACGCCGGATAGTCGCGATGATCTATTGCTACTTACCTAAGGTACACTAGATCCGGGTGTAGGATCTTTCACTCAAACAAACCCTTAAAAGAAGGAACAATAAAACATAAATGATTTTTAAGGTGGACCTCTCTTTAAAATCCCCAGCAGAGTCGCCAGTTCTGTCACACGGTGAACTGGACCTTATTGGATTTGTAATCGCAATGTCGCGGTTAGCAAGAGTCGCCACCGACTTTTCTTTTATCCCATAAGGAAAGGTGGAAAAGAACAGGAAAGACCTTAATTTTAAATTCTTAGGTTCGGGAGGTACTTTATACAAAGGGAAGGTATTAGCACCCTTTGTATCCATGGTTATCCATGGGCTCTTAATTGCTCAATCATTTATGTTTTCTAGTTTGAAAAAGGTGGTTGAGAACTGTGTGAAAAATGTTTTGAAAATGAGAATTTAACTTTGTAATGATTCTTGCATGAATGTATACAAAGTGGTTATCTCGTTTAATTTAGAAAATAGTTTAGAAAAATATAACTCGGCAATGATCCTAGTACGGATGTATGCTAAGTGGTGATTTTCTAAAAGATGTTTGAAAGGGGTGAGGTGTGAAAAGCATTTTTTTGTTATGAATGAGCAATTAAGGTTATACCTGTCCGAGGTCTTTCCGGGCGTTTCCTATCCTTATGAGGGTAAAACTGTCCTTACTATTGAGAAGTAAGTAGTTTTATCCTTGGGATGTTGAAGGGTCATCGTAGGGTCATCGATAGGTCATTGAAGGCAACAGTTGTGAGGATACCTTAGCATTCGAAGGGACTATCATCATTTAACCGTAGGCTACACCGAAGGGTCATCGAGGGACAAAATCGTGTTTTCGAAGGCAACGTCCGAGGGACTATGATGATTTTACCGAAGGGTCTTTGCTAAGGATATCCCCATATTCGCGGGACATGACCGTAATATTGTAATCGTGGGGTAATAAAGAGAGGTCCGATATCATTCATTTAAAGTCCATGTTTTAAGTTCATTAGGGAATTATGGTGATACCGCATTAAATCGATACATTAAAATCAACACATTAAGGATTACATTAAAATTAATTAGGCAATCAATATGAATCTTCACATTAAAGTGAAATAATGTAGAGTCCCTCTCCATGAAGGCTTCCCATGCATAAAGCAGAGTACCTAGCCGGTTAGTTCTTCGGAAGTATGCTAGCCTTTACACCATGAACACACGGATTAAAGCATCGAGGTAAAATACAATTGGAAATTTGCACCATAAAATGAATATCACAGCCAAGAATTTAAACCAGATAATGCAGAATCATCATTAAGTAAACATGAAATGGGCAGCGAAAAGGCAAAGCAGCCCCTGGCCCGGTCGCCTCTGCTTCGCCTAGCGAAGGCTCAGCGAAGGCTCGCCGCGGGCTCGCCTAGCGATGAGCTAGCGAGTGGCTACGGGTTTGAAATTATGACCTCAATCTGCAGCAAGGCTTATGGCCTCTAACACATAATTATATGGTTCAGTTTCACAATATTCAAGCACATGTAAATTCTCATGCAAAACTTCAAAATGTTTATGAATTCAATTATAATATCCTTCACAAATTAAGAACATGAAGTGGTACCATAGGCCAAATGAGAGTACAAAACGATATCACATGCAAATTAAGACACTAAAGCGGTACCACATGCAAAATAAGAACATAAAGTGATAATCATATGCCGATTAAGAATCCTAAAGCAATATCATATGCCAATTAAGAACTAAAGCGATAATAGTGATACAAACCTGTTTGCGAATCGAGTTGCAACCTTGAATTGGCGAGGCGGATTGAGTTGGGCGGCGGTAGCTTCGGAACGGGTAAGCGGCCTTCAGGGTTTCCGCCTTCTGAATTCCTTGGATCAGCAGGGTTTCGGTGCTAGGGTTTCCTCTGGATCTCTGTGTGAGTGTCTCCGTGTGAGCGAGTCCGTCTCTGTGTCTTCTTTTTCGTGGCAGAGGAGCAGGCATTTATAGTAGTGGTAATGGTGACCTAATGGGCTTAAAATGAAGTCCAAAAATTCAAATTCTCGCAAGCTTCGCTAGGCGAAGGGATTGCTCGCCTAGCGAGCAAACTAGGTCTGGGCCTTTTCCTGGATCCAACGCTTCGCTGGGCGAGTGGCATGCTGAGATATTCGCTAGGCGAAGGAGCTGCTCGCCTAGCGAGCCAGCTATTTTGGGCCGCCTGTGGATTGGGCCTGTTGTGAGTGGGCTTTTGTCCATTTGGCATCAGTGCCTTGCAGAACAAGTCAGAGGGTCTTGGAAAATGCTTTGTAACACCAACGGGCAAATTTTGGGGTATGACAGTGTGTGACTTAGATTTTTTTTTAGCTATTTACTACACATATTATACTATTTTAGGCATACACCACTAGGTCATGTTCTGGCCTCATACGTTATGACAAATCTTATCATACTGACAAATTAAGTGAAAATCATTGAATGAATCATTGTCCAACATGTTTTTCATCTCAGTTAAACTTCCTTACTTTTTAATTTCTATTATTCATTTTGAACATGTGACAACAAATAATTATTATTACTCTCTGCTCATCATTACTCATAAATTTTTACTTGAAGATCAACTTAAGTTGACATAGTTTATGTGTGATCGACACTCTTACTTTTAACACTTGGTAGCACTTTAACTGTGTATACTCACACATACAAAGATGCCAATATGATGTTTGTTAAGCTCGCTGAAAACTTGTCATAGAGACTCACACCAGGTTTTACTTGAGGGACTCACGAAATCTTGAAAGATCGCCAAACATTTGAGTTAAATAAATTCACCATTTCTAAGGCCTCGTGTTTGAGGGTCTGCAGAATTGAATAATTTCATTGGTCATAAAAGAGGACAATCAATAAACTAATATAATAGTATCTGGTGTTGTTGCTTAGCAAAAAAGTAAGTTATATAATTATCATATTTACAAATACTAATGGTTCCATAGACTATTCAACAATTTTTAAGAATCTAATTAGAAAATCGTTTTATATTTGTTTTGATGCGTGAAAGTAAATGACAACAAATAAATGAGTGAAAATAAATGACAGAAAGTAAAATGGATATTTCTGTGTTAATAATAAGAAAACTTGCTCGTGATAGATTTCTCCATTACTTATTTATCATACATAACCATAAGTCATTAATATGCTCATCTACTCAGCTATTATTATTACCACATGTTGCTCTCATTTGTATCTCTTATCAGTCTCAATGTCATGAGATTACTGCATTGCCTAATAGTCAATATCCTGGTCTATTAACCAACACAAAGTATTTCGTTCCAACTGTTATAAAGCAGCAAAGGTCAAAGTCTTAATTCTAAGTCCATAACTCCACAACAATGCTAAGGATAATAACCACAAGTCCATGAAACAAGAGAATCAATTTTTTGAGAAGTTTTTCCTTTATTAATGTCTTAAAACAGAAGTCCAAATGGACAAAGGAAAAAGAGCATAAACATAAACAATATGATAGGAGATGCTAAAATAAAAGCATAAAATAAATGACAAAAGGATAAAGAGCATAAGATAAATGATATTAAAGTAAAGTTAAATCCAATAAAATGTTAGTAAGTGATGTTAGTGATCAAAAAGAGAAAGATGATTTGTCAACTTTTGGAGAACACTCAACTATTCACCCACAAGTATGACAATATGGACCTCTACATCACTTATGAGAAGGGATCCAACTTGGATAAAATCATCAAGTATGTCACTAGCTCTCATAAATGAAAAGGGAACAAATTTTTTCCCAAAATACCATGAGGAGTAGGAGACTTACAATCTCGCTTATGAAAATGACTTACTTACGGGACAAATTTAGCGATATGTTAAGAAATCATAATTTGACTTATGTAGAAGTCACAACTATCTGAGGCCGGTCAATAATAATATTTGTAGTAATACATGCTAGAGAAATGATATATAAATCATTCTCCTAAAACTATGTCACAAAAAAAAGAGTTGATCAAGCACAAAGGTTGGAAAAGTAGTCCATTATATCAATTAATACTTCATAGTACTTAGGATAAACTTATGCATCAGCCCAAATTACCTTAAATGATTCATGATCAATTAGGAGGTAGATTTGAAATGATGAAAGTTCATCAAGCACCAATCCACACATCATGAACAAGATGAACACAATCATCCAATTGATCAAGAGGAAAAGAAAGATATGAAGAAGAAGATGACAAAAGAGATCACACCCAAATTGGATCAAAGGCTTGATCAAGTCATCATCAAAATCAATCATCCATTTTGGTGGATTAGGGTTTTCACCCCATCAACACCCAAGATCCATTGAGTTTGATGAGACAAATAATCAAATCCACTAAGATCAAAGGCTAACAGAAGTCAACAAAGGTCAAACAAATATAAAATGTGATAAAATAAAATAAAATGCATTAAGAACATTTTTAAAATGAATTTTAAAAGGAAAATAAAAGAGAAAATCCATAAAGCCCTTCAAAACACCAAATAAATGGCCAAGAAAATTATGGAAGGTTGGAAATAAAATAATAAACATAAAATAAATTTTTCAAAAAATTTAAATGCATAAAAGTATTTTTAAACCAATTAAAACAAAGGAGAAAAGAGAAAATCCATAAAAAATAGAAAATCAAGAAAATAAAATGTTATAAAATAAAAATCAGATGAAGAAAAATAAAATAAAAATTTAGAAATTATTTAGGTTTTTTTTAGATGCGAAATGAAATTTATATGAATTTTAAAAGAAAAAGCAATTTAAAATGAAAAAAGAAAAAAATCAGAAAAATTACGGAGCGTTAGATCTGGCCTCATTAATTGACGTGGCATATCCAACAATCCTCAGGCTAGGGTGCACGATGGAAACTAACAAAAATGAAATAGGAGATCTAATTCAAAATAGACCAATTAGAACATTTCAAATTACCAACGTGTAAGCAAACTCAGATGACTTGAGATAACTTCGGTCATCTTCCCCGATGATCCCTCACCAGAGCTTCATTCTTTTGCAAATTCAGAATATGAGACTACCACCAATGTGATCGTCCCCTCATCACGAATTCAACCTCATGCTCCAAATTCATTTATCTAAATTGAGCATGGGGAATTTCATAGAAGTTTCAGAAGTAAGCAAGCCACGAAAAATTAAATTAAAATGATAAACACGATCAATCAACACCAGATAAGTTAGAGGAAAACATTAGAGAGTGAAGGACTACATTGTGGTAACTTATTTGAGTTTAAATTATGCTCAAAACTACCTTGTTCAAATGGTGATCAGAAGTTGATGAAGCTCGATTTCGTTGGAGCACTTCAAAATGTCTTAGAGCTTGAGAATTGTTACAAAAGCTTCAGAGAAGATCGAAGATGCTAATGGAATCAAGAAATTGGATTGAAATAAGCTAGAAATAAAAACACGATAGTTCAAATTTCTGGAAAAATTTCAGAGTGAAGCAGGGACTTCTTGGCTATCAAAAGCTTAGAAGTGGATGCAATGCGTTACTCTATTTATAGGGAATGTGTTAGGATCCAAATACGTATGGAATGAAGCTCAATTCATGCAAAAGGAATTTGATCAGAATGTGTGAAGAGTGTGACTTCCAATCCATCAAAACTCAACCAAATGATGCATTTTAAGAGTCAATTAACTTCTGGAGACTTGATTAAACATGTTTAGGTCTAAAACATGTGGTAATTTGGCTTGCAATTAAGATTAGTGAAGTTCAAATTTCAGATCATGGTGATTTCTTCAGTTCCAAGTTACCATGTTCAACTCAATGGGACATCTTGCTCATGAGACTTTTTGATCTCATTCTTCTTGCAATGTGTTAACATCATATCAAAGATCACAATGTGCCAAGAAATGTTGAGTTTGGATGCTTGAGCTCAAAGTTGTGGCATGTTGAAGTTGACATAAAAACCTGGTCATGTAACTTAGAAAATTCTAAGTCCCAAGTGGTTGAAAATGACTTGTAATGTCTCAAAGAATTCCATGGTCTTCCAAGCATAATTTGGATTTGATCCTTAAAGTAAACTTGTATAGGGCATCGCAAATGATATTATGCAAAAAGAATCAGCCTCAAATATTGAAATTGAATAATTTATAAACCTTGAAAGTTGGGAAAAAGTCACTTGAAAATAGGTCAAATTTCACTAAGTCCATAAATGACCTGTAATTTCTTCAAAAATTTGATGATCTTCCAAGCATAATTGACTATTGTTATGTAAAGAGAAGTTGTAGATTGCTGGTGTTAGGATTGTTAAGAGGAAAGTGCTCACTTAGCAGTATTGGGTAGTATTAAGTGAATATGACTTGATCTTTCTCCCTTTCAAGATCATCTATTTATAGGGAAGTTCTAGGGCTAGGGTTTATGTCCGTCTGGACGTGGTTTGAATCGTTCCCCTTTATTAAGGAGATCATTGACCAACTACATTTTTGGAGTCAACGGGGACTTTCTCTCATCGATCTTACCTTTTGGATAAATCACAAGGGCGACCCCACTAGATTACGCTCGGATGACCCGATAGCCAGGCGAAGGGCGCCCCCATCTAGGACTTTGCCAAATAGAACACTACACAGTCCCTCAAGCACATGAGATTTTTTGTTAAAGGGTGAAGTGCTTAGAACATCTTTCCTTTTCGCGCGTCCTCGCCCAAGTGACGATCCCCACGATTGAGGGTGGTTTTACTGGACAATACTTTCTTCATAGGCAAGTGAAATAGTAGGTGAGTCCCTCAGCTAAAGGCGCGTGTAATGGTAGGTGAGATTATTGATTATGGTTCTATCATGGTGAGTCAACGTTCATGTGTACCTCGCTCAATTATGGTAATCCATCTGAGACATCAATCAATCACGATACGAATGTGTTATCTTTCATTTAATGTAATTCAATGATGGCCTATTTTTTGAAATTGCAAACGACGATGTCCACGTGTAAGTATAGTGCAAAGTTTTGAAAAATCTTAAGGGAACACTAATGGGTCTTTGCTTATTGTGCATTCGTCTAGCCCAAAACAAAAACCATTACAAGATTAGACAAATAACAAAAGACAACCCTTTAACATAATATTAATATATAAGGGTAGAAAGTTGTGTCCTAGGTTCAATACATCATCCATATATGGTGGAAGTTGAACTACTCATAGATCAATTAAACAATAACATGGAATTTGCAAAAGCAATACACAATGGTAGAAATTTGATGTTAACTAAAAAAAAGCTATACAAAATGATCTCACTACTACAAATAATACATTTCATGACAAAACTTTTATCTCACCGTATCAAAAATCGAGATAAAAGGTCAAGATACGTCATGTTTTATATTATTTTTTATAAAATACCACATATTCCCTCAATTCCTAAATAAAATCGAGGAGAAAAATATTTCAGGACATGCTTTGAATCCCAACATCATCAGTTTATATTTTTATTTCAATAAAAATGACATTTTTTTTTTAATTTATAAATTAATGATATATTCCGTCAGTTATATATAATAATCGAGAGATTAGATTATCCTATTTTACTATAAAAGCACTTGTTAGTCAGATTTTACCATAAAGCTAACTTATATGTAGTTGCTCCAAAGTCATACGCATCATTCTATGAGATGAATTGTAAAACAGAAAAAATATTCAATGTTCTTCAATATTGAACAAAATATTTTTTTCTGCCCTTGCAATCTATCTCACATAATGATGTTGATGTTGTTGTTGTATTTTTGTAATAAACTTCCTATGTTGTTAATTAAAGAAAACATTGAGAAATTTATTATTTTTCTCGGTTGACAATATTGAGAAAATTATTCCTAAAAACAATCATTCATTTCTCTTTCACGTTCTCTTTCATGTTCTCTGTCATGTGAAAACATTTGCCATGAAAAACATTATGCTCAAGATAATGAAATTTCTCTAGGATGAATTGCAAGTACGGAAAAAATCTCTTATTTGGAAAATATAACTTATCAGAAATTTAGAAAGATATGTTGTTCTCCAAGAATCTTTTGTCAAATGCTTGATTTGTTTGAATAATTTGTTTTATTATTCTGTGTAAACAATGTAAATATAAAAAAAAAAGTTTTCCCCCTCAGTTTTTAACAGAAATCGAGAGGTATGTGACACTTGGATTGTAACATATTTTATTATCTTTTTATCTAAAAAGAAACAAATTTTACCTCGATTTTTAGTAATAACCGAGATAAAATATTTTATTAGAACATATTTTATTTAGAAAAAATATAAGCGTGTTTCTTCACTGTCCTTAAACAAATTTTTACCGTCCATTTAATGAGTATCAACGCTCAAGACATTGTCATTAGTGATTCTCGTGAAACCTAAAAGTCTCATTATAAAAACATTCTGAATATTAGTGAATCCACAAGAAACTCAAACATTGTGAAACCCTCTATATTAAATCAGAGCATTATATCAATGTGATAGATTGCAATATCAGAAAAAAAAAATTAGATTTTTAATATGTGGTTGGTGAGAGTACTGTATTTATTTTACAACTGATGAATTGCAAGTGCAGAAAATTATTTGGGATTCAAGATTTGTGTTCTTAAATAATCATATAATTGAATATTTATTTTATTTTATACCAGAAACAGATGAATGCAAAAGCCATAAAGAATATTCTGCATCTAATATTTGTTCTTCCTCATAAACAATGAAACGAGGATTCCCAAGAGTTGTTATTCTCTAAGAGATCCAACATTTGTTTTTCACTGATAACGATGACGATGAAGAACAACATTTTACTTTAATATTATGTGTAAACAATGTAATATTCTATGTGAATAATGTAATTTGTAAACAAATTAATTTATTAATATTCTTTGTAAACAATGTTGTTATAAAATCGAGAGGTATATAATGTTAGTTTGAAAAATATAAAAAAAACTATTGATGAGATTCAAACGCATGATTGTTTAAAGTAACCCCTCGATTATTTTTAAACAAAGATGTAAAACTCTCAATTTTTATGTCACATTTCGTTATATAGACATTATAACGGAAGTAAAATCTATTCCGCATCCAAATAACATATGTTATTTGTAATAGTGTCTTTCTCTAAATATAAAATTCCAAAATCTTATATTTACTCCTATTTTATTTAAAAATTATATTATTTTATATCGTCTAACAACATCATCGTTAAGAAAAATTAATAATCGTTGCTTTTTGGAAAGAGGGAGAGGGAACGTAAACGGAGATTGACTTTTAAAAACAAAAAAAAATCGTCGACAGCAGGGTTCGAACCTGCGCGGGCGTAGCCCAATAGATTTCAAGTCTATCTCCTTAACCACTCGGACATATCGACTCATGTGCTTTCAAAGCCTTTCTTTAGTTTATTAACCCTAATTATATAATTCTTTTATTTAAAAATAAAAAAACTTAACCACGTCGTTTGTTTTTTCTTTTCTCGAAAAACGAACAAGAAAGAACGGGCTCTTCGTAGCAGAGGCTCTGCCCTAGCACTCATCAGTCTCCATTCCCGTCGCCGCCGTATCGGCGCACCCACCTCCCCGCGCCGCCGTAACAACATTGCCGCAGCGCTGCCGCTCAGAGAATGTCGAACAACCAGTTGATCGTGCACATTCCAGACGAGCAGCCTCACGACCTTCACCACCAACCTACCGGTCACATTATCTAAACCTTTTACTTCAATATTTTACTACCTTTTTTCTATTACGAATTCATTGAATTGAATCAGTGTTGTTTCTGTTATGTGCAGTTACTGTTTTTGCTTCATCCATTAACCCAAAGCATGCCAACCAAATTGTTAGGTTAGATTCTTATTCAAATCTTACTTTACATCAACTCTTTGTGCTGTGTAACCTAATATTCACTTCAATTTGTTGTTAGACGTTTGAATCAGATAGCACCACTCGGCGACCTCCGTCACGTGAAACGAATTTGGAAGAAAGTTCTTGAAGGAGGTAGTTTTTCAATGCTAACATAGATTATGCAATGAAGGGGTGTATATATAAATGAATAGTAGCAAATAAAATTTGGTTTAGTTAATACAAGGCATTTTAATTCATATAGTTGGAGTTTTATGTATTTTGTACAAGTTTGCTGTTGTATTGGTTTGTTTTCTGTTGATATGAGCTTTGGTTGTTAGACCAAGTAAGTTGCCGGTGATATTGGGAATGTTTGACAGGACAAATAGAGCTATCAGTGGTCTTGTGCCTGGCTTATGAAGGTGATAATCAGTTGGATGATGTGCCACCTCATCTTCAGGAGATGATCAGTTCCTATCAGTTGAGTCCTTTTATTACAAATGTGGGTTTTCATTTTTTTTCTTCGTATTAGTTAATGCTAATGATTGCTTAGATTATGGTTTTGTCACTTATACCTTTTGATACATGTAGTATGGAACTTGATTTCTGTTAAGCAAGGTATTAGATTTGAGTGGTATTGCCTAAGACTAGGAACTAAAATAGGGGCTGAGTGAGTTTTGCCCCCTTTAAGTCGGTCCACCTATCTTGACTTGGAGTCAGATCAATTGAGAGGTCCAATGTGGCTTTTAGATACCGAGAGTTTTAAAAAGAAAGAATTGATCATAAATACTATAGGATGAAGAATACATCAGATATTCATTTCTTAGTAGGTATGATGGGCAGTGTAGTCAATATCATGCTGTAGCAGCATAGCGGCCCCTGGCCACTACAAGACACACAGTAGCAGTCAATATAGCCTCTGCCAAGGCAAATGCCGCCCTTCTGAATGAGTTGGAAAATTCAGAAATAGCTCTAAGGATTCAAATGTTGGCGCTTTTTGGTGTGGGTATTTTTGAAATTTTGCAATTAGGAATTACCAAAACCACAACTAGTTGTTGAGTTTTTATGCATATACTGTAATATTGATTATTCAAAAAAGGTCAGAGTTGCAGCCATCCTGCTATCTGTTATCCGCTACAACATTTTTCGGGCATGGCCGCTCTTCCCTGTTAACTGGGATTGATAACAGTGATAATGAGTTATGACTTATTTTAGTTTGATTTTTTCAATTGTGATGGAACTGGAAACTATCTGATATTAATAGTGGTACTAGTATGGGACTATGGGTGGTCAATTACTTTTCATTTTGACTTGTGTAAATAATTATATATTTTAGTTTATGATACTACAGTAATCATTGAAGTTTAATCTTGAAGATCTCTTTTTTTGGTCCACTACATACATCTTGCTGACTAAATCATCCATTTAAAAGGATCGGCAAATCCTCAACATTGAAAAACAGTTGTTTATACCTGAATGGAGTTTTAATTTTATCATGTGTTTATTAAATTTTAAGTTTCGGTTGGGATCTCGAGGACCTATGGTCCTTGTTGTCTGTAAATGAGTTAGTTTGCACTCTAAAGTCAACTTCTAATTAGTTTAGGTCTGCAAATTTGAAGCAACATCAAAAGAAGAGTGGCAAGAGCAGTGCAAGTTTTGGCCAACGTCATATCATCCAAGAACTTAGTAAGCTTCAAGTTCTTATTCTCTTATTAATTTGCTTTATTTTGAATACCATAGCGAGCTTTTATCAGAATTACAAAATGTTGGTTTCATTTGAGTATTTGAAACTCGAAGTAGCTTAAATATGAAATCTTTCATCAGAATATCAGATGAATAAAACAGTCTATATCTTAAAACATGCACACACTGTTAAATGAGATTCCAAGTCCAAGAATTACATATTTCAATTAGATTAAATGATTTGGAAGATAGATAGGGAGGGACTAAATACAAAAGACTATATCCATCAGATGAGAGTTACAAGTTAGACACTGTCTAGTTGGCTTGGTAGTGGGTAATATATACATTAGTGGGTCCACATAGATGAAAAATGTATCACCCTTGTGTCTATGGCATTCAATGTGTAATTGTTTTCAGTCTTCATGAATAACCCAGGCTTGTTTACATTTTTATGATGTTTCCAGTAATTATAGTATCTGGTGTATTAGATTTGCAGTAGTAAAGATTTGTTCTATCTAACGATCTAAGCGATGTATGTTCTATGAGTAGAAACTGGGGGAGTTTGAATGGGAATGGGTTAAAGGGTATTTTCAAATTTTAGGACTCCACAAGTATTGGACATGTTAGGACCATCTGGTGCATCAAGATCTTTTAGTCTCATGTTTGTTTGAAAAACTGTGCTCATCTTAAAATCTTTACGATACATAACCCATGCTGAATTACTTTTGGGAAGAGAATGCCCTACATCTTTTTTGTTGTCAATAAGCTTACTGGACTAAAATCCCAAAAACTTGTCTTTATCATAATAGCTGATTTTGTTTATGATGTTGACTTTGTATTTTTAATAAAATTACAGCAGCATTGATGGCATTACTGGATTTAGCGAGGAGGACTCGGATTCAGTTTTGAAGTTTATGCAATCTGCAGTAGAGTTGGCAACATCTGATGGCTTGGTAAATGTACAAACTTGGCCTTTTTGATTTTGTTTGTGACAAGAAATAATGTTTTGACCGGACAGGCTTATCTTCTGTTACTTTATTTCTTCTGATTATGCCACAATTTGAGCTATGTTCAGTTCTGCCCCCTCTATCACATCACTTGCTGAATTAATAAAGCCTATTTTGGTTAGAGTTTCCTACTATTCAATTCCACATTCAACTACTACTTACCTAAAATGTTATCAATTTAGGTAGTCAATGCTGCAGTGATAGTGGATCCTTCAGCTAAGCAAATAATTTCAACTGCACGTGATCAGGTTTTTATTTGGAACACTTGCAAAGATGACAGCTGTTATAGAAAACCAGATTTACTTAGTTGTCATCCTATTTCCAATAGATTGGATCCCCAGAAACCGATGCATTTAAGAAGTTCCTGCAATCATCTCAAACAATCTTATACAAATGTTGCTTGCCTATATCCTGGGCAATGGACTGAGCAGCAATCACATTCACAGAGTTCATATTATTGTCATCCTTTACGTCATGCTGCCATTGTAGCTATAGAAGCATCTGCTGCCAGGGATAGACGACTTTTCCCCAACAATGAGGGCAGTAAAGAAAAATATTTGGAATTGGATCATGAAAGTCATTCTACAAGCTCTCCTTCAAAGAGGCAGAAAACTGGTTGTGCAACTGTAAGTTTACCTACATACATCTGATATATTATGTATTTTTAAGGAACTTGCCTGTAGACATGACAATGGATAATGGACTATATGGGTACTAGCAAAATTCACACTTAATAGATAGCGTAATTATCTGTTATATGCCCGTGGCTTTAGAGATGGGTAATCACTTGAATTTTTTTTAAAAGGATGGGTGATTATCAGAAGGATAAGGGGGTAGAGCTTTAATTTGCCAGATGGAACACTGACCATCACTTCCTGTTGAAAATCTAAGGCCTAGTAAAGCATCTCACATCAAATTTAACATTAAGAATATAGAAACATGTAAAAACAATTTGTTTTTCATTTTCAATTGAGTGTATTAAGTAGAAAGCTTTATTTGATATTGGTGTGACTTTTCAGGTTATGGATAATGACAAATTGAATGCTCATAGTCAAACTTCCAATCAGATTGAGGATAATGACAAATTGAATGCTCATAGTCAAACTTCCAATCAGATTGAGGAGAATGATAATTTGAACCCTAATCTGCTGTCAGCACGGCCTTACTTATGCACTGGTTATGACATATATCTTGCTTGGGAACCTTGCACAATGTAAGACTGGAACGAGATTGTTCTATAAATTTTTGAACACTTCATTGTCTGTTGAATTTATTTGATGTCTGAATTAGTCTAGTTACTTGTCTATGAAGGTAATATGAAGAAAAGAAACTAGCCGACAGTAGCATTTTGATTCTTGTTTTTTCTTGAGTGCCTTGTAACACATAATATGGAGAAATTCTCTCCAAATTTCACTTTCTGATGGTTGAAGTCTCTTCCTAAGCATATGTTTTCTGATATATTTGCTTTCCACTTTAATGTCAGGTGTGCCATGGCCCTTGTCCATCAGAGAATTAGGCGAATATTTTATGCTTTTCCAAACCCTAAAACCGGTGCCTTGGGCAGTGTTCACAGATTACAAGGAGAAAAGAGCTTAAATCATCATTATGCTGTTTTCAGAGTTTTGATCCCTGAAGAAGCTCTCCATAAATGTCATACGTCAGTTTCAGAAGCTGAAGAAACTGGTATTTGACTAGTTATTTAGTAGCATATGCAGTTTCTTAAAGTTCAAGAGTGGATGAAGAAGTATTTTAGCCATAGAGACTATTTATTAGTGAATTTTGAATAATGTTTAGTGATTAAGTAGTAGATGTACCTTTGGATTGTCATACTTATGTCAATTTTGAAAGCAATTTTTGTGCTTGTAGAGGAAATCAGGGTCACATTGACACTTGTACTGTTGTACACCAATATGTATTCGAATTTTGTTACCAATCTAATGACCTCTTTTTTTCTGAAAACTATGGTATACTGAAAACAAGGTCACATGTAGAGCCGTCAATTTAGGGGGCCGGGGCCTAATTTTTAAGGCCCCAAAAATATAGGGGGCTTAAAATAATGGGGCCAAATAGAGGCCTAATTGTTAGGGCTTTATCATTTAGGGCTTTTTTGACACCTCTAGTCACATAGTATATGCTATTCTTTTCTCACCCGAAGCATACCTTGAATACTTATGACAGAAAATTACGGTGAGATTGAAGCTACACTTACACCTTCTCAAAATCACTATGAAAAAGACCTTAAACCTGTGGCTCACAGTGCTACCAAACACAGAATAGCACAAACACAATCTCGGTGAAAAATACCTTAATTGTTGGCTATCCATCGTTTCACCAAACATAAGCTATGGTTTCTCAATCAAAGCATCTAAAAATTAATTACTCCCTCCGTCTCACACGAGAAGTGACCTATTTGAAATAAATGAGTGTTTCACACGAGAAGTGACCTATTTGGAATAAATGAGTGTTTCAAAATGAATGATCAATTTCAATTTTTAATGTATCTTTTCCACTTTTATCCTCTAATTAATATTACTTTCATCATTTTCAATACATGATAAGGATAGTTTAATAAAAACATTATTCTCTCTCTTTCATTTATTTATTTTTCTTAATTTGTATGAAATGGTCAACTAGATCACTTATTGTGGGACAAAGGGAGTATAAAATTGGATTAAGCTGACAAAGTGGATCTGGTCTCCAAAACATGTTCGTTTTGTCCGCATTTTTTTTAGGACGCATCAAAATTTTAGACCCTCACCTTTTAGAATGATTGTTCTGATTCTTTTTCCCGTACTTTTGGGAACATGGACATCAACAATTCTTTGGGTATTACTTTTCTCATCTTTAAGGTGCTAGTTCGACATATTAAAAGTCACAAAAATCTATGAATTTCGAAGATGTATCTCTATACGCATCCAAATTACACACCTAACACCTTAGTGAACGAGCCACCCCAATTTGTCCAAAACTATTTTAGGATATGAATCTCTGTAATAATTTAATTTAAAAGTTAGTGTTTTTGCGTTCAGTGAAGTTTGCAGTGTTACATCTCCGGACTAGGTTTAATTGATATACCTTGTGCCATAACCTTCCCCTTTTCCTTTTCATTTTTCTACACTTTCAATAACCCTTCAACTTCAGAGCTCGTGAGAAAGAATCAACAAGACAATTTTTCAAGCTTCAATACCACTTCAACTGCATTGTAATCCATCTAAGTAGATTACATTCACTCCATTCAAACTTTCGTACAATAAGGACCTTTTTGAATTGATTTTTAAAAACTGTATTTTAGTTCTTAAAAATTATAAAACAAAAAAGTTGTTTGATAAGACTTTTATGTCAGAGTTTTCATAATTAATTTTAGTATTCTCTTTTTAAAAACTAAAAAGTGGAAACATCTTTTAGATGTTTTTCTTTTCTATTTGGTGTTTTAAAAATATATGGAAAATAATAATTTTTCATTAATGGCATTACTGTAAATATATTAAATTTTTATTTTTTATTTTGTTTTTGCAAGTTTGTGAATTTTTTTAATATAACATCATAATGTTATGTGTTTTTTTTAATTTTTTTTGAGTTTTTTTTTCTGTATCATACTTTTTATCTATTTTTAATCGTATAAAAAAATTCATTTTAATATAGAAGTCTCTCAATTAATTATTTTTAATCAAAAGTAAATTTATAAAAATATATTTAAATTGGTAAAGTTTATTTTTTTAATATAGTCTATATTTGATGACTCATTAAAATTATTATATCTTTTATTTGGCATTATTTATTTAAACTCTTAATTATATTTAAATTTTATTTTAGATCCCTTAATTTTTATTGGTTCTATGTTGCTCCCTTATATTACAATACCAAATACTTTAGTACTTTAATTTTTATTTTGATATTTTATTTATTTTAAAAATTACTGTAGATCCTAAAATAAATTAAATAACATTGATTTGAATGTTATAAAAAAATTAAATTAATAATAAATAAATATGTTATATATGAATTTTGCTAAGATAGAGCCATTTAATTTTTAACGAGTATGTATATATAAATATATATATATATATATATATATATATATATATATATATATATATATATATATATATATATATATATATATATATATATATATATATATATATATATATATATATATATATATATATATATATATATATATATATATATATATATATAAGAAAAAAAATACATTGACAATGTAAAATATTTTTACACCGTCAATCAATGAGACCCGTGTGTCCCATCACACCACACTTTTATTTTTAAAATACTGTTATGATTTATATTAGAGTTATTTTATACGAAAACATTAATATATATATATATATATATATATATATATATATATATATATATATATATATATATATATATATATATATATATATATATATATATATATATATATATATATATATTCAAATGATTAATAAAATATTAAAATAGAAAATCTTAAATATTCAGATTGTTTATTAACTTATCTTATCCTTGATAAAATTATATATAGCTTTGATTTGTATTAGAGTTATTTTACAATAAAACTTAAAAGATTAGATTTTAGGATCTTTAAAATATTTATTTTTTAAAAAAATTAAAAACCAAAAATAATTTCTCCAAACGAGTTTTTAAGTTTTTAATTTTTAAAACGGTTTTTAAAAACAGAGCTACCAAACAGATTTTGTTCCATTAGTAAAAAACTATTTTTTAAAACTGATTTATAAAATATTTTTAAAAATAGAAAATCAAAACTCAATCAAACGAGTCATAAATCTCTCAACCAACAAGTTTCTCACATTCTTTCTATTTTTGAGTTGTGATGCATGCATTAAGTAAAATATGTTGTTTAAAATGCATTAGTTTGTAGTTACATTCAAAATAGATACTTTATTTATACATGCATACAAATTTGTTGATGTTTAGGGCATTGTCTGCATTTTCTGGAAGCTCTGCAATGTCGCACCTTTTTACAGAGATACATCTCTGATTTTTTCTGGAATTTTTTGTCTTTCGAGTTTTATGGGGATGCATTTTCAATTTTTTTAGATTGATTTTTTTCGTTTTCCGGAGATGCATCTTCAAAATTTACTTGCCTTGATTTTTATATTATTTTCTCTTTGTATTATACGAACAATGGCTGATAACCAAGACAGGTTGAGACACAAACGTGTATCCCAACATGTGTCTGTTCGTAGAAAAATATCAGTGCACTCGAGGCCATGAGTTAGTGCTAGTTCGTTTGAAGCGGGAGCGTCAACTTCAAGTGATTGCGTGTCTCGTGCTTCACAAGGTCGGATGTCTCAGGCCTCAACCTCCCAAGGGAACATGTCTCCTATTGATCTAATATGGATGCATTTGTGAAAAAGCAGTATCAAAAGACCTCTAATTTTGGTGATTAGAATTCTTTAGATTGAGTAGGATTAGTTATTTTATTTATTTTAATAAGTTAGCATAACAAAAAAATTTAATTTGAAGTTCAATGAAAAGATTTAGGGGTCAGAACAGAATCTATATTAATATAATTATTACCATCAAAATTAAATACAGTGATTCTAGGAAAAATAGTATTTACCTAATTTAATTAAGAATTTTTTAAGCTTATTTAAAGACATTCAAGACATTCAGATAATTAGTACATTCGTTTCTTTATATAAGAAATAAATCATTTTTTAGGTTTATCGAATAACCAATATATTTGATCTGTTTATAGACTAAATATATTGATTATTAAATGAACCTAAAAAATGAGTTGTCTATTATATAAAAGAATAGAGGTAGTAATAAATTTCATTAATAATTATTATCAAAAATATTTGTGACTTCAAGAAGAGACTTTGTCAAAGACGGGTCTGCTTCTGCCTTTACCATAAATCGAAGTAAAGTTTCTACCACGTCTAGGATTGTGTCAACACGATAACAAGACAAGGGACCATAACACACACGATTCAAGACAAAGAATCAGACTCTGATATCAAATTATTATGATCCCTTGTCTTGGATCGTGCCGACATAGTCTTTGACGCGGTAGAAGCTTTGCTTCGACCTATGCTAAAGACAGAAGTAGACTTGTCCTCGACAAAGTCTCCTATTCAATTTACAAATATTTTTTATAATAATTATATTGGTGGTTTTTTATTGATAATATGAAGTCATTAAATAGACTTAAAGTAGAATAAGAATCCCTAGTTAACTTAGATGAATAACTACTTTTCTCTAAAATTACTATCATTTAAATTTAAATGATAACAATTCTATTTAATACGCAGATTATCTTAAAAATACAAAAAATTAAATTTAAAAATTCTGAAATATTAAGTTATTAAAAATGAATAAAATAATCAATAATAAATTCTAATTATCATAATTAATCCTAATCAGCAGAACTGAAGTGCTCACAAGGAATGCTTTTACGACACAGGATAATACAAGTAGAACCTTCAACAATGGTTATGCTATCTCAAACCATAAAGGCACAACAACAAAAGGATGACACAAAACCAAATTGGCAGGAAGTAATAACAAAACAGGCTCTTCTGCACCATTTATCAAAATATTAACACGTGTAGAAATGGCGGAAAAGAGGACAAAGGGGTTGTGTTACGACTGTGAGGAGTCGTTCACAACAGGAAATAAATCTAAAAAGTTGTTTTTGATTTAAGGGGTCGAAGAAGAGGACAGTGAGTCAGAGGACCAAGCTATCACAAATACTCACATTTCTTTGCATGCCATTAATGGAAATTATGATTCTTGTACTATGAAGTTGCTTGCGATAGTGGCTAGAGTCACAATATCAGGATATGTTTCTTATCCCCATTCTCTTCACTTTGGTTCGTGGCGCTTTTGTGTGGATTATCGTGAACTCAATGCCCAATCAGTAAAGGATATGTTTCTTATCCCAGAGGTGGACGAATTGTTGAATGAGTTTAATAGGGCAACACATTTCACAAAGTTAGATTTAAGATTCGGGTACTATCAAATTCAAATGGCATCAATGGACGTAGAGAAGACAACCTTTAGAATTCACTATGGACACTTCGAATCTATGGTCATGTCATTCGGTCTTGTTGGAATATTATGTTAATATTTAAATATAGTGAGATGAATTTGAAAAAATTCCTTAAGTCAAGTCTCACATTGTGTGTTAGTTAAAAAAATTCTTTAGTCTCACATTGTTTAGGTGTGGTATATTTCCTTCCTCACTTCAGTATATAAGGAAAATCCTTGTTTCATTCCAAAAAACATCAAAAACTTATTTTGAGTTTTTTCTTCCTCACTCTCATAACTCTGCGTCTTTCAAATTGTCAAAGTGCTAACTTCTCCCCCTTTCTTTCTATTCGTTGAATTTATCGAGTATTTTCTTGAATTCTCTTTAGAGAATTATGTTAGTTTCTCCTCGTTTGAGTTGAGAAATTACAAGTATTAATTTTTGAATTCTCTTTGAAGAATTATTTGAATTTCTCTTGGTTTGAGAAATTATTATGACTAGTCGTTATACCAGATACTAAAAGTGGTATTTATACCATATTCGAATGATCTTTGTACCATTAGAGGCTGTATTTCTAGATTGATCATCTACCGTGCAAGTAGTAATCGTGTCATATAGAACTGAGTTGTTTTATCCTGGAGGCGGCGCGGTAGTTCGACTGTTTTGCATAAACGTCTTAAAGAGAGCGACCTAGTACGCGACTCGACTCGGTAATTTCCCTTGTGGCTAATTTTCAAAATCGTGAAACAATAATTTTAAGACGTTTCGAACAACCATTGCTATGGAAGAAATTAACGGTGAGAAATATGGATTTAGATGGAACACTTAATAGTATTGACGTTGAATATGTTGTACATGTTAAAACGAACAATTTACAACTCAGGAAAGAAATTACCTTATGAAAAGAGAATGATTATAAAATCATATTCTAAATCGACTCGCAAATGATATGTGATTATTACAGTAGTTACGATACTGCAAAATATGTTTGGGATGCTATGAAAAACAAGTGTGACACGAAGAAGCTGGAGCAAAGGAGTATGCAGGTAGTCGCTATCTCAAGTATCAGATGGTATAGATGAAAGATCAGTGGAGACTCAATGTCACGAACTTCAAAAGATTGCTTATGAGATCATCACAAAAGGTATGTGTTTAAATGAATCATTTTGAATTTTTTTTATCATTAACAAACTGCCATATGGTTTGAAAGTTTTTAAAATTATATTTTTCTACAAAATAAAAGAATTTTTAATTGAGAGTCTGATTATTTTCCTGAAGAAGAATTTTAGAAACATGATAAAAGAGAAAAAGTTTTGGTTGTTTCAAACAACAAAAAGAAATTCGGTGTAGTTCTGAAGCCATTTGGCAAATAATTAAAGAATCAGAACCGCAATGTTGTAAACTGAATTAAGAATGAGAGACCTTCAAGGGCCCCAATTACTCCAATTGATAGGCAACAATCACCATCATAATGAAATGTGTAACACCCCGATTAAAATAAGAGAATTATTTAATTGAGTTAATATTATTTTATTAATTTAATTAAATAAAGTTGAATTATTGGATTATTTTTATTATTATTATAGATGTTATTTATTTTAATAATAATTAAATAAATAAAATAAATGGAATATGAAGAGTGGAAGGGTAAAAGTGGAAATGAGATAAAAGAGGCCAAAGTGAGAACTCAGGTTGTTTTCACGTGTTTTGCCTCAGAGTCAGAGAAAGGGGGAGAAACGCTGAAGAGAAAGAGAAGGAAGAGGAAAAGGCCAAAGATTGCTCAGAGCTTCCTTCAATCCAAAGAGGTAAGGGGTCTGAACCTTATTAAACGATAATATGCGAACAATTTCATGATATCTGCTGGATTGTTGATGAATTTTGGGGATTTTAGGGATATTGGGAAAGTTGGGGTTTTGATGGAAAATTCTCCGATTTGTGAGTTTTGTTGAGTTATATGCACTGTAATCGAAGTATGTTGTGTATATATGACTGTTAAATGTCGATATTGGGTTGTTAGCTGTGGGGTATGAGTTGTGGCGAGTAGAGAAGCAAAGCTGCGCTGGTTTCCTCAGCAGAGGGCTTCTGTTCGCGCGCGATTCGCGGCGCGAAGCCCAGTTCGCGGCGCGAACTGGGCAGGGTTCAGAGGAGTTCTGTAACTCATTGTTCGCGGCGCGAACCCTGCTTCGCGGCGCATACTGAAGCGAAATAAATTGTTCGCGACGCGATCCTTCGTTCGCGGCGCGAACTGTGCTGTATTGGAGGAGTTCGCGGCGCGTCCCTATGTTGGCGGCGCGAACTGTGCTGTGAAGTCAATGTTGGTGAGTTTTTGAGTACGTTGAGTTGCGAGACTCTTAGTAAGTCGCTGTAATTGTATTATAAACAATTGACAGTGATTATATGATTGTGTATGAGGTGTTAATGATGATGATATGTTGAATTTATGTGTTTACTTATAAATGTGTTATGTGACGATGTGATATCGTTGTAATGTTGTTGTTGTTTTGTTGAGTTATATGTCATGCTATTAATGATGATGATAACATGACTATATGATGTTGTTGTTGCTATGTTGATTATGATGCATGTTTGGTGTGCATGCATTCATGAAAGGCCGATGCCTAGTGATGAACGGACTGAGTTCCAATGATGTTGTTGACTCCGGGCTTGTTGAGAGGCTTGGTTCCTTGTGGGGAACTCGGATTCTATGGTGATGAATTTGGGAGTGGTGATCCTGTAGTTGGTCACAAAATGGGTATACCGAGTCGTGTTGAGTCATGCATGGGTGTGTGCATTGCAATTGATATGTTGTTTCGTTGATGTTCATGAGTATGTTGATTATGATGATTATGATGAACTGTGTTGGCATATGTGAAATATATTTATGTTTATATTTCTGTCGTTATATTATTATTTAATAATGTAATTCTCACCCCTTCTGCATGTGTTTATGTTCATCTATGATGAGCAATGTGCAGATAAAGCGGAGTAGCTATTGTTGAGGTTTGAAGAATAAGTGTAGAGTTATTCTACAGAGTCGAGTCAAATGCTCTGGTCATGTGACACCGGGGTTCTGGGATTCGATAGATAATATATTATTATTTACGTTGTTTATGATGATTAATATGTTGAGATGCTTTGTTGATATAATGTTGAAACATTGTTATGAATTGTTATACGATGAATGATAATATTAATGTTGTTGTCCGCTGCGAAGTTTTAATAAAATAAATAATATGTTTAATGTTGTGATGCGATAATTGTTATGTTTTAAGAATTGTAAACTCTTCTACATGTTGTACTCTGATAATCTATTTAAATATGTCGTTTGGGTAGAAGGGTGTTACATTAGTGGTATCAGAGCATTGTCAGTCCAGTCGAGTCATAATGTGAGGTTTTCCCTGTTGGTCGATTAGTGTGGATGACACTGTCGATATTTAACGGTTGTAGTTGTGTTGTGCAGAGTATGGCTGGAGAAAATGACCGTGCGATTGCTGAGGCTTTGGCTGCTATGGCGCAGGCTATGCAGGCGCAGCAGAATCCGCCGGTCGACGAGTTTAGGAATTTGGGAAGGTTTCTGAAGAATAACCCTCCTACATTCAAAGGGCGCTATGATCCAGATGGTGCTCAGATTTGGCTGAGGGAAATTGAGAAGATTTTCCGGGTGATGACGTGTACTGAAGCACAGAAGGTGCAGTTTGGTACGCATATGTTATCTGAAGAGGCTGAAAACTGGTGGGATAACACTCGCCAGAGAATTGAAGTACCAGGTGCTGAGATGACTTGGGAAAGGTTCAAGACGGCCTTTCTGGAGAAATATTTTCCTGCTGATGTGCGATGTAAGAAGGAGATGGAATTTCTGGGACTGAAGCAGGGTAACATGTCTGTTGCTGATTACGCTTCGAAGTTTGAAGAGCTGGTGCAGTATTGTCCTCATTATAATAATGCTGATGCTAAGGAATCCAAGTGTGTCAAGTTTGAGAATGGGTTGCGTCCCGAGATCAAACAAGGCATTGGTTACCAGGAGATTCGTAGGTTTCCTACACTGGTTAATAAGTGCAGGATATTTGACGAAGATAGCAAGGCTAGGACTGCTCACTATAAGAGTCTTAGTGAGAAGAAGAATAAGGATCGTGGTAGTCCTTATGCATCTCCGAATGGTAAAGGTAAGCAGAAAGTGGTAGATGGGAAGAAGCCAAGTGGGGGAGGATCTCCCATAGCTGGTAAATGTTTCAAGTGTGGCGAGCCAGGCCACCGTGCTGATAGCTGTACCAAGAAAGTGCTGAGATGTTTCCGATGCGGTCAGGCTGGTCATAGAGTTACTGAATGTAAGGATGCTGGTCCGACATGTTTTAATTGTGGCGAGAAAGGCCATATCAGTTCGCAGTGCTTGAAACCGAAGAAGGCGGCTACTGCAGCTCATACTACTGGTAGGGTGTTTGCTCTGAGTGGGGCTGAAGCTCCTAAAGAAGATAATCTGATTAAAGGTACTTGCTTGATTAATAATGTTGAATTGCTTGCTATTGTTGACACTGGTGCTACCCATTCGTTTATTTCGTATGAGTGTGCGACCAGGATTGGTGTGAGTATGTCGTCCCTAGGCGGAAGTATGGTGATAGATACTCCTGCTAATGGTTTTGTGAAGACTTCGGTTGTCTGTCGAGGTTGTCATTTGATGATCTTTGAGAGAGAGTTCGTGGTTGATTTGGTGTGCTTACCCTTGCACCAAATCGATATTATTCTGGGAATGAATTGGCTAGAATTCTATGGCGTGTTTATCAACTGCTATAGTAAGACGGTGCGGTTTTCTGAAGTTGGTGAGAATGATGAGGCAAGATTTCTATCTGCTAGGCAGGTGGGGGAATTTGTGAAAGATGAAGCTCAGATATTCGCTTTATTTGCGTCTCTGCAAGCGGATAAGAAAGTGGTGGGTGTAGATTTGCCTGTTGTCTGTGAATTTCCAGATGTGTTTCCGGAGGATGTAAGTGAATTACCCCCAGAACGTGAAGTCGAATTTGCCATTGACTTAGTACCAGGTACGAGTCCAGTGTCGATGTCTCCTTATAGAATGTCGGCAACTGAATTAGTTGAATTGAAGAAGCAACTTGAAGAATTGCTTGAGAAGAAGTTTGTGCGTCCAAGTGTTTCTCCTTGGGGTGCACCAGTATTGTTAGTGAAGAAGAAAGAAGGTACGATGAGGTTGTGTGTCGATTACCGGCAGTTGAATAAGGTGACTATCAAGAATCGGTATCCATTGCCGAGGATTGATGATTTGATGGACCAGTTGGTTGGAGCTCATGTTTTCAGTAAGATTGATTTGCGGTCGGGTTATCATCAGATCCGAGTGAAGTCAGATGATATTGCGAAGACTGCTTTCCGTACGAGGTATGGTCATTATGAATACACTGTGATGCCGTTCGGTGTGTCTAATGCTCCAGGTGTGTTTATGGAATATATGAATCGTATATTTCATCCGTACCTTGATAATTTTGTTGTGGTGTTCATAGATGATATATTGATATATTCTAAGACGGAAGAAGAGCATGCAGGACATCTGAGAATTGTTTTGCAGGTGTTAAGAGAAAAGAAATTATATGCAAAGTTATCTAAATGTGAGTTCTGGTTGAAGGAAGTGAGTTTCCTTGGCCATGTGATTTCGAGTGGTGGGATTTCTGTTGATCCTGCTAAAGTTGTTGCTGTATTACAGTGGGAGACTCCGAAGTCTGCTACTGAGATACGCAGTTTTCTGGGGTTAGCTGGTTATTATCGCAGATTTATTGAGGGCTTCTCTAAGTTGGCATTGCCGTTGACGCAGTTGACTAAGAAGGGTCAGGTGTATGTGTGGGATGCAGCTTGTGAAGCGAGTTTTGTTGAGTTGAAGAGGCGGTTGACCAGTGCTCCAGTGTTGATCTTGCCTAATCCTGGTGAGTCCTTCGTTGTTTATTGTGATGCTTCTTTGATGGGTCTTGGTGGTGTTTTGATGCAGAATGGTAAAGTTGTAACTTATGCTTCTAGACAGTTGAAAGTTCATGAGAGGAATTATCCTACGCATGATCTAGAACTTGCAGCTGTTGTATTTGTGTTGAAAATGTGGAGGCATTATCTGTATGGTTCCAGATTCGAAGTGTTCAGTGATCACAAGAGTCTGAAGTATCTGTTTGACCAGAAAGAGTTAAATATGAGGCAGAGAAGGTGGTTAGAATTACTGAAGGATTTTGACTTTGAATTGAGTTATCATCCCGGTAAGGCTAATGTAGTTGCAGATGCGCTGAGTAGAAAGTCTCTACATATGTCTATGATGATGGTTCGGGAACTTGAGTTAATTGAACAGTTCCGTGATATGAGTTTGGGTTGTGAAGTTTCCGCTGATAGTGTAAAGTTGGGTATGCTGAAGTTGACTAGTGGAATTCTGGAAGATATTCGGAATGGTCAGCAAGTTGATGTCGCTCTAGTTGATCATATTACTATGGTTAACCAAGGTAATGGTGGTAATTTTAAGATTGATGAGAATGGCATCCTGCGATTTAAAGGTAGAGTTTGTGTTCCTGAGGTGTCTGAATTGAAAAAGAGTATTCTTGAAGAGGGCCATAGGAGTGGATTGAGCATCCATCCAGGTGCAACTAAAATGTATCAAGATTTGAAGAAGTTGTTTTGGTGGGCTGGTATGAAAAGAGATGTTGCTAAGTTTGTGTATGCCTGTTTGACTTGTCAGAAGTCAAAGATTGAACATCAGAAACCGGCAGGTATGATGCAACCTTTGAAGATTCCTGAATGGAAGTAGGATAGCATTTCCATGGATTTTGTGACGGGATTGCCGAGGACGGTGAAAGGTAATGATTCTATTTGGGTGATTGTGGATCGATTGACTAAGTCGGCGCATTTCTTGCCGATGAAGATTAATCACTCTTTAGAGAAGTTGGCAGAGTTGTATATTGAGGAGATAGTGAGGCTGCATGGTATTCCATCCAGTATTGTGTCTGATAGAGATCCCAGATTTACTTCTAGATTTTGGGAAAGTTTGCAGAAAGCGTTGGGGACTAAGTTGAGGTTGAGTTCAGCTTATCATCCTCAGACTGATGGTCAGACTGAAAGAACTATCCAATCCTTGGAGGATTTGTTGAGAGCTTGTGTGTTGGAGCAGAGTGGTTCTTGGGATAGTTATTTGCCGTTGGTGGAGTTTACTTATAATAATAGTTTTCATGCTAGTATCGGTATGGCTCCATATGAAGCATTGTATGGTAGGAGGTGTAGAACTCCATTGTGTTGGTATGAATCAGGTGAGAGTGTTGTACTCGGACTTGAGATTGTGCAGCAGACGACTGAAAGAGTTAAGATGATTCAGGAGAAAATGAAGATTTCTCAGAGTCGTCAGAAGAGTTATCATGATAAGAGGAGGAAGGCACTTGAGTTCCAAGAGGGAGATCACGTGTTCTTGAGAGTTACTCCGACGACAGGTGTGGGTAGAGCTTTAAAGTCTAAAAAGCTTACTCCGAGGTTTGTGGGTCCGTATCAGATTTTGAAGAGGGTTGGGGAAGTGGCGTATCGGATAGCTTTACCGCCGTCGCTTTCTAATCTGCATGATGTGTTTCATGTATCTCAGTTGAGAAAATATATTGCGGATCCTTCGCATGTTGTTCAGTTGGATGATATCCAGGTGAGGGATAATTTGACCGTTGAGGTGTTGCCAATTCGGATAGATGACCGAGAAGAGAAGACCCTGAGAGGTAAGAAGATTGCTCTAGTGAAGGTTGTTTGGGGAGGTCCAGCTGGTGAGAGCTTGACTTGGGAGCGTGAAGATCAGATGAAGGAGTCGTATCCGGCTCTATTTGCTTGAGGTATGTTTTCGAGGACGAAAACTCTTTTAGTGGGGGAGAGTTGTAACACCCCGATTAAAATAAGAGAATTATTTAATTGAGTTAATATTATTTTATTAATTTAATTAAATAAAGTTGAATTATTGGATTATTTTTATTATTATTATAGATGTTATTTATTTTAATAATAATTAAATAAATAAAATAAATGGAATATGAAGAGTGGAAGGGTAAAAGTGGAAATGGGATAAAAGAGGCCAAAGTGAGAACTCAGGTTGTTTTCACGTGTTTTGCCTCAGAGTCAGAGAAAGGGGGAGAAACGCTGAAGAGAAAGAGAAGGAAGAGGAAAAGGCCAAAGATTGCTCAGAGCTTCCTTCAATCCAAAGAGGTAAGGGGTCTGAACCTTATTAAACGATAATATGCGAACAATTTCATGATATCTGCTGGATTGTTGATGAATTTTGGGGATTTTAGGGATATTGGGAAAGTTGGGGTTTTGATGGAAAATTCTCCGATTTGTGAGTTTTGTTGAGTTATATGCACTGTAATCGAAGTATGTTGTGTATATATGACTGTTAAATGTCGATATTGGGTTGTTAGCTGTGGGGTATGAGTTGTGGCGAGTAGAGAAGCAAAGCTGCGCTGGTTTCCTCAGCAGAGGGCTTCTGTTCGCGCGCGATTCGCGGCGCGAAGCCCAGTTCGCGGCGCGAACTGGGCAGGATTCAGAGGAGTTCTGTAACTCATTGTTCGCGGCGCGTACTGAAGCGAAATAAATTGTTCGCGACGCGATCCTTCGTTCGCGGCGCGAACTGTGCTGTATTGGAGGAGTTCGCGGCGCGTCCCTATGTTGGCGGCGCGAACTGTGCTGTGAAGTCAATGTTGGTGAGTTTTTGAGTACGTTGAGTTGCGAGACTCTTAGTAAGTCGCTGTAATTGTATTATAAACAATTGACAGTGATTATATGATTGTGTATGAGGTGTTAATGATGATGATATGTTGAATTTATGTGTTTACTTATAAATGTGTTATGTGACGATGTGATATCGTTGTAATGTTGTTGTTGTTTTGTTGAGTTATATGTCATGCTATTAATGATGATGATAACATGACTATATGATGTTGTTGTTGCTATGTTGATTATGATGCATGTTTGGTGTGCATGCATTCATGAAAGGCCGATGCCTAGTGATGAACGGACTGAGTTCCAATGATGTTGTTGACTCCGGGCTTGTTGAGAGGCTTGGTTCCTTGTGGGGAACTCGGATTCTATGGTGATGAATCTGGGAGTGGTGATCCTGTAGTTGGTCACAAAATGGGTATACCGAGTCGTGTTGAGTCATGCATGGGTGTGTGCATTGCAATTGATATGTTGTTTCGTTGATGTTCATGAGTATGTTGATTATGATGATTATGATGAACTGTGTTGACATATGTGAAATATATTTATGTTTATATTTCTGTCGTTATATTATTATTTAATAATGTAATTCTCACCCCTTCTGCATGTGTTTATGTTCATCTATGATGAGCAATGTGCAGATAAAGCGGAGTAGCTATTGTTGAGGTTTGAAGAATAAGTGTAGAGTTATTCTACAGAGTCGAGTCAAATGCTCTGGTCATGTGACACCGGGGTTCTGGGATTCGATAGATAATATATTATTATTTACGTTGTTTATGATGATTAATATGTTGAGATGCTTTGTTGATATAATGTTGAAACATTGTTATGAATTGTTATACGATGAATGATAATATTAATGTTGTTGTCCGCTGCGAAGTTTTAATAAAATAAATAATATGTTTAATGTTGTGATGCGATAATTGTTATGTTTTAAGAATTGTAAACTCTTCTACATGTTGTACTCTGATAATCTATTTAAATATGTCGTTTGGGTAGAAGGGTGTTACAAAATGACATTGATGTTTTCTCTTGATTCAATTGTGGAAAACTAGGTCAAATGATTAAAAAAATATAAGATCAGGCTTAAACCTCATGTTGCCCCTAATGCACATATTAACCTGACTGATGAGCGATTTATTACTTTGATCACCGAAATCAACGTGACTGGTGATTCTAATGGTTGGTGGTTAGACATTGGCTCCTCTCGTCATGTATGTTATGATCGTGCAATGTTTAAAACATACACGAATAAGAAAGTGTTGTTGGAAGTTGCACACACCACTAATGTTGTCGATATTGGAGAAGTGGAACAAAGTCCACCTCTGAAAAAACGGTAATCTTGAAGGATGTCATGTATACTTTAGAGATTATAAAGAATCTTGTTTCTGGTTTTCTTCTAAATAAGGCATGGTTTAGTCAGTCTATTGGGGTAGATTTGTACACAATCATTAAAATTAATATTTTTGTGAAACTGCTATGTTTAAGACTTTTGCGAATAAAATTGAAATTCTATTCAGTAACAAGATTAAGAGAATTCGTAGTGATAAGGGAATTGAATATTATTTTTGTTTATTTAATGAATTTTATAAACAACATTGAATTGTACATGAAATGACTGCACCATATTCTCCTTAAATGAATGGTAAAACAGATAGAAAGAATAGAACTCTTACTGAACTAGTTGTTACTATTACGTTGAATTTTGGTGTTACATCTCACTGGTGGGAGAAATTTTGTTTACTGTTTGATATGTCCTGAATAGAGTTCCAAAGTCAAAAGTAAGGTCTTTCCTTATGAGATATTAAAGAAAAGACATCCAACATTGTCTTATTTACGAACTTGGGACTGTCTGGCGTATGTCATAATTTTGGATTTGAAGCGAGTCAAACTCGTTAATAGAGCCTATGAATGTTTATTCATTAGGTACGCAACAAACAATAAAACATATATGTGTTATGACCTAAATGCTAAAATGATAATAGAATCGAATGATGTTAAATTCTATGAAGACAAATTTTCTTTCAAATTGAGAAATAGTGGGGGCATTGGATCGAATCACATTCTTGTGATAAGAAGCATTGAAAGCAACAACGAAGTAGAAATAGAACTTTGACGAAGTAAAATAGTAAGAGTTGCTAAAGACTATGGACCCGAGTATGCGGCTTATAATATAGAAGAAGATCCAATAAATCTTCAAGAAGCCTTGTCATCTTTGGATGCAGATTTGTGACAAGAAGCTATTTATGATAAGATAGATTCTATAGAATCTAACATGGCCTTGCACTTAGTAGACTTGCCTCATGGTTGTAAATCAATAGTTTGTAAACGTGTTTTAAAAAAGAAACTAAAACCTGATGGAACAATTGATAAGTAGAAGGCTTGCCTTGTAGCCAAAGGTTTTAGGCAAAGAGAAAATATAGATTTCTTCGATACCTTTTCTCCAGACACTTGAATTACATCCATGAGGGTATTTATTTCAATGGATGTTATTTAAAACTTAATAGTACACCAAATGGATGTTAAAACAACTTTTTTTAAACAGTGATTTAGAAGAAGAAATCTATATGGACAAACTGGAAGGGTTTGTAATTCATGGGCAAGAAAACAAGGTATGTAAGTTAGATAAGTCTATGTATAGTCTAAAACAAGGTCTAACACAATGGCATGAGAAATTTGATAACTTAATGATATCGAATGGGTACAAAGTGAATGAAAGTGACAAATACGTTTATTACAAATTTGAGAATCGCATTTGCACTATCATATGTCTCTATGAAGACAATCTACTCATATTTGGGTCAAACATTCCAGATGTTAATGATGTGAAATCATTGTTGTGCAACAACTTTGATATGAAAGACCTCGGAGAAGCGAGCGTGAATCTTGGTATCAAAATCACGAGATCCAAACAAAGAGTTTCTTTAGATCAATCACTCTATGTGGAGAAGATCTTAAAGAAATATAATTAATTTGATTGTAAATTTGAGTGTACGCCATAGAATCCAAGTGCGAAACTGTTTAAGAACACTAGTGAAAGTGTCAGGCAAACAGAATATGCGAGCATCATTGGCCGTCTTAGATATGCCTCTAATTGTACTAGACCTGACATTGCATATGTCGTAGGATTGTTGTGCAAGTTTACTAGTAGACCGAGTAATGAGCATGTGCAAGCTATTTAGATAGTCACGCGATATCTTAAAAAGACCGTGAATCTTGGTTTGCATTATCATAGATTTCCTGTTGTACTTGAAGGATACAGTGACGCATATTAGAATATCTTATAAGATGATTCCAGAGTAACTAGTGGCTATATATTCAATATAGTTAGAGGAGCTGTATCTTGGAAATCAAAGAAACAGACTATCATGGCTCAATCCACGATGGAGTCTGAGATGATAGCATTAGAAACTGCTAATGGAGAAGCAAGTTGGTTAAGATGCTTGCTAACTGAGATCCCTTTGTTGGAAAAACCTATGCCAGTTGTGTTGATCCACTGCGATAGTACTGCGACTATTGCAAAAATTGAGAATCGTTATTATAATGGTAAAAGACGTCAAATAAGAAGGAATCACAACACCATCAGATATTGTATCTCTAAAGGAGTTGTAAGAGTGGATCATGTATGCACTGATGTAAATTTAGCAGATCCTTTGACGAAAGGATTAGCTAGAGAGAAATTCAAGAATACATCAAAGAAGGTGAGACTAATGCCTATAGAGAAATGAGTTGCTCATGATGGTAACCCGACCTAAATAACTGGAGATCCAAAGAAATATGTTCAATGGGTAATAACAAGTTGTGAGTAATATGAGGTGATCATGCTAGAGTAAATAAGAGAAGCATGAATCATGAAGCGATAAGAGGATGGGATAATAGAAACTCTTAATGAGATCTATACTTTGTATGGGGGAGTACCTAGGCTACATGAGTACTCTTGATAGACTCACCTATGTAATTGTGGAACTTAGGCCGGTTCTTATGGAATTTCGAGGCAAAATTCCTAAAGCCTTCACTAAACTGGGATACACATGTAGGACCATTAAAGCACATGTTATTAGAATACACCTTAAGAAAAGGTTGTGTGTGAGTTTGATGTCTGAGATAGATTTCAAGACAGTTGTGTCACTCTTGTTGAATCAGAATCCTACTTGTTACGCAAAGGTTTAAGTTGTAGACACCTTTGTTTATGCACAATCTTAGAAACGTTTGACGATACTTCTGAAACACTTTTTTAAATTCAAGTGGGGGATTGTTGGAACATTATGTCAATATTTAAATATTGGGAGATGAATTTAAAAAAATTCCTTAAGTCAAGTCCCATATTGTGTGTTAGTTGAAAAAATTCCTTAGTCTTACATTGCTTAGGTGAGATAATTTCATTCCTCACTTTATTATATAAGGAAAATCCTTGTTTCATTCCAAAAAATACCAAAAACTTATTTTGAGTTTTTTCTTCCTCACTCTCATAACTCTGCGTCTTTCAAATTGTCAAAGCGTCAACTTCTCCCCCTTTCTTTCTACTCGTTGAATTTACCGAGTATTTTCTTGAATACTCTTTAGAGAATCATGTTAATTTCTCCTCATTTGAGTTGAGAAATTACAAGTATTAATTTTTGAATTCTCTTTGGAGAATTATTTGAATTTCTCTTGGTTTGAGAAATTATTATGACTGGTCGTTATACCAGATACTACGAGCGGTATTTATACCATATTCTAATGGTCTTTGTACCATTAGAGGGTGTATTTCTAGATCGATTATCTACCGTGCAAGTAGTAATCGTACCATATAGAACTGGGCTATTTTATCCTGGAGGCGGCGCGATAGTTCGACTGTTTTGCATAACTTTGTTCAGTGCCGTGAAAAGTCTTAAAGAGAGCGACCTAGTACACGACTCGACCTAGTAATTGCCTACCACCTAGTTATGATTGTGATCCCCGAATTCCGTTAAATTCGGGCACATAACCAGTGGTGGTAAGACCATATAGATACCCACATTTTCAAAAATATGAGATTGAAAGATATTGCACTCAGATGTTACAACAAGGTATTATCCAACCCAGTAAGTCCTCATTCTCTTCACTTGTTCTCTTGGTCAAGAAGCATGATGGTTCATGGCGCTTTTGTATGGATTATCGTGAACTCAATGCCCAAACAGTAAAGGATATGTTTCTCATCCCAGTGGTGGACGAATTGTTGGATGAGTTTAATGGGGCATAACATTTCACAAAGTTAGCTTTAAGATTCGGGTACTATTAAATACAAATGGCATCAATAGACGTAGATAAGATAACCTTTAGAACTCACCATGGACACTTCGAATTTATGGTCATGCCATTCAGTCTCACCAACACTCCCTTAACCTTTCAAAATCTGATGAATGAAATTTGAGTCGTACTTACTTAAGTTTGTGCTAGTCTTCATTTATGATATCTTAATTTTTAGTAAAACTTAGGTGGAACACATACATCATGTGAGGCTAGTTTTTAAATTGTTGAGGACCAACATTTTTTAAGGAAATCCAAATGTTATTTTGGTGAGTCACAACTGGATTATTTTGGCCATATTATTCATGGTGCTACAGTCTAAATGAATGCAGAGAAAATTCAAGCTATCACAGAGTGGCCTATTCGTCAATCTGTAAAGGCCCCCAAAGGTTTCCTTGGTTTAGCTAGGTATTATCGAAAATTTCTCAAAGACTATGGGGAAATAATAACTCAACTAACAAGTTTGTTAAAGAAAAATGGCTTCATTGGGATTCTGCAGCTGACATTGCCTTCAAAGCATTAAAACGGTCCCTATCAACAACCTTAGTTCTTAAATTACCAAACTTTATCGTAAAGTTTGTGGTTGAATGTGACGCATCTGACAGTGGGTTTGGAGTTGTTATACATTGTGGGATAGCATTTGTCAGAAATCAGTATCAAAAGAGGAAGACCTCTAGTTCTGCCGATTAGAATTAGTTAGGATGAGTAAGATTAGTTATTTTATTATTTTAAATAAGTTAGCATAACTGAATTTTTAAATTTGAAGTTCGGTATTTTTAGAGAAAGACTTAGGGGTCAGAACATAATCTACCTATAAAATAGAATTATTATTCTTAAGTCTATTTAAAGACATTCAGATTATCAATTAATTTCATCAATAATTATTATAAAAAATATTTGTGAATTCAAGAAGAGACTCTGTCAAGTACGAGTTCGCTTGCACCTTCACCATAGTATGAGACTCTATCAAGTAGGATTAGTATGTTTATTTTTACATGAGCATGAAATGATAAAATCTGTAAATCATGCCAGGAATATTTTGAACTTGGAAGAGAATGCAGATGCATGGTTTCAAGATTGTGTTCGTTACTTTGGGCTTGCAGGTTTATGTCTACCGGATACATAACCATTAACCATGACATGTTGGCGGCTTTTGTGGAGAGATGGCACAAGGAGACGTCATCTTTCCACGTCCCTCGTGGTGAGATGTGACAAATGTCCATTACCTTTGATGATGTCTCATGTCTTCTGCATCTTCTGATTAGGGGAAAATTACTAAACCATTTTGGGATCATAAAATATGAGGCATTTGAATGGATGGTTAATATTTGGGATCTTATCCAAGTGAGGCCCAAGAGAAGCTTGATGCCACGAGAGGCGCTCATGCTTGTTCCACAGACAATGTGCATTGAGGTCATACTTCATATACTTGGTTGACACGACAATATTTATGAACAAAAGTGAAACCTACATCGATGTACTCTACGTTGACATACTTCACGGATTTAGAGTGGATCTATGAAATCCACGAGTACAACTGGAGGACCGCATGTTTGATTTATTTTTACTCCATACTTCACGGATTTAGAGTGGATCTATGAAATCCACGAGTACAACTGGAGGACCGCATGTTTGATTTATTTTTACTCCAAACTAAACTGCACATTGTTTACGGTAATTTATTTGCAGTGTCACACTTTGTAATCAATTTTTAATAAAATAAAAAACAATTTTTTTACTCTCACCCCATAGGATGGGTAAAGCAATACCCCACATTTTTTTACAACTTTTAACCTTTAAGTGCAAGGCCCGTCTGCCTACCCCGCCCGAAGAAATAAAGTTGCCTACCCCGCCCGAAGAAATAAAGATTTTAGTCCTTCACCCTTAACTACAGCCGTTTGCCACCCTAGTTTTAATAGAATTAGCTTTTGAAATTGACTTCCGAGATGGCATAAATGTTAATCCTTTAATGCAAATTATTTGCATTCCTCACTCCCTATTTTAGTCACACATGGCAACTAGTCTCCAACAACTACTTTCATAGTGATTGACAATTACATTTTGATTCTGAGATTCTCTTTCTAAAAACTTAACTCACTGCACACAGGTTCACCTTGGTTTAATTTCTCAAGAACATTCTATATAACATGTTCCTCGTTTTGTTATTTTCATTTTGTAATGCAGAGGACTTAAATGAAGCAAAATTTCTAAAAATAAAACAGTAAAAACAACTTCGAATGTACCAAAACAATTGATAATTGATCACACGTCCAAAATATAAGAAAAGAAAGCATGCTGTTCTTTGTTTCTTACCTTTCTATAACAAACAAAAACCTCACTTACATTAACTTGAAGAGAGAATGCGAACAAGTTAACAGAGAAATACAAAATTTATATACTAATGACAAACCTAAGATACCTTGAGAAACGTCTACACCAAAATGCCTAATACATTGTCATCAATATATTTGGCCTACTATAAAGTTTAGGAGTTTGCGACTCCATTCTTGTATATAGAATAGGATTAGGATTATACATACATAAGCAAACAAGAATAAATGCGATCTTCGATCTTTACGGATCAGTATACAACTCACACATTGTATCGCTATCGCGCTAGTTCCGACTTTTGCACTTTTCCATGGCTCGAGGTGCTGCAGAAATCGGTAGTATAGATGAGTCTAACAACAAATATGAAGGGATGTTGAGGTTTTAATGTAACATATTAAATGGCCTTACCTAGCCCGATTGCTTCGGAACTCTTCATTATCCTCAGCCTCTTGCAAGACTCGGTGAACATCCTAAACCAAGAAAAACAACATCATTTCGTTGAACATAGCGAAATATCGATGTTTTGAAAAACCGAGACAGTTTCTTATGAATTAGTATATCAGAAAATGGACTTACTCCCACGGAACATCACCGACTAGCATCCAGTCACCGTCCTTGTCTTCATAGGTTAGCACATATTCTGAACCATGAAGAAGATCCACCAATCTACTCTCGCTTAAAGTTTTTTCTTGACTAGAAACCCCGTATGAGCCGCATTGACCTAGACTCGTCAATAAAAACATCATCAGAATCATGCAGAAAACACTTATGTTCAATCGAAACGCTATACAGCACTAGAATTGACAAAACCTATGTGTAAAACAACTGAAATTGCGTTAAGGTGATAACAAGTAGATAAGAACTCACTGATTGTAAAACAACTGAACATCTTTTCGAGTGCGGAAGAAAGTTCCCTGTAAGAGCTAAAACCATTCAGATCCACTTTCCGCAAGTAGGGTGCACCTTCCATGCTAACTTTTACATAGAGACATTCAGATTTGGCTTCTGCATCAGCATCGTTCTTTTGAGGCGGAGTAACCATTGAGTTCTTCCTGAAAGATCGGATTGGTGGCCATCCTACAACCTGCGCCCTGATTCACACACGAATCCAAATTGCAAAAGAGAAAAAAAAAATCAATTTTTAGGCCAGTTACTATAAATTAAAACAAAAGAATCAAGTTGAAATAGTTTGTATCCTCATGTATAGGTGAAAATCAATGAACACTGCAAAAAGAGTGAAAACCTCCATCTATAGCTTTTAACATGTCCATAAGTTGTTTTCAGCTTATTTTCCTAAGCTATCCAAGATAGCAGCTTATGGAAACTGTTTATAGCTTATATGAAAAGGATTTCTTCTGAATTATCAGCATAATCAATTACTCAAAACCAAAAGAAACATCAAACTCAACACAATTCTGTTCTTGCTTTCAACATTCTGTAAACACACAGAAGAAACTATGAACACAAAAAAGTACTAACAAGCCAAATAAACACACAATTTCAATAAACAAAGACTCAACATCAATCAACAAGCAAAGTAAGAGAATAACCACCACAAAAAAATGAAAAGAAACTACAAAATAGAGACATGCAACACAACCACATATCAGATAGAAACCTTACTTAGCAGAAGGAGGAGAAATCTGTGGTTTATTATTCTCATGCAAGGTCTTAGGAGAGTGAGGAACAGTTTCTTTAACAACTGTTGCAGAAAAAAGATTCTGTTGGTTATTGCATTCAACACCAACACCATTTTTCCCTTTAGGAGAAAACAAGTTTCCATCTTTACACAACCCCACTTCAGATCCACCATTTCCAGAGACAACCCATTGCCCAGAACCTCCATCAATAGCATCAGAGAACCCCCTCTTAGCTCCAGACACCAAACACTTGAGCATGGACAACCCACCATTTTCTCTCTCTGGTGACTCAGAGCCAGGTAACCCAAGCCTCAGTTCAGTAGCTTTGAGGTTCAATCCAATGTTCCTCTCAGTGGCTTCCATTGAAGGAACCTCACCACCACCATAGCCTTGTTCTAATGGCACAGACATCAAAAACCTTATGCTTCAAACACACACAAAAATGAGAGTGAAGAATGAGAAGCTATTATTAAGAGTGGAAAAAGATAAGAGAATGTTCTTTGTAGCTTATTATATAAAATGAGGGAGGAAAAAACATGTACACGAGAACATTTATTCAAGTGTTAAATAAGGTTTTTGTTTTTTTTTAAGAATTTTTTTTAGGGTTGTTGTCTTGTGGTTTTTTTTATTTTTTATTTTAGATTTTAATTAATTAATTTTTGGGTGAATCTTTTTGTGGTCAATTACTCCGACAATACACAGAAAGTACCGGCAAACTTTTCTCATTTTTAATGAAAAAGGAAAAAAAAATATATTATGCTTTATGAATGGTGTGTAGTAAAATTAGGGTGGTATAATCATGATGTATTCAATTTAAAATTAGACTTAAAAGTTAAAAAAAATATAAAAATAGTGTTAGTTTGAAAAATGTGCAATTATTAATTTATTTTAAAGATATGTTTTTTTTATAATAGAATAGAATGTGTTGATTTGAGGGGAAAAAAGAAAGAAAAAAAAAGGGAAAAAAGAAAAGAAAGAAAGTGCATTGGGTAGTGTTCGGAGGAAAGGTGAGACAGTGAAGGCGGAAAGGTGGAGGATGGAATCATAATAACAAGTTTGATATTTATTTTCTTTTATTATTATTTTCTTTACTTATTGCTTTCTTGGACGGTTGAAAAACATTAAAATAAAAATTTAATTGCATTTTGTTTGTTTAATTGAATTTTGACTTTCTATTTTGATACGGTAAAGATAGGAGAGGTTCACAAGGGTGAAAATGAATAAAATCAAATTATTATTCTTGAAAATTACGATATTTATAAGTTTTGGTCTAAGGTGATACATAAAAATGCTTTGATCTTTAAGTCCGTGGTTGACAATAGGGAAAGGTGTTTTTAGGGTTGAATATATGTTATTGACATAATTTTTTATTTGTTTTCATTGTTGTAAAACAGACTTAGTTGGTTGAGAGTTGCGACAAATTGACCATACAAAATAATTTATTACTTGTTATAAGTAGTATATTTCATATTCAGTTTCAATTATCTTCTGAGTTTTTATCTTAACATCTAAATAATAGCTAGTGATACTCCTCTTGATAGTATATTCTTTGTTAACGTTGTAATTTCACAGTGGATAGTCCTTGATCAGAGAAATAAATTTTGATTGCAATCTATGAATTAGAGTTGTAACTTTTAGAGGAAAGGAAAGTTCAAATTTGAAAATATATTCTTGTCATTAACCTGATTCGAAGTCAATGCATTGGCGGACCCACCACGATCTTTGAATTGGCTAGCAAACAAAGAGTGGGTGAACCGATTATTTTTCAATTTTTAGGCTTGCTTTCTTTGTTTGTGTGTGTGTCTGCATGTGCGTTTGTTGGCCTCACGAGATTTTGATTGCTCTAGTCATATGTCTAGGGAGTTTTTAATAACACTCCTGAGTCTTGTGATGGGGCTTCAATCTCTCTAGTCGTTCCCCGGACTAATTGTTACCTTTCATAGTCATAAAGAAAAAAAAAGATAATTTAGTGAGGAAAAATTTCTTTAATTGAATTATGGTAATACATATTGATTTTTACAAATAAAGCAAAATGGAAGTTAACAATAATCAGGCAAAATAATCGTCATTTATTGGTTGTGTGGTAATTGTTATTTAGATCAATCAGAGTTAACCACTTCTTTTCATCTGGTTTAGATAACTTGCTTTACTTAGGAAATGGTTGATTGCCATGTGTTTCAGTTGTCCTATCAAATAGGCCACATTGATTTCCATGGTCTTAGTTTCACCTTTTTCTAATCTTGTTGTAGGGCCATATATATTATCATGGGAAAAGTATGAGATTGTAATTGTGTGGTTTACGTATTAAATGTGTAATGTGTTGTGTGTTTATCTACCCTCACATTATTTACGTTGTTTTATATTGAAGTTTATTCTTACCCCTTTTACTTTATATTGTCCACCATGGACATCTTGCAGATACTCAGGAGTATAGTTTTGTTGGTGTGAGTGGAAGATAGTTTCTTGGAGCTTACCTTCATTTATTTATCATTATATTGATTTTTAGTGGTTTAGTGCTCTAATCTTGTAACATCGGGGAAGAGACATTTTTGTTATATTTTGAATTGATGTTTAATTGTGATGTTGAAGTTTAATACTTTATTGAGAAGTTCAATTTGAAGTTGTTATTATGTTAATTTATGCTGCATGTTGTTAAATGTTTTGAAAGTTTTGTTTGTTGGTTGTCGAAGTGACACCTTAAATTGTCGGGTAATTTTTTTTATATAAGTTACGGGTATTAATGTGTTACATAAACCACCACGTCCAGGGTTACCGCAAAAGGCCAGCCCCAGATGCAGTTGTAAATGTTCCTTCAAGGAATGACCAGAAATTGGGAGTCAAGCGTCCTGATATCTCTCCCTTCCTCTAAGGTAACCATAAACTTTATATACCCTTAAGGTCAAGGTACAGAGCCATTGAAGGATTGTATATCTGATCCCTCATATGGTCACAACTTTTCCTTCTTTAATCACATCTTCTCGAAGAGATCTTCATACATGATACTGCAGGAACTTCCAATATCGATCAGTATCTTAGATACATCAAAGATGGAGATTATGATTGTTATGACTAAAGGAAAGATTTCGTTAGGAAATCCTTCAACCTTATCACTATCGTGAAATCCAAGGATAGGTGTCTATGAGCTTTTTCCAAATGTACTCCCTTCTTTCTGGATGACGGTCATCCATTTAACGATCTTTCTCTTTATTGTTCCCTTGGACGAATTATTCACTCTTAGGAAACCCCTCTGTAATAGAAATAATGTATTAACATTTCCCCTTATGTTTGTTATCTTCTCCGTTATTTTCCTTTTTGCCTTTCTTTTTTGTTACAACTTCAACAACTTTCTTAGGGGATTGCTTCCTTTTGGGAGAATCCTCTCGACCTCTTTTGGTCATCTCTAATGTACTCAGACAACATCCCCTTCTTGATCATCCCTTTGATTACATCCTTCAATTGGATACAATTGTTGGTGTTGTGTTTGCAACTCTTATGAAAACTAAAGTATTTGGACTTGCTGGTTATGGCAGATTCCCTAGCCAGATACAAACTCCTTATTTCCGCCTTCTTGAACTATGTGTTAGTGCACTCCTTCAAGATCATTTCCCATGAACTGTTCAAAGAAGTATACGAGTCAAATCTTGGATGACGTCTGCATTCGCTTTCCTCTTTCGACCACCCAGAATCCTTGTTTGGTGCCTGATAATATCCAGTGTTTCCTGGTTCCTGACTACCCCCATCACAATCTGGTACAAGGCCTCGTGATGGATGCTCAATAATGTAGAGTGAAAAGAGGTTGTACATTCTTCATTCATAATTGTTTATCTCGTTACTGTGAGCGAGTGCATCTTCCGTTAAGTTATGTTAAGAGTGTTTTGTATGATGTCAAAACTATGATACTTTAGCATTTTTGTATATTTGACGGTATCCTCATATTCTCTATGTGAATCTTAGCATTAGGAAGCATAAAATTATTTGGAAATAATTTAGAAAAGGTTTCATGTTCATGCATTAAAAATGAGTTAGAAAGGGTTTCATACATAAAAACCTAGTTTTTATGGGCAAAACAACCTATGTGCCGACTGCATAGGCTGGCACATGACCTTTACAAATTTGCACATACATTTTTCAATTTGGCACATGTGCTGCAGTATTAAAGCCTGTAGCTTCTGTTTCATGTGTTGACTCCACGGGTCGACACATATGAGGCACATAACCTTGACAGGTCGACACATGACTTCAACAGGTCGACCTATAAGAGTGATTTTTGCATATTTTCATATTTTTCTCAAAGTTTCTGGTGTTCCTTATGTTTTCCACTTACCCGTGCATATATGCTTCATACATGCATCATTCTCTAGTAAGGTTTCTAGAGTGAGTAAAACCTACATAAATCCAGGATTTTAAAGCATCTCATCATCTTCAATTCAATATATGCATACACATAATCATTTTTTGATTGGGTGCCATCTAGATTAGGATCAATAACATCCAATTACATTTATTATACCAAGAATATTGGGTTGTGATCTTTGAGGGATTCAAATAAGAAAATTGAGGCGGGGTTTTCCTTTAAAATCTTTAGGGTTTGAAGGTTTTGGACAAGATTGTGCAATTCGGATCTGATCAAGTGAAAGCCTTAGGACTAGGTGTGTTGTGAAATGGAGTAGCATGAAACAATGGATCGTGTTGACAAATCTTGGGTTCAACAAGTGTGTGCTTGGGATTAATTCAGTTAGGTGAAAGCCTTGAGACAAGGAGGTCGTACAAGGAAGTAGCAATAACAGGTGAATTGAAGCGACATTGTTGGTTACATGATTATGCGCTTGGGATTAATTCAGTCGGGTGAAATCCTTGAGACAGGGAGCTTGTGCAAGGAAGTAGCAACAACAGGTGAATTAAAGCAACATGGTTAGTTACTTGATCAAGATTGATCAAGGTTTTTGGAGGCGCTAGAGTCAAGAACAAACTTAGGGTTTATGGGATTTGATTTCTCATGTCTTATATTCATACATTTGCAAAGTAAGATTTATTATATTAATATCTCAATTCGAATTTGAATTGAGGGCAGACATACCCATAGTGAGGTCGATTGGGGAACTGCCTACATAAATCCTTGCGTACTCTCTCTCTCTCTCTCTCTCTCTCTCTCTCTCTCTTCTCTCTCTCTCTCTCTCTCTCTCTCTCTCTCTCTCTCTCTCTCTCTCTCTCTCTATATATATATATATATATATATATATATATATATATATATTTTATTTTTCGGTTAGCAAATTATTGATTACTTTGATCTCTTAATCAACATTGTTTGGATAATAACCTTTGAATTCTTTGTTAATTAGTGTTGTTGTAGTAATCACATACCTTTTGGTAGTGATTGGATTTCTAAGAACTACAAACACTATACTAATATCCAAACTTTGTTGATTGCATGCAAAGTGTTTGACAAATTATTTCAACTAGTTTTTCGTGTGTTTTTATCATTTGAGATACATCGTTACTATAGTAGACTATTCAATTTAGTGCTTGAAGTGTTGATAAATCAATTTGTGAATTATTATCATACCATTGGTACTCATACGTATATCTAGGTTTTTTAATAGAAGTTCGGTTAGACAATTTTGGATCCGGGAAATATTTTAAACTTTCTTCCATGCCAATAAAATGTTTTAAATCAAATTTTCGAATATATTTTTTAACTTGAGATCTATTTACCCCCCCCCCCCCCCCCCATAGATCTAGTCTTATCGTCTTAGAAGTGGTATCACGAGATCCAGTTGTTTCCAGTCTTAAGATTTTTTTATTAGATAATGGCTACCAAACTTAAAAGGCCATATAATAGAGCATCTATTTTTACCGGCAAAAATTATGGCTATTGGAAAGCTTATACGTGTATCTATATCAACTCCGTTGATAAGGGTGTATGGGATGTCATCACCAATGGTGCTAATCAAATTACAATGACCAATGGTGAAGGCGTCATCGTACAAAAACCGGAAAATCAATGGAATGATAATGATAAGAAGTTGTGGTCTTATGATTGGAAAGCACAAAATATTCTCATATCTGTATTAAGTGTTAATGAGTATTATCATGTCTCTCATTGTGAAACCTCCAGCGCTATGTGGGACACATTAGAAGTTTCCCATGAGGGAAGTAATGAGGTCAAACAAGCTAGGATCAACATATTGAACCAAGAGTTTGAACTCTTTTGTATGAAGCATGGTGAAACCATTGCCTACATGCAAAAGAGATTTACATATCTTATTAATAGATTGAATGCTCTAGGTAATCCTATCTCCAATGTTATTGCTACTAACAAGGTTTTAAGATGTCTTAACAGGGAATAACAACCCAAGGTCACCACGATTAAATAAGCGAATGATCTTACTACTTTGTTTGGTAAATTGGAAGAACGTGAGCAAAATCACTTGCTTGGAAAAACATGAAAAATAGTATTAAAAGTTGATGAAGAAAGATAAAGGTATAGACAAGGAAGAGGTGAAGAAGTATATTGCTCTAAAGACTTCTAGTTTCAAGACCTCAAAAAATGAGACTAGTGAGTGTGAATAAAGGGATGACAAGAACTCCTATGATGATGATGTTGGGCTATTTGTCAAGAGATACCAAAGGTATATTCGGAAGAACAAAGTCAAGCACTCCGAAGGAAATTTAGCCAAATTTTGAAAGGAGTCCAAGTCTTCAAAATATTGTGAGAATAGGAAAGGTAAATTTAGAAGCTCTTGTTATAATTATGGTGAAATTGGTCACTATATACCGGAATTTCCCATGATTAAGAAAGACAAAGAAAGAGGGATTCACAAGAAGTCTAGTAAATCTAGAAGAGGTTATGTAGCTTGTGAGAGTGCAAGTGATTCCTCAAGCGATGAAAGCTCCACTTCAAGTGTAGAATCCGCCCGGATTTGTCTTATGGTAAATGGAAGGAAGAAGAAACGAGTAAGTCCTTCTAAACTTGAGCTTACTAGTGATTTATCTTATTCTCAATTACAAAATGCCTTTGGGAATCTTCATAGAGAGACCTTAAATGCTTTTAACAAATTAGCTTCACATGAAAAAGTATTTTTACACTTAGAAGGTAAAATGTTAGAATCCGAAAGGAAGTTGGAAGCTATTAAGAGATTTATGATAGATATTCAAAGAGACAAGAATGAAGATGAAAAACCTTCTAGGTTTGATTGTGAATCTTGTAATAATTGGCAAAAAGAGAAATGCTCTTCAAGTCAAATTAGAAAAAACCTTACAACCAAAGATTACTTATGTTATTGGTTCGTATAAGTATGAAAGGTCCTTGAACCATTCATATAAGAAACATAAATTTGTTAAAAATGAGTCTAATAGCAAAAACACATCCCATCTTAACTTGTCTTGTCTCTTTTGTTGCAATAAAGGTCATACTATTGAAAAATGTAAATTTAGGAAACTTTTAGTTCCTAAAGGAGTCTTTCAATGGTTGCCCAAATGCAACCTTGTTTTCACTCACCACCAAGGACCCAATGAATATTAGGTACCTAGTATTTGTTGTTGATTTTACAGGATAAATGTCTTGGATCTATGAAGAGAGAATGAGATCTTGTTTGTGGATACTCAAGACATGTGACATGTTACATCTCCCTGTTTCGTTGAATTTGTGGCAAGGAAGAAGGGGTGTGTGACCAAAAGGAATCAACTTCTAGTGTTCTTTAATTCGTAAAAGTGTATTTATTATTACTAATATTTTCTATCCGAGAAGTGTCGGAAAAGTTATTGTTCTTAATGATGCAGGTTATCTTCGACAAGACATACTCAAGTTCATCAAATTAGGGATTGATCAATCTAAGATGAGAAAACGTGAGGATGAGCAAGATGATTATCATAATCAAACAAGATTTAAAGTCCAAGTATTAGGATGATCGTCAAATCAACAATATTTTTGGATAGATTATTAATCATACTTTCAAGTACTTTATCAAAGAGAAAAATGGTAAGATTGTTATTGTCTAAAGGTTGTATGACACGTGTTATATTCATTCCAATTTTCGTTCAAGAGTTTCTCGTGGAATGAATGTGCATCCTCCATCATTCGTATGGTGAGGTAATATCTTTTCAACTTTCCCTTTGTAAGGAAGTTCTTTCTTTTGCCTGTTTATTTTTCAAAGGTATATGATCTACTTTGTGTATGATATATGTTATTAGTGCTCACTTCTGAAAATTTCATGTGATAACCAATGTGTGTTTCATTTAAAATGATTGTAGTGAACTTATATAAATATCTTCACATGTATGTTATACCATCTCTAGCTTATGCTTACCTGGAAGATTTCAAGTTTATGTCGATGATATTATTTTTGGGTCCACTGACATGCAACTTATAGAAGAGTTTTCTAAGCTTATGCGGGGTAAGTTTGAGATGATCCTTATGGGGGAGTTCAATTACTTCCTTGATATTCAAATCAAACAACTCAATGAAGGGTCATGTGTGTGTTAAACCAAATATTGCAATGGAAGATGCAAAGCTTATTGACACTTCTATGGCCACATATTTAAATTTGGAAAAGAATGAAAATGGTAAGGATGTAGATGTCAAGAAATATATAGTGCATCCTTAATCATTTCATAAGAGAGGTAATATCGTTCCTTTTTCATTTTCCCTTTTTGTAAGTAAGCTTTTATCTTTACATGTTACATGTGTTCCAGATGGTTGATATTCTTGATGTTTGAGTTAGTTCATAAATGTTCACTTCCAAAAATGTCTATTGATGTATGTCAATTATATGTTTATAGTGACTTTTTGCTTTTCTCTCTCTATATTATTTAAATATGCTCTTGGTGCATCGGTTCGTTATCTATTTTCTCATGAATTTTGATTGAACATGTTACTTTGTTAGCAATATTCTTGATTGTGTGCCATTGTTATGTTTTCATCCTTGTTTTTTGGTTTGTTTGGTGGTACATCACTTATCGCCTTGCTAGAGCACATATGTGTGCAGCATTCAAGAGCACCAAAGGCATATGTCACGTAATCGTGTCGCTTTTGTAGCATCTCAAGAGTTTTGTATTCACTTTGTATCCTTCATTATTCATGTTTATGTTTTGTTTATTGTTTGGCATTTGATGTAGCAATTATGTTCTATTGTTGCTTTCTTTGCTTGTATTTATGTTTAAGAATTCTTATTCAATATGAAAAACATTATATGTGAGTGTTATCGTATTGATTCTCTTACCTTTGCGATCTGCCTAGGTGTGTTTTATACGCGTTTATGCATGATTTAAGATACTTCTCATGAATTTCTTTATTTTTTTATGTTGTCAAAAGGGAGAAGCAAGCAAGATGAAGTTTGGGGAGACATATATTTAGGGGGAGGAGCTATTCATTACTAACGCGTGCCTCAAGTTTTCCCATCATCAAAAAGCGAGAGTATGTGACTGAGTGCATCTTCTGTTAAGTTCCGTTATGAGTATTTTATATGATGTCAAAACTAGGATAATTTAGCGTTTATGTATATTGAACGGTATCCTCATATTCTTTATGTGCATCTTAGCATTATGAAGCATAAAAGTATTTGGAAACAATTTAGAAAAGGTTTCATGTTCATGCATTAAAAATGAATTAGAAAGGGTTTCATACATCAAAACCTGGTTTTTATGGGCAAAAAAACCTATGTGTTGATTGCATAGGTCGACACATGTACTGCGTTTTTAAAGCTTGTTTTATATGTTGACTACATATGTTGGAACATACGATTTTCAAGTCGGTACGTACTGCATTTTTACAACTTATTTTATGTGTTGACTGCATAAGGTGGCACATGACCTTTACAGGCCGACACATACATTTTTCAGGTTGGCACATGTGCTGCAGTATTAAAGCATGTGGCTTCTGTTTTATGTGTTGACTCCCAAGGTCGACACATAGGAGGCACATAACCTTGACGGGTCGACACATGACTTCAACAGGTCGACCTATACGAGTGATTTTGCATATTTTCATATTTTTCTCAAAGTTTCTGGTGTTCCTTATGTTTTCCACTTACCCATGCATATATATACTTCATACATGCATCATTCTCTAGTAAGGTTTCTAGAGTGAGTAAAATCTACATGAATCCAGGACTTCAAAACATCTCATCATCTTCAATTCAATCTATGCGTACACACAATCAAACTACACATAATCATTTTTTGATTGGGTATCATCTAGATTAGGATTGATAACGCCCAATTAGGTTTATTATACCTAGATTATTGGGTTGTGATCTTTGAGGGATTCAAATAAGAAAACTGAGGTGGGGGTTTCCTTCAAGGTCTTTAGGGTTTGAAGGTTTTGGACAAGATTGTGCAATTCGGATTCGATCAAGTGAAAGCCTTGGGACTAGGTGTGTCATGCAATGGAGTAGCGTGAAACAGTGGATCATGTTGACAAATCTTGGGTTCAACAAGTGTGCGCTTGAGATTAATTCAGCTGGGTGAAACCCTCGAGACAAGGAGGTTGTGCAAGGATGTAGCAACAACAGGTGAATTGAAGCGACATTGTTGGTTACATGATCATGCGTTTGGGATTAATTCAGCCGGGTGAAAGCCTTGAGACAAGGAAGTCATGCAAGGAAGTAGCAACAACATGTGAATTGAAGCGGCATGGTTAGTTACTTGATCAATATTGATCAAGATTTTTGGAGGTGCTAGAGTCAAGAACAAACTTAGGATTTGTGGGATTTGCTTTCTCATCTCTTGTATTCATACATTTACAAAGTAAGATTTAATTATATTAATATCTCAATTCGAATTCGAATTGAGGGGAGGCGTACCCATATCGAGGTCGATTGGAGAACTACCTAAACAAATCACTGCGTACTATCTTTATCTCTATCTCTTTTCTTTTTCGGTTAACAAATTGTTGATTACTTTGATCTCTTGATCAATATTGTTTGGATGATAACTCTGAATTCTTTGTTAAATAATATTGTTGTAGTAATCACATACATTTTGGTAGTGATTGAATTTCTAAGAACTACAAACATTATACTAATACCCAAACTTTATTAATTGCACGCAAAGTGTTTGATAAATTATTTCAACTAGTTTTTCGTGTGTTGTTATCATTGGAGATAGATCATTACTATAGTAGAGTATTCAATTTCATGTTTGAAGTGTTGATAAATCAACTTGTGAATTATTATCATACCATTGATACTCATACGCATATCCGAGTTTTTCAATAGAAGATTTGGTTAGACGATTTTGGATTCGGAAAATATTTTAAACTTGTTTCCGCGTCATAAAATTTTCTAAACCAAATTTTTAAATAAATTTTTTAATTTGGGATCTATTCACCTCCCTCTAGATTTAGGTCTATCGTCTAACAATTATCAGGCTTCACTAATTGAGCCCTGAATCCAATCCAAAACATATAATTTCAAGGATATTTAGGATGGACGGAGACTCTGCGGAAAAGATGATTTGTTCACCATCATATTTTTGAAGTGTTTTTAGAAAAGTTTTATTCTCCGATTGCATTCCTCTAGTAGAAAATTGTCCATCTTTGAATTTCGAACAAGACAATCCCAATAAAATTCGTATTTACATGAGCAAATTGATATTCCTAGACTAAAACTAGTAAAAGCATGCTTAATACTATTTTTTTATATAATAAAATTGATAATAATGTTTTTTTATATACTAAAATAATACAAATTTTAAAATTATGAAGTAAAGGGTAACCCCCACGAGTTTATTTGTAGTGACTTTATTATATATGTTGTCGTATATCTAACATATTGTTTTTGAGTCTCTTTCAAATACCTAGATATTATTTTGAGATAAAAAAGAAACTTTAAATGATACTTTTCTTTTAAAAGTATTATTCTTGATTATGGGATGTTATTTCTGTTTGGTTTTGTTGTTGCAAAGTGTATTCTTTTGATCAATGGATGAGTATGGTGGGAGACAAAACGCCGTTACTTTGATAAGTGATAGATACCTTTGTTTTCCGTTATTACTAATTATAATCATTATCGCATACTGTGATAATATATATTTTTTATTACAATATTATAGTTGGTGATTTGATGTGATGTTGCCTTAATCCTAAAATAAAAAGAGTTAATCAATTTTTTATTAAAAAAAGAAAGGAAAGACTTGATCATATTTTGTAACTTTAATTTTTAAATTATATATGTTTATATATGGAACTTACTAATTTAAGATACTCGTATTTTATATGATTTACTAATTTAAACTTATTAAGAGTAGCCTACCTACATTCAGAACCTTTTTTAAAAAAAAAATAGAAAATATTTAAGTTTATTATTAGACTATTTAACTAAAAAACTACACATCTGACTATAAAAAATATTTTAAGTTTATTAGACCAATTTATTTAAATAAATATAAATATCATTATTACTATTATTATTATATTATATTTTACATTTTGAATATATATATATATATATATATATATATATATGAATGAGTGAGGATCAATTTAATAAGTATTTTTAATTTATTTTAAATTATAGTCTTTAAATTAAATATAATCTAATAATTAATTAAATAAAAATATTAATGAACTATTAAATTAAAATAAATTTAAAGATTATTATTTAGAATAAATTAAAATAGGAGTAATTTATTTTTAGAGTACGTTAATTCATAATATATATATATATATATATATATAATATATATATATATATATATATATATATATATATATATATATATATATATATATATATATATATATATATATATATATATATAATATATATATATATATATATATATATATATATATATAATATTAATTACTATACACAGTCAATGTAAAAAGATTTACAATGTCGATTCATCATCATCCGTTTGAATTACTTTATGAATTCTTAAAATAAAAATCAAACTTATTTTAATATCTAACGTCTAGGATTAACTGACGCTGTAAAATTCCTTTACACTATCAGTATATTTCAATTAAATCATATATATATATATATATATATATATATATATATATATATATATATATATATATATATATATATATATATATATATCAAATTTTATAAAGTGTCAAATTATCTAAAATAATAATTTTTTGTTATTTTAAAACATCTATAAAATTAAATTAAAAATATAACAATTTTATAAATTATTTTCATAAATCTCTCAAATTTATCATTGAATTTTTAAGTTAAAACAGTTTAAATTTCTTATTTAACACATTTAAATTAAATAGATTTTGAATTAAACTAATTAAACATTTGAAAAGGTTATAAGCTATGGTATAAAAATAAACATATGAAATTTTTATATATCGTTTTAAAAATCGAATCGGTCATCAAATTAGTGAGGATAATGAGTCAATGATTTATTGGTCGAACCACTAGGGCGTTGCTTAATGGCTAAACTATATTAAATCAGATCATTCAGTTGAATAAATCGATTTCTATAAAAAAAATTATATAATTATTAAACTACTTAAACCGAATGATCCCGTCTCTAAAACAATCACAATATCTACAAAATTTCAAAATTTCAAAATATTATAATTTTACAAACTCATTCTTTAAATTCAAATTTTAAATATAATCATCACACACATCAAAATACAAATCCAAATAAATATTGAATAAAATCTAATTGTTGAATAACAAAATATTTGGTTTTGTCTAATAAATTTAATTTAAAAGAGAGAGAATTATTTGGAAGAAGTTTTGAACAAAATTTATTTATATTTCAATTTTAATTTTAAAAAATATATATTAAAAACAACGTCATTTTGTCTGAGAAAATAAATAAATATTTAACCCTCTGATTTTTCAAAATTGTTGATTAGTCGATTTTTATCGATTATGATCGATTCTCATTAATTCAATAGTTTATCTAATCAAACATTTAGGCTTGACGGATGATCCCTCTAATTCTCAATTCGATCTCATGTTTTTCATTTTTAAACCACTGCATCAGACTTAAATTTCTCCCCCTAATTTCGAAATTTTTACTAAAATTACTCAGTTTTTCAAAAAAAAAATCCCAAAATAACCCTGATTTAAAAAAAATCCCAAACTACCCCACTTTTAGGAGGAGGCGTTAATCCAATTAGAGCCTCCTCTTAAAATTAGAGTGTAGGCGCCAATTGGATTGGCTAGGGCACATGGTGTAACCAATTCAATTGGCGTCCATGTGTATGACTTGAAAGGAGGCGTCAATTGGATTGACACCTCAATGTTTTTCGCAATTTTTTTGTTAAACAGTTTACGTGATACATAATTTCGAAATATGACCAATTCATATTAATATAAATTCCCGTTTACACAAAAAAATCTAATGCTGATGACCGGGATCACCTAACCGACCTCTGGTCCCACATCCCATAGCTACCCGAACCCGTGACCCTAACCCACGTTGATGATTCACCACTGGTGTTTGAGCATCTGAGGGGCCAGGAACATCACTACCAACTGCAGGAGATGGTCTGTTGAGATAGTCAGACAAATTAGCATAGTCTTGAGTATGCATCGAAGGTGTGCCGCCATAGCTGAGTTCATGACACATGCCAGAGTAGTTGGGTTGTGTTTGACTTATTGGTGGGCGACCGGGACGGTTGAAGGGAGACATAGGTGTGGATGATGCATCGAGGAAAGGTTGGAAAGATTGTTGGGGTGTTTGGTAGAGAAAGGGTTGTTGAAGGTTTCAGTTTTGTGAGGTTTGAGCTTCTTGGCTATGGTAGGAGGAGGGACGGTTGGTGTTGAATGATCGTTGAGTGTTCTGGCTAAGGTGGCTTTGGTAGGGTGATGTGTTGGGTACGAAGCGATGTTGGGTCTCTGGTTGATGATCTATTTGTTGGTGGTGGTACATGGTATACTCTTGGTATTGTGGTTGGGTGTATGGCATGTTAGGGTTGTATGTTTGTGTGTTTGTGGAACGGAAAGTTTGACGGATAAGGGGTTGTGTGTAGTCGGTCTGACAATGTTGTTAGGGGTTAGATGTTGAGGCGTCTGGTGTGTAAGTTTGTTGGCGTGGGTCGTATAAGTACATATCCTCGGCGATGAACTCAAAACCAACCGATTTGTACCAAGCCATATAAGTATGACTTAGTTTTTCTTCATTTGGTATCATTGCATCAGTTAAGACATGGTCATGGTGGTGATTCCATTTGCGACACTCAGATCTAGCGAAGCTTTGCCATGGATTGAAGTTCCATTGGTCGTTAACTTTGCGCATATGCCATTCTCCTAGGTTTGTTGGGGGATCCGGGATGTGTTGAAGCATACTTAACAGCAACTTCACACGATCACTGTTGTGCATCTCGACAGTTGTGAATCTTAAGATCGGTGTGCATACAGTCCATACGGCTACGTCTTCTTCGTTGACTTCATGGTCATGATCCAAATTTAGGTATGGACATTATATGAACTGAAATGTGAAAGTAACTTAGATTATAAACTTGGTAGAAGAAGTTAACAAATTATAACAAAATAATGAGGTTATTATCCATACATCTGTCAGTCGAAGGTGATCCAAGAGATTGTGATACTGGGTAATACAGTGTCTAGGACATCTGTTATAACTCATACCATGTGTCGACCATCTGCACCATAAAGGTAAAAATATTAGTTAGAGATAATAATCGTTAAACTAAGTAAATATATAACATTTTAAACAACTTACTTTTGTACATACGGGAATGTGAAAGGGTTGTTGTTGACGGGCGCTAGGGACGGTAGTCTTGACCAACCCCATGCTTGGAGCAAAATAGTCAATGCAAGTTGAAAAAATGAATTCAATCGTGCATAGGATCTGGTATTGTGTCAAAGATCACGTATCAAAATCCAATTTTTTTAGAACAATCAATGCAAGTTTTTCCCGCTAAAGGTACGGGATGATGAAGATGTTGAATACATGTTTGTTAGTCACGAACATTTTGGCTGCAGTTGTATTGAGTTGTATATTACTCTTCAACCAAGTATACCATCTCAATAATCTCAAATAACTAGTCAGGATGAATCTGATGAATTTGATTCACAATACTCAGATGACGTCAACCCAGAAGCAGAAGCAGAAGTCAATGTCGTTGATGAAGAAGAAGAGTCTGAGATAAAGGTCGATCATATGTTGAACAACGACATTGAAGATGATGATTAACCAACGCCTTTACCTCCTAGTCATGTCTACAATCCGCCTCAACATATGACAAACATGGATCTACATGACGATGAAACATCCAACCGTCTTTTTTATAAACCGTATCCAGGATCATAAGGCGAGTTAAAGGTGGGAGACATGTTCCGCACTAAAGAAGAATGTGTGCGAGTTATCAAAAAATTCTACATGAACAACTCTGCTGATTTCACAGTGAAACGCACTGATTCGAGAAGGTATGTCATCGAATGTCGTAACATCCTTTATAAGTTTCGGTTGGCTGCGTCTTACAAAAAGAAAAGCAACTCTTGGGAGATAACTTCAATAGACCTACCGCACAATTGCATTGCAACTAATGTTGAACAAGATCACAGTAAATTAAGCGTTGCATTGATATGTCAAGACATTTTGCCGCTTGTGAACAAAGATCCATCAGTGAAGGTGAGTATAATTATATCTCATATCATAACAAGATATAATTATACGCCATCTTACAAGAAAGCATGGATTGCAAGGACAAAGGCGGTTGAACTGGTATTCGGCAACTGGGAGGATTCATACAAAGAATTGCCGAGGTTTTTATGAGCCCTAAAAACATATGTGTCAGGAATTGTTGCAATTATGGAGACATTGTCAGCAATGACACTAGACAGAACCTGTGTTACTGGTAATAGAATCTTTCACCATCTTTTTTGGGAGTTTGACCCATGCATCAAAGGTTTTGCATTCTGCAAACCTATTATTCAAATTGATGGAACATGGTTATACGATAAATACAAGGGTATTTTGCTTATGGAGGTTGCACAAGACGGCAACAACAATGTCTTTTTCATTGCCTTTGCTCTGGATGAAAGTGAAACTGCTGGTAGTTGGGGTTTTTCTTTGACATCTCAGAACGCATGTGGCTCCACAAGCCAATCTCTGTTTAATTTCTGATAGACATGCTGCCATTGAGAGTGCCTACAATAACCATGACAACGGATGACATGATCCTCATTCTACCCATGTCTATTGCATTAGACATATTGCACAAAACTTCATGCGTGCAATAAAAGATAAGAACCTTCGCAAGAAGGTGGTGAATGCTGGGTATGCTCTAACTCAGCCGTCATTTTAATATTATTGTGATGAAATTAGACTGTCTAATGAAGATGCAGGAAGATGGATGAATAACATACTAGTAGAGTAGTGGACAAGGGCATTTGACGGAGGCTATCTATGGGGCCACATGACAACAAACCTTGTGGAATGCATGAACAGCGTATTCAAAGGCATTAGAAATCTGCCAATAACCGCCTTGGTCAGATTAACCTATTATAGGTTGGCTTCTACCTTCACAACCAGAGGTGAAAGATGGAGTGCGGTGTTAATGTCTGGGCAAATATTCAGTGAGTATTGCATGAAAGTTACGAAAGAGGAGAGCATCAAAGCTAGTTGTAGGTGTTTAGTTGGTTGCATTCTATGGTAAAACACTAGCTGGATTCTAATGTCTTGACTGATGTCATGACATGCTGTGGAGGTGTTTGTTTGACTGCATTGTATGTTAGAATATCTAGCTGTACTCTGATGTCTTGGCTGATGTCATGACATACTTGAGTAGTATATTGCAGGATTAGCTAATACAAGATTTATTGAATGTCAAACTGGATGTTATGACATTCATCTCTGTCAACAGATACTGAGGAATAGAACAGTTGGTGTTCTGTTAGAACTCAGTATTTATTTTCAGTCTGGTTATCAAGGAAATACCAGACCTGGCATAAGGCCTACTGTCTGAATGTCAAACTGGATGTTATGACATTCATCATTGACAGCATATACTGAACAATAGGCAGAGTGGTTTTCTGCTACACTTCAGTATGTATCTCAGTCTGTTCTTCAGGAGGATAACAGACCTGACATAAGGCTAATTGTGTAAATGTCAAATTGGATGTCTTGACATTTATTAATGTACGCTGATACTGAGGTATGGACAGATTGGTCCTGTACAGTTCAGCAAATTTGTACTGTCTGTTTTCAGGAAAAACAGACTTAGCATATGGTCCTTGATTTGGATGTCAAACTGAATGTTGTGACATTCATTCCTGACAGCGTATGCTATATTGTAGGTTGTTTAGTTTTTCTGTTTCAGCATTTTTCTCAGGCTATTCTTCAGGGATTCAACAGCTGAGAGAAAATCCAGGAAACCAACAACCAAGCTACAATTAATGAACCTAACAAATAGCCTATTTGTTAGTAACCTAGATGTGGAATTTAGGGGAACTCGCGTGACCTTAATTTCAGGAAAATACAAGTACAAGGCCCAAGTGCTGCAATATAAAAGGATGGCAATCCTTAATTCAGAACTAGGGATTTTAGGCGTGAAGATTTTATTTGTCCAGTATACTTCACTGCTTTATTTTGTGTGTGTCTTGTATTAGACGTATCTTGTAAGCCAAGCTATTATCACATAGATGATTGCATTGGTATAGGGTGTTCATTGAGTTGTAAGTGTTGTGTCACTCTAAGCTTTTAAGCGTGAGTGTTGTGTATCTTGATTAAAGCTGTTAAGCACAATCAAGAGTTGTTTGAAGTGTGACTTCATAGTTGTCTTTAATATTGATTAAAGGTAGTAATCACTGAGGTGATTGAGGGGGAGTGAGTAGGAACTCTGATCTTAGTGTAAGATTGAAATTGCATTGGGTAGGTATTAAGTGATAGGGTTAAACAGTTGGTTTAAGGTCTGAATTAATACTACTAATAGTGGATTTCCTCCCTGGCTTGGTAGCCCCCAGACGTAGGTCATGTTGGACCGAACTGGGTAAACAATTACTTGTGTTATTTACTGCACTTACTTTTTAAAGTTCTGCATAATTCTTGTTTACGCAGAATTGGATGTCATAACAACCCGTGTGACATCGAAAGTCTATTAACTAGAATTTCAATTGGCATCAGAGCAGGCACCCTGCCTGTTAATTTCTGGGTGAGATCTAGGGAAGTTACTTTCTAGTACCATGGACAAGGATATAGGACACTCAAATAGACCACCCATGCTGGATGGTTCTAACTATGATGACTGGAAGCCTCGTATGATAGCCTTCTTAAGGTCTCTAGACAGCAAAGTCTGGAGAGCTGTCAACAAAGGATGGGAACATCCAACGAAGACAGGTGAAGATGGAGTCAGTGTGCAGATTCCTGAAGAAGAGTGGGACAAGGAGCAAGAGGCATTAGCCCTTGGAAATTCTAAGGCCCTGAACGCATTGTTTAATGGAATTAGTAAGAACATCTTCAGACTGGTGCACCACTGTGAGCTGGCTAAGGAAGTTTGGGATACCCTCAAGATAACTCATGAAGGTACCTCCAAGGTGAAGATGTCCAAACTTCAGATGCTGACCACCAAGTTTGAAAATCTGAGGATGAAAGAGGATGAGACTATTCATGACTTTCACATGAATATTCTTGAGATTGCAAACACCTCTGGTGGCTTAGGTGAGAAAATGGATGAAGAGAAACTTGTAAGAAAGATTCTCAGGTCATTACCTAAGAGATTTGCCATGAAGGTCACTGCAATAGAAGAGGCTCAAGATATCTGCAACATGAAGGTGGATGAGCTCATTGGTTCTCTCCAAACCTTTGAAATGGGCTTGTGTGAGAATGTTGAAAAGAAGAACAAAAGCGTAGCTTTTGTATCAAATACTGAAGAGGAGTCAGAAGCAGGATATACTGGAGGTGATGAAAGCATATCAGAAGCCATAGCCATGCTTGGGAGACAGTTCAACAAGTTCGTGAAGAAGATTGATCAAAGAGGTAGACCAAATGTCAAGAACATCTCGTCTGACATCAGGAAAAGATCAACTTCTGAAGAAAAGTTCAACCAAGGCAAGGGGATCCAGTGTCATGGTTGTGAAGGTTATGGACACATTAGAGTTGAATGTCCTACTTACCTCAAGATGCAAAAGAAGGGGATATATGTAACATGGTTAGAGGGAGATTCTGAGAGTGAATCTGAAGGAGAATCTGCTAAACATGTCAGTGCACTAACTGGTGTTTGTGCCACTGATGATGACTCAAGTGCAGATGAACTAACCTTTGATGAACTTGCTGCATCATATAAGGAGCTACGTGTCACCAGTGCAGAAGTGCGTGGACAAGGAGAAAAGCAGAAGAAGCTCATCAAGGAGCTGGAGGATGAGAAACAGAAGCATCTGACAGTCATAGATGGTCTAAATGGTGAGATAATCTTGCTGACCTCCAAGTTGGAGCAAATGACAAAATCCATCAGAATGCTCAATAAAGGAACAGACTCCTTGGAAGAGATCCTAAAGGTGGGACAGAAGTCTGGAACCATGTCTGGTTTAGGCTTTGTGAAAAAATCCTCAGCTGAACTCAAACGCTCAAAAGCTAAAGTTCAGAAATTCAAGCGGAGGTCACACCCGATGTCTCAACATCAGGGAACCAGGATGAGTAACCATCAGAAGAAGAAATTTCAGCGATGGAGATGTCATCACTGTGGTAGGTTTGGCCATATAAAAGTCTTCTGCTACAGGCTGCATGGTTATCCTAACCAAGCCCCCCATGTCAGACCTAAGCATAAGGCATATAGGCATAATGCCCCCATTAAGAAACAACAATGGTATGCTTGGTTAGCTCACACAGCTCTAAGGGCATCCACCAGAGAAGACTGGTACTTTGATAGTGGCTGCTCAAGACATATGACTGGTATGGAGAATATATTGGTGGATATACAACCTTACACTACCAGTTATGTGACCTTTGGTGATGGTGCTAAAGGAAAAATAAAAGGTGTGGGTAAGCTGGACTGCTCTGGAGTCCCAGAACTGAATAATGTGCTGTTAGTAAAAAGACTGACTGCCAACCTCATCAACATAAGCCAGCTGTGTGATCAAGGATACTATGTTCAGTTCACTAAGGAGCTATGTGTTGTGACAAATGGAGATAATCAAGAAGTTATGAGAGGATCCAGATCCAAAGATAACTGTTATCTGTGGGAACCTAAGCTCTCAAACTTTTCCACAATGTGCTCCTCAGCCAAGGAAGAACAGGAGGTGAAGCTGTGGCATAAACGCCTTGGTCATCTCCACTTAAGGGGAATGAAAAAGATCATACCCAAGGAAGCAATTAGAGGAATCCCAAAGCTGCTTATTGATGAAGGAAGAGTCTGTGGATAATGCCAGATTGGCAAGCAAACCAATATGTCACACCCGAAGCTGGGACATCCTACAACTTCCAGAATTCTGGAACTGTTTCACATGGACTTAATGGGACCTATGCAGGTTGAAAGTCTGGGTGGAAAGAGATATGCATATGTGGTGGTTGATGACCATTCCAGATACACTTGGATAAGCTTCATCAGAGAAAAGTCAGATGCATTTGATGTCTTCAAAGAACTGTGCATCAGACTTCAACGGGAAAAGGACAGTGGTATTGTCCAAATTAGGAGTGATCATGGTACGGAGTTCAAAAATTCCAAGTTTGATGAGTTTTGCTCGTCTGAAGGAATAAGTCATGAGTTATCCTCTCCTATAACTCCTCAGCAGAATGGGATAGTTAAAAGGAAAAATAGAACTATTCAAGAATCTGCCAGAGCTATGATTCATGCAAAGAAGCTCCCTTTGCACTTTTGGGCTGAAGCTATGAATACAGCTTGCTATGTTCACAATAGAGTTACCTTGAGAAAAGGAACCTCTTCCACTCTGTATGAAATATGGAAAGGCAGAAAGCCCACTGTGAAGTACTTTCATATTTTTGGAAGTAAATGCTACATTCTCACAGATCGTGAACAGAGAAGGAAAATGGATCCCAAAAGTGATGAGGGTATATTCCTAGGATACTCAACTAACAGTAGAGCTTACAGAGTGTTCAACTACAGGACCAACGTCCTGATGGAATCCATAAATGTTATTGTGGATGATAAAGAGGAAGGAATTGATGTCATAGAGGATGTTGGAACATCCCTTGATTCTCCAACAGACATACCTGTCAAGTCTGAAGAAGTACAGGATACTCCTCCTGAATGTGAGGTAGATGCACCCACCAAAACGCCATCTATCAGAATTCAGAAAGACCACCCTAAGGATCTTATCATAGGAGATCCCAATAGTGGTGTGACTACCCGATCAAGGGAAATTAGCTCAAATTCCTGTTTTGTATCCAAGGTGTAACACCTCAAAATTTGCCCTCCTCTCTTGGGACTAGCATTAACATTGTACATATCATTTTTAGGTCATTAGGCATTGCATATTGCATATCATGTGGTTACATTGTGCAAGTCATCCTCTCAAGTCTTGATCAGAAGATGAGGAAGTCCAAGTGCGAGCCTAGGGTTTATTGACTGATCATGGGCCATCTGAGGATTGGGTGATCAAATTAGGGTTTTGTGATTCTCCAAGGGTATTGGTCTTCATCTTGATTGCAATGATACATCATCATCATCATGGCTTGTTATCATCAGAAGAATCAAGTGTTGGAGCAGATTCCTTGAGATTAGGGTTTTGACCACTGGTTAACCCTAATCAGTTGTATTGGGCCAATCAGGGCATAATCAGGAGATGGGGTTTATGATGGCTATGGGGTTCATTCTATGATTGTATGGAGCTTATTGAGGCTAGGGTTTCACCCTTGAGCCATTTCAGTTGAAGATTGGAGCTCAATTTGATCTATGCATTGCCAAATTCATCTGTCAGTTGAAAAAGTCAACTGTGGTCAACTGTACATGATCTGATGGATTTGGAGGTGGAAATGAGTTGGATACACTGCATTCATGTTGGAACAAGTGTTATTTGACATCTCAAAGCTTAAGAATGAAGAAAATCAAGTCAGGACAAGAACTGCCAAAAATAGAAAGTGACTTGTAATGGAAGTTTCCAAAAATGGAAAGTTTTGACCTCAAGACCACGTGTCCAAAGAAGCTTCAAATGAAAATTTGTCCAACATGAAAGTTGTAGATCTTGTTCTCATCTTTCCAAAAAGTCCAAGAACTTGAAAATCCCATGTATGGTTGGAAAGTTATGGCTCAGTGAAATTCAAAAATGACCCATAATCAGGAGAGCATAACTTCCACATGGTTTGTCCAAATTGCAAGTTCTTTATATGCACAAACTCCATTTGACATGTACTTTCATGGTGCATAATTGGATTTTTCCAAAAGTGGTCAATGCAAAAAGTCAAATTTCAACTGGACAGTTAAATGGACCAGGGGCAAAATTGTCCAACTTGTGAAATAATTGGAATTTTTGAGTGGGGATTTTTGCTACACCTCACAAATGGTATTTGAAACTTGTTGGAATCATCATTTCATGGCTAGGCTTCATGGTTTGGAATTTGACTTGTAAAATGAAATTGCAAAATTGGACATAAACCATTCACATGTGATTTTTCAAAATACGCATCCAATGAGAGTGAGACAAGTTGCAACAGCTCACACATGTCATTTTGAGAGTGTGTGAGCTGTCAATGAGCTGGCATTGGCTTATATGTGAAAGTACCATTTTGCCCCTAACTTGAAAATTAACCATTTCACTAACACATTCCATTTGGTTAATTAAACATGGTTAAGTGGTGATTAAGCAATCATATATATTCATAATCATCATCTAATCATAACAGAATTCACACATTCCAAAACTAGATCTGAAAACTCTCCAATTCTCTCAATTCCCTCAAGAACACCAAAACTTCAAATCCAAAAATCTTCATCAGTTTGCAATCAATCTTCGAAATTCCTTTTGCATCAATCCTCAATCATCATTTCCTTGGACTGTTTGTGGCTTTCATCATCCAAATCGTACCAAAACTCGACTGTTCAAAGAAGCATCATCAATGGCAAATCCAAATTGTGTGCATTAGAAGCTGTTTTACTCGAACATAATCGCATCATCCAACTCCTTGAAGCATCTAGTGCATCTGTTTGAGGAAGAAAAGCTCGAATTCCATCAGTTTCATCACTGCCATGGCCAGGTGAGTAAAATTCGAATCTCACAAATTACTTGATTATTATATGCATTCTGTAGTTCATTGATGGTAGATCATAGTGATGCTTGTGGTTTTGCAAATGGATAAATATATAGGAAGAAATCTGGATTCGAAATTTTGAGAACAAACCCTAACTCGTTCGATTTGAGAGATACATGAACATTTAGATGAAATTAAGTTGAGATTCGAGATCCTCGTGCTTAGACGAGTCCAACGGCTATCCATTTGTTCATTTTGGTTAAGGTTCGTGGATCACGTGTTCATAGGATTTCTGGTAATTTTCTGGGTTGGAAACGATGATATTAGTGTGGTAGATCTTCAAATCCGTTTGAAAATTTGAACTCGGTGTTTCCCGCTCCCGCCTTAACTAATTACAGAAATGCCATTGGATAATTCATTTTAATTTAATTAATTGTTAAAAAATTCATAACATGTTTAAAAATTCATAAAAAATCATAGAAAAATCAGAAAAATGTGGAAATTTTTGTGTTGACTTTGTTGTTGACTGTAGGATTTATTTGACTCATTTTTGAAGGTTGTGCATGGTAGGAATTTTGTTTGACCTAGGCTTGTTTCACATGTACTCATTTTTGATACATTCTACCAAATCCAATGTGAAATTCTCATGCTTACAAATAAATGTCTGGAAATTTTTGTGGTGATTCCAGACACATCAATGGAGATTTACATGTGCATTTCATGAATTTTTGATACCTGGTCATTGAGATGTGAATTTTGGAATTTAGGTGTGACAATTTGTGTCACACCTCATTATGTCAACTTGCTGGATTTTTTTGAGTGACCTATACTTGTTAGAATAATATGAAATTTTGCATGGATGTTCATTAACATGTTGAGATGCTATGTGTATTTTTATGGATTTTTCCACTGCATTTTCAATTTGATTGCTATTTTTCATCTCTGTTGGTCAAATGTGCAAGCTTGTGTGACATAGGTTGGTAGATCTTATGTGAAATGCTCATATGGTATTGAATGATCATGAAATTTGATATGCTTGTAATAGACACATGATAGGACATCCCTGTTTTGGTCTCATCCATTTCTTTTTTGTTTTCATTGAGTTATGAATTTTTGAAGTGGAAGCATGTGTTGATGTTGTGATTTGGAGCATGTAATTGTGTCTGTTTGTGTTGATTTTCATTGGCATAGTTCTCTTGGTCCAATTAGGCTAAAATTTGACATGATAGACCTTGAATATCCCCTGTTTAGGTGTAAATTATTTGAGAATTTTTGGATTTGTTTTGATGTGGATTTGAATGCAATAGTTCTGTTTGCATGTTTGGTGTTTCATTTGAACTAGTTTGGATTGTTTTATGCATGAAATGAATATAATGAATGATATAAACATGGGACCAAGTGTGTTGGTTTTCTATTTGCATTAATTTGAGTTTGGTTAAAGATACCTTGCTGTTTAGGAATTTTTCTTGCTTTTGGACCCTAGGCTTGGCCTAGTGGTCTTGTTGCTAATATTTGCTTGATTTTTCAGGATGAATAGCACCATGCTCATGGAGAATGATCCAAGTTGATTGAAATGATGTTGTTTGATGTTTGTACATTAACACAACTTTGTTTTGTAGGTTGTGAAGTTTGGGCTTGAGCTTTGAGTTTGCTTTGTTGAGCATTGATCTGTATAGATTAACTGATTGAACTTTTGCTGTTTAGTTTTGTCTGTCTGAGTACTAACTGTGCTTGATTGTTTCCAGGTACTTTTAGTTGCTCAGTTCCTTGTGAACTTTTGCTTTGCTTTGCTTAAGCAACTTGCATTGAGGTATAACTCCCTAACTTCATGTAGTCTGGAGACCCGGTCTGTTATTTGGCCGGGCAAATAAATGTCTGAAGTCCTCCTTAAGAGGCGATGATTGTGATTGTTTAATTTTGTGCCTAAGCAGGTGAAAGTCCTCTAAAGAGGCAATTGGTGGAAGTTAGGGATAAGCAATCTATCCCCCACTATTCTGTGAGTCTTCTCCTTGCTCCCATTACATGGTTGTAGCATTGAGATCACAAGCCCAAGATCTGTGCTGTCGCACAATCGAGTCGGAGTCATCGAGTATAGAAGGGTTCCCCCATTCTGGACCCATGCTCATTTGTCAGAAGCTCTCCCTGGTCAGGGATAAGAGCTGTGAGGTCTCATCCTCACTTCATCCTTTCATCTGCTTCACCTTAGCCTCGTAATGGCAAGGTTAAGAGCAAACACAGCCCGTACAGATGACTTGCTGAGGCAGTCAAACCTATTGTGTGAGCCCCCTTGTTTGGTTATAGCGCGTGCTATGTGGATATCTGTTTGAGATGCTTGTTCTCATTGGATGTATGCTTGAATTATTCTGTATGCTTGTGTGCTGGCTTCTTTCCTGGATAGGAGTAGTTTGCTTATGCAAGTAGGATAGAAAACCGAACTTAGGGTAAACGATGCATGACAACACTAGGCTCGAGTCCAGCTCCCTAGTAGTGTGTCTTTCCCTGGTTTCTGGCTAGCAATTCAGTCCCTTTCGGGGGAACTACATCGCCCTGATCCTTGTTCCAGACGAGGTATGTAGGCAGGTGGTCGTGCGAGACCACTCCGGGCAACCTTTTTCTTTTTTGCGTGTGTTTGTTTGTTATCTGATTGTGTTTTGGTTCGGATGCCGACGTAAGTCCAGTAATTGGCTGTCGGGCTCCCCGTTTGCCCCTTTGAGTGTGTTTTGGTTCGGATGCCGACGTAATTCCATCCAGTGGTTGTCGGGCTCCATGTTTGCCACCCTTGTCTGTTTGTTTGTTTTGTGTTGTTTGGCGTGCGTAAGCCGAACTACAGTGGCTCTGATTCTTGTTCCAGACAAGATATGTAGGCATAAGGTGCGATACCTTATCGAGCTCGTTCCTCTTAACCCCACCTGCGTTCCCTGTGTGTGTGTGATGTCTAGCAACCTTTTCTTTTCTTAGAACGTGGATCCCGTCGAGTACGACGGACGTGAGGGGTGCTAATACCTTCCCCTTGCGTAACCGACTCCCTTACCCTTTCTCTTTGGTCGCAAGACCATTTCCTTTCCAGGTTTCTCTGAGCGTTTCCTTTCCCTATCTTGGGATAAATAACGCGCAGTGGCGGCTCTGTGTTGTGTTTTTATTCGAGTCTCGCCGGTTGATTTTCGCAGATGCGACAGCTGGCGACTCTGCTGGGGATGGTAGATGTAGACCTGTGCTGGTCCATCTTCCCTAAGCGAGTCTTTCCTAGCGTTCTAGGATTAGTTTAGGTTGCTTGTTTTGCTTTATTTATTGCGGTTTATTATTCTAACCAGTGTATATATGTGCATAAATACTTGCATGCATCATACTATCATGTTGTTGCCGTCCTCTGTGCAGGTGGTTCCTCTGTTTTGGGGTGGGTGTTCTGAGTGAGGCCCAATACCCAGGCCTGAGTGCACACCTAGGATTAGCGTGGTCTCATGTCTCTTCACATGTTGTACGACATGATGCGGAGACATGTCACCACAGCCGGACGAGGTTCATTTGAGAGAGTCTTGCCGGGTGGAGTTATTCCGCTTAGGTTGGATTATCTCTTTTGGGCTATTGACTTCGGTGACCGATCATTTCCCGGATCTTTGGTTTAGATGATCTTAAGGGAGCTACAATGGCACACCCGGAAGGGCAAACCCATTGAGTATCTCTGCCCGATTGTCGAGACTATTATCCGCCTTAGGGTGACCTGATTAGAATTTACCTGTGAGGGGAGGGTGATTGTTTCAGATGCATGTTCAGATGGTGACTCAGATGGTGACTTTTTGTTCCGTGGATCAGAGTCCTATTTATGAGTCGGATTTATGGCCATTTATTGCCGAGACGCCGGAGTGCTGTCCGTGATTTATCAGTGGGGATCCGTTTATTTCAGGATTCCCCGGGCCGATTCAAAGATTATTGGGTATCTGCTCAGAGATTGTTTGGTGATGATGATGATGTATCTGTGTCCCGTTTATTTCGGGACCCTTGAGTCGGATTTGTGGTTAACCGGACCTCAGATGGTTGTGATCAGTTCAGAAATCAGGGCTGTGACTCAGAGTAACAAATGACTAGATGACTTGGAGGATGGCACAGTGCATTGCATTCATACATCATTCTCATTTTGCATTCATCTGCATCAAACTCACGTCTAGCCATATGGGGAGTATTATTGATTGAGAATCTGGTTGAGAGACATCTTGAATTTCAGAATATGGATGTCAAAATATTGTCTGTCTCGATGAAACCAGAATCAAAGGACAGAAGCTCCCTCATATGGATAGACGTCGCATTCATGCATATTAACCTGTTTGCTGTTTTGCAGGAATCATTGCTCGTGCTCGTAGAACTGTGCCTTTGCGCTCAACACGCCCTCACAGATACTTCACCAGACGCAATACTCCGAGACTGATGGATCTCCCAAACACAGATATCCTCGAGCTGAAGGACAAGATGACTGAGCTGATCAACATCATGCAGGGTTTTGCAGTTGGTCAGAAAGCTCTGGCTGATAAGGTCGAGAAGCTCGAGCGGGCTTCAGCTGTTAACAGTGTTGTTAATCTGGATGGTGTCTCCAACCAGGGGCTGGGTGGATCCAGAGACGGTGGAAAAAGAGAAACCGTAGGTATGGTGAACAACAATGCTGGTTTTGGTACTGCTGGTGGTCAGCCTGGGCCCGGTCTGGGGCAGAATATGAAGGACGGTCTGTTGCCTCCATTCTACGGGTTTGATGATGACAGGGAGGAGGACCGAGAAGCTGATCAATTCTCCATGCACAATGAGCCATTCGGTCAATATGGTGTCCAGCCACAGAGCAAAGAAATTCAGTTGCTGGCAGAGAAGGTAAAGGCTCTGGAAAGCCATGCTACTCCGGGGTTTGTCAACATGTCCAACATGGGGCTGGTCGAGGGGGTTGTGATCCCACAAAAGTTCAAGGCGCCCAGTTTTGACAGATATAACGGGAGTTCTTGCCCAGAGACGCACTTACAAGCTTTTGTCCGCAAGATCTCTGCATACACGGCCGATCAGAAGCTATGGATGTACTTTTTCCAGGACAGCCTGTCCGGAGGCTCCCTGGAATGGTATACCAAGCTCAAATCTTCTGACGTTAAGAACTGGCAAGATCTGGGAGATGCGTTCTTTAAACAGTATCAGTTCAACGCTGATATGGCTCCGAGTCGTACCCAGCTGCAGGGTATGTCTCAGAAGTCAAGTGAGGGGTTTAAAGAATATGCACAACGGTGGAGGGAGTTGGCTGCCAGAGTTCAACCTTCGTTGGTGGATCGGGAGATGTCGGATCTATTCATGGGTACCCTGCAAGGGGTTTTCGCTGAAAGGATGGTTGGATGCCCTGTAACCAACTTTGCTGACATTGTGGTGGCTGGGGAGAGAATTGAAAGTTGGCTGAAAATGGGGAAGATACAAGGTAATGCTTCGTCATCAGGATCGAAGAAGCCATTCGGGAATGGTCAGCGCAAGAATGAGGGTGAATCGAGTGCTGTATATGCCCAGAGAGGACACGGTAGGGATCGTTACTACCAGCACACTGCTGCTGTAACCATCCCTGCTGGTAATCAGTCAGTACGACATCAACGTCAGCCACCTCAACAGAGAGCTGGGTATCAGGTGAAAGGAAAAGGGATTGATCGCCATTTTGACAAGCCGCCCGTGACATACGCTGTTCTGTTCAAAAAGTTGATGGATCTTGGGTTGGTTCAGCCGAGGGCGATGGTTCCGATGAGATCAGATCAGAGGCCTCCCAACTATGATGAGAACGCCCAGTGTGAATTTCATTCTGGTACACCGGGGCATAATATTGAGGGCTGTAGAGCATTCAAGAATGTTGTCCAGGATCTGGTAGACTCCAAAGCCATCAATTTTGCACCATCACCAAACGTTAATGCTAATCCCATGCCGGCACATGGTCAGGCGATGGTGAGTGCAATTGCCAGAGATTCGGATCACGCCTGTGCGGTAGGTGAAGAGAACGACAGTGACTGCAAGTTCAATGGTTGGATAAAGTCGTGCGTACCAGGGATGGGAATCCAGAACTGGAAGGCCTAAAAAAAAGATCAGCACTGTCACTCAGCCTAAAGAGTAATGTTTCTGGTTTCTCAATTTTATCTGCATGAAAGCCTTGCGTGTTGCCCGACACGTAATGGTTCATTGTAAGGGCCACCTCATGTTCATAATTTGCATTTTCTGCATCATTAATAAATGGATGTTTTTCAGTCAAAAAGCGGTGTTCCCTGTTTTTCATTTATTTTTGTAGTTTAAAAAAACAAATAAAAATGGCAATGTTTATTTTCATTTTCCTTTTTTGATTTGTCTTGTGCCGACTTCGAAAAAGTAAGTCTCCGGATCTCGTTGATAACAATTTGGTTACACCTCATATGACTTCGACAATCCGATCTATCTTGCTGAAGAAGAAGACGAAGAAGATTGTGATCTGCTGGGATTAGCCAGGTTGTTGAAACAAGAGGAGAAGGTGATTCGGCCGCATGAGGAGCGGATTGAGATTGTTATTCCAAGCACTGCCGAGGTCAGGAAAGAAAAAATTGGAGCCGCTTCAGAGGCGAATCGAGAGCAGAATGGTAGCCTTGTTGAAAGAGCATGTGGATACCTTCACCTGGTCGTGTCAGGATATGCCAGGGTTGAACACCGATGTCGTTGTACACAAGCTACCATGGAGAAAAGATTGTCCTCTAAAGAAGCAGAACGCCAGTGCCTGTATCAGAGAGCCATGGTGACTTTGTTTCATGATATGATTCATCATGAAGTTGAATGCTATGCTAAGACATGATAGCAAAGTCCCAGACAGAAGAGGGGCATCTGGCAGATCTGGCAGACCGGGGCAAGTCGTTTGGCTGGTTGAGGCAATTCAAACTGAGGTTGAATTCAAGCGAGTGCACTATCAGAGTGCGATCCGGTAAGCTGTTGGGGTTCATCGTAAGGGAGGAATCGAGGTTCATCCTGCAAAAAAAAAAAAACAAAAAAAAACAAAAAAAAACAAAAAAAAAATAAAAAAATATGAGAAACGCCTGAACCGAGAAAGAAAAATAGAGGTTCGTGGTTTCCTAGATAGATTGAACTACCTGTCATGGTTCACATCTCATCTAACAGCCACGTGTGAACCTATATTCAAGATGTTGAAAAAAAGATCAAACGGTCAGGTGAAATAATGATTGCCAAGGGGCATTGAAGAATAAAAAAGAATAAGTTGCAGGAACCTCTGATTCTGATACCTCCTGTGGAAGGAGCAATTGTTAATCTGTACTTGACGGCCTTCGAGGGGTCTACGAGGTGTATTGGGTCAGCATGACGCGTCTTGTCGAAAAGAGCATGCAATTTACCTTAGCAAAAAGTTTACCGACTGTGAAACAATACATTCACTGTTCGAGAAAACTTGATGTACTTTGGCATAGGCTGCTCGCCGACTGAGACAGTTTATGCTGGTTCATACCACTTTGTGGATTTCCAAGATGGATCCGATCGAGTATGTGTTTGAGAAGCCAGCATCGACCGGACGGGTTGCGGGAGAGCAAAAGAATGTTGACTGATTTGTACGCCGCTCAGAAAAGCAATCAAAGGGTATTGTCTGATTACATCGCTCCGCAACCTATTGAAGATTATCAACCGATGAAGTTTGAGTTCCCTGATGAGGACATCTCGAGGTGCTCTAATCGAAAGATTGAGAGTGACCGATCCCGGAGGAAGGGCCTGACCCCAAATCTGAACGGATTCTGATGTCTGATGGGGAGGTTAAGGAGAATAAGATTTTGTTGCCCGGATAACGTTTGAATACACCAACGACGGTGTGATTGAGTAGGAAATTGGTATCCTGGGTATTGATCTTCGGTGTGTCTACTGGGGCAACTCCTTTCTCATTGGTATATGGAATGGAGGCGGTATTACCTGTTGAGGTTCAGATTCCCTCTTTGAGAGTCCTGATGGACGTGAAGTTGCAAGAGGCTGAATGGGTAAGGACCCGGTACGAAGAGTTGAGCCTGATTGAGGAAAAGAGGCTGGCAGCCATCTGTCATGGACAGTTATATCAGCAGAGGATGAAGCGTGCTTTTGACGAGAAAGTACGACCTCGGGTGTATCACATGGGTGATATGGTGTTGAAAAGGATCCTTCCTCCTCAGAACGACCGAAGGGGCAAATGGACACCGAATTATGAAGGTCCATTCGTGGTCAAGAAGGTTTTCTCTGGCGGAGCCTTGTTGTTAACGACCATGGATGGCGAGGATTTTCCATCCCCTGTGAATGCGGACGCAGTTAAAAAATACTTCGTATAATTGACCCGCTGGACGAAAAGAATAAAATAGTCCAGGCAAAAATGGGCATCCCGGCGAACCAAAAAACAGAAAGAAAGGTTCGGGCAAAAGTTAGGGATAAAATGAAAACTGTACACCCGGCAAGTCGAAAACCTGAAAAGGCGACTTGGGCAAAAATGGGTATCCCGGTGGGCTGAAAACCCGAAAAGGCGGTCCAGGCAAAAGAGGGATTGAAACGAACAACTGCGTCTAGCATGATCGTTTGCGCTTTGGTTAAAGCATCATGGATAATACCCGGTAGGGATCAATCAGAAACGTCTTGTTCAGAAGGCAGAAAGCATGGAGAGTCTGAGGGCATATGGGGTGTAACCGAGTTGGAACTCGATGAGATTACGGGTTTCTCATTGCCATTAGGATAGATTTTTCCTTTTGTGCAATTACCTCTTTTCAGGAATTGCTTCCTTTTGTATTGCTCATTTGAGCCACGCTTTTCCAATCAATAAAATGCATATTCAGTCAAATAATTTTGTTTTTGTCTTTCATTACTGCTTTGATTGCAAAAACATCCAGATATTTTTGATAAAGAATTTTGCATTTTAAAACATACAGGTTCCTTCCAATGCATGCTTATAAGATTGAAACTGGAAATCTTATTTGGAAGGTTGAGTGACCCAAGTGTTGAAATCTTGACACGCCTGGGGCACGGTTTTATCTGACGATCTGTTTTGCAGGAACTGTTAGGTATTCGTCACTCACTCGCAGGTTGTGATGTGGGAGATTTGTAATAGATCCCCAGGGAGTTCGCTCTGGAACGAATGAATTTGGAGGGACGATGCCGAAGACGTTGAGACGTACGACGATCCTTGATGATAATCAAGAAGACTCTTCAAAGTCGGAAGACTTGAAAGTATGTAATTCCCCGCAGAGTCCGACCAGGGACGAGTGCATGAAGAAAGAACGGTAGGGAGAGACGACGAGGGACGTCCGACGACCTTTGGAATTAATCAAGAAGACTCTTCAAAGTCGGAAAATTGAAAAGTATGTATAAATCCCAGGAGTACGTTTCTCGTCGAGCGCGGAGCGGTTGGGAATACAAGATGATGGAGCAGAAAAGGTCCAAACGAGTCTGGGAATTCTCAAAAGTGGAAAGTCGATACGAGATTGGGAGGTGGATACCGTGGTTCGACTAGTCGATGGGTGTTGTGCCAACTATTCTCATTTCCCAGCTAGGTCCCCAAGCAGAATCGTAGGACTGGTTCCCCTGCAGATCCAAGGTCTGTGGACATCCCCAGCCGAGTCAGGATGGTTATACCCGGCAGGTTTAAAACAGTGTTTTCTCAGCAGCCAGGCCCGAAGGTTGCTATCCCCGAGTGGAGCGGGTTCAAAGAAATATATCTCCAGCAGTTCCCCGAGTGGAGCGGGTTCAAAGAAATATATCTCCAGCAGTTCCCCGAGTGGAGCGGGTTTCAATGAAATGTATCTCCAGCAGTGTTCATCCTACCAGTGGATTGGACAAGTTCCCGTAGCGGACGGTTTTTGCATCCCTAGCTGAGTTGATTCTATCTATGGATTGCATGGGTAATCCCCAGCGGAGTGGCATTCGCTTCCCTAGCAGGGTCAGGATGGTTATCCCCAGCAGGTGGTAGAGTGATGCATCCCCAGTTGAGTCGGGAGATTGCTGTTTTCCCCAGCGGAGTATCTGTGAGCATTTCCTCAGTAAAGTCGTCAGGTATCTGTGAGGGTTCTCAAAGCAGAGTCGGGATTGATATCCCCAGCAAGTCAAAAACTGTTGTATCCCCGCAGAGTGTTGGTGGTGCTTATCCCCAGCAGTTTCTCGAGCGGATTGGGTGCAAAGGAGGTTTCCTCAGCAAGGGTTGCCTATTTCCCAGCAGCAGTGCTATTTCCCAGCAGGGTGGGGTTGGAGCAATGGCGAGTTCCTCAGCAGAGTGTCTCGTGCTCCTCAGAAGAGTCCCTTGAGGGGGATATTTTTTATGCATTCATCATGTAAATAAGCATAGCATATTGCATAGAAAAAATAATAAATCGCGTAGCATTTCCATAAGTATGGAGCATTACGCAGAAAAATCAATCATGCATCATTGCAAGCATCAGCTAGTCTCAAGCCGTGGTTACCGTTTGAGGAGTGGTTTTTGCCAGACAGCGAAGGTGTTATTCAGAGGGGTTTTAGCCTCAGGATTCGATCAACAATGTTCCCCAGTAGTGCGATACTGGAGGGTACTTTTTCCGTCGGACAGAGATGGAAATAAAATCAGAGAATGTTACGCGATCAGCGCGATTCAAGCCGTGGTTACCGCTTGAGGATGGGTTTTGCTGGACAGTGAAGACGATACTCCGAGGAGTTCAGCATTGTGAGCAACAGTATTTCCCAGTCATCAGTAAGTGTCTGGTCGAGCTTTCTTTGGTGTCAGTCAACATCATCATTCGATGTCCAGTCAACGTCAAGTTATTTCCCAGTCATTGTTTAATGTCTGGTCGATCCTTGTTTGATGCCTGTAAACATCATTGTCTGATGCCTGTAAACATCATTGTTTGGTGCCTGTCAACATCCTTGTTTGATGTCCTGTCAACATCATTGTTTGATGCCTGTAAACATCATTGTTAGATGTCCTGTAAACATCATTGTGTGATGCCTGTAAACATCATTGTTAGATGTCCTGTAAACATCATTGTGTGATGCCTGTAAACATCATTGTGTGATGCCTGTAAACATCATAGTTCGATGTCCTGTCAACATCCTTATTTGATGCCTGTCCACATCATTGTTAGATGTCCTGTCAACATCATTGTCCGATGCCTGTAAACATCGAGTTTTCTCCCAGTCATTGTTTAATGTTCTGGTCGAGTTTTCTTTGGTGTCTGTAAACATCATCGTTCGATGTCCAGTAAACGTCGAGTTTTCTCCCAGTCATTGTTTAATGTTCTGGTCGAGTTTTCTTTGGTGTCAGTCAACATCATTGTTCGATGTCCAGTAAACGTCGAGTTTTCTCCCAGTCATCAGTCAGTGTCTGGTTGAAAGTGTTACTCTGAGGAGTGTGGTACCATGACGTCAGATCAGCAGTGTTCCCCAGTAGTGCGATACTGGAGGAAATTTTTCCATCGGGCGGAGATGGAAATGAAATCAAAGGACGTTACGCGATCAGCGCGATTCCGGGGTTCAAATGGAGAAAGGGAGATGTTGAGGCATTTTCTGGAGATGGGGTTCAAATGGAGAAAGGGAGATGTTGCGGCATTTTCTGGAGAACGGGGTTCATATTGGCGATCGCGGGTTATCGTCAGGCGACTGGGGTCCAAATCGGAGAATGGGGTCCATTTATTTTGGCAAACAGGAGAATGGGGTTCAAATGCAGAGATCCGAGGGTCGTTTGCGCAGAGAAAATTTCGGGGTTCAAGAAAATGAAAAAGAATAAGAAAATTTCGGGGTTCAAGAAAAGCATAAAAAGAGAAGAGAATAATAATCCCGAGCGGATGAGTGGTGTTCAGGCCATGGTTATCCCTGCGTTACCATTTATTTTGGTATTCAGGTCGACGTTTTTCAAGATTGTTTCTTCGCCGATGCTGACAGGCGTTGCTAATTATTTTCCCATCAGAGTGCAGATTGTTCGTCTGTTCTTGGTATTCAATCACTCTTCATCCTGATCATCTGAAAGCCGAGGCTATTCATATCGACAGGTTCACAGTGGATTGAATAGGGGCAGCTGTAACACCTCAAAATTTGCCCTCCTCTCTTGGGACTAGCATTAACATTGTACATATCATTTTTAGGTCATTAGGCATTGCATATTGCATATCATGTGGTTACATTGTGCAAGTCATCCTCTCAAGTCTTGATCAGAAGATGAGGAAGTCCAAGTGCGAGCCTAGGGTTTATTGACTGATCATGGGCCATCTGAGGATTGGGTGATCAAATTAGGGTTTTGTGATTCTCCAAGGGTATTGGTCTTCATCTTGATTGCAATGATACATCATCATCATCATGGCTTATTATCATCAGAATAATCAAGTGTTGGAGCAGATTCCTTGAGATTAGGGTTTTGACCACTGGTTAACCCTAATCAGTTGTATTGGGCCAATCAGGGCATAATCAGGAGATGGGGTTTATGATGGCTATGGGGTTCATTCTATGATTGTATGGAGCTTATTGAGGCTAGGGTTTCACCCTTGAGCCATTTCAGTTGAAGATTGGAGCTCAATTTGATCTATGCATTGCCAAATTCATCTGTCAGTTGAAAAAGTCAACTGTGGTCAACTGTACATGATCTGATGGATTTGGAGGTGGAAATGAGTTGGATACACTGCATTCATGTTGGAACAAGTGTTATTTGACATCTCAAAGCTTAAGAATGAAGAAAATCAAGTCAGGACAAGAACTGCCAAAAATAGAAAGTGACTTGTAATGGAAGTTTCCAAAAATGGAAAGTTTTGACCTCAAGACCACGTGTCCAAAGAAGCTTCAAATGAAAATTTGTCCAACATGAAAGTTGTAGATCTTGTTCTCATCTTTCCAAAAAGTCCAAGAACTTGAAAATCCCATGTATGGTTGGAAAGTTATGGCTCAGTGAAATTCAAAAATGACCCATAATCAGGAGAGCATAACTTCCACATGGTTTGTCCAAATTGCAAGTTCTTTATATGCACAAACTCCATTTGACATGTACTTTCATGGTGCATAATTGGATTTTTCCAAAAGTGGTCAATGCAAAAAGTCAAATTTCAACTGGACAGTTAAATGGACCAGGGGCAAAATTGTCCAACTTGTGAAATAATTGGAATTTTTGAGTGGGGATTTTTGCTACACCTCACAAATGGTATTTGAAACTTGTTGGAATCATCATTTCATGGCTAGGCTTCATGGTTTGGAATTTGACTTGTAAAATGAAATTGCAAAATTGGACATAAACCATTCACATGTGATTTTTCAAAATACGCATCCAATGAGAGTGAGACAAGTTGCAACAGCTCACACATGTCATTTTGAGAGTGTGTGAGCTGTCAATGAGCTGGCATTGGCTTATATGTGAAAGTACCATTTTGCCCCTAACTTGAAAATTAACCATTTCACTAACACATTCCATTTGGTTAATTAAACATGGTTAAGTGGTGATTAAGCAATCATATATATTCATAATCATCATCTAATCATAACAGAATTCACACATTCCAAAACTAGATCTGAAAACTCTCCAATTCTCTCAATTCCCTCAAGAACACCAAAACTTCAAATCCAAAAATCTTCATCAGTTTGCAATCAATCTTCGAAATTCCTTTTGCATCAATCCTCAATCATCATTTCCTTGGACTGTTTGTGGCTTTCATCATCCAAATCGTACCAAAACTCGACTGTTCAAAGAAGCATCATCAATGGCAAATCCAAATTGTGTGCATTAGAAGCTGTTTTACTCGAACATAATCGCATCATCCAACTCCTTGAAGCATCTAGTGCATCTGTTTGAGGAAGAAAAGCTCGAATTCCATCAGTTTCATCACTGCCATGGCCAGGTGAGTAAAATTCGAATCTCACAAATTACTTGATTATTATATGCATTCTGTAGTTCATTGATGGTAGATCATAGTGATGCTTGTGGTTTTGCAAATGGATAAATATATAGGAAGAAATCTGGATTCGAAATTTTGAGAACAAACCCTAACTCGTTCGATTTGAGAGATACATGAACATTTAGATGAAATTAAGTTGAGATTCGAGATCCTCGTGCTTAGACGAGTCCAACGGCTATCCATTTGTTCATTTTGGTTAAGGTTCGTGGATCACGTGTTCATAGGATTTCTGGTAATTTTCTGGGTTGGAAACGATGATAATAGTGTGGTAGATCTTCAAATCCGTTTGAAAATTTGAACTCGGTGTTTCCCGCTCCCGCCTTAACTAATTACAGAAATGCCATTGGATAATTCATTTTAATTTAATTAATTGTTAAAAAATTCATAACATGTTTAAAAATTCATAAAAAATCATAGAAAAATCAGAAAAATGTGGAAATTTTTGTGTTGACTTTGTTGTTGACTGTAGGATTTATTTGACTCATTTTTGAAGGTTGTGCATGGTAGGAATTTTGTTTGACCTAGGCTTGTTTCACATGTACTCATTTTTGATACATTCTACCAAATCCAATGTGAAATTCTCATGCTTACAAATAAATGTCTGGAAATTTTTGTGGTGATTCCAGACACATCAATGGAGATTTACATGTGCATTTCATGAATTTTTGATACCTGGTCATTGAGATGTGAATTTTGGAATTTAGGTATGACAATTTGTGTCACACCTCATTATGTCAACTTGCTGGATTTTTTTGAGTAACCTATACTTGTTAGAATAATATGAAATTTTGCATGGATGTTCATTAACATGTTGAGAAGCTATGTGTATTTTTATGGATTTTTCTACTGCATTTTCAATTTGATTGCTATTTTTCATCTCTGTTGGTCAAATGTGCAAGCTTGTGTGACATAGGTTGGTAGATCTTATGTGAAATGCTCATATGGTATTGAATGATCATGAAATTTGATATGCTTGTAATAGACACATGATAGGACATCCCTGTTTTGGTCTCATCCATTTCGTTTTTGTTTTCATTGAGTTATGAATTTTTGAAGTGGAAGCATGTGTTGATGTTGTGATTTGGAGCATGTAATTGTGTCTGTTTGTGTTGATTTTCATTGGCATAGTTCTCTTGGTCCAATTAGGCTAAAATTTGACATGATAGACCTTGAATATCCCCTGTTTAGGTGTAAATTATTTGAGAATTTTTGGATTTGTTTTGATGTGGATTTGAATGCAATAGTTCTGTTTGCATGTTTGGTGTTTCATTTGAACTAGTTTGGATTGTTTTATGCATGAAATGAATATAATGAATGATATAAACATGGGACCAAGTGTGTTGGTTTTCTATTTGCATTAATTTGAGTTTGGTTAGAGATACCTTGCTGTTTAGGAATTTTTCTTGCTTTTGGACCCTAGGCTTGGCCTAGTGGTCTTGTTGCTAATATTTGCTTGATTTTTCAGGATGAATAGCACCATGCTCATGGAGAATGATCCAAGTTGATTGAAATGATGTTGTTTGATGTTTGTACACTAACACAATTTTGTTTTGTAGGTTGTGAAGTTTGGGCTTGAGCTTTGAGTTTGCTTTGTTGAGCATTGATCTGTATAGATTAACTGATTGAACTTTTGCTGTTTAGTTTTGTCTGTCTGAGTACTAACTGTGCTTGATTGTTTCCAGGTACTTTTAGTTGCTCAGTTCCTTGTGAACTTTTGCTTTGCTTTGCTTAAGCAACTTGCATTGAGGTATAACTCCCTAACTTCATGTAGTCTGGAGACCCGGTCTGTTATTTGGCCGGGCAAATAAATGTCTGAAGTCCTCCTTAAGAGGCGATGATTGTGATTGTTTAATTTTGTGCCTAAGCAGGTGAAAGTCCTCTAAAGAGGCAATTGGTGGAAGTTAGGGATAAGCAATCTATCCCCCACTATTCTGTGAGTCTTCTCCTTGCTCCCATTACATGGTTGTAGCATTGAGATCACAAGCCCAAGATCTGTGCTGTCGCACAATCGAGTCGGAGTCATCGAGTATAGAAGGGTTCCCCCATTCTGGACCCATGCTCATTTGTCAGAAGCTCTCCCTGGTCAGGGATAAGAGCTGTGAGGTCTCATCCTCACTTCATCCTTTCATCTGCTTCACCTTAGCCTCGTAATGGCAAGGTTAAGAGCAAACACATCCCGTACAGATGACTTGCTGAGGCAGTCAAACCTATTGTGTGAGCCCCCTTGTTTGGTTATAGCGCGTGCTATGTGGATATCTGTTTGAGATGCTTGTTCTCATTGGATGTATGCTTGAATTATTCTGTATGCTTGTGTGCTGGCTTCTTTCCTGGATAGGAGTAGTTTGCTTATGCAAGTAGGATAGAAAACCGAACTTAGGGTAAACGATGCATGACAACACTAGGCTCGAGTCCAGCTCCCTAGTAGTGTGTCTTTCCCTGGTTTCTGGCTAGCAATTCAGTCCCTTTCGGGGGAACTACATCGCCCTGATCCTTGTTCCAGACGAGGTATGTAGGCAGGTGGTCGTGCGAGACCACTCCGGGCAACCTTTTTCTTTTTTGCGTGTGTTTGTTTGTTATCTGATTGTGTTTTGGTTCGGATGCCGACGTAAGTCCAGTAATTGGCTGTCGGGCTCCCCGTTTGCCCCTTTGAGTGTGTTTTGGTTCGGATGCCGACGTAATTCCATCCAGTGGTTGTCGGGCTCCATGTTTGCCACCCTTGTCTGTTTGTTTGTTTTGTGTTGTTTGGCGTGCGTAAGCCGAACTACAGTGGCTCTGATTCTTGTTCCAGACAAGATATGTAGGCATAAGGTGCGATACCTTATCGAGCTCGTTCCTCTTAACCCCACCTGCGTTCCCTGTGTGTGTGTGATGTCTAGCAACCTTTTCTTTTCTTAGAACGTGGATCCCGTCGAGTACGACGGACGTGAGGGGTGCTAATACCTTCCCCTTGTGTAACCGACTCCCTTACCCTTTCTCTTTGGTCGCAAGACCATTTCCTTTCCAGGTTTCTCTGAGCGTTTCCTTTCCCTATCTTGGGATAAATAACGCGCAGTGGCGGCTCTGTGTTGTGTTTTTATTCGAGTCTCGCCGGTTGATTTTCGCAGATGCGACATAAGGTTGAACCAAAAAATGTGAAAGAAGCCCTGACTGATGAATATTGGATCAATGCCATGCAAGATGAACTGGAGCAGTTTAAAAGGAATGAAGTATGGGAGCTAGTTCCACGACCTGAAGGGACTAACATCATTGGTACCAAGTGGATTTACAAGAACAAGTCTGATGAGAAAGGAGTAATCACTAGGAATAAAGCAAGACTAGTGGCTCAAGAATATACTCAAGTTGAAGGGGTGGATTTTGATGAGACGTTTGCACCTGTTGCTAGACTTGAGTCAATCATATTGCTGTTAGGAGTGGCCTGCATTCTAAAGTTCAAATTGTTCCAAATGGATGTTAAGAGTGCATTTTTGAACGGCTACTTAAATGAAGAAGTCTATGTGGAACAACCTAAAGGGTTCTGTGATCCTAACCAACCTAAACATGTGTACAAGTTGAGGAAAGCCTTGTATGGGTTGAAGCAAGCACCTAGAGCTTGATATGAAAGGTTGACTGAATTTCTGACCTCTCATGGGTACAGAAAGGGTGGGATAGATAAGACCTTGTTTGTGAAGGAGAAAGATGGCAAAATCATGATTGCCCAAATTTATGTTGATGACATTGTCTTTGGTGGTATGTCAGAGCAAATGGTGAAACATTTTGTTCACCAGATGCAATCTGAGTTTGAAATGAGTCTGGTTGGGGAACTGACTTATTTTCTTGGAATGAAAGTTAACCAAATGGAAGATTCTATGTTTCTCTCCTAAAGCAAATATGCCAAAAACATAGTTAAGAAGTTTGGTAAGGATAATGCTAGGCACAAAAGAACTCCTGCACCTACGCATTTAAAGTTAACCAAAGATGATGGAGGTCCCAGTGTTGATCAATGCTTGTATAGAAGCATGATAGGTAGTCTACTATATCTAACTGCAAGTAGACCTGATATTTCCTATGCAGTTGGAGTGTGTGCTAGATACCAGGAAGAGCCCAAAGTAAGCCACTTGAATCAAGTCAAGAGGATTCTCAAGTATGTCAATGGGACTTGTGACTATGGTATGCTATACTCTCATGGCTCTGAGCCTATCCTATCTGGGTATTGTGATGCTGATTGGGCAGGGAGTGCTGATGACAGAAAAAGCACATCAGGAGGATGTTTCTTCTTGGGAAACAATCTCATATCATGGTTCAGCAAGAAGCAGAACTGTGTATCTCTGTCCACTGCAGAGGCTGAATACATAGCGGCTGGAAGCAGTTGCTCCCAACTGGTGTGGATGAAACAGATGCTTACTGAGTACAATGTCTCACAAACTGTCATGACATTGTTCTGTGACAATCTCAGTGCCATCAATATTTCCAAGAATCCCATCCAACACAGCAGGACCAAACATATTGACATTAGACATCACTTCATCAGAGATCCGGTGGAAGACAAGGTGATTACCTTGGAACATGTAGCCACTGAACTACAACTGGCTGACATATTTACAAAGGCTCTGGATGCTACTCAGTTTGAAAATTTAAGAGGTAAATTGGGAATATGCCTCTCTGAGGACTTATAGCAACCAATGATGTTTGGGATGTATTGTTTAATATCTCAACCTATTAAACAATTGAAAGTGGGCTATGACTGGACAACAGTTCACAGCTATGTTACTTACTGTAAGTATAGTAACAGGATGTTAAGGGGATATCTTAACACAGGTCGGCCTAGGTGTCTGCCAGACTTCAAGAATGTGTTCATGCTGGAGTGGTTCAAGATGTGAGACTCAAAGTCATGGCATCTGATATGGGCGTACTTGCTGTAAAGCAAGAGTGTGTGACTACTTGATCAAAGCTGTGAAGCAAGATCAAGTGGGTGATGTCTTGATTGAAACTGTGAAGTATAATCAAGTCTGTCATTCTGTCATTTGTGTAATTCTGTTTATGTTATGTTGGTCTGTAATTTAAAGTGTTGCTTTGGCAACATTTTTGACAAAAAGGGGGAGTAACACCAGGATAACAGATATTCAAGATCCTCTACTCCAGAGGATGTGCTGCAGCTGATGTTCCACTTCTATGAGTGTGAGTGTGTTTATGTGTGCTGCAATTAGAAGTTTTTATTTAACTTCTGTATGTGAGCTGATATGTGAAGTTTTTATTTAACTTCCATTTGTGTGAGTGTGCTGCTACTCTGAGTGTATTAGCTAGGTTAATTTCCTGCTAGATGTGTGTTTTCCGCTGCTATGGACTCTGTTGTGAGACCAAAGTGTTTTAGCCAAAAATTTGCCAAAGGGGGAGTTTGTAGGTGTTTAATTGGTTGCATTGTATGGTAAAACACTAGCTGGATTCTAATGTCTTGACTGATGTCATGACATGTTGTGGATGTGTTTGTTTGACTGCATTGTATGTTAGAATATCTAGCTGTACTCTGATGTCTTGGCTGATGTCATGACATACTTGAGTAGTATACTGCAGGATTAGCTAATACATGATTTATTGAATGTCAAACTGGATGTTATGACATTCATCCCTGTTAGCAGATACTGAGGAATAAAACAGTTGGTGTTCTGTTAGAACTCAGTATTTATTTTCAGTCTGGTTATCAAGGAAATACCAGACCTGGCATAAGGCCTACTGTCTGAATGTCAAACTGGATGTTATGACATTCATCATTGACAGCATATACTGAACAATAGGCAGAGTGGTTTTCTGCTACACTTCAGTATGTATCTCAGTCTGTTCTTCAGGAGGATAACAGACATGACATAAGGCTAATTGTGTAAATGTCAAATTGGATGTCTTGACATTTATTAATGTACCCTGATACTGAGGTATGGACAGATTGGTCCTGTACAGTTCAGCAAATTTGTACTGTCTGTTTTCAGGAAAAACAGACTTAGCATATGGTCCTTGATTTGGATGTCAAACTGAATGTTGTGACATTCATTCCTGACAGCGTATGCTATATTGTAGGTTGTTTAGTTTTTCTGTTTCAGCATTTTTCTCAGGCTATTCTTCAAGGATTCAACAGCTGAGAGAAAATCCAGGAAACCAACAACCAAGCTACAATTAATGAACCTAACAAATAGCCTATTTGTTAGTAACCTAGATGTGGAATTTAGGGGAACTCGCGTGACCTTAATTTCAGAAAAATACAAGTACAAGGCCCAAGTGCTGCAATATAAAAGGATGGCAATCCTTCATTCAGAACTAGGGATTTTAGGCGTGAAGATTTTATTTGTCCAGTATACTTCACTGCTGTATTTTTTGTGTGTCTTGTATTAGACGTATCTTGTAAGCCAAGCTATTATCACGTAGATGATTGCATTGGTATAGGGTGTTCATTGAGTTGTAAGTGTTGTGTCACTCTAAGCTTTTAAGCGTGAGTGCTGTGTATCTTGATTAAAGCTGTTAAGCACAATCAAGAGTTGTTTGAAGTGTGACTTCATAATTGTCTTTAATATTGATTAAAGGTAGTAATCACTGAGGTGATTGAGGGGGAGTGAGTAGGAACTCTGATCTTAGTGTAAGATTGAAATTGCATTGGGTAGGTATTAAGTGATCGGGTTAAACAGTTGGTTTAAGGTCTGAATTAATACTACTAATAGTGGATTTCCTCCCTGGCTTGGTAGCCCCCAGACGTAGGTCATGTTGGACCGAACTGGGTAAACAATTACTTGTGTTATTTACTGCACTTACTTTTTAAAGTTCTGCATAATTCTTGTCTGCGCAGAATTGGATGTCATAACAACCCGTGTGACATCGAAAGTCTGTTAACTAGAATTTCACTAGCACACACGCTGTAATAGTCTTTGACCGTCATAGGAAAAATTTCAGCGTGTAGGAAACAATGGACCACAACGAGGGGAGACCAAATTTAGCCTATGCTGTCAAACTAAACAGAAAATGGTGCGACTGTGGAAAATTCCAGGCCTTCCGCATTCCTTGCTCCCATGTCATTGTTGCATGCGTACATACTCGCCAGGACGCTTACAACCATCTATCTGATGTGTACAAGGTCATCACCGTCATGAATGTCTATAATAAAAGCTTCGTGGTGCTATCAATGGAGGAATACTGACCTCCATAAGAAGGTGACATAGTTTGGCACAACGACGAGATGCGTATAAAGAAAAAAGGACGACCAAACATCACACGTATCAGGACAGAAATGGATACGACGGATAAAATGATAAGACTATGTAGTATCTATTGTCAACCAGGACACAATAAGAACAACTGTCCCAATCGAGGAGCATCATCTGAGTCATAATCTTTTTGTAACATTGGATTTTTGTAACCTTCAATTTTTATATATCATTAAGTTTTTGTTACAACGAGGTTCACAACAAAAACCACTACAACATAAACAAACTGAAAACATAATATTTCTAACTGATTACAACAATCAAAGTGATGTCATCTCATCCGAACATCATTTTCCTAACATCCTTATCAGTTTTCAGTTGCACCTAACCAAAAATACTGTCGAGTCTCTCAATACTTCTAATTTTTTCCCTTCTGGTATTTTTCCATCTAACCAACGAACCAACTTCCTCTTCAGTTGATCGAAAGTAGTGATGTTCCAGAAGAGCATCAACATCAGAGATTTGTCTCTCGAATAAACCACATTTCCATAGCGGTGACGAACACCAAACATGATTGCAAAATGATGAAATGAGATGTGGAAAAATGATTCACACAACACCTCTATTTATAACAAAAAAAAATTACAAAAAACACTGAGGTGTCAATCCAATTGGCGTCTCCTTTCAAGTCATACACATGGGCGCCAATTGAATTGGCTGCACCATGTGCCCTAGCCAATCCAATTGGCGCCTCCACTCTAATTTTAAGAGGAGACGCCAATTAGATTGGCGCATTCTCCTAAAAGTGAGATAGTTTGGGATTTTTTTTGAAAATAGGATTTTTTTAAATTTTATTTTGAAAAACTCGATTATTTTAGTAAATTTTTTCCTAATTTCTACCTTAGTTTTTTATTGATTTAAATTAGCAAACAATACCTAAAATTGTATTTGCATGTTAAAAAGTTGAATGTTTAAATTTAATAGGTAGATTATCATAGATTCGTTTTTAGATCTAAATCTAACCTTATCAAAAACTCGATTAATTTATTAGTTTATTTAAAAATCTATTTTATTTGAATGTTTGTAAATAATCAATTTATTATTATTTAAATAAATTAACAAATTTTAAGATCATTGAGATTGAGATTATATGTTTGTTTACATTGACTTATTTGATTTTATATAATATTATAAATTTTATGATACTATTTATTTGAAAAAAATAAAATAAAAATTCAGTTTATTTTCATTAATTATTTAAGATAACTAAATTATATATATATATATATATATATATATATATATATATATATATATATATATATATATATATATATATATATAATTCAAAATATAAAATACAATATAATATTAATAATAAAATATAAAATCTGATAAGTTTAAAATAGTTTTGTATAATTTACTACTTAATATTTTTAACTAAACAGATTATAAAAAATTTAGACATTTTCTATTTAAAAAATAGTCTGGCTTAACTTAATCGGTGTAATAAATTGTATGTCCGTGTTAATTGGGACGACATATTCTACTAAAATGTTTAGTATTAACTAGCAAATCCAATAATTATATATCTTAAACTGATTCTTCCACGTAAGTATAATAAACTAAAAATAAATAATTGAAAACTCAAATCAAATCGAGGAATTCGATTTATTTGAATAGTTTAATCAGTTTGAAGATTTTGCTCATTCAATATTCGATCCAAGTTTTAAAATATAGTTATAATGGGATTAATTAGTAGACTTTGCCTATCTATTTAATGATTAAAAAAATGGTATGTCAATTATCAATACACTTTTAAGGTGTAATAATCTAACTAAATTATTTTAATATCAACTTTATAAAGAGTTGCCGATGATAAGATCATAACGAATCAGGGGGTGTACAAATGATCTGTTAGGTTGGATTTTGTGTGTCTTTTATCTCACTTTACTTTAATATTAGAGCATGCCAATTTATTTTTTTAATATGACCCTTAACCTAATAAGGTATGCCAATAAGAATAGGACAATACAAAAAAAAGAAGAATGGATAAGTCACAAGATAAGTCATAAAATAATAATAATAATAATAATAATAATAATAATAATAATAATAAATATTTTGTTTTAAAAAATAAAATTAACTAACAAATTACTTATATGATAATATTTTTTATGTACTATAACCAAAATTGATTGGAGAATTGGTGATCGCGATGAACCACGATAGACCTAAGCTTTAATTTCGAAGAAGGAGAGGCTGATCTGCAAAACTAACACTTCAACGCTCAAGTGAGTATGTGTAAGAGAATAGTGAATGAATTTTGAATTTTAAATTATGTATTTGAAATTGGCGCGTGTATTATTTATATAGGAGAGGGTTACAACAACCTGTTATCTATTAGGCATAAAATATGGGGAACCGTTGGATGTATACTAGCAATGGGTCACTTGTATTCTTCCACAGGATAATTTATATGCGTTACGAGCCATTTGAATGAATTAAGACTCCTTTTGGGGTGGTCGACCGATGGGTTCTCTGGCCGACCCATAATAGTTGCCCCCAAACCCTTGTCACTGTATGGCAGTGCAAGGATTTGTCGTATTTGTCTCGTCCGCTGATCACTATTTTAGACTGAATAAAAAAAAAAGAAAATACATTATTGTCTCATGGGGATTCACGCCTTAAACATGCTACATGCTTCAAATGTCTATTTGGAGGTACCCTCATAATAACATTCGGGAACTATAAACACTTGAGTGTTGCATGTAGGTGATCTGAACCATTGATAAGGTTTGTTCCCCTTAGTAAGTTATCATTTCATTATTGAGGAATCAATTTCACATTTCTTTGATGTGTTGCTTTTGTTTCATCGTTATCTCCAATTTCTACAACCCTTTCCTTACCTGTACTTGAAGAAAGTATTAATTACTATGAGTCAAAAATCAAAAGAAGATACTTGTGCTTCCTGGGTTGACCTTGTCTATTCTTCGACTATTTTTGTCTTCGCTCAAGAGGGTGGTATCTATAGAGCCTTCTTGGACGTTGGTCCTTCTTCATATTGGGGAATTTTAACTTCTGGTGAAAATGAGGGAATATGTAGTGAGTATGGTGAGTGTGTCATCTCCTTCTACGGGTGTGTTTTCTCAATCTTGGGTCTTCAACTGCCCTTTAACAGCTTCGAAATAGAAGTTCTTAAGCATTTAATGGTTGCTCCTTCGCAGTTTCACCCTGTGAGTTAGCCTTATGTGAAAGTCTTCCAATATTGGTGTGAATATCTAAAAGGGATGACCTATCCAAGGAGGATTTGTACCTGAAGAACTGTAGCGGGAAATTCATGATCATCGAGCTATGGATAAGCTAGAGATCAAATAACAAGAGTCGCCACCGCACTTTTATTGTTTCCAAGGGAAAAGGGAAAAAGTACGAACAAATTCCAAAAGTAAGAAGTTTTCAAATCAAAACTAATAAAAAGTCAGAGATCACAGGTAAAGGGGTTGGTTACATAAAGGGAAGGTGTTAGCATCCAAAGTGTCCTAGGTACTCCTAGGGAGCCCTTTTTGTGTGCATATATATTTCGTACAAAGTGATGTTTACAAACAAATAGAATGGGGGAATGAGAAAAGAATTCATTAATTATATTTTTGTGTGTTTGACAAGACCTTCGGACTTGTGTCTACGTACCAACATAAAAATGAGGGATCAAAATCTCGTAGTTCGTGATACAAATTTCAAAGTGGATGCATTGCTTTTAACAAAAAATAAGTTTGAAAGGCATAAAGGCCTAAAATGGTTTGAATGAGTTAGTTCTTTTTGGATTTTCTGAAAGTTTAAGTCAAGTATAGTTAAGTTTATTTACAAATTTGATTTAAGAAAAGAAGTTTGAAAATGCAATGGCATAAGGCCAAAGTTTCTATCTTTTTGCAAAGTGGTCAAAGTTTAGAACAAAAATAGTTCACACAAAGAAGATTTTGAAAAAACGGAGGGAGAGATTTTGAAATTAAAGAAATGGGGAGAAGATGAAGAGACTATCCTATGTACAAAATTAAAAGTTTAGAGTTGAAAAGATCTGACCAAATGGGTAGCAATCCAATAAACAAGAATGTCAATAGAAACCCAGAATTCCCTTGGACTTTTTAGAATCAAGCAACACATAAATGCACAATTATATTATCTTGAAGAGCAAGGCATCAAATAAAGATGGCATCATCCAAGCTTATCCATTCCATGATCTTCTTCAAAAATAGCCCATGCAACAGATGAATTCCACATGTCACAGGTTCAAAATAACGGCTTCACAATGATCATGTTGTAGATGAACTTAGAGATGTCTTCAAAGATGCATCAGATGAAGTTCAAAATTGCAAGCACTTGATTTCTCAGCAAGTTGGCATTGGCCAAGTCCTTTAGCTTAGGAAGGTTGCCTAGACTCTAAGTCCATTTGTCCAAGATCAAGCCAACAGTCCACTCAAAAGTTTTTTATGGGTTTTTGTTGTTATTATGTACGTTGATGGTCAAAGACCAAACAAACAAGCAAAGTATACACAAACAAAATATATCACACAATATGGTCCAAGTGGATAAAGAGAAAATTGCATTAACATAAATAATTAGAATGATATGAACAATGACAAATGAAATAGAGTGCTGAAAATAAATTGCATTAAAGTAAAAGCTTGAAATTAAAAGTTGGTAGTTAATTGGTTAAGAGTTAGTGTTGTTTTGCTTTTGCTTTTCATTTCAAGACATTCTTTGGAGAATACTCAATCCACTTATCACAAGCATGGATCCTTGAGCCAAAACATCTTCCAATGGAAGGAAAGAAGGCCAAGTTTCCACACAATACCATGAAAGAGGGGAGACTTACAATCTCACTAACTAGAATGCTGATGCCTTTCATGTCACAAATTTAGCGCTATGTTAAGCAATCGTAATTGGACTTATGTAGAAGTCACAACTATTTGAGGCCGAGCGATAGAATTTTGGTGTTAATGCATGTTAGAGACATAGTATAATGGACTATGCTCATGAAACATACCACACAAAAAAAAAAAGAATATGCAAAAAGGTGTAGCCTAATCTCATCCGTACTCATGCCAATTTTTCAATCAACTAGCATTAGGACTTTGAGATGTCATAGGCCAAATAGAATGAATGAATGAAGAAAGGGAATAAGATGAAGTGGGAGGGGAATGGATCAAAACACAAATTGGTCAAAGGAGGACTTTTAGCAAATTAATATCATCCATTCATTTTGGGAGATGGAATGTACATTCCATCAATCCCCTAAATCCAATGATATTAATTTGACAAAGTCAAATCAACCTTGACCAAGGCCCAAAAACAAGAGTTAAACATAAACAAGTCATCACAATTAGTCAACAAATTAATTTGGCATTTATTCAAATTAAAAATACTAAAATAGTGCATTTAAATTAAATATGGTTTATCCAATTCCTAAAATCTCATCAAAACACCAAAGAAATGGCCATGAGATTTATCATAGGTCAAACAAGGTCAAAGGACCTTGGAGAAAAAATTTCATAATTTTTGGACATTTATTAATATTTTTAAACAATTAAAAACAAATGCAAAATCGATTAATTCATGAAAAATATTAATAATGATCCAAAAAATAATTTTAATTCAGAATATGAAAGAGAAAAATATTTGATTTTTTTTGGTGAAAGTCCCATATTTTTTGGATCAATATTGAATTTAATATAAATTATTGAAAATAAAGCAAATAAAATGAAAATTAAAATATCAGAAAAAACGTGGACCACTTGATCTCCCTCATTAATTGAGGTGGCGGATCAAGTGGTCAAGAAAGCGCTATCCACGTTGGTCACTAGTCAACGCGTGGCAATATTGGTAATTCAAATGCACACTCCAGATTAAAACAATTCAAATCAATCCAAAGGCTCAGAGCCAAGCCAACACATCACCGGCGTCCAAAGGCCGGTCGTCTTCTCCGGCGACCCTGGTCGGACTCGTTCACTCATCACCATTAAAAAAATGAAAAAGGAGGACATGGTCTGAAGGAAAAAATGGCGTAGAGCACGAATCTGGCCTCAATTCACTCTAACTCCAAGTATATTGAGAGATACATGGAGTTGAAATGTGAGGTACATGAATTGAGTTGCTTCGATTTGGCCTCAAAGCAACTCAATCTTCTTGCCTACATTGGTAGGACTTCAGACAACCAAAGAATCAATAGAATTGAGCAAGAATTTGAGAGAATCGAAGAGTTCAAAATTTCTGGAAAATACCTTCAATGGAGGTCTAGATTCAACTGATCTTCATCTTGCTTGTGCTTGGTCTCACTCCACTTGCTTGCAGAAGAAGGATTGGATGCTTAAAAGGCTATGGATTCCTGGAGATTTGAATTTCAAAATAGTGGAAATTCAACCTCAAATTCAAATGAATTTCTCAGGTTTATCCTTTGCAAAGTGAGGGTTTGAGATGGGGGATCAAAGTTGGCGCAAATGTGTGTCCAATTTTGAGCAATTGAAGCTCTATTTATAGCCAATTCAGTTGATATTTGCACACTTGAAATGGATTTCCAAAATTAGCAATGTGTGATGCATGAGTGCATGGGCGTGTGCAGGCCCATGAAATCACTATATCTGATCCATAATTGAGTGTAAGCAATGTTGAAGTCATGTTGGAATGCTAGGCAATTGTGTATGGATGTTTAAAGTTTGATCCTTGCCAAGTGATGTCACCATGTTCATGCCATGCGCAACCTATGCATTCCTTGTCCAAAATGAATTAATTTTAGCTCTTTGGAATGGTGAGATCAAGAGGAACAACTTTCATGTTCAACACTTTTTCATTTGGAGCTCGGAACTTGGAGAAATTTGAGGTGGAAGTTTGGAAATTTTTGACATATCAAATTTTTTCTAAGTGTCAAGTCATATGTCTCAATATTCCACCTTGCTTAACTTTTTACATGAACTTCAAATGAGAAAAGTGTCTTCATAAAAGTTGTAGCTATCTCAAAGACCTTCAAAATGGTCACCAATTTCATGTCATTTGGATTTTAAATGATAGAATTATGCATTTTTGAAGTTTGGAAAAATCACTTGATCAATGGTATAGGTCAAAAGTGACCTATAATGTAACCTCATATCACATGCTCAAAAAAGTTGAATTAGCTCCCACTCCAAACATAAAAGTTGAAGTAGACAAATTGAATTTGATTTTGCAACTTGGAAATATTTCATCTCATAAAAATTGAGCAAGTTATGGCCTTGGGAAGTTGACTTTCAAATTAGGGTTTAGACAAAATGACCTATAATGTTTCAACATAGAAAATGATTTTCCAAGAAAAACTAGCTCTAGGTATCAATATGAAAGTTGTTTGGAATGGAATTTAGAGTAAGTTTTCACTTGGAATCATTTTCATATGGTGAACATTGTAGGAGATAGGGTCTAGGGAGACCCAGTTTTGATCAGATGAATCCATCTGGCTAACCACCATCAACCAACTTGCTAACTTCCAATTCTCTTGAATTTCTTGGCTCATGGTAGATCATATATGCATGAGATGATGAATTTTGAAGTGTCCCTTGAGAAATTTGATCAATTAGTGAGATAGCTTATTGGAGAAGTTACTCAAGATACCTAGTCAAACTAGGGTTTCCAAGGCAAATCACCCTCAAACTCTTGAAGCAAAACTTGATCAATATAACATGTAGAGGACATTGGGACTCATATATGATGCTCATAATCATTCTTGAATCAATTCTTGGTTGTGCTCTTTGTTCATGAGGGTCTCAATCCCTAGATGTGAACTTGATGAATCAATGGAATCATGCCCTTCCTACAAAAGAGTTAGACAAATGCAAAGACATATTTTTGGTATTTTGGTTAGTGAAATGATAAAATATAAGTATGATACAATCATAAAGTGCTTGATGATCTCTCCCAAAACAAACCCAATGAAGAAGGGATGAGGAGGATGCCAAGATATGATCCCAATGCTAATGCTTATGATGGAATTGCATGAGGGATCTTAGGGTCAAAATTGGGGTCTTACAGCTGCCCCTATTTAAGCACATTCTAACTGCCCAATGAAGAAGGGGTGAGGAGGATGCCAATATATGATCCCAATGCTAATGCTTATGATGGAATTGCATGAGGGATCTTAGGGTCAAAATTGGGGTCTTACAGCTGCCCCTGTTTAAGCACATTCTAACTGAGGAGGTGAATGTTAAAATCTTCATGTCGACTCAGTAGAATGGGCTTAAATAACATCATAGAGAAACAAATTTTGGTCCCTAAGAGACCTCATGATGCATATGATATTAATGTAAAAGTTAATGCTCTGTGGGGAAATATTGTCACAAAGGAAAAAGAAATCAGAGAGATCGAAAATCCGCAGGAGCATAATGCATTCCGTAAGGAAAACTCACTGGGGAGATAGAGACTCTGGGGAAAAAGGAGTTATACGTAGGCCAGGCTATGACTTAAAACTACTGGGGGACTAGAGGGATTCCACACAAGCATGGAAAAGACTCAGCCAAGGAATGACAACATCTGCAGGGGATACGGGTAAGTCAGGATAAAACTGAAGTACTCGACTCGTGCAGGGGAAAAACGATTTCCCTAAGGAAATGTGCACTCAAATCAACTGGGGAAGCAATAAACTTCAACACAGGAGGAGCAGAAATTTATTATCTACTACATGTTATTGGGTAAGGAGATAATAAAGATCTGGCAGAGAGAACATCCGTCATCGGTTAGGATGAACATATCAAGGATGACTCGCTGAGGACCACCAGGAGGGAGTATTCATTACTGGTTACTGGGTAGGAATAGCCTTACTGGGAAAAACTGCAGAAAATAGGATTTACAACTACCAGTTACTGGGCAGAAGACCAAGGGTGAGAGTATCCGTCATCGGTTAGGATGAACATATCAAGGATAAACTCGACAGGGAAGAAAATCTTTCACCGGTTAAGATGAACATATCAAGGATAGACTTTCCTGGAAATGTCAAGAAGGATACCCGTCATCGGTTAGGATGAAGATATCAAGGATATACCAACTGAACAAAAGGATAGGAATTACATCTATCGGAAACTGGATAGGAAACCGTCGGAGAGAAAATCCGTCACCGGTTAGGATGAACATATCAAGGATTAACTTTGCGAGGGGACAAGGTAGGATTTACAACTATCGGTTAATGGGTAGAAGACCAATCAAAGAGAAAATATGTCACCGGTTAAGATGAACATATCAAGGATAGACTCTGAAAAGGGGATAAAATGGGATTTACAACTACCGGTTACTGGGTAGAAAACCGACCAAAGAGAAGACCCGTCATCGGTTAGGATGAACATATCAAGGATCGACTCTGATGAGGAGCAAAAATAGGGATTATATCTATCAGTTACTGGATAGAATACCATAAGGAGAAGAAAATCCGTCATCAATTAAGATGAACATATCAATGATTAACTCTCTGGGGAACAAAATAGGGATTACAACTACCTTTTTACTGGGTAGAATACCAAAAATGAGAATATTCGTCACTAGTTAAAGTTAACATATCAAGGATAGACTCAGGCAGGGACAAGAAAGATATCCGTCACGGGTTAGGATGAACATATCAAGGATATACTTCCTGGGGAATAAGTCCACTGGGGACTCTACTGAGGAGAAAAATAAGGGTACTTTTGCTGGGTATTGGGCAAGAAGTAACAAACTGCAAACTAAGAAGAATATTACCAATTACTGGGTAATAGACTCTTAGGGGACCAAAGCATCTATCTAGGTAGGAGCTAGAAAGAAAACGGCCAATCAAGACTCAACCCAATGAGGACATAACTCAAGGGGAGTAATTCCATCCAGAAAATCTACTGGAGAGGAAACTGAAATAATAACCATCCACGAGGAAATAAATTCAGTGGGGAAACGGAGAAAGGTTAAAGTTTTTCTGCTTAAGGGGCTGACACTCTACAATTGAAGGAGGACAGACACCAGATTCAGTATGGGGATAAAGTACCACCATAACAGAGAATAAGGATCTCAAACAAATCAAATATGAAGATGCAGGATATTATATGAATGTATATGTATATGTATATGTATATATGATGGTTATGCTGAAAAAACGATCATAAAGGATACAAAGGTGTCGCAAAGAATTTGAACCACCGGTACAATCCTTGGTCAATCCACAAAATATGGAGACAACTGCCGGAGAACAGAGAGATCAACATCCCAAAGGTTCAAACCTAACCGGGGAAGGAGGAGATCTGTTGAGGATAGAACATCCAATCTGCGGGGAATTTTAGGTCAACTCCATAAAAATGGGAGACAACCCTACAAAGAAATAATCATAACAAAGTTGCTCAAAAACCAGGTGGAAACTCTGACTGGGAGCAAGTTGAATAACGACTGGTGGGGATACCAAAGCGATCCACCGGGGAAGATCAACCCTGCTGAGGAAATACGAACTTCGCTGAGGAAGGCAGAAACTCTGCTGGGGACAGCAGAAACTCTGTCGGGGAAAACAACACGCCGCAGGGTATCTGGATTAACCAACTCAGCTGGGGACAAGGAAAGAAAGTCCATTGAGGATCAAACACTCCACTGAGGAACTGAATCAACACAAATGTCTAGGGATACCCGAAGGGTTAACTGCTCGGGGAACCTCTGATGTTTCACACTTAAGGACTTGTTATTCATTGAAATGTTGTTGATATTCCTTTTACTTGCTTTGGAAAAATTCTTGCTTCTATATATTAAATAAAACTTGATTTTGATTTAAAAATTTAATTTCAAAATGATCATAATAAAATTTAAAACTATTGGCTGAAGTAAATAAGAGTAGAAATAATTGGATAAAAGCTCAATTTTATTTAATAGAATGGTAGTCTGTAAACGACAAGACTCCATAGATTTTACAAAGTTGAAAATGGTAATTTACATGGAAAAGGGTTACATTGAATACACATGATCCTTAATCCTTCTATCATTTCTTGATTTCCACTGTGCTTTTGACCGCTGTTGGGATGATGAACTGATGTCAACCATTGTGCTCAGCCGAGCCTTCAAAATAACGGAAGGTCAACATAATGCAGTTACTTGCCATAATCCCTAATATTTGAATAAGTTGCCCCAGGGTGGGGTACTCAACTTATCGGGAAATTCTTTCTGTTTTATGTCTCTAATTTTTGCCTGGATCGACCTTTCGGGTTTTCAATCCACCGAGACGCTCATTTTTGCCTAAGCCGCCCTTTCGGGTTTTCAACTTAGCGAGCTGTTCTTTTCTTTTTTAGGCGAAGTATTTTTTGACTGCATCTGCGTTCATAGGACGAGTGAACTCTTCACCATCCATTGTTGTAAGAATCAAAGCACCGCCCGAAAAGGCTCTCTTAACAACATATAAGCCTTCATAATTAGGAGTCCATTTTCCTCTAGAATCTGGCTTGAACGTCAAAATCTTCTTGAGCACAAGGTCACCTTCTCTGAACACTCGAGGTTTGACCTTCTTATCAAAGGCTTTCTTCATTCTCTGCTGATATAACTGACCATGACACATGGGAGTCAATCTCTTCTCTTCAATCAAATTCAACTGATCAAACCTGGTCTGACACCATTCAGCCTCAGTCAACTTGGCTTCCATGAGCACACGTAATGAAGGAATCTCAACCTCTACGGGGAGCACTGCTTCCATACCATAAACAAGAGAGAAAGGGGTTTCCCCTGTTGAAGTGTGGATGGATGTACGATACCCATGCAAAGCAAAAGGGAGCATCTCATGCCAATCTTTATACGTGACAACCATTTTCTGGATAATCTTCTTGATGTTCTTATTCACAGCTTCAACAGCCCCATTCATCTTGGGTCTGTATGAAGAAGAATTATGATGTGCAATCTTGAAGTCTTTGCAAAGAGCTTCCACCATATTGTTATTCAAGTTCGATCCATTATCAATAATGATCTTACTTGGCACACCATAATGGCATATGATCTGATTCTTGATAAACCTTACAACAACTTGCTTGGTTACATTTGCATACGATGCCGCTTCAACCCGTTTCGTGAAGTAGTCAATTGGCACCAAAATGAAACGATGTCCATTCGAATCTTTGGGCTCAATCATCCCAGTCATATCAATTCCCCACATGGAGAAGGGCCATGGGAAAGAGATAACATTCAATAGTGTCGGAGGAACATGAATCTTATCGGCATAAATTTGACACTTGTGGCACTTCTTCACAAATCTGCAACAGTCAGATTCCATTGTCAACCAATAGTAACCTGCTCGCAACATTTTCTTCGCCATTGCATGTCCATTGGAATGAGTACCAAAGGAACCTTCGTGCACCTTGGTCATCAACAAGTTTGCTTCGTGTCTATCCATGCATCTGAGCAAAACTATGTCGAAGTTTCTCTTGTATAGTATATCACCATTCAAGTAAAAATTACTGGCTAATCTTCTCAAAGTCTTCTTATCTTTCAAAGATTCCCCAGACGGGTAAATCTGACTTTGGAGGAAACATTTGATGTCGTAATACCACGACTTCTCGTCTTTGATCTCTTCAACAGCAAACACATGAGCTGGCCTATCAAGACGCATCACAGATAAATCGGGAACTTCATTCCAATACTTCACTACAATCATTGATGCCAACGTTGCAAGAGCATTTGCCATCTGATTCTCATCTCGAGGGATATGATGAAATTCAACCTTTGTAAAGAAAGTTGAAATCCTCCTCGCATAATCTCTATATGGTACTAAACCGGGTTGATTTGTCTCCCATTCTCCTTTGATCTGATTCACAACCAAAGCGGAATCATTGAAGACATCCAAATACTTGATTATGAGATTCATGGCCTCTTCAAGCCCCATAATGCAAGCTTCATATTCTGCCATGTTGTTTGTACACTTGAAAGTTAATCTAGATGTAAATGGTAAATGCGTGCCTTGAGGAGTAATAATCACTGCCCCAATGTCATTTCCATATTGATTAACAACTCCATCAAATACCATGCCCCAACGGGAACCAGGTTCTGGCCCTTCTTCAAGCAATGGTTCATCACAATCTTTCATTTTCAAGTACAAAATCTCTTCATCAGGTAAATCATACTGCACTGACTGGTAATCTTCAATTGGTTGGTGAGCCAAATGGTCAGCCAAGATACTACCTTTGATCACTTTTTGAGATCGGTATTCAATATCATACTCTGATAACAACATTTGCCAACGGGCAATTCTCCCAGTTAAAGAAGGTTTCTCAAATATATACTTGATTGGATCCATTTTGGATATCAACCAAGTGGTATGATTCAACATATATTGGCGTAGACGCTTAGCAACCCAAGCCAATGCGTAACAAGTCTTTTCAAGCATAGAATACCGAGTCTCACAGTTAGTGAACTTCTTATTGAGGTAGTAAATTGAAAATTCTTTCTTTCCAGTCTCATCTTGCTGACCAAGAATACAACCCATACTATCATCGAGTATAGTCAAATACATGATCAACGGTCTTCCTTCAACACGTGGAGACAAAATCGGAGGTTCAAGCAAATATTCTTTGATACTGTCAAAAGCTTTCTGGCAGTCTTCGGTCCAATCACAAGACTGATCTTTCCGAAGAAGCTTGAACATAGGCGTGCATGTGGCAGTCATGTGGGAAATGAATCTGGAAACATAATTCAAGCGGCCGAGAAAACCTCTGACTTGCTTCTCAGTTTTGGGTGCAGGCATTTCTTGTATTGCTTTGACCTTGGCAGGATCAACTTCAATACCCTTCTCGCTGACAATAAAGCCCAACAACTTACCAGAATGAACACCAAAAGTACACTTATTGGGATTCAAGCGGAGTTTATATTTCCTCAAACGCTAGAATAGCTTCAACAAATGCTCAACATGTTCCTCTTCATCAATTAATTTAGAAATCATGTCATCGACATATACTTCAATCTCTTTATGTATCATATCATGAAAAAGAGTAGTCATTACTCTCTGGTAAGTTGCACCAGCATTCTTTAAACCGAAAGGCATCACTCTATAACAAAATGTTCCCCAGGGTGTAATGAATGTGGTCTTCTCCATATCTTTGGGTGCCATTTTAATCTGATTATATCCGGAAAATCCATCCATAAACGAAAAGACTTTGAATTTAGCAGTATTGTCTACCAACATATCAATGTGTGGCAGAGGGAAATCATCTTTCGGACTGACTTTATTCAAATCTCTATAATCGACACACATGCAGACTTTTCCATCTTTCTTCGGTACTGGCAGAATATTGGCTACCCATTACGGATACTCAGCTGTCACAAGGAAACCGACATCAATCTGCTTCTGCACTTCCTCTTTGATCTTCACAGCCATATCAGGATGCGTTCTTCTCAACTTCTGCTTGACTGGAGGGTATTCTGGCTTCAACGACAATCTATGCTCCACAATCTCAGAATCCAAACCAGGCATGTCTTGATAGGACCAAGCAAACACATTTGAATACTCTCGAAGAAGATCAATCAACCCCTTCTTAGCATCTGGACACAGTCGAGACCCAATCTTGACTTCATTCACATCATCTTTGGAACCCAAGTTGACTAGCTCAATCTGCTCTTCAAACGGCTGAATAATCTTTTCATCTTGCTCAAGAAGACGAGACAATTTATCACTCACTTCTACATCACTTTCCTCCTCGGCCTCAAACACAGGGAATTCAAAATTTGGAGAAGGAGAAGGATCATTGTATTCGATGGGGTTAGGAACCAACCTGCATAATGATTTGATATTTTGATTTTAGAGAAGTGAATTTGTGACCAAATATTATGCAGATGGACAATTATATTGTTTATTTATGTTTTTTGTGATTACCATTTTCAGAATAAAGCAAAAAGTAAAAATAAAGATCAAAGATGTGGATGAATAGAATTAATTTTATTAATGATGAATTTAAAATGCCCAAACAATGTTCACTTCTCCCTTAGGCATAGGAGAATGATTTTAAAATATAAAAGCAATTACTTAGATCGATGCAAAATAACAGGAATATCAATGGCAGTCCAATTGTTGCATGTCTTTCCATGCGTTACAAAGTTGGTGCAGTCTTCCTCTTCGCTATCCTCTAGCACACCAGCTAAGTGTTGTTCATTGCCATGAATGAACCCCCCGCTATGGAAGCTGAGTTGCATATCTTCAGATCTAGCAGTTGATGAGCCTTTTTGGAACCCCAAACCGGTTCTGCCTTAGTTGTCGGAGACCTCTACCATGCGCCCCCACTGATCAACAGTTCCTTCTTCAACAATCTTCTGAGCATCTTTCAACGAGGACATAGGTGCCCCAACTCTCTTCTCAGCAACAATAGATAAGGCTTGGAACAGAGTTCCAACCTCATCCTCAACTTCTACATACGAGAAAGATGACAGATGGCTAACCAACAGCGCCTTCTCTCCTCCAACAATCACAAGCTTGCCATTCTTGACAAATTTCAATTTCTGATGCAGAGTGGAGGTAACAACTCCTGCCTCATGAATCCATGGACTTCCCAATAAACAGCTGTAGGCCGGGTGGATATCCATTACTTGAAAAGTAATCTGAAAATCACTCGGACCTATCTTGACTAGAAGGTCCACTTCACCAATTACTGTTTTACGTGAACCATCAAAGGCTTTAACGATTACCCCACTATACCTCATAGGCGCTCCTTGGTAAGATAGCTTTGACAAAGTTGACTTCGGGGAAGCACATTCAGTGACGAACCGGTGTCAACAAGCACATTTGACAAAGCATCTTCCTTACAGTTTATTGAAATATGCAAAGCTAGGTTATGATTTCTTCCCTCTTCAGGGAGTTCTTCATCGCAGAAGCTCAAATTATTGCATGAAGTGATGTTAGCCACGATGTGATCAAACTAATCTACAGTAACATCATGCTCTACGTATGCTTGTTCAAGAACTCTTTGTAGTGCTTCTCTGTGCGCTTCGAAGTTCATCAGCAGAGACAACACTGAGATTTTTGAGGGAGTCTGGAGCAGCTGCTCAACCACATTAAATTCACTCCTTTTTATTAATCGGAGTACCTCATCATCATCATTGGCTTTCAAGTTGTTGGATTCACCAGACATATCTTTTGAACAACCAACCGGGTCTATATTAGGCACTTCCGCCTTCTTACCAACAATTATTTCCTCTTTGCTTTCTAGGAACACCGACCCAAACACTCGACCACTGCGGGTCACCTTCGTTACATCAGCAATGCTCACCACTGAACTAGTCGTAGGTAACGGGACCTCTTGACCATTCTTTATCATTGTAGCATTGCAATGGTACGATACAGCCTTATCAGATGAATACAGGACTGGGCCCACTAACCGTATTACCAACGACGATACTGATCTTTGACTAACATTCTTATTATTGCTGCTATCATATTGAATTACCAACCGCTCTTGTTGTTTGAAAACGGGCACTATGTCATTGACGTCGTCATCTACATGACGAGATTTAACAATTTGGATCATGCCTTCATCCATGAGACGTTGGATGTCCCTTTTCACTACATCACACCCTCTTGGGTTCACACTACAAACAACACAACCATCATGGTCATGATCACAGTTACTCACCATACAGATATCCTTATGCATCTGCACCAAGGATCTTCGGATAAACCGGACGTCAAAAACTTTGAATTCTCCAGGACAACCGTCCATCATATTCACTAAAGAGTTCCCATGAGCGGGCAAATGGTTTGCTTTCACATTTGGCGTGCGGTCCTCAAAGGATACCATACCACTCTTCATAAGCTTTTCAACCTCATACTTCAATGGATAACATTTTTCAATATCGTGTCCGGGTGCTCCTTGATGAAAAGCACAACGGAGCTCAGGTTTATACCACCAGGGAAGTGGTTCTGGGATCTGCTGTGGGTTCCTCGGTTGAATCAAGTTCTTGAGAACTAGTGAGGGATACAACTTTGCATATGACATAGGAATCAGGTCAAAAGAGACCTTCTTCCTCTCAAAGTTCTGCTGATGATGATTATTGTTGGTATTGTTGTTGTTGTAGGTGTTCGTTCTTTGTTGCGGTTGTTGTTGTGGGCGTGGATGTTGTTGTTATTGTTGAATTGGTGTTGCTTGTTGATTGGAAAATCCCGGAATTACTGATAACACTTGATGATGATGATGTTGATGGGGTGGTGGATTTCTTCGGATCTGAGGCCTCCTCTTCCTCCCACTGATTACTGCGTTGGTTTCACTATCCTTCTTCTTACCAAAGTTGCTACCATATATCTTGCTCGTTGACGCCTCATCTCTTGACAACTGTCGCTCACAAACTCCTTCCTCAAGTATCATTCCCATATTTACCATTTCGGTAAAATCACTGGGGGCGCTAGCGATCATGCGTTCATAATAAAATGAACTCAGGGTTTTCAAGAAGATTTATGTCATCTCTTTCTCCTCCAAAGGAGGAGTGATCTGGGCAGCCAACTCCCTCCACCTTTGCATGTACTCTTTAAATGTCTCTTTGTCTTTCTAAGACATAGACCTCAGCTGGTCTCTATCCGGCGCCATGTCCACATTATACTTGTATTTCTTCACAAAAGCCTCTCCCAAGTCGTTGAAAATGAGAATGCTTGCATTATCCAACCCCATGTACCAACGGAGTGCAACACCGGCCAAACTATCTTGGAAGTAGTGAATAAGCAATTGATCATTATCTGTCTGAGTTGACATCTTGCGAGCATACATCACAAGATGACTGAGCAGACAAGAGTTCCCCTTGTATTTTTCAAAGTCAGGCACTTAGAACTTCACCGGGATTTTTACATTGGGCACCAAACACAACTCGACAGCACTATTCCAAAACATATCTTTACCTCTCAGCGTCTTCATTTCCTTGCGCAACTCAAGAAACTGATCTTTCATCTCGTCCATCTTCTCATAAACATCTGGACCCTCAGACGGCTCAGAATGATAGGTGGTATCCTCTACGCGAGGCAAAGTGTGCACAACGGGAGGTGGCACGGACATGACTGGGCTAGATGCCGGCATGAAAGAAAAGGTAGGCGCAAAGCCTTTGGGCATAAAGTTGGGCGGCATTCCTCACGAGAATCCGGCATGCATATTCAGCGTGAAGTAGGCGGTAGCAGTAGGCATGGTAGAGGTAACCACTTATGAAGTAACAGTCCTCGCGGGAGGAGTTGCAGGCGTTGGAGAAGCTTGATTCTGAGCAGCAAGAACTGACTCCATCATGGCAGTCAGGCAGGCGATCTCGTCCTTCAGCTCTCTGTTCTCTTGCTCCAAATGTTCCATGATTTTATGATGATTGGCTCGGGTGTTGTACCGGTGAGTTAGCTTGGCTAAAGCACAGAAGAAATACCAATCAGACATCTAGCGAAAACCTGCTTATGCAAATGATGCATGAAATGCAATGCTTGATTATTTTTATTTTTGTTTTCAAGGAACTTACTATATCATTTGCAAATATATATTTAAATGGCAATTGCAACAATTTGATATGACCAAAAATCTCTTTTTATTTATAAAATTTGGAAGGATTACACTGAGTACAATTTCAGAAACCAAAAAATAAAAAATACAAGAGAAAAGGAGACTAGTCATCCTAAGGATCCCTAACATCGTTAGAAGATCTGGCTGTAGGCGCGTACTTCCTTCGAATGCGAGGGATCTCGGTCTCAAAAGAAGCCTTCATCTAAGTTTTCTCGAGGACAAGCTGATCAACAATCTTCTTCCAAGCAACAGAAGGATGAGGCATGCTAGAAGATGAAACCTCTGGCTCTCTCTGTCTCTTTGTCACTCGGTCTTCAAGTAGCTCAATAAGTGCATCTTTGTCCTTAGACTCCAACTGCAACTCTTCATGCTTCTTTCTCAAAGCATGGAAACACTCTTCCCACATATCCTTCTCTTGCTTCATCTTGGCGAGTGCGTCTTCCAACTCCTCTACATCTTGGTTAGGGAGAGTTAATGGCATAACCACAACCATAGACATAGGTATTTCACAAGGATAAGGCATCTTCAACTCCATATCTCTCTTCTTCACCCAAAGAGTGTAAGCTTCCAAAGCTACACAATTGCACGGACCAAGCTCGGATCTTTCTTTCCTATGCACATTATGCCAAGCATGCACAATCTTCTGCTTCAAATGTTGGGAATCTTTACCCTCTTGATAGAAAAGACCTTCTAACAACATGTTATTAGGTTTGTCTCTCAAGGGGAACCCAAGTTGACGATGAGTCAAAGCAGGGTTGTAGTTAATTCCTCCTTGTGTACCAATGAGAGACACATTAGAGAATTCACCACAACTATCAATAATCTCCAAACTTCTCAAGGACGGATCATACCAAACTATATCATCATTATTGAGAGACATAAGTCTTTGAGACCACCTTAGACATTGTTTGTTCTCCACAAAAGCAGACGTCTGAGGCAAGTGCGAAATAAACCACTTGTACAGAAGAGGAATGCAACAGACAATAGTTCCACCACCCTTAGAATTCCTTAGATGCAAAGAGAAATACATATCACCCAATAAAGTAGGCACATGATTCCCAATCAAGAAAAGTCTAATGGCGTTAACATCAACAAAACCGTCAATGTTAGGGAACAAAGCTAATCCATAGATGAGCAACACAAAGACAACTTCAAAAGCAGTAACTTCCTTGACGAGGAAAACATATGGCAGCCCAAATAACCCTCCTTTGTTCACCCAATGAGCCTCTATCTCAGACTTCTTCAAGTGAAGAGCTTCAGCAATAATACCAGATCAGGGAATCTCCTCCAATCCACTAAAAGGCACTCTATTAGAAACATGTATCCCCAAAAGATGAGAATACTCCTCCAAGGTAGGCACAAGCTGAAAATCTGGGAAAGTGAAACAATGGTAGAGAGGATCATAGAACTGCACTAGCACACTCAAAAGTCCTTCAACCACATCAGCAGACAAGATGGACAAAAGCTTCCCATGACGTTGTTTGAAGTCCAAGGGATCTAATACAAAAGATGATAGCTTCCTTAACTCTTTCAAGTCGGGACATCTGAAACTGTACTTCTTAGTGTTCCTTCGTCCACAATCCATGGTCTGAAAATATTTGCAAATGATACCTTAGTTCCTTGAAATTTTCGTGTGATAAATGTTATGATGCACATGAATGCATGAATACAACAATCACAAATAAGGGATCACACACAAGGAAAACAAAGGTCAAGGGATGAATCAAGTCATTGCCAAGATCAATCATCCATTTTGGTGGATTATGGTTTACACCTTATCAACACCCAAGTTCCATTGATATTGACAAGACTTGATTGGATCAACCAAGAATCAAGGGTTTGTTGCAAGTCACGAGCATGGAGTCTGGGTAAGAACCATCCCAAAGGAGTGAACTAAGGATAAAAACCTGTAGATCATGTTCTAAAAAGTTCCTAGAGTCTTAATTCCATCTATCGGATATTATAGGTTAAGATGACTGACTCATCGACCTATAATATTCTCAAGAGAAACTCGTCTGAGTGTAGTATCGCGTAACAACTGTTATCAAGTCTACACTTGAACAGTTTCCACACTACGTCCTAAATAGGCCAAGATGGGTTAGATGTTCTAAGGCCCTCAGCTTCTCAGACCCAATTAGAAATAGTAATGCCTAACCACAAATACTTGTGTGACATTTCCAATCCAAAGGAGTCTTCACTGAGCAGATGGATCTCAAGACAACTTGTTAAGGACTACTCCACACAAGTCGAACATGACTATACCATCCTCCTATCTTAATTGCACTCAAGTTCGGGTTAGAACTTATCTCACCACTCAGAGATCACCATGCACAATAAGCAGATTATATCATACATACATATATACAAACATCATATATATACAAATATATTCACTCAGAAAGTAGGCTAAACCCACTGGAGACTACTCCCCAGCAGAGTCGCCAGTTAATTTCTATAGCGGGAAATTCATGATCATCGAGCTACAGATAAGCTAGAGATCAAATAACAAGAGTCGCCTCCGCGCTTTTATTGTTTCCAAGGGAAAAGGGAAAAAGTACGAACAAAACCCAAAAGTAAGAAGTTTTCAAATCAAAACTAATAAAAAGTCAGAGATCACAGGTAAGGGGGTTGGTTACACAGAGGGAAGGTGTTAGCACCCAAAGTGTCCTAAGTACTCCTAGGGAGCCCTTTTTGTATGCATATGTATTTCGTACAAAGTGATGTTTACAAACAAATAGAATGGGGGGATGAGAAAAGAATTTATTAATTATATTTTTGTGTGTTTGACAAGTCCTTCGGACTTGTGCCTACGTACCAACATAAAAATGAGGGATAAAAACCTCGTAGTTCGTGATACAAATTTCAAAGTGGATGCATTGCTTTTAAAAAAAATTAAGTTTGAAAGGCACAAAGGCCTAAAATGGTTTGAATGAGTTAGTTCTTTTTGGCTTTTCTGAAAGTTTAAGTCAAGTATAGTTAAGTTTATTTACAATTTTGATTTAAGAAAAGAAGTTTGAAAATGCAATGGCATAAGGCCAAAGTTTCTATTATTTTGCAAAGTGGTCAAAGTTTAGAACAAAAATAGTTCACACGAAGAAGATTTTGAAAAAAAATGGAGGGAGATATTTTGAAATTAAAGAAATGGGGAGAAGATGAAGAGACTATCATATGTACAAAATTAAAAGTTTAGAGTTGAAAAGATCTGACAAAATGGGTAGCAATCCAATAGACAAGAATGCCAATAGAAACCCAGAATTCCCTTGGACTTTTTAGAATCAAGTAACACATAAATGCACAATTATATTATCTTGAAGAGCAAGGCATCAAATAAATATGGCCTCATCCAAGCTTATCCATTCCATGTTCTTCTTCAAAAATAGCCCATGCAACAGATGAATTCCACAAGTCACAGGTTCAAAATAACGGCTTCACAATGATCATGTTGCAGATGAACTTAGAGATGTCTTCAAAGATGCATCAGATGAAGTTTAAAATTGCAAGCACTTGATTTCTCAGCAAGTTGGCATTGGCCAAGTCCTTTAGCTTAGGAAGGTTGCCTAGATTCTAAGTCCATTTGTCCAAGATCAAGCCAACAATCCACTCAAAAGTTTTTTAGGGTTTTTTGTTGTTATTATGTACATTGATGGTCAAAGACCAAACAAACAAGCAAAGTATACACAAACAAAATATATCACACAATATGGTCCAAGTGGACAAAGAGAAAATTGCATTAACATAAACAATTAGAATGATATGAACAATGGCAAATGAAATAGAGTGCTGAAAATAAATTGCATTAAAGTAAAAGCTTGAAATTAAAAGTTGGTAGTTAATTGGTTAGGAGTTAGTGTTGTTTTGATTTTGCTTTTCATTTAAAGGCATTCTTTGGAGAATATTCAACCCATTTATGACAAGCATGGATCCTTGTGCCAAAACATCTTCCAATGGAAGGAAAGAAGGCCAAGTTTCCACACAATACCATGAAAGAGGGGAGACTTACAATCTCACTAACTAGAATACTTATGCCTTTCATGTCACAAATTTAACGCTATGTTAAGCAATCGTAATTGGACTTATGTAGAAGTCACAACTATTTGAGGTCGGGCGATAGAATTTTGGTGTTAATGCATGTTAGAGACATAGTATAATGGACTATGATCATGAAACATACCACACACACAAAAAAAAGAATATGCAAAAGGTGTAGCCTAATCTCATCCATACTCATGTCAATTTTTCAATCAACTAGCATCAGGACTTTGAGATGTCATAGGCCAAATGGAATGAATGAATGAAGAAAGGGAATAAGATGAAGTGGGAGGGGAATGGATCAAAACACAAATTGGTCAAAGGAGGACTTTTAGCAAATTAATATCATCCATTCATTTTGGGAGATGGAATGTACATTCCATCAATCCCCTAAATCCAATGATATTAATTTGACAAAGTCAAATCAACCTTGACCAAGGCCCAAAAATAAGAGTTAAACATAAACAAGTCATCACAATTAGTCAACAAATTAATTTGGCATTTATTCAAATTAAAAATACTAAAATAGTGCATTTAAATTAAATATGGTTTATCCAATTCCTAAAATCTCATCAAAACACCAAAGAAATGGCCATGAGATTTATCATAGGTCAAACAAGGTCAAAGGACCTTGGAGAAAAAATTTCATAATTTTTGGATATTTAAAAATATTTTTAAACAATTTAAAACAAATGCAAAATCAATTAATTTATGAAAAATATTAATAATGATCCAAAAATAATTTTAATTCTCAATATGGAAGAGAAAAATATTTGAATTTTTTTGGTGAAAGTCCCATATTTTTTGGATCAATATTGAATTTAATATGAATTATTGAAAATAAAGCAAATAAAATGAAAATTAAAATATAAAAAAAAACGTGGACCACTTGATCTCCCTCATTAGTTGAGGCAGATCAAGTGGTCAAGAACGCGTTATCCACGCTGGTCACTAGTCTGCACGTGGCAACATTGGTAATTCAAATGCACGCTCTAGATTAAAACAATTCAAATCAATCCAAAGGCTCAGAACCAAGCCAGCACATCACCGGCGTCCAAAGGCCGGTCGTCTTCTCCGGCGACCCTAGTCGGACTGATTCACTCATCACCATTAAAAAAATGAAAAAGGAGGACTTGATCTGAAAGAAAAAATGGCGTAGAGCACGAGTCTGACCTCAATTCACTCTAACTCCAAGTATATTGAGAGATACATGGAGTTGAAATGTGAGGTATATGAACTGAGTTGCTTCGATTTGGCCTCAAAGCAACTCAATCTTCTTGCCTACATTGGTAGGACTTTAGACAACCAAAGAATCAATAGAATTGAGCAAGAATTTGAGAGAATCGAAGAGTTCAAAATTTCTGGAAAATACCTTCAATGGAGGTCTGGATTCAATTGATCTTGATCTCGCTTGTGCTTGGTCTCACTCCACTTGCTTGCAGAAGAAGGATTGGATACTTAAAAGGCTATGGATTCCTGGAGATTTGAATTTCAAAATAGTGGAAATTCAACCTCAAATTCAAATGAATTTGTCAGGTTTATCCTTTGCAAAGTGAGGGTTTGAGATGGGGGATCAAAGCTGGCGCGAATGTGTGTCCAATTCTGAGCAATTTGAGCTCTATTTATAGCCAATTCAGTTGATATTTGCACACTTGAAATGGATTTCCAAAATTAGCAATGTGTGATGCATGAGTGCATGGGCGTGTGCAGGCCCATGAAATCATTCTATCTGATCCATAATTGAGTGTAAGCAATGCTGAAGTCATGTTGGAATGCTAGGCAATTGTGTATGGATGTTTGAAGTTTGATCCTTCCCAAGTGATGCCACCATGTTCATGCCATGCGCAGCCTATGCATTCCTTGTCCAAAATGAATGAATTTGAGCTCTTTGGAAAGGTGATATCAAGAGGAACAACTTTCATGTTCAACACTTTTTCATTTGGAGCTTGGAACTTGGAGAAATTTGAGGTGGAAGTTTGGAAATTTTTGACATATCAAAATTTTTCTAAGTGTCAAGTCATATGTCTCAATATTCCACCTTGCTTAACTTTTTACATGAGCTTCAAATAAGAAAAGTGTCTTCATCAAAGTTGTAGCTCTCTAAAATACCATCAAAATGGTCACCAATTTCATGTCATTTGGATTTTAAATGATAGAATTATGCATTTTTGAAGTTTTGAAAAATCACTTGATCAATGGTATAAGTCAAAAGTGACCTATAATGTAACCTCATATCACATGCTCAAAAAAGTTGAATCAGCTCCCACTACAAACATAAAAGTTGAAGTAGACAAATTAAATTTGATTGTGCAACTTGGAAATTTTTCATCTCATAAAAATTGAGCAAGTTATGGCCTTGGGAAGTTGACTTTCAAATTAGGGTTTAGACAAAATGACCTATAATGTTTCAACATAGAAAATGATTTTCCATGCAAAACTAGCTCTAGGTCTCAAAATGAAAGTTGTTTGGAATGGAATTTAGAGTAATTTTTCTCTTGGAGTCATTTTCATATGGTGAAAATTGTAGGAGATAGGGTCTAGGGAGACCCAGTTTTGATAAGATGAATCCATCTGGCCAACCACCATCATCCAACTTGCTAACTTCCAATTCTATTGACTTTCTTGGCTCATGGTAGATCATATATGCATGAGATGATGAATTTTGAACTGTCCCTTGAGAAATTTGATCAATTGGTGAGATAGCTTGTTGGAGAAGTTACTCAAGATACCCTGTCAAACTAAGGTTTCCAAGGCAAATCACCCTCAAACTCTTGAAGCAAAACTTGATCAATATAACATGTAGAGGACATTGGGACTCATATATGATGCTCATAATCTTTATTGAATCAATTATTGGTTGTTCTCTTTGTTCATGAGGGTCTCAATCCCTAGATGTGAACTTGATGAATCAATGGAATCATGCCCTTCCTACAAAAGAGTTAGACAAATGCAAAGACATATTTTTGGTATTTTGGTTAGTGAAATGATAAAATATATGTATGATACAATGACAAAGTGCTTGGTGATCTCTCCTAAAACAAACCCAATGAAGAAGGGGTGGGAGGATGCCAAGATATGATCCCAGTGCTAATGCTTATGATGGAATTGCATGAGGGATCTTAGGGTCAAAATTGGGGTCTTACAAGAAGCAATTGATGGGCTTCATCAAAGAGTTGGGTTACCCTGTGGGCGTTGCTCCTCGAGATGAATCTTCATGGAAGCTCCTAAAACGACTTACCGAAACCCGCATACTGATGGATGCCCGTACCAAAGAGGATATGAAGGTCATTTTTGGTAAGTTCGAATGCACTTGGATTCTTTGTTGTCAACTCAGTTATTTATGATATGCTCACTTTGGTAATAAATAACAGTCGTTTCAACTGCTTCAAGGCTAGTCGGTGGTTCCACACACCCATAATCCTCTGGGATCGTGAGTATTTTAAATGATCCCTAACGACTATTGTATGCATGGGATCATCCGAGTTTTTCATAATTCATGAGTATAGGCCTTCGCCCTTTTGAGAGAACACTGATTGTCTCCCTCGGAGGATGACTATTCTTATTTGGCCTGCCGATATGGGTGTTCTTTTTGAAGAATAAGCGTCAACTTTGGTGTGTTATACTCGACATATTTCTGCTTCTCTGGCCATTGGTGAGGCTAGCCGCTAGGGCGCCTTCCTATCAGACCAACACCACAAGGAGAAGTAGGGGCTAAAGGAAAATATTTGTATCTTTATGCTCCAACGGGATACATATATGCAAGAAATATATAAGGTTATTACTTATCTTACGGTGTTAAATGATGTTTTACGCGCCCTTTATCTTTCTGGTTCTCTAGTCGACCATGTAACTCTTTTGGTGAGGGGTGCTGCGAGGAAGGATAAATATTTGGCTTTCATTTAGGACACTCTGGCGTCTACGAAGATGTCTCTTTATGTAGTTCTAAGATATCTAGAAGCTCCACGTCTTGAAAATTCATTTTTGGCTCAAAGTTTAACTGAGTGTTCCACTGCTAGCCTCGTGACTGTTTCAGAGTCCTTTGAGAATGCCTTGTAGTAAGTGGAGCACTTTCACCAGCCTTTGTGTATTTTGAGGGAGCAGACTCAGTCGGACCAGATGCTCAAATATGTGAAGGTCATCTATGTAGCACCCCATTTTTCATATTTAATTAATCTGTGCTATTTAATTAAAGTTGTGATGTGTTGTGTGAATTATTTTATAAAATCCAGAGATAGTTGATAACAGAACAGGTCGGTCCATTTGGACTGATTTTGTGACGTTAATTGTTCCCTAGTATATGACGAGTGTATGATCAATGTAAATACAATGTTTCTTATGATGATTGTTTACTGGTGCGTAGAGAAGTAATTGGAAGAGATGATCGTGCAATTGCTGATGCTTTGGAGGTTATGGCTTATGTGATGGGTCAGGAAAATCAGGCATTGTAGAATCATAATGGGATAGATGACGAGTTCAGAGAGCTGTGAAAGTTCTAGAGGAACAATCCACCGACTTTTAAGGGAAGTACAACCTAGAAGGTGTTATGGTTTGGTTGCAAGAGATTGAGAATATCTTTAGAGTGATGGATTGTTCAGACACACGAAAGGTCCTGTTTGGTACTCATATATTAGCTGAGGAAGCAAAGTATTTGTGGGACAACACTTATCGGAGGCTTGAAGCTTCAGATACTAAGATCACTTGGGAGAATTTCAAGACTGTGTTCCTTGAGAAGTATTTTCCTGCTGATGTTCGTAGCAAGAAGGAGATCGAGTTCCTTGAGCTGAAATAAGGAAACATGACTCTTGTTGATAATGCCATAAAGTTTAAGGAGTTGTCTAGGTTCTTCCTGCATTACAATAGGGTAGGAGTTAAGGGTTCTAAGTGTATCAGTTTGAGAGTGGCTTGCATCCTGAGATCAAGTAATTCATTAGGTATCAGGAGATCCATCAGTTTTATGTGTTGGTTAATAAGTGTAGGATCTATGACGAGGATAGTCGTGCTAGATTTGCTCACTATAAGAGCATTAGTGAGAAGAGGAGTGGAAGTCAAAACCGTGAAAAACCTTATGGGGATCCAGCTGATAAATGGAAGTGGAAGGCTTCAGGTGGGAAAGAGACATGTGGGGAGGAAATTTTGTTCCTTTGAAATGTTTCAAGTGTGGTAAAATAGGTTATCCTGTAAATGAGTCCAGAGGTGCATACACGATATGTTTCAAGTACAATAAGCCAGGAATTTGTGCTACTAAACTCCAGCTAATGGTTTAGTGACTACCTCATTGTTTTTTTAATTTTTTCCTTTTACTATTTATGTAAGGACTTTGGTACGGACATAGTATGCTTATTATTAAGTTAGCTTGATGTTACCCTGGGAATGAACTGGTAGGAGTTCAACCATGTCCATGTCAACTATTTCGACAAGTCCGTGATGTTTCCAGAGTTTGAAGGAGGTGTGGATATGATGTTTTTGTTTGCTAAGAAAGTGGAGGAGTCCTTGAAGGATGGTAGCATGGGATTGTGTGTTGATTATTGCCATATAAATAAGGTTACTATAAAGAATAAGTATCTTCTTCAGAGAATTGATGATTTTATGGATCACTTAGTTGGTGCTTGCGTGTTCAGTAAGATTGATTTACAATCAAATTATCATCATATTCGTGTGAAGTCGAAAGATATTTTGAAGACTGTGTTTAGGAGTCGATATGGTCACTATGAGTATTCAATGATGTCGTTTAGTGTGTCCAATGTGCCAGGTGTATTCTTGGAGTATATGAATAGTATATTCCATCCGTACTTAGATCAGTTTGTGGTTGTGTTCATTGACGATATTTTGGTGTATTCTAATATAGATGAAGAGCATGTAGAACATTTGCGGGTTGTGCTACAAACTTTACAAGAGAAGAAGTTGTATGTAAAGTTGTCCAAGTATGAATTTTGGTTGCGTGAAGTGAGTTTCCTTGGCCATGTAGTTTTTAGTTGTGGTATATCAGTTGATCTGTCGAAGGTTGACATTGTCTTGCAGTGGGAGACTCTGAAGTCAGTTACATAAATCAGAAGTTTTTGGGTTTGGCTGGTTACTATAAGAGGTTTATAAAAAGGCTTTTCAAAATTAGTTATGCCTTTGACTCAGCTGACTCGGAAAGTTCATGCTTATGTGTGGGAGTTCAATGTGAAAAGAGTTTCAAGAAATCAAGAGGAAGTTGTCGTCTGCACCAATTTTGATTTTGAAAAGTCCTATTAAATCATTTGTGTTTTATTGTGATGCTTCAAATATGGGTTTAGGTGGTGTGCTTATGCAGAATGGTCAGGTTGTGGCTTATGCTTCGAGACAACTGAAAGTTCATGAAAGGAATTACCCTACCCATGATTTAGTTGGCAATTGTGGTGTTTGTGCTTAAAGTTTGGAGACATTATTTGTTTGGCTCTAGATTTAAAGTGTTAAGCGATCATAAGAGTTTGAGGCATTTGTTTGATCAGAAGGAACTGAATATGAGGCAAAGGACATGGCTTGAATTTCTGAAGGATTATGATTTTGGTTTGAGTTACCATACTCATATAGCCAATGGTATAACATATGCTTTGAGTAGGGAGCCCTTTCATGTGTCAACATTGATGGTTTGAGAATTGGATATTATTGAACAATTTTGAGATCTTAGTTTGGTGTGCGAGATGACTCCTATCAGTGTGAAGTTGGGTATGTTGAAACTGACTAGTGGTATTCTTGAAAAGATCAGAGAAAGTCAGAAAGTTGACTTGGGTTTGATTGACCGGTTGGTATTAATCAATCAAGGTAAAGAGGTGGATTTCAAAATTTATGTGAATAAAATTATGAGGTTTTGCGATAGGGTTTGTGTTCTAGATGTGCCAAAGCTTAAGAAGAGTATTCTTGAGGAAGGTCATAGGAGTGGTTTGAGTATTCATTCCGGTGCTACTAAGATGTACCAAGATCTTAAGAAGATGTTTTGGTGGCCAGGTATGAAGAAGGATATTGTTGAGTTTGTTTATTCTTGTTTGACTTGTCATAAGTCGAAGATTGAGCATCAGAAGCCGTTAATATTGATGCAACCGTTGAGTATTCCTGAGTGCAAGTTGGACATCATTTCTATGGATTTGGTGATAAGTTGTCCGAAGACATCTAAATAAAGTGATATGATTTGGTCTTTGGTGATCCGATAAAGATCATTTATCCATTGCAGAAGCTAGATGAGGTGTATATCAAGAAGATTGTCAGTTTTCATGGTATTCCTTTGAGTATTGTTTCAGATAGAGATTTGAGGTTCACTCTGAGGTTCTAGAGAATTTGTAGGAAGCCTTGGGAACTAAGTCGTAGTTTAGTTCTATTTATCATCCGCAGACAGACGGTCATACATAAAGGACTATCCAATCTTTGGAGGATGTGTTGAGAGCTTGCGTGTTGGAGCAATGGATAATTAGGATAGTTACTTTCTATTGATCGATTTTACTTAAAATAACAAATTCACTTGATTGTCGGAATGGCGTAGTTTGAGTCTTTGTATGGTAGAAGGTGTATGACACCTTTGTGTTGGTATGAATCTGGAGAAAGTGTTATGATTGGGCTAGAGATTCTTTAGCAAACGACTGAGAAGATTAAGGTGATCCAGGAGAAGATGAAAGCTTCACATATATGACATAAAAGTTATAATGATAAGAGGTGGAAAGCACTTGAGTTCCAAGAGAGAGACTATGTGTTCTTGAGAGTCACTCCAATGACTGGTGTTGGTAGTGCGTTGAAATCTCTAAAGCTCACATCGTATTTCATTGGTCCTTACCAGATTTTGAAGCGAGTAGGAGGAATGGCCTACAGAGTTGCGTTACCACCATCTCTTTTGAATCTTCGCATTTTGTTTCATTTGTCTCAACTTCAAAAGTATGTTCCAGATCCGTCACATGTGATTCAAATAGATGATGTGTAAGTTAGAGAGAAATTGATTGTGGAGGCATCACCATTTTGAATCGAGGATCGAGGGGTGAAACAATTGAGAGGTAAAGAGATCGTCTTGGTGAAAGTTGTTTGGGGAGGACCTACTAGAGGAATCATGACATGGGAGTTGGAGAGTCGAATGAGATATTCTTATTTCTAGTTGTTTATTTTTAGGTCATTTTCGAGGGCGAAAATCCTATAAGTGAGAGAGAGTTGTAACACCCCATTTTTCGTATTTAATTAATATGTGTTATTTTAATTAAATTTGTGAAGTATTGTGTGAATCATTTTATTAACTGTTGAGTTGGGGAAATATGATGTTACAGTCTCCCTTCGAGACTAACAACCTTATTTTTTGCAACAACGTACGTAGTAAAGTATAACTGAAATTGAATATATATGTTTTTTTTACCTGTTTAAGGTATATGTGTTTGATCCCGAGTACATTAATTTGGGATCCTTATGAACTTGTTTGGTTTTCCCTAGAAGTTTATTAGACGTCTCTAGGTCATGCCTGACCAAGGGTCGGTACCCCTCCCCCTCAGGTGAAAACCTAGTCCGAGATCGACGTGCGGCCAACCTACTGCAGCCTATGGATTGGACGGCTGCCAGAGGGGGTTGGGCATTATTTATGTTTTAGTGGTTTTACCACTTGTTACGTCTATACTTTGCATTGTGAGGTTTTGATTGTTGAGGTTGCACGTGCGCGACATTTGCGACAACACCCCTAAATCTTTATGTTGGGATTCAATCCTTCTGGTCGTACCTCAGACTCGTTGTTACCTTACACAACCCTGAAGAAAATTGATATTTCAGAATTTGCAATTTCTTCGTTAACAATTAGGATTTTTTTTGTTCCTTTTAGATTGGATGCATTATGCAAAACAACATGGAGTGTACAATATGTTTTTGGGAAGGAAGGCACATATGGGAGCTAATGTTCCAACACGTGCACAACATCTGGCCCTTGTCAGCATGCCACAATGGATGTGGTTATGAGAGTATTTTTTTATTGTGATTCAATCAAATTTATTGCTTTCTTTTAATAATGCATTGAATTATATTTGTTTGGCTGATTAAAAAGATCAAATCAAATCAGCTAGAGATTTGAATTTGAATTCAAAATAATCAAATCTTTTTGGAGGTTGTTGAAAAATAAATAAAAACTAAATCCTCTACAAATCTGGACGAGATTATATCTTTTGGCCATTGAAGAAAAGACCAGAAAATTATATTGCTATATAAGGAGACTCAAACCTAATGTTTGAAGTTTGCAAGTATTGAAGATTCATGTGTTAAGGTTTATACTCTGAGTCTATGTTTTGGTTGTTGTTTGTGCATCACTCTAGCGCCTTCATTTATATATAAAGGCGTAGATTTTGGTTTGTTAGTTAAGTTGTAACTCAATATTCAATACTTTGATTATTATAGTGATTGCTATGATTAGTGATTGAGAGAAAGTGATAAGGGTTATCATATTTAGGGGGAGTCCTAAATAGAAATACATTGGTAAAATTAAGAAGAGGGGAATTGAACATGTGGTTGTTCATATAAGATACTTTGTACTAGTTCTATTGAAGAGTGAATTTCCTTTCTTGGGTTGGAAGCCCCACATACGTAGGTGTTATTTGCACTGGACTGGGTTAACAATCTTTTATGTTATTTTATTGCTTTATGATTTATCATCTTATTTTATATTATCTATCAATTCTAGTTTAAGATGTTGAACATATTGTCTTAAGCATATGGTCCAACATTTGTCCCCTTAAGAACAAAATTTCGATTGGCAACAAAGCAGGCACCCAATTCTGTTTTGATGTGTTCCAGAGTTCTTATTTTGTTCAAGATGGAGAGTTTCAAAGGAGGGGAATTCATCAACCAAAGATTCTTAATGATATTAAGAATCCTCTAAAGAATAGAGTTGAAGAAAATTATGAAGATTGTGAAGACCAAGAAGATTATGATACTGAAGAAAATCTCAGACTTGCTAAGATATTTAGCAAAGTCATGTGAAAAATAGATATGAGATCTAGGAATAATGTCTCTAAAAAATTTCAAGACAATCAACAACACAATTCCAAGAGGTATAAATTTCAGCGTAAAGGAATATGTGGTGTAAATCTCAATTGGATCCAATGTCTTAAATGCAAAAAATTTGGACATATTCAAGATGAATGCTCAAGTTTTCCAAAGAAACAAAGAAGAATATACAATGTCACAAATGTTGAGGAAGGTGAATCTAATCAAGCAAACAATGTTGTGACCTTCAAAGACATGAAATATGTTATACATACATGTCATCTATCAAATTCTAAGAATATATTTATTACACCAACTCAGAAAATGGAATACATAATGTCAAGTAACATGTCTTAACATCCTGTTACACATAATTACCACTCCAATAATTTTGTCTCTTCCATTCCAATGTACTATTGTAAATTGTATGGCAGCTAACTATATCATCAGAATATGTATTCCTAGTGGAATGAGAAGTCTCAAAGGCATCGTCATAAATATTGGCGTGGAAAGCCTAATATTCTTGTACATATTGCTTGTACCTCCTACAAGGTATTTTCTAGTGAAGATTGTTATTTTGATAGTAGTTGCAATATAAATTTGATAGGAGGAAGAAACTATGTTACTCTTGGTGATTTTACTCCAAGATAGAAATATATTGAGAGGAAGATGACTAGTGTCTGCATTATGATGCAAAATGTTGAAGAACATGTTCCAGACATCATGGATGACATTTTAGATACTGAAACTAAGATATGACACAAAAATCTTGGGAGTAAAAAGAAATTTGTTCCAGATAAATATGTCATATGTGTGTCTGATCTCAAAATTGAAGAAGGTAAACTTTATGACATGTGTCAAGTTGGGAAGCAAACCGAGATGTCCTATAAGATGCTTCAACATCTTACTTGTGTTTCTGAATTACCACTTATGGATTTTATGAGACTCATGCGAGGATTTGTCATTGAAGAAAAGGCTGATGGTCAGGCTAGAGGTCCTCCCAACATTGAACAACCAATTATGGTTTAGAATAAGAAGTTAAAGAAGATTAGTAATTATGGCATAATTCTTCCTATTGGGGTTCCTCTTAGTGTGTTGAATTTCAATTATAAGTTGTATGTCAGGAAACATGTCCCAAACATTGTTCCCTATAATATTCCATAGTTTGATAAGTCCGATATGGTTGCTGGTGAAAATGTCCTTGATAAAGATGTGTTAGACATCCTGTCTGACGTGATGCAGATAGAGTCTCAATTTCATAAGAAGAATGATAATGTGACACTTGGAAATAATGATGTGAGTGATGATTATCATGTCCATGAAGATTTTGAGGTTGATATTATTGTAGCTCATGTTGGTGTTTTTAATAGCCATAATGAGGAAAAAATGCATCAAAAGGAAAGAAGGATCACGAAGTAGAAGATGTTGATGCATTGTATGAAGACGTGGTAAGTAATAATGATACCATATTTTTGGAGTGTTCCATTAATAGCAGGGTGTATATAGTTTTTAAAAACACACAAAGTCTATGATAGGATTCATAAAAGGGTTTGTTAATGATTTTCAAATTGAATGGGAAGATACAGAAGATGAGGTGAAGGACATTTTGCATGACATTGTGGTACATGCACTCCAGAAAATTAAGAAAATAGTTTGTGGTAAAATATTTCCACAAATGTTCCCATTGAAGGAGAAAAACGATCCAAAACGCAGCGGAATTTAACAATTTCTCCTTTAGTGATCCTTACGAATGGGCATGATCAGTGATAGAATCGTTACCTCTTGTGGTGATTGAAACCTTTGATGCAGATCTACGGAGCGATCACGAACGTTGAATGATGACAACACCTCTACTCAGTCCACACAAATGGATTCCTTCAATCTTAGTGCTAGCTACTACGAATGAAGGCTTTGAGTGTGTGTGTGTGTGTGTGTGTGTGTGCGTGTGTGTGTGTGTGTGTGTGTGTGTGTGTGTGTGTGAGTGAGTGAGAGAGAGAGAGAGAGAGAGAGAGAGAGAGAGAAGAGAGAGAGAGAGAGAGAGAGAGAGAGAAACTAAATTACAACTGCATAAATGCTTCTGCACAAGGGTTCTATTTATAAAACCACTTGTGTGGGCTACAAGCTAAAAAGCCCACTTAAGTGTATGTGGCCCATATCTTATATTATGCCAAAATCACTTAAGCGCGTGGTACCTTACCATATTCCGTATTCTACTTAAGTATATCGTACCTTACGATGTTCTACAATTCACTTAAGTGCACCGTACCTTACGGTGTTCCTTAGTTACTCTATCACTCATCAATTCGTCCTTTTGTATGTGACCCTGTAGGTTTTCGCGGCATTGGCAATTATATTAAATCACGTATTTAACATAATAAACAGTGAGCGGTATCTAGCAACACATCACTGCTACCCAAGACACGAAAATGTCATGTGATCTAACAAATCCTTTTGTGATAATACTTATGTATGCAATTACCCTTTTGCCCTTATGTCTATATTGAACACAAGGCATAGACCTTGTCATCCTTGTCAAGTTCAATATTGGGCCCATAGACATTTATCCTGTTACACAGGATGGGAAAATTCCATCTAGGTCACTCATGTCCCTCAGCATGCTTCGTGGAGTACCCATCAACTGTCTTTATGGTCATCCAGTTACGGATAATGTTTGATCAGCAATAAGGCACTCGACTCTACATCTAGGGTCCATAGTGGTTTCAGGTCGAAGGATGGTATACACCATTATCACCATGAGAATAAATTATGACACTTTGCATAACATTCTATATAGTATTCTCATAGTGGGTCAATCCAGTATAAATATTACTCTTAATATTCATACATATGTTTAAGACTTGATAACTCCTTATCCATGATCCATGAGATGCGATCATCAGTCTATATGCATAATAGTCTTAATGCTTTAATGTTATCCTACTTCACAATAAAGCTCGACTACAGATATTTTAAGAATAATGTCCTGATGTTTAATGTGATCTCATGATTAAGTCACACTCGATACATTAAACGGACTAGCTATTCTAGGAACTTTATTAAACAAACATAATAAAGAAATGCCTTTTATTATTAATAAATAATTCGATACAAGTATCAAAATTATTGACCTCTAGGGCTTACACCAACAATCTCCCACTAGCACTAGAGCCAATTAGGCATACCCCTAATGCCCATAGATCTAGTATGACCATCATGCTTCCGCTGTGCAAGAGGCTTTGTCAGTGGGTCAGCAATATTGTCAAGTGTAGGTAATCTGCATATTTTTACATCTCCTATATCTATTATCTCTCGAATGAGGTGATAACGCCTAAGTATGTGTTTGGATCGTTCGTGAGATCTATGCTCCTTAGCTTGTGCGATAGCACCATTGTCATCACAATAGAGACCAGTGGGATCCACAATGCTAGGAACTATGCCAAGTTCACTAATGAACCTTTTGATCCAAATAGATTCCTTTGCTGCACTTGAGGCAGCAATATACTCGGCCTCGGTTGTAGAATCAACAACTGTATCTTACTTTGAACTTTTCCAGCACACATCACCATCGTTTAAGCAAAACACACAACCAAATTGCGATCTGAAGCCATCCTTATCTGTCGGGAAGCTAGCACCGGTGTATCCAATTACAACAAGCTCTTCCTGACCTCCATATATCAAGAATGAGTCCTTAGTCCTTCTCAAATACTTAAGGATATTCTTGACAGCTACCCAATGAGCATCACCGGGATCAGATTAGTACCCGCTCGTTGCACTTAAAGCATACAAGACATCTGGTCGAGTACATAACATGGCATACATGATAGATCCTATTGCAGATGCATGTGGAATCTTATTCATGCGATCCCTTTCTTCCTTATTTGAAGGGGATTGTGTTTTTGATAGACACATGCCATGTTGCATAGGTATGAATCCTTTCTTGGAATCATGCATATTAAAGCGTCTCAGTACTTTGTCTATGTATGTACGGCCAATAAGTTTTTGTGATCTATCTCTATAGATCCTGATTCCTAATATATAGGCTGCTTCACCCAGGTCCTTCATAGAAAAGCATTTCCCCAACCAAGACTTTACTTGTTGTAGGGTAGGGACATCATTTCCAATGAGTAATATGTCATCTACATATAATACCAGGAAGACGATCATGCTCCCACTGACCTTCTTGTAGACAGAAGGCTCATCTTCATTCTTGATGAATCCGTATTGTTTTACAATTTCATCAAAACGAAGATTCTAGCTTCTGGAAGCTTGCTTCAATCCATAGATTGATCTTTTAAACTCACATATCTTTTGGGCTTCTTCTGGTATGTCAAATCCTTCAGGTTGTGTCATGTAGACATCCTCAAGAAGATTCCCATTAAGGAAAGCAGTTTTGGTATCCATCTGCCATATTTCATAATCATGATATGCAACGATAACAAGTAAAATACGAAAAAATTTAAGCATTGCAACTGGTGAAAAGGTTTCATCATAGTCAACCCCATGAATTTGTTTATATCCTTTTGCAACCAGTATTGCCTTATAGGTATGTACTTTACCATCCATGCCGGTCTTCTTTTTGAAGACCCACTTGCATCCTATAGGGTTAACTCCTACAGGAGGCTCTACCAAGGTCCAAACTTGGTTTGTGTACATGGAATCCATTTCAGATTTCATGGCTTCTAGCCACTTCTCAGACTCGGGACCAGTTATGGCCTCTTGGTAGGTCACAGGATCATCTTGATCCATGAGTAATACATCACCGTGATCAGTTATGAGATATTCATATCTCTCAGGTAGGTGACGTATCCTGCTTGACCTACGCTGGTCTTGTTCTACTTGAGTAGGTTGCTCTTCCATAATTACTTATGTTTCCTGCTCTAATTCCTCATAGGTGTATCAATGCTTTGTGATTCTTGAATTTCTTTAAGCTCTACTTTCCTCCCACTGATTCCTTTGGAAATAAAATCCTTTTCTAGGAAAACTCCAGTTTGAGCGACAAACACTTCGCCCTCAGAAGGATTGTAGAAGTAATACCCTCCTGTTTCTTTTGGATACCCCACAAATAAGCATTTGTCAGATTTGGGCTCAAGCTTAGTTGAAATTTATCGTTTCACATAAACTTTGCAACCCCAAATCTTCATGTAAGACATATTTGGTTTCTTACCACTCCATATCTCATATGGTGTCTTCTCAACCTTTTGGATGGAACATGGTTAAATGTGTAAGCTGCTGTCAATAGTGCAAGTCCCCAAAAGGAGTTTGGAAGATCGGCGTGACTCATCATGGATCAGACCATGTCTAACAAGGTTCGATTTCTTCTCTCAGATACACCGTTCCATTGAGGTGTTCCAGGAGGAGTAAGTTGGGATAGGATCCCACACTCTTTCAGATGGTCATCAAACTCTAGGCTTAAATACTCACCACCTCGATCTGATCGAAGAGTTTTAATATTCTTACCTATTTAGTTTTGTACTTTATTCTTGAATTCCTTGAACTTTTCAAAGGACTTTGATTTGTGTTTCATTAAATACACATACCCATATCTACTGAAATCATCAGTAAATGTGATGAAGTACTGAAAACCTCCTTTGGCTGGTATGTTCAATGGTCCACATACATCAGTATGTATGAGGGCCAAAAGATCATTAGCTCTTTCACCTTTTCCTGTGAATGGAGACTTTGTCATCTTTCCAATTAAACAAGATATGCATGTCTCATATGATTCATAATCAAAAGAGTCCAAGAGTCCATCTTTATGGAGTTTGGAAATGCGTTTCTCATTTATGTGGCCTAATCGACAATGCCAAAGGTAAGTTGGATTTAACTCATTAGGTTTCATCCTTTTAGTATTAATGTTATAAATTGGCATTTCAATATCAAGGACATATAGTCCATTGTTCATTTGTACAGTAGCATAGAATATATCATTTAAATAAATGGAGCAACAATTGTTCTTTATTATAAATGAAAAACCAAACTTGTCTAAACAAGAAACGAAAATAATATTCCTGCTAATTGTAGGTACATAATAACAGTTCTCTAACTGAATTATTAAACCACTAGGTAAAGTCAATACATAAGTTCCTACGGCTAAAGCAACAACCTTTGCTCCATTGCCAACTCGTAGGTTAACTTCACCTTTTCCAAATCTCTACTCCTTTTTAGCCCCTGCACATTGGTACAAATGTGAGAATCGCATCCAGTATCTAATACCCATGATGCAGAAGTAGATAAATTAACTTCAATAACAAAAATACTTGAAGTTGAAGTCTCTACTCCATTCTTCTTATCTTCCACGTACTTTGGGCAGTTTCTCTTCTAGTGTCCGATCTTACCGGAATGGAAGCAGGTGCCTTCCTTTGCTATGCCTCCACTAGGCTTCAAAGCAGCAACAATGGGTTTGGGTTTGGCAACTTCCTTTCCTTTCCCTTTATCACCCTGCTTGGTGGGTTTTTTGTTCTGTCTCTTTCCATTTCCGATCATCAGAATGGACTTCCCTTTTGACTTCAGATTCTGCTCAGCAGTTCTTAACATGGCTAGCAGTTCAGGAAGAGATTTGTCCATATCATTCATATTGAAATTAAGGACAAATTGACTGAATCTATCTGGAAACGATTGCAAGATCAAATCAGTCGCAAGTTCCTTTCCGAGGGGAAAACCCAACCTTTATAGGTTCTCCACATACCCAATCATCTTGAGCACATGGGGACCTACAGGGGCTCCCTTAGCTAACTTGCCTTGAAAAAGGGTTTTTGAAACTTCAAACCTTTCATGCCTTGCTTGCTTTTGATAGAGCATCTTCAGGTGTTCGATCATATCGAACGCTGCCATGTTCTCATGTTGCTTTTGCAACTCTGAGTTCATGGTAGCTAGCATGAGGCAAGCAGTTTCATTGGCATCATCGACATGCTTCTTATAAGCATCTCTTTGTACCTTAGGTGCAGAACTAGGAGGTTCCTCTTCAGGAACAGGTTTCTCCAAGACATACATCTTTCTATCATGTTTGAGGATAATCCTCAGATTTCGATGTCAATCCAGAAAATTTGTCCCAGACAATTTTTCCTTGTCAAGGATTGATCGTAAAATGTTGTTAAAGGTGTTTGTTGTCAAGGTAATCTACATGAAAATAATGAAAATATGAGTATCAATAACATATTTAATTAGACCTTTAATTAAATATGCTCCCACTATTTTACTCAAAACAAATGACCCTCACCATTTGATTCGGAAAATCCCGTTGGAAGATTTTTTAGTGGGTCGAGATCCACATTTCACTTTGTTTTAAGTCCACGTAGGCGGATTATACAAAACTAGGTTATTTAGGTAGGAACCCCTTCCAATTGTATCTAATACAACTCTCGAATATTTTAGTTGGGTGAATAACTCCTTATTCCGATCCATCACATGGATCATTTCCAACTCTTACTTCTAAACATATATAATCTTATTATAATTTTTTTAGTTAAGTTTGACCCATTGTTTTAGCAATTGGATATTACAATTATCCCATCGCACCTTACTAATATAGAATATGCACCTCGCGTAGGCGAAACCTACATTATTCGATACTAGTCTTGATGAGTGCTAAAACTTGGAAAACATAAACTTAATATTTAATTTGAGAGAATTTGCAATTATTCTGATCTCACCGGCTTATTTATCATATAAATCGTCTCTCACATGCATCAACATACATTCACATGCATCAACATACATAATGAAACAGTTATGGCCCCTAGCGCAATTGTTCTCCCAAGCCAGTGAGAGAACCTAAGCTAACCTAATAACGATCTAAGCTTCTCCAAGCAAGATCTTCAAGGTTGTCCTCATTTGATATTGTATTCTTCTCTTTCTTCATAATATTACATTACATAAAAGAAACTCGTTTTACATACGAGGGAGTGAGATGAGAAAAGAAGTTACATTAAGAGATTAAAAGAGAGGCACGACAAGCAAGTTGTATTTTAAAATCCCAAAACAAAATAAAGGAAAACTAAGGCCATAATCGATCACCACAGGACAATAATACTAAACACATTATTATTATTAATTTAAATTTTGTTATCTAATTAAAACCAAATTAAATTTCGGCGACCGATCACATTACGCAAAGTTAGTCGGGGGTCCGTTGCCCGGTCAGCGGACGGTGGTTCCGCTGACCGGTCAGCAGAACGGGGGTCAAGGGGGCAGCGCCCCCTTGCGGGGTTGTTACGGGAAGCGCCCTGACGCAAAATTTTAATGAACAATTCATTTGAAATCGACGTCGTTTTTCACATCAACACTTGATACTTTAAAGCACAACTCTTGCGCAGTCACAACCCTAATCGCATAACTCTTTGACAACACAACCCTTGTGCCGTCATGAACCCTAATGCACCAATTTCATACCGTCAAACACACCTCGATTGTTAATTCAGTATGATTGATCAACATGTCATTGCTTCACCGGACTAATGTCGGATCAAGAAGCAAATGACCATTGATCGCTCAAAGGAAAATAACCATTAAGTGTTTGAATGAACGAAACAGAAATAGTATATCATATATACCGTATTTTGCATCAGGATTACTTATATCATATATATAACTTGATCGATCTCAATTGCGTAACCTATGGATGATCGATGTATCGCTGCTTCACCATACTAACATCGGATTCCGAAGCATAGTCAACATCAATCATCCAAATCATACACACATGATGCCAAATTTAATTACTCATCTATTCTTTGATTCATTCTGTCTTTTAATCATATTAATACAAAAAATACAGAAAATAAACAGCTATCAGATGCATGGTTTCGTAAGTGGCTCTGATACCATCGAAGGAGAAAAGCGATCCAAAACGCAGCGGAATTTAAAAATTTCTCCTTTAGTGATCCTTACGGATGGGCGTGATCAGTGATAGAATCGTTACCTCTTGTGGTGATTGAAACCTTTGATGCAGATCTACAGAGCGATCACGAATGTTGAATGGTGACAACGTCTCTACTCAGTCCACACGAACAGATTCCTTCAATCTCAGTGCTAGCTGCTACCAATGAAGGCTTTGAGTGAGAGAGAGAGAGAGAGAGAGAGAGAGAGAGAGAGAGAAACAAAATTACAACTACATAAATGCTTCTACACAAGGGTTCTATTTATAGAACCACTTGTGTGGGCTGCAAGCTAAAAATCCTACTTAATCGTATGTGGCCCATATCTTATATTATGCCAAAATCACTTAAGCGCGTGGTACCTTACCATATTTCATATTCTACTTAAGTACACCATACCTTACGATGTTCTACAATTCACTTAAACGCACTGTACCTTACGGTGTTCCTTAGTTACTCTATCTCTCATCAATCCATCCTTTTGTGTGTGACCCTGTAGGTTTTCTCAGCATTGGCAATTATATTAAATCACGTATTTAACATAATAAACAGTGAGCGATATCTAGCAACACATCACTGCTACCCAAGACACGAAAATATCATGTGATCTGACAAATCCTTTTGTGATAATACTTATATGTGCAGTTACCCTTTTGCCCTTATGTATATATTGAACACAAGGCATATACCATGTTATCCTTGTCCAGTTTAATATTGGGCCCATAGACATTTATCCTGTTACGCAGGATGTACAGATTCCATCTAGGTCACTCATGTCCCTCAGCATGCTTCGTGGAGTACCCATCAACTGTCTTTATGGTCATCTAGTTACGGACAATGTTTGATCAACAATAAGGCACTCGACTCTACATCTAGGGTCCATAGTTGTTTCAGGTCGAAGGGTGGTATACACCATTATCACCATGAGAATAACTTATAACACTTTGCATAACATTCTTTATAGTATTCTCATAGCGGGTCAATCCAGTATAAATATTACTCTTAATATTCATACATATGTTTAAGACTTGATAACTCCTTATCCATGATCCATGAGATGTGATCATCAGTCTATATACATAATAGTCTTAATGCTTTAATGTTATCCCACTTCACAATAAAGCTCGACTACGAATACTTTAAGAATAGTGTCCTTATGTTTAATGTGATCTTATGACTAAGTCACACTTGATACATTAAACGGACTAGCTATTCTAGGGACTTTATTAAACAAACATAATAAAGAAAAAGCCTTTTATTATTAAAAAATAATTCGATACAAGTACCAAAAGTATTGGCCTCTAGGGCTTACACCAACACCTATTGTTCCCTTAGACAACATGTTTTTACATTATGAGGAAAATGTGTTGAAGTGGAAGTATTTGTATCACAAGAGGACAGCCCTTTAAAGGAAGTTGTGAAAAGAAGCTTTGACATTTTAAGAGGTTCTTAATCTACTGTAGGATGGCATTATGAAAGACAATAAGAATCTTATGATAGTTCACATTTATGTTGATGACATGTCAGACAAGATGGTGGAGCATTTTGTTCAATAAATTGTTAGCCTGGAATATCTATTTGAGAAAAAGTCAATTGAATGATGCATTGGAAAAATGCTAAGTGATGGCATTGATAGACACAAGTCGACATGAATGAGTATGTCGACTGGAGCATTTCAACTAGCATCGTGAACCATGGTTTAGAAGAATCTCAAGAGCAGATATTCATACATGGTTTGGAGGATTCTCATGAATATATCTAATTGATCACTCAACACCATATCGAAGTCGAAGCGTTTAACAGACTGCAAAGACTTAGAAGATTTTCGAAACCAAAGACTTGAGAAGGGTCTTAACGCTTTCAATAATCACCTTCGACGAGCAGGAAGTTAGTAGTTTCTAAGAGTAGTTACGAACGTAGGATAATGGGTTTTAGCAGTTTTCAAGTACTAAAAAATGTGGCAGTGCATTAGAAGGTTAAGTTGGATGTTCTTAAAGACGTGTCTAGTTTCTAGGAATAAGTTATCGGGGACGGTTGTCTTTAGTTTAGTATATATAGCCTATTCATATGTTGTAATGAGGTCTCAAAATTCATATACTTTCTCTATAGAACTGGAGTACCCAATTCAAAGTGCAAAATAGTTTGTGAGTAACATGTGAGTCTACGTCCCTTTTTCTGTATTGTCTTTTTGCTTCCTTAATTGAAACACTTTGCTTTTCTGTCATTTACTGCATTTATTTAATGTCATTTATTGTAGTGTTCTTTTACTTTAATTCAAGCTTTTTCATCATTAAAGTTTGTCTTTATTCTGTCTACATACAAACATTCACAATCATTTCACATACTTTCTTGTACACGTGTTTGCACATAATTGCTTAAGAGATTTTTCAAGTTAATCTGACAGACTTCTAAACTCGTAATTGTTTGCTAAAAACACCTATGAACAAAAATAAAATATGAATTTGATTTAAGCATGGTAGAAGATGTTACCTACTTTTTTGATCTTCAAGTTAAGAAAATGAAGGATGGCATATTTTACTCCTAAAGTATATATGATGAAAGTAGTTATACTCAACTATTATGGAGTAACCAAAAGTTCAATGATGTGACATAAGATATCATTAAAGATGGTAATGAAGATGATAACTAGGATGTGCCAGACAACCTATATGACATGTTGCTGACTAATTTTCCAACTCAAAGGACGGATGAGCGAGTTTGCCTTGTTAACTATGAAGTGAACAAAAAGCTTGTTCAAACAAGTGACTCTGAGACAAACGATGAAGAAGATTCCCTGGAAATTATTCACACTGTAAGGAGAAAGGTTGGTGGGAAGATAATTCATGTGAATATCTCATATGATCCCATGGATAATGTCTCATTCCATTCTGAAACAAGTGTTCAGTGAAAATATTTATCCCAAAGAAGGATTGTTGTTTAGAGAGAGCTAGGTAAAGAAGCTCTTGAGTGTAGTGTTGAAGGAAGCAAAATGTATGATAGAGGAAAGTGTGTGAAGTTTTACCCTTCAATTATTAATGATTATTTGGGCAGAAGAAAATCTACAGGGTATGATAATGTTCTCTCTGTTGACTAGATTATGACCAAGGAAAAGGAAGCTGGCTGTTAGGAAGAAGAGGAAATTGCAAGTAAGGATGAAGAAGAACATTGTGTTGAAGCACTGAAGTATAATGAAATTATGGAGCTTCTTAGTGATGCTTAATTGTTAAAGACAATGTTGAATGTTATTTTTGGTTATCCTAATTTGATAAAGGAATTTGTGGTTAAGAATGATGGTATCTCTCATGGATTGGTGAAATTCAGTTGGGAGTTGTTTGTTGGGAAACATGTCCTAGAAATTTCTCCTTCCAATGTTCCTATTATTGATGAATCTGGTTTCTATAATATATTAAGTTTGCAATTAGAAGAAATCTAATGTTGCATCATTAGTTTTCTGTACCAGATAAGAACTCATGCTACCTTGGAATATGGAGAATGTTGTTTTTGTCAATTGGTTAAACATGTTGAGTCTCATGGAATCAAACCACTTATTGGTGTTCCCTCTATAATATGTGATATTTTGAGTATTCAAAAGAAGTACATTGTTATTTGTGATAATGAGATTGGTGCTGCCCTAAGTGTTTTAACTTTGAGTTACATCCTAAATGTTGGGAAATATGTGGTAGACATTGTGTCTAACATCTGTGCACATGATGATGAAACTGTATGGTTTTTGATGGAGAAATATTGGAGCCTTTTCACCTTAACTTGTTGTTTCTGCTACATAAGTACATTGTCTTACACATTGTGTCAAGCATTGTGTTTGACATATGTCTGTATGAAGAACAAAATTGTTGCTACTGCAATTTTGTGTTATGTGTTATTGTGTTTTTTTATCTAGTAGATGTGCCCATTCTAGGCTGAATTTTTCTGTTAGACCTGTCGATTTTGAGAAAATTAGGGGGAGATGATGATATGATCAGATTCAAGAATGAATATTTCTTCTATCTTGGGTTTATAATAAGTTGTATGCTGCTGTGATCTTAAGCTCATACTCATGGTTGTGATTAGCTAACATGTTTTAGTTTCGTCGCACTATGTTATTTATGTCTGAAGAATGTTTGGAACAATATGCATAACATCTTGTCTGTTTACAAGATCTGCTGCTAGTTTGTTGGTTGTTTTGACTCATTATGGATCTTATAAGTTGTTGTTGCTTGTTTGTTTGGCTTATGTTTATATGTAACTTGTTGAGCAAGATGTCTTAACATGTTATGTGACATCTTGGCACGCAAACAACTCTTACTACACTAATGTTCGCTTTAACATTTGGTTAGAAAAACTGTATTAATTATGGTATGATGAGAAGATTACTTTTAGGAGAAACTTATTAATCCATAAGTTTGAAGATAATTTTTTTCTTCTGGATTTGCACTTGATGAAGAAATCTCCAATCTCAATTAAAGATAATTTAAAGTATGGTTTAGTTTTTGCAAAAGGTTTATTCTGAATCTTTTACTTAAGAAATTAGAATTGTGATGTTTATCAAGTAAAGATTTTATTTTTTTTGTTCAAGATTCTGAATTGTGTTATGTGGACAGATGTCAAGCCAAATGTTCCACAATCTGTGAGACATCTGTCGGTTACTAGTTACAAAGATCTCAATAAATATTTGATTGATCATGGGTGTTTTTGGAGGATGTAATCTGAATCAAATACAACAAGAATAATCAAGAGATTCATATTTATTCAAGGAGATAAATCAATATTGGAAATCATCATTTTGAAGATTGATCTCATGACTTTTTAGAAGTCCAACCAAATTTAGAACCTAAATCCTTATGGGCTTTTGAAGTTGGACTTTGTGGCTATATAAGGAGTTCATTTCCTTTGTGAAGACTCAGACCTCAAGAGTAGATATCTACTAAATGAGGAAGATGAATAATCCTCAAGTGAAGAAATAGACTCAAGCTCTCAAGACTGAAGTCATCAGGTTGGATCTATTTATGCTATCTTTGAAGAAAGATGTTATGATATTCTCTGGATTTGGTTCTCAGTTCTAAGGTGTTTGGTAGTATTTCTCTTGTTTTTGTTCTTTTCATACCTTGAAAAATTATGGAAAAAAAGGTGGAGTAGTGGTAGTAGTGTGTTTTAATTAACCTAACTAATAATTATGTTTGTGGAACATTATTTAGTCTGTATGCTCACATGCTGGAGCATCTGACCTGGCGTATGACCTTCAACTAGGAGTATGTGTGAGTTGATCTCTTTGTGAGCTGATGAGTCTGAACTCCAATGATTGATGTGTAGTGGTATGTTCTGACTGGCTACAGAACTGAATGACTACTACCGACTACTGATTGTATGCCTGGATATTGTTTATGTGCCTGGTTGTATGAGAGCATTGTGTTTGATCTGTTTTGATGTAGCAACAATATTTTTTTTATTTCTGTTTTTGTGCTACTTCCGTTGCTGCTACTGTTTTCTCTATGTGTTTTATTTATGGTGTGCTTATGTTGCTCAGTTTGTATTGCACATCTTGTAAGTTGTGAAAGAGTTATTTTGCCAAATTTTGCCAAAGGGGGAAATTGTTATTCCTTTCGGATTGGTTGCATTATGCAAAACAACATGAAGTGTACAAGATGTTTTGGTGAAGGAAGGACACATGTGGGACCTGATGTTCTAGCATGTGTACAACATCTGGCCCTTGTCAGCAGGCCATGATGGATGTTATTATGAGCCTACTTTTCTGATTGTGATTTAATTAGAGTTGTTGCTATCTTTTAGTAATGCAATTAATTAGATTTGTTTGGATGATTAAAAGGATCAAATCAAATCAGTTAAAGATTTAAATTTGAATTCAAACAAATTAAATATTTTTGGAGGTTGTTGAAAAATAAATAAAAACTAAGTCCTCTACAAATTTGGACGTGATTATCTTTTTCCCAGTGAAGAAAAGCCTAAAAGATTACATTGTTATTTAAGGAGACTCAAACATAAAGTTTGAAGTGTGCAAATATTGAAGATTCGTGTGTTAGAGTTTATTCTTTAAGTCTTTGTTTTTGTTGTTACTTATGCACCATTCTAGCACCTCCATTCATATCTAAAGGCATAAAGTTTAGTTTGTTAGTTTAGTTATAATTCAACATTCAATATTATGATTATTATACTGATCACTAGGGTTAGTGATTCAGAGAAAGTGAGAGGAGTTCTCATATTTAGGGGGGAGGGGTCCTAAATAGAAATACACGGGGAAAACTAAGAAGTGGGGAATTGAACATGTGGTTGTTCATCTAAGACACTTTCTACTAATTCTGTTGAAGAGTGAATTTCCTTTCTTTGGTTGGAAGCCTCAAGACATAGGTGTTGTTTGCACTGAGCTGAGTTAATAATCCTTTGTGTTCTTTTATTGCTTTATGATTTATCATATTGTTTTATATTATCTATCAATTATGGTTTAAGATGTTGAACACATTGGCTTAAGTATCTAATCCAACGTTTGTCATGTTAAAAACATAATTTCAACTTTATTATATAGTTGTGAGGAAATTGATTGTCCTAAAAATAACATCAAATGTAAATTTGAAACCATAACTAAATTAACTATTCGACATATAACATCAAATGAAAATTTGAAAGCATAACCAAGTGGACTACCCGCCACATACTCTTAATATTCTCATTCTCGCCGGATTAGCCATTTCTAGAAGGTTGGATGTTCATGCTCTTGAGCTGGCTAGGTATGCTACATTCATTTACATGGCTTTGATCTCGCCCTGGTTATGTTGGAGTGCTTGATATATTCTTTTATCTCATTCAATATTAAAATTGATGTGATCGACTTTCCATGAAGGTTGTGGAATTTGAGCTTGAGGTAGAATGGTGATGATATGCATGCTAGGCGACTGTGGAGGGTCTGCCAACAATGCAATTGTAAACACTTTTTCAAGGGACCGCAAGGAACCACAAGGATTTGCGATTATGTGGTTTTGACATACATTCCTTATCCTATAGATATCATTAAATCAACATACCCCCCAGGGGAAGGGAGGGGTCATCGTGTCGTTAAACGCTTGTAAATCAGACCCCTCATACGACCATAATTTTCCCTTCCAAGTTCTATCTTCTCAAACAATTTAAAGTACATTATGTCGCATGAGCTTCTACTGTCTATCAAAAATCGAGAGACATCTAAATTACCAATCATAGCCGTTAGTTATAACTAAAAAGAAGATTTTACTTGGGGTTCCCCCAATTTTCTGCAGTCTCGGAACCCGATCATTAGTCTGTTAGGGATTTTGGTTGACGAAACTCCATCCTTCTTATGGATGGCCAACATTTCAATAATTTTCCTTTTCATTGTACCCTTAGACAAGATATTCGCTCGGGGTTCTCCTCTAGTGATAACAATAATGTATTGGATATTTTCCTTGCTAGCTCCCTTATCATCACTACTAGTTCCTCCTCTACTGGTCACAGATTCCACAACCTCTGAGAGGGATGATAAGTGGTTTTTATATCATTATTTCTAGTCATTTTAACTTAGTATTTCATATCATTTTGATCGTTTTTCTTCCATTTACCATGTTTTATGCTTTGGTTATGTGTTCTTACTAATTTCAGGGCCTAATGAGCATCTGGGACAAAAAAGGGATAAAAATAAGCAAAAAAAGGAAAAAAAAAGTCAAAATTCAAATTTCCCCATGCAAAATCCAGGGGGTTGCTATGACCACCCATAGAAGCTAGGGTTCCCAAAGATGCTTATCTAGTACATTAACCAAGGGCCTACTAGCAACTACTATGATTCGTAGTAGGAGGGCGAGGTTAAATTCTTTTCTTTCCCTTTTTACTTTAATCTTCAATGATTGTAGCTCTTAGGAATGATTTGATTTGATCTAGTTATGATGTAATGGGCATTGAACCAAGGATTTTATGCTACTTTTATTTATTTATCTATAAAACTCATAGTTTGTTATGAATTTTGGATCCAAATTTTATTTTGAAAAATTTTCTATGTATTTTCTAATTCTTCTGTACTTAAGTCTCCTTTGGAGTAAATTGGATTAAAGTCATCAATTCATGTTTTATTTGTTTTCATATTCAATTGTTTTCCTATTTCAATTGTATTATTATGAATTCAATTATGATTATCAAATTGATTTTGTCTACCCTCACCATAAGTGAGTAATACATTAGGGACTAGGGGTTATGGGGATCATCTTATAACCTTTTGTATGATCTGTCACATATCGATTACTAGAGAATCTGCCTAAACTTATTTTATAACCTGAGTTCATGCATTCTAACTCTTGTACAAAAGTAAAGTATTCTCAGGTATTCTCAGGTATCATTGACCTTCCTTTAAGTCCACTTCAGTGCAACACCAAGTGGTTGACCGAAGCTTCCCTAAAGTCCAATCTCAAAGAGTGTAGTATCGAGTCTCAACCAACCCCAGTCGGAACCGAAGTCAGTTATCTCACTACTTTCTAATGGCTAGGATGAGTCAATTAGGGTTCTAAAGGTCTGGTTAATGCTTTGATGACACCATGCGGAAGCCAAATTTTTCCTCAAGTAAACATGAGGAACATCAGGACATCCAAAGTGTCACATTAACCGTAGCCATCATTTTGACCATTCCAGTATACGCCGGATAGTCGCGATGATCTTTTGCTACTTACCTAAGGTACACTAGATCCGGGTGTAGGATCTTTCACTCAAGCATAAAATACCCAAGCAATCCCTTAAAAGTAAATCAAACAATTTGAATAAGTGATCTTATTTTTAAGGTAACCTCTCTTTTTAAGGGTCCCCAGCAGAGTCGCCAGTTCTGTCATACGGTGAACTGACTTCGGTATGTTTTTGCTTTGGAAAGCAAATGTCGCGGTTAGCAAGAGTCGCCACCGACTTTTCTTTTATCCCATAAGGAAAGGTGGAAAAGAACAGGAAAGACCTTAATTAGATTTTGGGTTCGGGAGGTACATTATACAAAGGGAAGGTGTTAGCACCCTTTGTATCCATGGTTATCCATGGGCTCTTAATTGCTTGATCACTTATGTTTGTCTGAAAAAAGTGTTTGTGAATTGCTTAAAAAATGTTTTGAAAAGAGAGTTTAACTTTGTAATGATTCTTGTACGAATGTATACAAAGTATTTATCTCGTTTAATTTTGAAAGCGGTTTAGAAAAATATAACTTGGCAATGATTCTAGTACGAATGTATACCAAGTGGTGATTTTCTAGTATTTGCAAAGTGTGAGGTATGAAAAATGTTTTAGGTTGTGAGCCAGCAATTAAGAGTTATACCCACCCAAGGTCTTTGTGGGCATTTCCTATCCTTATGAGGGTAAAACTGTCCTTATTATTGAGAAGTAAGTAGTCTTATCCCTTTGGATGTAAAGGGACATCGTAGGGTCATCGTTTGGTCATTGAAGGCAACATTTGCAAGGATACCTTAGCATTCGAAGGGACGATCATCATTTAACCATAGGCTACAACGACGGGTCATCGAGGGACAAAATCATATATTCGCAGGCAACATCCGAGGGACAATGATTTATTTTTATAGGGACATGATGATTTAATCGAAGGGTCTTTGCTAAGTGTATCCCCACATTCGCGGGACATGACCATAATACCGTAATATCGTGAGGCAACAAAGAGAGGTCCAAGATCACATATTCAGGCAATATTTTATAATCAATTAGTTAGTTGTAACCAATTAGGTAATTAGGTCCACATTATAACCAATTGGGCAATTAGGGTGAATTTCCACAAGGGCATCCCACAAATAAAGTGGAATACCTAGCAAGCTACCTTCTCCGGGAGTATGTGAACCCTTACAAAATTCAGCAAACAGGTCAGAATACCAAATCAGGGTGCAGTCAAGAGTTGCACCCAACAAAAGGCATCACAACAGAAATAGTGTTAGGTAAATAATGCATGATTACAATAAAACATGTCAGATAAGCAAAAATCAGAACGAAAAAAATCAGCGACTGTCATGTTCGCTGCTGCCTCGCCTAGCGAGGGCTTGGCGAACACTCGCTACATGTTCGCTTAGCGATGTGCTAGCGAGCGGCTGCGGGTTCTGGTTTTAATAACAGTACAATTCCAGAAAGCTCCAAACCCTATGGCATCCATCATAGAAATTACATGGTTAAACGTTCAAGACATTCGTACATACTTAAATTCACATGCCAGACTTAAGATATTTTTATAAATTCAATCATAATGCCACATGCAAATTAAGAACATAAAGCGGTAATGGTAATGCAAACCTGTTTGCAATTGAATTGCAACCTTGAATTGGCAAGTCACTCTTAGGGTTGGCGCCGGATTGAGTTGGGTGGAGGTAACCTTGGTGCAGATGAGTTTCCTTCAGGGTTTCCTTTAGGGTTGCTCTGAATTCTCTGGGTTAGCCTCCAGGGTTTCCTGTGTTGCTTCTGTTAGGGTGTCCTTGCTAGGGTTTCTGTCCGTCTGCCTCTGTCCCCTTTTTCTGAATGAAGCTCTGCTATTTATAATAATTTTTGTGACCTGATGGGCTCAGAATGAAGCCCAGAATTTTCTGGTATTCGCAAGCTTCGCTAGGCGAGTGGCGTAGCGAAGGGTTCGCTAGGCGAAGGAGTTGCTCGCCTAGCGAGCAAGCCAGTTTAGGCCATTTTCTGGATTTGGCCATCTGTGTGCTGGGTCTTTGTTCCTTTAAGATCAATGCCTTGAAAAATAAGTTGGAGTGCCTTGAAAAATGCCTTGTAATATTAACGGGCAAATTTTGGGGTATGACAGCTGCCCCTGTTCAATTATTCTTGAACCGAGAGAGTTAGAATGGTGTGTACGCGATTCGTGGTCTGAAGGTGGAAGATTATTGAACACTAGAATGCCCCAAAAATTTGCACTTGTTAATTAAAAGTTAGCCTCGACAGAGATGGGCTTAAAGATGCCATCCAGGAAGTTTGATGATGAGAGATCAGAATGGATCATACGCTGTTGGGGATAAAGGATCAGAATGGACCATACACTAGATCATATATGAATTGCAGAATGAACCGTCTATTAGGCTGGTGACTTCGCTGGGGGTGAAAAATCAGAATGGATCGTACGCTAGATCGTATCTGAGTTGCAGAATGAGCCGTACGTTAGGCTGTATCTGAAGAAGAAAGTAGTCGTACGCTAGACTACACCCCGGAATGTACCGTACGCTAGGTAGTATCTGAGGATTTGAAGATCAAAATGGATCGTACATTAGATCGTATCTGAGTTGCAGAATGAGCCGTACGTTAGGCTGTATCTGAAGAAGAAAGTAGTCGTACGCTAGACTACACCCCGGAATGTACCGTACGCTAGGCAGTATCTGAGGATTTGAAGATCAGAATGGATCGTACGTTAGATCGCATCTGAGTTGCAGAATGAGCCGTACGTTAGGCTGTATCTGAAGAAGAAAGTAGTCGTACGCTAGACTACACCCCGGAATGTACCGTATGCTAGGCAGTATCTGAGGATTTGAAGATCAGAATGGATCGTACGTTAGATCGCATCTGAGTTGCAGAATGAGCCGTACGTTAGGCTGTATCTGAAGAAGAAAGTAGTCGTACGCTAGACTACACCCCGGAATGTACCGTACGCTAGGCAGTATCTAAGGATTTGAAGGTCAGAATGGATCGTACGTTAGATCGTATCTGAGTTGCAGAATGAGCCGTACGTTAGGCTGTATCTGAAGAAGAAAGTAGTCGTACGCTAGACTACACCCCGGAATGTACCGTACGCTAGGCAGTATCTGAGGATTTGAAGGTCCAAATGGGTCGTACGCTAGACCGTATTGGAGTAGTTGAAGGTCAGAATGGATCGTACGTTAGATCGTATCTGAGTTGAAGGAGTCATATGTTGAGCTGAATCAGAATGAACCGTACGCTAGGCCATATCTGATAGTATATGTTGTATTTGCAATAAATGTCTGGGGTGGGCTTAAAGATGCCACCATTGGGAGGATATCAGAGTGCTTGTCAGAATGAATGTTCATATGGACTATATCTGAGAGATGTAGTTGAATCTTGAAGGTAATTGATAAAGATGTCCGTCTGAATGGACCTTTGTTTTGACTGTATCAGGAGGATAATTAACCTGAAAAACAAAGTTAGCCTCATGCCATGTCATGATGCATGAGATGTTTTATGCTTTCGAAAATAAATGCGAATGTCGTATGCATGCGTATGCTGTGAAATGATATAATGAATGAATTATGCGTCTGAAAAGTTTTTTCCAAGGGAAAATAAATTCCAATATTCTGGTTGGAGATATTTGTATTAATGACCCTTTCTTAGCTGGGGGTACTTGATTTCTGTCTGATGATAGAAATATTCAACAGAGCCTGGCTGGGGATGGAAGAGATGATCAGTCTGTCTAGTGATGCCAACCTCTTCTGGGAAATAGCTGGTTTAAGTTGGGGAATAGAATTAGCAACCGGATTCATTGGAACGCATGGTTAGACATTCTCCTCGATCCTGAAGTCTTTTGTAATTGCTATTTCCGTTTCATGCATGTATTTTTGATAAACATCGATCATATTCAAATGCATATATTAATTCAAACTAAATCCATGGACGTTTACGCAAACAAAACAGAGGAAGTAAAACAACAACATTTTTTTTGGAAATGACATTGTATTGACTTTGAAAGAGGGCCTATAAACAGGCAATTTGAATACACGGAGACAGAAATCCTAGTAAGAGGAAATTGTCGAGAACATAAAGAAAAAGCTATGAAGGAAAAGCCCTGTTGATTTTAATTCCACTACTGCCATTATGTCTTCAAGCCTCTCATCTCCTGCTGTCGGCTAGAAGTGATTGGCTTGTTCAGTCCCTTGAACTTGGATGAAGCTGTCTGAGAACGGGACATAGTCATACGCTTTTAATCCCTAATTTTTGCCTGGACCGCCTTTTCAGGTTTTTAGTCCACCAGGATACCCTTTTTTGCCCAAGCCGCCTTTTCAGGTTTTCGACTCGCCGGGTGTACATTTTTATATGTTTATCCCTAATTTTTGCCCGAACCCTTTTGGTTCGTCGGGATGCCCTTACTTTTGCCTAGATACGTTGACCTAGCGGGTCTCTTTTATGCGTAGTATTTTCTGACTATGTCTGCGTTCACGGGATGTGGGAAGTCTTCGCCATCCATTGTAGCAAGTATCATGGCTCCACCAGAGAATACCTTCTTAACTACAAATGGCCCTTCGTATGTGGGAGTCCATTTGCCCTTGGGATCACTTTGTGGTAGAATGATACGCTTGATCACCAAGTCGCCAATTTGATACACCCGTCTCTTGACCTTTTTGTTGAATGCCTGGGTCATGCGCTTCTGATATATCTGCCCATGACAAACAGCCGCAAGTCTCTTTTCATCAATCAAATTTATTTGATCGAGTCGAGTCTGAATCCATTCATCCTCGTCCAAACCTGCCTCTTTCATGATTCTTAGAGAGGGAATCTGAACTTCCACAGGTAAGAAGGCTTCCATTCCGTAGACTAAAGAGAAAGGAGTTGCCCCTGTCGAAGTTTGAACTGAAGTGCGATAACCATGAAGAGCAAATGGTAACATTTCATGCCAGTCTTTGTACGTCACTGTCATCTTTTGTATAATCTTCTTAATATTCTTATTAGCAGCTTCCACGGCGCCGTTCATCTTTGGCCGGTACGGAGAAGAGTTATGGTGTTTTATTTTGAACTGCGTGCAGAGTTCAGTAATCATCTTGCTGTTCAAATTGGTACCATTATCAGTGGTAACTCTTGCTATTCTTCCGGAGAGAGCAGGTTTCTCCAATATATATTTGATAGGATCCATCTTAGAAATCAATGAAGTGGTATGATTCAACATATACTGTCTTAGTCGGCGAGCAATCCAAGCCAAAGCACAGTAAGTCTTCCTGAGCAGTGAATATTTTGTTTCACAGTCGATACACTTTTTGCTAAGGTGGTATATTGCATGCTCTTTTCGACCAGACTCGTCATGTTGCCCCAACACACACCCCATTGAATTTTCTAACACGGTTGAATACATGATTAGAGGTCTTCCTTCAACTGGTGGCATCAGAATTGGAGGTTCTTGGAGATATTTCTTGATTTTTCCCCAGTAATTTTCTTGTCTACTTCAGTACTTAGATTCAGTTGATTTCTCATGCGGCTGTATGGTCTTTTCTTCTTGCAGTACCAGTCTGGCAAGTTCTCCAGGTACTTCAGAATCTTCCTCACTTCCATCCTCGGTTTGGTAGATCGGATTTTCGAAGTCATAATTAACAGTAGCAGAACTATTATCAACAGGATCCAGAGTGGATATGGAATTTGTTACGTGAGTGTGTGCAAGAAAACATAGCTTGTTTGAAAAATGACAGGAAAGATAAAGAGCGCAATATTTGAATGCAAAAAAAAGGTCCATTGATTTATTGAATATGAATATGCATATGAAAATGACAAAACATTTAACCAAATTCGATACACTAAATAAGCAATAACAATTACTCCTGACTAAAGGAAATCGGGATAGTGTCTTCAGCCTTCCAATTGTTGAGTCCGTCACCAATTGTTGGGAAAATCCAGCTATCCCAGTCGCAATCGCTATCAGCATCTTCTACGACATTAACAGTCTTGCCATGATTAGGCAGCAGAGCAGTGATGACATTGGGGGTCTCCGGAGGACCAAATTCGATTGCCCCGACGTCGATCATATCCTGAACCTTATTCTTCAACAACCAACAATCGTTTGTATCATGCCCGGGGCTATCGGAGTGATATGCACACCTGGCGTTGGGATTATAACGAGGAGAAGTAGTGTTGAGATTTGCAGGAGGGCCTCTGAGAGTAATTAAATTTGCCTTTAGCATACCTTGCAGTGCTTGTGCTAAAGTCATATTGATCTTGGTAAATTGCCTTCTTGGCCTGTCTTGTCTGTGCTGGAAGTTTTGAGCTGGCGGTGCTGCAATTGTAACTGCTCCAATGGTATGGTCACGATTTTTCTTGTTATGACCCCTTTCACCGTACACAGCATTTGATTCATTCTTTCCCTGATGGGTTTTCCTGGTGCTTGCGGAGGTGGCTGCCTGTATCTTTCCACTTCGAATACCGCTTTCAACATGTTTACCTGTCAATATGAGTTCAGTGAAACCCGATGAGGAACTTCCCAGTAGGTGGCTGTAGAATGGGCCAGTCAGTGTACCCATGAACATGTCCACTAATTCTCGATCAGTCATAGGGGGTTTGACTCTGCCAGCCAAATCTCTCCATTTTTGAGCATATTCTTTGAAGCTTTCTTTAGAGCCCATAGTCATATTCTGCAACTGTAGCCGAGTAGGCGCTAATTCAGAATTATACTGGTAATGCTTGTAGAAAGTTGTCGCTAAATCAGTCCAGGTGTGGATGTTAGAGCTCTCGAGCTGATAATACCACTCCAACTGTGTGCCAGACAGACTCTCTTGGAAGAAATGGATCCATAGCTTCCTATCAGTGGTATACGGCTGAATCTTTCTCACGTAAGCTCTCAGATGCATCTGAGGACAAGATGCCCCATCGTATTTAGTGAACATGGGGGTCTTGAATTTGCGAGGAATGACCACATCAGAGACTAGACCCAAGCTTTCGAAATCCAGACCGGGCGTCTTCTGACCCTCGATAGCTAGCATACGTTCTTCCAGCAACTTGTACTTATCATCTCTAGGAAAGTACTGTTCATTCTCATAACCTTCATCGTCGTCCTCAGGGTTGAAGAGATCAACATTCTCTTCTTCTGAATCATTCTCTGTCTCCTTCTCGAGCAAGAGAGCTTTCAGTTCCTCCTGCCCCTTGGATAAGTTCAGGATCAACTCCTGGAATTGAGCATTTTGAGCCTGGAGATCTTTGACAGTTTGTTCGAGGGCCATTTTTCTGTTTGCAATAGGAAGGCCGTGAGAATATTGATCCTCTGTTATGCAATGTTATGTTATGCTATGCAATGTATGAAATGTTTTCAAGGACTTTTGGAATTTAACTTTGCGTAAACCACCAAAAAATGGAACCCCTTTTTTTTTTTTACAAAACAGAGCAAAGTTAAATCCCTAGGTCCTCGAAATGGTTAGTACAATGTCATGATGTTATGATGTTAAACAAATAACAAGCACAAACAAGTCACACAACAATCATTCCTAGGTTTTAAGGCCTGCATGAGTTCCATAGGTAAGTACCCTCCCCACTGAAGTTTGGTTCAACCTGTCTTAGAATAGTAACCGGGTTCTAGAAGGATCTCAAATCATTGACCTTCCTTTAAGTCCACTTCAGTGCAACACCAAGTGGTTGACCGAAGCTTCCCTAAAGTCCAATCTCAAAGAGTGTAGTATCGAGTCTCAACCAACCCCAGTCGGAACCGAAGTCAGTTATCTCACTACTTTCTAATGGCTAGGATGAGTCAATTAGGGTTCTAAAGGTCTGGTTAATGCTTTGATGACACCATGCGGAAGCCAAATTTTTCCTCAAGTAAACATGAGGAACATCAGGACATCCAAAGTGTCACATTAACCGTAGCCATCATTTTGACCATTCCAGTATACGCCGGATAGTCGCGATGATCTTTTGCTACTTACCTAAGGTACACTAGATCCGGGTGTAGGATCTTTCACTCAAGCATAAAATACCCAAGCAATCCCTTAAAAGTAAATCAAACAATTTGAATAAGTGATCTTATTTTTAAGGTAACCTCTCTTTTTAAGGGTCCCCAGCAGAGTCGCCAGTTCTGTCATACGGTGAACTGACTTCGGTATGTTTTTGCTTTGGAAAGCAAATGTCGCGGTTAGCAAGAGTCGCCACCGACTTTTCTTTTATCCCATAAGGAAAGGTGGAAAAGAACAGGAAAGACCTTAATTAGATTTTGGGTTCGGGAGGTACATTATACAAAGGGAAGGTGTTAGCACCCTTTGTATCCATGGTTATCCATGGGCTCTTAATTGCTTGATCACTTATGTTTGTCTGAAAAAAGTGTTTGTGAATTGCTTAAAAAATGTTTTGAAAAGAGAGTTTAACTTTGTAATGATTCTTGTACGAATGTATACAAAGTATTTATCTCGTTTAATTTTGAAAGCGGTTTAGAAAAATATAACTTGGCAATGATTCTAGTACGAATGTATACCAAGTGGTGATTTTCTAGTATTTGCAAAGTGTGAGGTATGAAAAATGTTTTAGGTTGTGAGCCAGCAATTAAGAGTTATACCCATCCAAGGTCTTTGTGGGCATTTCCTATCCTTATGAGGGTAAAACTGTCCTTATTATTGAGAAGTAAGTAGTCTTATCCCTTTGGATGTAAAGGGACATCGTAGGGTCATCGTTTGGTCATTGAAGGCAACATTTGCAAGGATACCTTAGCATTCGAAGGGACGATCATCATTTAACCATAGGCTACAACGACGGGTCATCGAGGGACAAAATCATATATTCGCAGGCAACATCCGAGGGACAATGATTTATTTTTATAGGGACATGATGATTTAATCGAAGGGTCTTTGCTAAGTGTATCCCCACATTCGCGGGACATGACCATAATACCGTAATATCGTGAGGCAACAAAGAGAGGTCCAAGATCACATATTCAGGCAATATTTTATAATCAATTAGTTAGTTGTAACCAATTAGGTAATTAGGTCCACATTATAACCAATTGGGCAATTAGGGTGAATTTCCACAAGGGCATCCCACAAATAAAGTGGAATACCTAGCAAGCTACCTTCTCCGGGAGTATGTGAACCCTTACAAAATTCAGCAAACAGGTCAGAATACCAAATCAGGGTGCAGTCAAGAGTTGCACCCAACAAAAGGCATCACAACAGAAATAGTGTTAGGTAAATAATGCATGATTACAATAAAACATGTCAGATAAGCAAAAATCAGAACGAAAAAAATCAGCGACTGTCATGTTCGCTGCTGCCTCGCCTAGCGAGGGCTTGGCGAACACTCGCTACATGTTCGCTTAGCGATGTGCTAGCGAGCGGCTGCGGGTTCTGGTTTTAATAACAGTACAATTCCAGAAAGCTCCAAACCCTATGGCATCCATCATAGAAATTACATGGTTAAACGTTCAAGACATTCGTACATACTTAAATTCACATGCCAGACTTAAGATATTTTTATAAATTCAATCATAATGCCACATGCAAATTAAGAACATAAAGCGGTAATGGTAATGCAAACCTGTTTGCAATTGAATTGCAACCTTGAATTGGCAAGTCACTCTTAGGGTTGGCGCCGGATTGAGTTGGGTGGAGGTAACCTTGGTGCAGATGAGTTTCCTTCAGGGTTTCCTTTAGGGTTGCTCTGAATTCTCTGGGTTAGCCTCCAGGGTTTCCTGTGTTGCTTCTGTTAGGGTGTCCTTGCTAGGGTTTCTGTCCGTCTGCCTCTGTCCCCTTTTTCTGAATGAAGCTCTGCTATTTATAATAATTTTTGTGACCTGATGGGCTCAGAATGAAGCCCAGAATTTTCTGGTATTCGCAAGCTTCGCTAGGCGAGTGGCGTAGCGAAGGGTTCGCTAGGCGAAGGAGTTGCTCGCCTAGCGAGCAAGCCAATTTAGGCCATTTTCTGGATTTGGCCATCTGTGTGCTGGGTCGTTGTTCCTTTAAGATCAATGCCTTGAAAAATAAGTTGGAGTGCCTTGAAAAATGCCTTGTAATATTAACGGGCAAATTTTGGGGTATGACAGAATCGATTATGCAAGGGGAAGGTATTAGCAACCCTCACATCCATGGTACTCCATGGGAACCATTTTGAATTTTCTTTCTTTGATGGGTGTTATGATCTTCATGTGCCTGCAGAAAAGAAAGGGGATTAAGAAAAGAGAGTGCTCGAGGAGGATTGTGGCCCCCATGCCTACGTATTCTCATAGTGTAATGAGAAAGTAAGAGCCTCGTAGTTCGTGGAATTGGGGAGGACAAAGAAAAGAAAAGGAGGTGATCGCCAAGGATTCGTATCCTCGTGCCTACATATCCTTATAGTGCAATAAGGAAGTCATAGCTCCGTAGTTCGGAGGACAAAGACTGAGAAAAAGGCATGATTGGGGGGTGGTATTTAAACCGAAAAAGAAAAACAGTAAAAATGGTGTCAAAACCAAGAAATGGGGGTTAACTAAAGAGGCATATCCTAAAAAGGAAGTGGTATCATAACCAAGGACAAAAATGTAAAGGTGGTATCAAAACCAAGAGCACAAATTTAAAGGTGGTGTCAAAACCATGAGCAGAAATGTAAAGGTAGTGTCAAAACCAAGAGCAGAAATGTAAAGGTAGTGTCAAAACCAAGAGCATAAATGTAAATATGGTGTAAAAACCAAGAGCAAAAATGTAAAGGTGGTGTCAAAACCAAGAGCAGAAATGTAAAGGTGGTGTTAAAACCAAGAGCATAAATAAAAGTGGTGTCAAAACCAAGAAGGGGGTTAACCATGAAGATGTGTCCCTGAATTGTGGTGTCATAATAAAGACATAAATAAAAGTGGTGTCAAAACCAAGAAGAGGGTTAACCATGAAAGTGTGTCCCTGAATTGTGGTGTCATAACCAAGACATAAATAAAAGTGGTGTCAAAACCAAGAAGGAGGTTAACCATGAAGGTGTGTCCCTGAATTGTGGTTTCATAACCAAGACAGAAATAAAAGTGGTGTCAAAACCAAGAAGGTGGTTAACCATGAAGGTATGTCCCTGAATTATGGTGTCATAACCAAAAACAGAAATAAAAGTGGTGTTAAAACCAAGAAGGGGTTTAACCATAAGGGTGTGTCCCTGAATTATGGTGTCATAACCAAGAACAAAAATAAAAGTGGTGTCAAAACCAAGAACATGAGAATGACCAAGAGGTGTACCTCAAAATAAAATGGTGTCATAACCAAGAAAGTGAGAATGACCAAGAGGTGTATCTCTAAATAAAATGGTGTCAAAACCAAGAAAGGGTAATGACCATGAAGGTTCATCCCAAAAGATAGAGATATTGTAATGATGTTTAGATCGAAAGGATCTGAAAATAGGAGCCACAAGGGGCTAGTTGCGGACTTGATAATGAGTTGACTGGAATAACACTAAAGTATATGAATATAGACAAATAATCTGAGCAACTGGGTCATTCGTCCCTTACCCAGAGATATTCTAGACAATTATAGGGAAAATCCCCTCTCATCATTCTCTATTGCTTAAGGCTCATGACATGCAAGCCTAGTCAAAAACTGACAAGTTATTGAAGTAGGTTCCTAAAGATGGTGTGTGGGGATGAGTTAGATGATTGACTACTGAGGAAGGATGTAATCCACTGAGGGTCTTGAACTTGTTGAGAGGCTGAATACTCCAAAGTGACACAAGCAAGTCCCATTAAGTGACCAAAGGACTTATGGTCACTTAACAAAAGATAAAGGGGGAGATATAACAGATGAATGGATTTAGTAAACCCAATGTGAATTGGGTCAAGCCAAATCAAAGTAAAGAATTAGTGAACAAACAAAGATGCATGATCATATAAAACTAGCCTAGGGTCTCATTGTTAGGTAGCCCAAGAGAAAGCCATGTGGGTGCAAAGTGTAGTGTCCTATGTCTCATTGTTATGTAGCCAAAGAGAAAGCCATATGTGTTTATGAGTGTACTAAACCTAAGAATATGCATGTAATAGGTATATGTAAGACCCCAATTTTGACCCTAAGACCCCTCATGTCATCTCATCATTTGCATTGGCTTTGGGATCACACCTTCACATCCTCCTCACCCCTTATTCATTGGGTTTGCACTGGGAGAGATCACCAAGAACTTTTGATTGTATCATACTTTGTTATTATTTGTTTACTAACCAAAATACAAAAAACACGTTTATGTGTAGCTTTGTTTCTTTTGTGAGTGTATGTGTGTGTGTGTGTGTGTGTCCATTTGTGCCTTATCAAGCTCACATATAGGGTTTGAGATCCTCAATGAAAGAGATCAATAAAGGAAAGGTTCAAAATGGTTCTAAGTATCATATATGATCCCCATGTTCTTTATTTATCATTTTGATCAAGAATTCATCAAGAGTTTGAAGCTTGTTTGCCTTGGAAGCCCTAACTCATCTAGATATCTTGTGTGACTTCCAATCAGCAATTTTCTTCACCAATTAATCAAAGATCTCAAGGGATACTCCATTATACTTCATCTCAAGCATACCTGATTCTCCATGAGCCCCAAATATCAAAGGAACTTCAAGTTTTCAAGTTGGTCAAGGAGGTTGACCAGAGAAAGTCAACTGGTCAAATCTAGGGTTCCCTACACCATATCTCCTACAATTTTTGTCATATGAAAATGATTCCAATAGTAAAGTTACTCTTTATGACATTACTGATCCGCTATCGCACGCGGATCAAAACGAGTAGTTTTTCAAAAATGTAGTTTAACGACACATTGACTCAAATATCGTACTCAAGGATTCTTGTTTAATTAATCTACCGATAGAACAAAGGGGGGGGGGGGGTTGGTTGGTTTAGATTCGAAAAAGTGATTTTTAAAAGTGATTATAAAATAAGCTGACACGAACCAACCTACTGCATCATCTTCCGACTTATCATTGATTCTTATAAAATTCCAAATCCCTAACGGGTCTGCTCCTATTCGATTACAATTACCATTAACAAGCGTAAAGGAAATTATGCGAGTAATATTCCTAAATTCCAAATTAAGCAAACGAATTAAAAACTATTGCGAATTAAGCAGACGCAACTTGATCGTTCGTGATTAAATAAAAGCTATGTTAACACAAAATTGATTCGGGATCATCATTCATCAATTGAATTTAAGGATTCTATCCTATAGCAACAATTAGATTAAGCAAATAATTGGAATTATAAGAAGAATTCAAAGGAAACAAATTGGAATTAATAAAAACCTCAAAGCGGATTCTGAATTACAGCAGGTTGATTCAAAAGGGATTAGTTCTCCATAGTCATCTTGCTAGCTCTCAAAAAATCGTCCATGAACAGAAAAATGTAACCCTGTTTTTGGCTGCCTAACCTAGGTAAAAACACCCAAACCCGTTTCACAACTCAACCGGGTCAAATGTACGATCCAGGCCCAATACAACTAACCCAAACAAAATAAAAAAATAATGCAGCAGCTTCAACGAATTTTCTGGCCCTGCTACAGTCTGATTCAGCTCTCGACTTCTGAACAAAAGTTGTAGATCGTTTTCTTAGCTTTCCATCGACTGGTAGCACGTCTCAATCCGATACTCCTAGCTCAAGATATAATTTTTCTCGCGAAAGCTGCTAATGCTGAAAATTAAATACGAAAATTAAATAAGTGCAAAAATAAAATAAATTATGAAAACACATTAAAACATAAAAATAATCAAAGCAAATCGAAGAAATGCTTAAGTACAAACATGGAAGAACGTGCATCAAAATGCACTGATCAAATTCCCACACACTTGAACTTTTGCACTCCGAGCAAAATAAAAAACAAAACAAAACACATACACATCAACGATTACTCATTCTAGGCTACAAGTCATCTTCGGTTAAGTTTGCTTCAATAGGTAATAATCTTGCACACTAAGGATATTGTAAGAATACTAATCCATAGTTATGCAGACATAAACCTCCTGAATACACAAATCAACTCGAATCATATTATTATATTAAAGCCTAACTTACTCATCCTTCTTTGGCTCTTTTTCATTCAGGCGCAATCATATTAAGCCCGTTATCTCCACACACTCATAGCAAGGCGACCGGTTAGTGACTCTGATCCTTTTCGGCACGGGGTTTGGTACTTAAGTGGCATCACCCTTTGCTTACTCAATTGTAGTTGCGGGGGATCGGACCGTAATCCGCCCTACCAAGTTCAACACCAGAACCCGCTGAACCAACTACAAAAGAGTCTTATTTCCAACTTTTTTGAAGGTTCCACAACCGTTGGGTTAAGTGACTGGGTGAGGGTCACCAAACTTAGAAGGTGCATTCCTTTATTTTTTTCTCTTTTTTTTTCTTCCGGAACACTCACTTATATTCATCGGCTTCCCTGCGTAGAGTGTGTGTGAGATGGTGCTGACTGCTGAAATGAACTACTCAAGAGCTGTCAGAGGATGAGAATGTAAGGCTAAAACATAATAAAGAAAACAATTTATGGTGCTGACTAATCTCAAATTAGTCAGTCTATAGCTTAAAACTTTCAAGAAGATGCATTTTTTTAATTTTAAATTTGAACCAAAAACAGAGAAAAATATAACAAAGAAAACAAACAAATAAATGATTCCCTCCCCCACACTTAAAACATACATTGTCCTCAATGAAAGAGCATAAATATAAAATAAGAGTGAGAGAAAGGAAAGAACACACCCGAGGAGTCAAGGCGGATAAGTGATTGCATAAGCAGCCTTTCCCAAAGAGATCTCTTCTACAGTCTCTTCTTCCAAAGTCGGGTTCTCATGGAGTAGCTTTGGGGAGTGTCCATTGACCTTGAAATTTTGATTAATGCATTTGTCTTGTATTCCAGGATCAAAGAAGTATCTTCGATAAGTAAAAGTGTTGAATGGACACGTGAAAGTGATCTCCTTTTTTACAACATCAAGAATTAAAGGATTATGGGGTTGCCTCACTACTTTTGTTTCATCTTTAAGTGAGATCCTATGCATACATATGGATGAGCTAATATCACGAGTGCCAGCCAAGGTCCATCCAATTCCCTTCTTATATTTCTGATTAAGTTGAAGCTTTGATGAATAATATGAATCCTCGGGAAGTGGTTTAGGCTCTAAAGAATGTGGTTGTTCAATGCATGGTATGTTTGGGGCAGCCGGAATGTCAAGAGCTTCATCCAAATAAACAACTTCGTTTATACTATCACCCTGCAAGGCAGCATCAATCTCAGCACAAACAACACAAAGGTTAGTGTTAGTACAATCATCACATGAATAAACATCATCAAACTCAGATAGAGATGGAAAATCAAGTGAAAATAATTCAGAAAAGGTGTCATCAACCAACTCAGAGATCAATTCAATATGAAAAATAGAATTCTCCTCCAAGGGATGTTTCATGGCATCGAAAATGTTAAATTTTGCGACAATGTCACCAAATTTCATGGACATGGTTCCATCGTCGACATCAATTTTTGTTTTCGCTGTTTTCATGAACGGTCTGCCTAAAATGATGGGCGATCTGCTTGAATTTGTTTCTCCATTCATGTCCAAAATGTAGAAATCTGCAGGAAAAATCAAGTCATTAACTTGAACAAGCACATCTTCCACTACTCCAATGGGGCGAGCATTACTTCTGTTCGCTAGTTGAATGATTAAACTTGTATGCTGTAAAAGACCGAGATCAAGGTTATTATAAACAGAAGTAGGCATAACATTAATGCCTGCTCCCAAATCAAGCATGCAATTGTCGAATTTACTATCTCCAATGGTACATGGAATGTAAAAAGTTCCTGGATCCTTGCAGTTTTGGGGTATGGCCTGATTGAGGGATGAAACAGTAGCTTTTTCAGGTGAATGTTTAGGTTGGATAAGGGCTAAAGTGTTTCGTCCCAAATTTACTCTCTCATTGCCCTTCAACCTTTTCTTACTTGTGCACAAGTCTTTTAGAAATTTTGCATACTTTGGAACCTGCTTAATAACATCAAGTAGCGGAATGTTTACCGCAACCTTTCGGAAAACATCCAATATCTCTCTTTATTTGTCTCCCTCCTCAATTCTTTTATTTTTCAGAACTCTATGTGGAAAGGGGACTGGTGGCACATACTCCTTTTCTTTAATTTTTTCAGTTTCGACCACAACAGAAGAAGGAGAAGAAAGTTCAGCTAGGTGAGGTTCAAAAGGAGAAAGTTCAGAAGTTACCTCAATGATTTTTTTATTTTTTTCAGGGGCTGGTTCTGTAACTTTTCCGGATCTCAAAGAAATTGCGCTCACATTAGCATTAGGACCATTCAGATTGACAACTGTCTGGGCTGGAAGTTGGTTCGAACCTTGAGCTTGCATGTTATTTATTTGAGTAGCAAGCTGTCCCATCTGTGTGTTCAAGGTCTGAATGCTAGCATCGGTCCTTTGTTGGAACTGGAGGTTGTTCACGGCCATTTGCTTAACAAGATCCTCCAAGGATGGTCCGGAAGGTGCAGGGGCAGCCACTTGAGGTGAGTTCTGTTGTTGGCTGGTTTGCGGGTTTCCATATCGAAGGTTGGGATGGTTCCTCCAATTGGGATGGTATTTGTTGGTGGACAGGTCAGGAGTGTTGTTGTACCTGTTTTGATTGTAAAGGTTGGCTGCATAAGCTTGTGGCAGCTCAGTAATGGACTCGTCTCTCAGAATAGGACAAGTATCAATCGGGTGCTCAGGAGAAGTACAAATGCCACACAAAGTTGCTGTTTGAGGTTTTGCTACTGCCAGCTGTTTGACTAAGGCAGTGAGTTCGTCAATTCTGGTCTCTAAAGCTTTATTGGAAGAAACTTGAATTTGACTCACGCCTTTGCTTTGCACAAAATTGTCTCTAGTGGTGAACTGTTGAGAATTAAGAGACATATTTTCAATAAGGGCTTTGGCAGCAGCTGAAGTTTTATCGACTAATGCTCCACCACTAGCAGTATCAAGAATGTTCCTGTCCATCGGTAACAACCCCTCATAAAAGTATTGGATGAGGAGTTGCTCAATGATCTGGTGTTGAGGGCAGCTAGATACCAAGTGCTTGAATCTCTCCCAATACTCGGTCAACGACTCATTGCCTTGTCTAATACCACAAATCTCCTTTCTTATTGAGGCAGCTCTGGAGGCAGAAAAATATCTTTCCAAGAACACTTTTTTCAGGGCTGTCCAACTTGCAATTGAGTTTGGCTCGAGATAATAAATCCAATCCTTTGCCGCACCCTGCAATGAAAAAGGAAAAGCTCAAAGTTTGATGTGATCTTCGGTGATCCCTTCAGGCTTCAATGGTGTAGAACACACCACCTGGAATTCTTTCAAATGCTTGTGTGGATCTTCACCTGCAAGACCACTAAACTTTGGCAACAAGTGTATTAAACCCGATTTTAATTCAAAAGGAACAACAACAACATCATATTCAATACACAAACCATTGTAATTCACATCAGGAGCAACTAACTGCCTTAAGGTTCTATTATCAGCCATTGCAAAATCAAGTTCAGAATCCGAAGCAAACAAGTTATGCAAATAGTCAAACTCAGAATCAGACTCAATTGTGGGTGGTGAAATATTGGTAGCCTGGACTGTTCTACGTTGTGTGTGCAAAGTTCTCTCTATTTCAGGATCAAAAGCAACAATTTCAGAACAGCGAGACCTAGTAGCCAGGACTAACGGAACAGCAATGCAGCAACAACAACAATAGTGAAAATTCCAACAATGTCCTAAAAGTAAAAAAAAATAAACACAAAGAAAGAAATCAATCAAAAATAATTCAAAAAAATAAGGTGACACCGGAATTAATCTAATGACTTAAAAATATAATTTTGAGATTTTTTTCGATTTTTTTCGAGACGGTGAAAATAGTAAATAATTGCTTAAAAATAGAAAACTAGGACCTATACGCTTAGACACTAAACCTATTTTATGATTTGGACTCTAAAACGCGAGTTGTACGAAACTGCGAGGAAACTAGGACCTATACGCTTAGACACTAAACCTATGACTCTAAAAGTAGTTAAACTATAATAATGGTTAAAATCTACAAGAATCCCCGGCAACGGCGCCAATTTGATCCGCTATCGCACGCGGATCAAAACGAGTAGTTTTTCAAAAATGTAGTTTAACGACAAATTGACTCAAATATCGTACTCAAGGATTCTTGTTTAATTAATCTACCGATAGAACAAAAAGGGGGGAGGGGGTTGGTTGGTTTAGATTCGAAAAAGTGATTTTTAAAAGTGATTATAAAATAAGCTGACACGAATCAACCTACTGCATCATCTTCCGACTTATCATTGATTCTTATAAAATTCCAAATCCCTAACAGGTCTGCTCCTATTCGATTACAATTACCATTAACAAGCGTAAAGGAAATTATGCGAGTAATATTCCCAAATTCCGAATTAAGCAAACGGATTAAAAACTATTGCGAATTAAGCAGACGCAACTTGATCGTTCGTGATAAAATAAAAGCTATGTTAACACAAAATTGATTCGGGATCATCATTCATCAATCGAATTTAAGGATTCTATCCTATAGCAACAATTAGATTAAGCAAATAATTGGAATTATAAGAAGAATTCAAAGGAAACAAATTGGAATTAATAAAAACCTCAAAGCGGATTTTGAATTACAGCAGGTTGATTCAAAAGGGATTAGTTCTCCATAGTCATCTTGCTAGATCTCAAAAAAGCATCCATGAACAGAAAAATGTAACCCTGTTTTTGGCTGCCTAACCTAGGTAAAAACACCCAAACCCATTTCACAACTAAACCGGGTCAAATGTACGATCCAGGCCCAATACAACTAACCCAAACAAAATAAAAAAATAATGCAGCAGCTTCAACGAAATTTCTGGTCCTGCTACAGTCTGATTCAGCTCTCAACTTCTGAAAAAAAGTTGTAGATCTTTTTCTTAGCTTTCCATCGACTGGTAGCACGTCTCAATCCGATACTCCTAGCTCAAGATATGATTTTTCTCACGAAAGCTGCTAATGCTGAAAATTAAATACGAAAAATAAGTGCAAAAATAAAATAAATTATGAAAACACATTAAAACATAAAAATAATCAAAGCAAACCGAAGAAATGCTTAAGTACAAACATGGAAGAACGTGTATCAAAATGCACTGATCAATTACAAACAACTTTCATGTTGTCATAAAGATCTAAGTTTGCTTGGAAAGTCATTTTTTATGGTGAAAGATTATAGGTCATTATGTTTGTGCCCTAGATGGAAGGTCAAATTCCAAGAACCATAACTTGCTCAATTTTTATGACATGAAGACCATCCAAGTTTCATGATAAATTCCAAGACATCTTCTCCAGCTTTTATTCTTTGAGAAATGTCAAAATCTACTTGCAAGGGCATGTGCCAAGAGGAAACATTATAGGTCATTTTGGGCCATCATCATTGAACAAGCAATTTTCCTCAACTTCTAAAATCCATAACCCCCTCATGTAAGATTCAAATAATGTCAAATTTGTGACCAAATTGAATAGGAATGAAAGATATACAACTTTGGTGAATAAACTATTTTTATTTGAAGCTCATAGCAAACATTATTCAAGGTAGAAAAAGTGATCATTTGACTTTATACTTAGAAATTTTTCAACTATGTTTGATTTCTCCAACTTCCACCTCAAAACCCATCATGATCCAAGCTCCAAATAGAAAAGTGTTCAACAACAAAGTTTTTCCCCTTCATGTTATTTTTCCAAGGAGTCCAAGATCATGGAATTTAGAGAATTTTTGAAGGACTTGCGCATGGTTGCATTGCATGGTCCCATTTGGATGATTTTCATTACCAAATTTCAAATACATTTGCATGGCCTCATGTTAAGCTTTCAACATCACTCATGCACTATTTGGGACCTTTTCCAATCATTTCATGGGCCTATCATACACCCATGCAAGCATGCACATGAGAATTGCTATTTTTGGACAAATTATAGAAGTGTGTGGAAATCAATTGCCAACCCTATAAATAGAACTCATCCTGCTCAGAATCAAGGACACCTTGCCCAAGCTTTGCTCCTGCAACCTTCCCACCCTCCATTGATAGGATAATCTTGAATATTTCATTAGAAATCGAGTTTCAATTTCACTTATGTTTTGAGGTTGAAACTCCAAGAGTCCAAACCATTTGAGCATCCCAATCATCTCCTGCAAGCCAGTGGAAGCAAGCCCAAGCAAATTAAGATCCAGATCGAGCTTCATCACTACAAACAGAAGGTGAATTTTGTGAAACTTTCTCTCTTTGATTCTCTCTCAATTCTCCATCATTTCACTTGATTTTTAGTTGACTGAAGTCATACCAATGTAGGCAATAAGATTGAGTTACTTTGAGGTCAAATCGAAGCAACTCAGATCATACTCCTCAAATTTCAAATCCATGTATCTTTCAATATACGTGGAATTGGAAGAAATTGAGGTTAGATTTGGACTCCTGAGGATTTTTCCTTCAAATTAGTGTATTCACTTTTCATTTTTATGGAGGTTGGTGGTGGACCAGTCCGATGAGGTCCACTGGAGAAGAAGACCGGAGCTAGGGCTCCGGTGGTGTGTTGGCATCCTTCCAACCATCTGATTGTGTTTGAACGTTTTAATCTGAGCCATCCTTTGTGATTACCCCATCTTCCACTCATTGACTTAGTTTTTCCACGTTCTTGATGCGCGTGGCCATCGCATCTGCCACCTCAATTAATGAGGGAGATCTGATGACCCTTTTTTTTCTTTCTAATTTCATTTTAATTTCTGATTTTTCTTTTAATCCTCTTATTTTGATTAATTGATAATAAATTCATTTTTGATCCAAAAAATATGGGACTTTCACCAAAAATCTTTAAATATTTCCCCCTTCCATATTTTGAATTAATTTTTTTTTTTGGATTAATTTTGATATTTTTTGTGAATTAATTGATTTTTGACTTGTTTTTAAATATTTTAAAATACTTCTAACTTTCCAAAAATTCTAAAAAAATTATCTAAGGTCCTTTGGCCTTGTTTGACCTAGGATAAATCACTTGGCCATTTATTTGGTGATTTGAAGGGATTTGAGGTTTTGTCCATTTAAAAATGCATTTTAATTTATTTTAAAATTGATTAATTGTTTAAAAAATTTGTTGAGCCATTTAATTGATCTTGTGGTGTCTGACTTTCTGTTTGGCGTTGGTCATGGTTGATTTGAATTTTATTTGACCAATACTATTGGATTTAGGGGTTTGATGAAATGTACATTTCATCCCCCAAAATGAATGGATAGTATTGAACAGATGAATTTCCTCCTGTGATCAATTTGGGTTTCTATTTCCCCTTCCCTCTTCATCTTCATCCCTATTCTTGCCCAATCCATCATTGACCAATGACTTCTCTAATGTTCAAAGGTTAGTTGATTCATCAATGACCTTGTGTCAGATGAATCAACATGAGTTGGATTGAGAAAGGTCTATCCCATCTTTATTTTTAGTGTGTGCAACGTTTTAGGAGTTTGGTTCTTTGTACCAAGTCTCTAACATGTATTAACACCAATATCTTTATTGCCCGACCTCAGATAGTTGTGATTTCTACATAAGTCCAATTACGATTGCTTAACATAGAGCTAAATCTTTCCCAAAAGGCATAACATTCTTGTAAGTGAGATTGTAAGTCTCCCATTCTCCAGGGCAATGTGTGAAGATTTGACCTTTTTTACATTCATGAGAACTAGTGGCATACTTATTGATTTATCGAAGTTGGAGCCCTTCTCATGGATGATGTCTTAGTTCATATATTCATACTTGTGAATGAATGGTTGAGTGTTCTCCAAAAAATGACTTAAACAATCAAAACTCTTTACTAACCTTTGACTAACTCTTTACTTAATGTTGCTTTACTTTCAAGTCATTTACTTAATACTATTTAAATTTCAGTACCTTTATCATTTATTGCCATTTACACTTCATGCAACTTGTTTATGTTTAAGTCCTTTTCACTTTGCTCACTTGAGCTATATCTTGTGATTGTATATATTGTGTACATGTGATTTTATTTTGTTTTTTGATTTTAGGACCTTAAAATACCTAATAACAACAAAAACCCTAAAAAATATCTTGGTGGAATGTTGGGCTTGATCTAAACTTTTGGATTTAGAGTAAGCAACTTCCCTATGCTTTAAGGACTTGGCCAATGCCACTATTTGAGACTGAGTTATCCTTGATTGTGCCTTTCATCTGATGCAAACCTTAGGTGCTTCTGGTTCATCTATCACCTTGTCTCTATGCTTAATTGTTATACTGTTATTATTATTTATGTTTATTGATTATTTTTGAGTTTACCACAAGAAATATATTCATTTGATACATTGGAAGATATTGAAGACTGCTAACTTTTGGAGTGCTTGCTTGGATATTATGGCTAGCTTTATTTGATGCCTTGGTCTTCATATGGTTTACTTGGATATTGCTTATGCTTGTTGCTTGCTCAAAAGTCGAAAGGAAAATGGGTTTTTATCTTACATTCTTATCTTGTGGATTACATCCCATTGGTCAGATCTTTTCAACTCTTAACTTTTAATTTTTGTCTAGGATAGTCCCTTCATCTCCTCCCATTTCTTTAATTTCAAAATTTCTCCCTCTTTTCAAAACCTTTTTTGATTGTGTTTTTTCAACTTAGACATGTTTTAATGATTAGAAACTTTGGCCTTATGCCATTGAATTTTTAAACTTTTTCTTAAATCAAACTTGTGAATGAAATTAATCATATTGACTTTAATTTTAAAAATACAAAAGGAACTAACAACCCCATTCAAATCTTTGGCCTTTTGTGCCTTTTCTATTAAACTTTTGATAAAAATCAATTCACCAACTTCTTTGAAATTTTTACCACGAACTACGGGGTTTTGATCCATCATTTTTATGTTGGTAGGTAAGCATAAGACCGAAGGTATTGTCAAACACAGAAATATAATTAATGAATTCTTTTCTCACCCCCCACTCTATATTTTTATCAAACATCATTCTGACCAAAACACTTGCACACAAAAAAGGGGCTCCCTAGGATTACCTAGGACACTTTGGGTGCTAACACCTTCCCTCCGTGTAACCAACCCCCTTACCTGTAATCTCTGAAATTTTATTAGTTTTGATTTGAAAACTTCTTATCTTTGGGGTTTGTTCATACTTTTGCTATTTTCCTTTGGAAACAATAAAAGCGCGGTGGCTACTCTAGTTTTATTGACGTCAAGTTTATCCATAGCTTGATGGTCATGAATTTACCGCTACCGAAATTAAGTGGTGACTCTGCTGGGGAGTAGTTCTCAGTGGGTTTAGTCTACTTTTTTTGTGTATATTTGTATATTTGATGTTTGTTTGTATATATTGTTGTGTGATACTTTGTCTGTTATGCTTGGTGATCTCTGTGTAGTGAGATAAGTTCTAACCTGAACTTGAGTGCAGTCTAAGAAGATGGTACATTCATGTTGGATTTGAAGGAGTAGTCCTGAAAGAGTTGACATGAGATCCCCCACTCAGCGGAGACCTCTTTGGAGTTACTGATATCACACGAGTAAGTCGTGGATAGGCATTAATTTCTCTAATTTGGGGGTCCGAGAAGCTGAGGGCCGCAGAACATTTAACCCAACTTGGCCTATCTAGGACGTAGTGCGGAGACTGTTCAAGTGTAGACTTGATAACAGTTGGTACGCGATACTACACTCAGACGAGTTTCTCTTGAGAATACTATGGGTTAATGAGTTAGTCATCTTAACCTATAGTATCGATAGATGAGATCACAACTCTGGGAACTTTTTTAGAACATGATCTACAGGTTTTATCCTTAGTACACTCCTTTGGGATGGTTCTTAACCTGACTCCATGCTCGTGACTCACAACAAACCCTTTGATTCTCGGTTGATCCGATCAGTCTCATCAATATCAATGGAACTTGGGTGTTGATAAGTTGAAAAATCATAATCCACCAAAATGGTTGATTGATCTTGATGATGACTTGATCCATCTCTTGACCTTTATTTGTGTTTAACTTATGTGTGATTGTTGCATTCATGCATACATGCACATCATAACATTCATCACAAAAAATAAAATTTTCAAGGGAACTAAGGTCTCGTTTGCAAATATTTTCAAACCATGGATTATGGACAAAGGAAAACTAAGAAGTACAATTTCAGATGTCCTGATTTGAAGAGTTAAGGAAGTTCTCATCCTTTGTATTAGATCCCTTGGACTTCAAGCAACGTAATAGGAAGCTCTTGTCCATATTATCTACTAATGTGGTTGAAGGACTTCTGAGTGTCTTGGTGCAGTTCTACGAGCCTCTTTATCGGTGCTTCACTTTTCCTGATTATCAGCTTGTACCCATGTTAGAGGAGTATGTTTATCTCTTGGGTATACCCGTATCTAACAAGGTACCTTTTAGTGGATTAGAGGAGATCCCGATATTTCATGTCATAGCTGAAGCTCTTCATCTGAAGAAATTTGAGATTGATGCCAACATGGTGAAGAAAGGAGGGATTCTAGGATTGACTTCTGATTTTCTCATTGGTAAAGCTACTATTTTTTCTCAAGCCAGTAGCCTGGTCACTTCTAAAGCCATCTTTGTATTGCACATCTATGGTTTAGCTTTGTTCCCTAACATTGACATTTTTATTGATGTTAACACCATTAGAATCTTCTTGATTGGGAATCCTATTCCGACTTTGTTGGGTGACATGTATTTCTCTTTGCATTTGAGGAATTCTAAGGGTGGTGGAACCATTGTGTGTTGCATTCCTCTTCTGTACAAGTGGTTTATTTCACACTTGCCACAGACGCCTGATTTCTTGGAGAATCGACAATGTCTATGATGGTCCTAGAGACTTATGTCTCTCACTAATGATGATATTGTTTGGTATGATTCTGCATTGGGTAGATTGGATATTACTGAAATTTGTGGTGAGTTCTCTAACATGCCTCTTATTGGTACGCAAGGAGGAATCAACTAAAACCCAACATTGGCTCTTCGTCAGCTTGGGTTCCCCTTGAGAGATAAGCCTAATAACGTTTTGTTAGAGGGTCTATTCTATCAGGAGGGTAAAGATCCCCAACTTTTGAAGAGTAGAATGGTGCATGCTTGGCACAATGTGCATAGGAAAGGAAGATTCGAGCTTGGATCCATGCAACTGTGTAACTTTGGAAGCTTACACTATTTGGGTGAAGAAGAAAGCTTTGGAGCTCAAGATGTCGTACGCTTGTGAGAGACCCATGTCTCTGGTTATGGTTGAGCCATCAACTCTCCCTAACCAATATGTAGAGGTGTTGGAAGATGCACTTGCCAAGATGAAGCAAAATAAAGACTTGTGGGAAGAGCGGTTCCATTCTTTGAACCGAAAGCACGAGGAGTTACAACTTGAGTCGAAAGACAAAGATGCACTCATTGAGGTCCTTGAGGAGCGTGAAGTGAAGAGACAGAGAGAGCCATAGAATTCATTTTCCTCTAGTATGCCCCAGCCTTCCGGTGCTTGGAATAAGATTGTTGATCGGCTTGTCCTTGAGAAAGCTCAGATACATACGTCTTTTGAGACAAAGATTTGACGCATCCGAAAGAAGTACATTCCCTTGGCCAAATCATCCGATGCAGTTGTTGGGGATCCTTAGGATGAATAAAAATAGATTTTATGGTTAATTGAATTGTTATTATTGTTGATTATTATTATTACTAATTGAAAATATTTGCAAGTGAGACTTCATAAGTTCCTTGAAATTAAAAACAATAAAAAAATTACATCTCATACATCATTTGCATAACATGTTTCTTCAGCCAGATGTCTTATAGTTCTTCTTTTGTGTATCAGCCAAGCTGACTCATCACTATAACACCCGAGCTAATCGTCTGAGAAGAATGGAGCATCTTGAACAAGAGAACATGGAGCTTAAGGATGAGATTTCCAGACTCACTGTCTTGATGGAGTATGTGATTGCTACTCAGAACCAACCATCTCCGCCTCCTCCAACTCCTCCTCCTCAAAGGACTGTTATTTTAGAGGTTGCTTCAGCATCTGTGCCTGTGGTTGTTAGCCAGTCTGCACCTGCCAAGCCTGCTGGGTTCCCGTGGGGAATGCCACCAAACTTTGTGCCTTAAGGGTACGCTCCAACATTTGCTTCTATGCTGATATCTATTCTGTGGTTGTTAGCCAGTCTGCGCCTCCCATTGTGCATACTCTACCTCGTGTTGAGGATACCATTTATCACTCCGAGCCGTAAGAAGGTCCAGATGTTTATGAAAAGATGGACGAGATGAAGGATCAATTTCTTGAGTTGTGCAAGAATTAAAGATCCTAAGAGGAAAGGATTTATTCGGTAAGAGTGTTGTTGAGCTGTGTTTGGTGTCTAATGTCAAAATCCCGGTGAAGTTCAAGGTCCCAGACTTCAAAAAATATAAAGGGGATACTTGTCCTCTGAGTCATCTTGTCATGTATGCTAGAAAGATGTCTACTCAGACCGACAATGATCAGCTGCTCATTGACTACTTCTAGGACAGTCTGACAGGAGCTGCACTTAGATGGTATATGGACTTGTCCAGTTCTAGTGTCCATACTCTTAATGACTTGGGCGAGGCCTTTGTCAAGCAATACAAGTACAATGTTGATATGGCTCCGGATTGAGATCAATTGAGATCAATGTCTCAGAAGGACAAAGAGACATTCAAGGAGTACGCCCAAAGGTGGAGGGAATTGGCTGCTCAGATTAGTCCACCTCTAGAGGAGAAGGAAATGACCAAGATATTTTTAAAGACGCTAAGTTCATTTTACTATGAACGTATGATTGCAAGTTCCCCTAATGATTTCACCGAGACGGTGAACATGGCGATGAGATTGGAAGAAGGAGTCCGAGAGGGGGGATTATCCAAAGATGAAGCATCGGCGAGCAAGAAATATGGTGGTAACTTCTCCAAAAAGAAGGAAGGAAAAACTAATGCAGTATCAGTAGGGAGGCAGAGGAGGCCTCATGTGAGGAAGAATTCCCAGTCCCGTAACATCAACATCAAGTATCATTAGTAATTCCAATCTTTACCTATAATTCAACAAATCAATTAGTTCATGTTCAACAACATCAACAACAGCCACAACAGTGTAGCAACTATAACAACAAGAATCATCATCAGAACTTTGAGAGGAAAAAGGTCTATTTTGACCCTATTCCTATGACATATGCAGAATTGTACCCTTCCTTTGTAGTCAAAAATCTTATCCAACCAAGGAATCCTCCACAAATTCCTGAACCGTTGCCATGGTAGTTCAAGCCTGACTTGCATTGTGCTTTTCACCAGGGATCTCCTGGTCATGATATTGAAAACTATTATCCTTTGAAGTACGAGGTTCAGAAGCTGGTTAAGAGCGGTATGGTGTCCTTTGAGGACAGAGCACCAAATGTTAAAGCAAACCCGTTGCTTCCTCATGGCAACGTTTATGTCAACATGGTAGATGGTTGTCCTAGGAATTTTAGGGTCTTTGATGTGCAACGTATTCGAAGTTCATTGGTGGAAATTCACAAAGACTTATGCTTGGTAAGCGATTGTGAACATGACCATGATGGTTGTGTTATTTGTAGCGTTAACCCTCGAGGATGTGTAGTTGTAAAGAGGGATATTTAAAAGCTGATGGATGAAAATGTTATTCAAGTTCAATAATCCAGGTATATGGGAAATGATGTAAATGTTATTGTACCAGTATTCAAAACCCCCGGGCGGGTGGTTATTTAATTTGACAGCAGTAGTAGAAATGACAACAGATCGGTATCTCCGTTGGTTATACGGTTAGCGGGCCCCGTCCCCTATTCATCCGGAAAAGTTGTTCCGTATACGTATAATGCCACCATGATTGAGAATGGGAAAAAAGGTTCCTTTTCCCGCTTCAAATTCAGTGGTGAGCATTACAGATGTAGTGAAGGTGACCCGTAGTGGTCGTGTGTTTGGCCATGTATCTCCTAGAGTCGTGGAAGATGTTTTAGTGGGTAAGAAGGAAAAAGTTCCTGCAATTGATCCGGTTAGTGCTCCAACTTGTCAGTCTGGTGAATCCAGCTGGTTAAAGGCTAACTATAATGATGAGGTATTACGTCTGATCAAGAGAAGTGAATTCAACGTTGTGGAGCAGTTGCTTCAAACCCTGTCAAAAATTTATGTGTTGTCATTATTGATGAATTCTGAGGCACATAGAGAGGCTTTGCAGAGAGTGTTTGAACAAGCTTAAATGGAGCACGATGTTATCATGCATCAGTTTGACCATATTGTTGCCAACATTACTTCTCGCAACAGTCTGAGCTTTGTGATGAAGAACTTTTTAAGGAAGGTAGAAATCACAACTTGGCACTCCACATTTCAGTGAACTACAAGGAGGACGCTATGTCCAATGTATTGGTTGATAATGGATCATCATTGAATGTGTTTCCCAAGTTAACTCTAGCTAGACTTTCTTATCAAGGCGCCCCAATGAGGTACAGTGGCGTGATGGTTAAAGCGTTTCACAGTTCTAGCGTTGTGACGTTTACTCTGCATCAAAAGTTGAAATTTGTTAAGAACAACAAGCTTGTCGTTGTTGGTGGGGAGAAAGCGTTGTTAGTGAGCCATTTGGCATCCTTAACCTATATGGACGCTGGAGAAGAAGTTGGAACGATGTTCCATGTCTTCTCTGAAGGATGCCAAAGAGGTTATTCAGGCTGGTAGCACCGGCAAATGGGGTCGTGTTGTGGAAGTTATTGAGAACAAGAATAAAGCGGGGATGGGATTTCAGCAAGGGCCATTCAACGCCAATGTTAAGGCTATGCAAGAAGTTTTCCGCAGTGGAGGTTTCATTCACAAGGATGATCAACACTCAATTGCCATTATTGAAGATGATGATGAAGACGAAGCTGGTGCCAACTTTGTGACACACAACCAGACTTGCAACAATTGGATTACTGTAGACGTTCCTGTTGTTATGCACCGTTCGAAGTAATTTTTTTATTGTTTAAGAAAAATCCTTCTCCTTTGCCTTAGGGAGAAGTGAAACATTGTTGGGCATTTCAAATTTATCATCAATAAAAATACAATCTTATTCATCCACATCTTTGATGTTTTATTTTTACTTTTTGCTTTTTTTGAAAATGGTAATCACAAACAACATAAATAAATAATCATTTTTTCCATCTGCATAATATTTGTTTGCACTCCATTTCTCTAAAATCAAAATATCAAATCATTATGCAGGTTGGTTCTCAAGCCCATTGAATGTAATGATCCTACTCTCTCTCCAAACTTTGATTTCTGTGTGTTTGAAGCTGAGGAAGAGAATGATGACGAAGAAGTATCTGATGAGTTATCCCGTTTGCTTGAGCACGAGGAAAAAGCCATTCAGCCATTTGAAGAGCAGATTGAAGGGGTTGGTTGATGGTGTGAAGGAATTCAATATTGGGTTCCGATGATGATGTGAAGGAAGTCAAGCTTGGGTCTCAAATGTGTCTAGAGGCTAAGAAGGGGTTGGTTGATCTTCTTCGAGAATATTTTGATGTGTTTGCTTGGTCCTATCAAGATATTCCTGGTTTGGATTCTGAGATTGCCTTTGAAGCCAGAATGCCCGCCGGTCAAGCAAAAGTTGAGAAGAACCGATCCTGATATGACAGTAGAGATTAAGGAGGAAGTACAGAAGCAGATTGATGTTGGTTTCCTTGTTACCTCTGAGTATCCGCAATGGGTGGCCAATATTGTGCTTGTTTCTAAGAAAGATGGAAAAGTCTGTATGCGTGTTGATTACAGAGATATGAATAAAGCCAGTCCAAAAGATGATTTTCCTCTGCCGCACATTGATATGTTGGTAGACAATACAACTAAATTCAACGTCTTTCGTTTATGGACGGATTTTCTGGCTATAATCAGATCAATATGGCGCCCGAAGATATGGAGAAGACCATATTCATTACACCTTAGGGAACATTCTGTTATCGAGTGATGCCCTTCGATTTAAAGAATGCCGGTGCAATGTACCAGAGAGATATGACCACTCTTTTCCATGATATGATGCATAAAGAGATTGAAGTTTATGTTGATGATATGATTGCTAAATCAAGTGCTGAAGAAGAACATGTTGAGCATTTATTGAAGTTATTCTAGTGTTTGAGGAAGTATAAACTCCGCTTGAATCCCAATAAGTGTACTTTTGGTGTACGCTCTGGTAAGTTGTTAGGCTTTATTGTCAGCAAGAAGGGTATTGAGGTTGATCCTGCCCAGGTCAAAGATATACAAGAGATGCCTGCACCTAAAACTGAGAAACAGGTCAGAGATTTTCTCGGCCGCTTGAATTATATCTCAAGATTTATATCACACATGACCGCCACATGTGCACCTATACTCAAGCTCCTTCGGAAATATCATTCTTGTGATTGGATCAAAGATTGCCAAAAAGCTTTTGATAGTATCAAAGAATATATGCTTGAGCCTCCAATTTTGTCTCCTCCTGTTGAAGGAAGACCTTTGATCATGTATTTAACTGTGCTTAAAGAAAGTGTAGGTTGTGTTCTGGGTTAGCAAGATGAAATTGGGAAGAAAGAATATGCAATTTACTACCTCAATAAGAAATTCACCGACTATGACACTCAAGATTTTATGCTTGATAAGACATGATGTGCTTTGGCTTGGGCTGCTAAGCGTCTGCGCTAGTATATGATGAATCATACTACTTGGTTGATATCCAAAATGGAACCAATCAAGTACATTTTTGAGAAGTTTGCTTTAATTTGGAGGATCACCCGTTGGAATATGTTGTTGTCTGAGTATGATATTGAAGACCGATATCAAAAAGCTATTAAAGGTAGTGTCTTGGATGACCATTTGGCTCACCATCCTATTGAAGATTATCAGTCAGTACAATATAATTTTCCTAAAGAAGAGATTTTGTACTTGAAGATGAAAGATTGTGATGAACCATTTCTTGAAGAAGGGCCAGAACTTGGTTCTCGTTTGGGCATGGTATTTGATGGAACTGTTAATTCATATGGTAATGGCATTGGGGCAATGATTATTACTCCTCAAGGAACACATTTTTCTTTTACAGCTAGATTGACCTTCAAATGTATAAATAATATGGTTGAATATGAAGCTTGCATTGTGGGGCTTGAAGAAGCCATTGATCTCAGAATTAAGTATCTTCATATCTCTGGAGATTCAACTTTGGTTGTGAATTAGATCAAAGGTGAATAAGAGACGAATCAACCCGGTTTGATATCGTATAGAGATTATGCGAGGATGATATCAACTTTCTCTACAAAGGTTGAGTTTCATCATATTCCTCGAAATGAAAATTGGATGACAAATGCTCTTGTAACGTTAGCTTCAATGATTGTGGTAAAATTTTGGAATGAAGTTCCCAATTTGAATGCAATGCATCTTGATAGGCCAACTCATTTATTTTCCGTTAAAGAAGTCAAAGATGAAAAGCCATGGTATTATGATATCAAATGTTTCCTCAAAAGTCAGATTTACCCGTCCGGGGCATCTTTGAAACATAAGAAAACTTTGAGAAGATTAGCTGGTAACTTTTACCTGAATGGTGATGTGCTTTATAAGAGAAATTTCGATATGGTTCTGCTCAGATGCGTGGATAGACACGAAGCAGACCTATTGATGATTGAAGTCCATGAAGGTTCCTTTGGTACTCATTCTAACGGACATGATATGGCAAAGAAGATGTTGAAAGGATGTTACTATTGGCTGATAATGGAATTTGACTGTTACAAGTTTGTGAAGAAATGCCATAAGTGTCAAATTTATGCAGATAAGATTCATGTTCCTCCGACACTTTTGAATGTTATTTCCTCTCCATGGCCCTTCTCCATGTGGGGAATTGATATGATTGGTATGATTGAGCCTAAAGCATCAAATGGACATTGGTTCATTTTAGTGGCTATTGACTACTTCATAAAGTGGGTTGAAGCGGCATCGTATGAAAATGTGACCAAGCAGGTGGTGGTCTGATTTATCAAGAATCAAATCATATGTTGTTATGGTGTGCCAAGTAATATCATTAATGATAATGGATCAAACTTGAATAATAATATGATGGAAGCTCTTTGCAAAGACTTTAAGATTGCACATCATAATTCTTCTCCCTACAGGCCTAAGATGAATGAGGTTGTTGAAGCTGCGAATAAAAATATTAAGAAGATTATTCAGAAGATGGTTGTGACATACAAAGATTGGCATGAGATGCTCCCATTTGCTTTGCATGGGTACCGTACATCCATCTGCACTTCAACACGAGCAACCCCTTTCTATCTTGTTTATGGCATGGGGCTGTGCTCCTCGTGGAGGTTGAGATCCCATCATTGCGTGTATTGATGGAAGCTAAGTTGACTGAAGCTGAATGGTGCCAAACCTGATATGATCAGTTGAATTTTATTGAAGAGAAGAGATTAACTTCCATGTATCATGGTCAGTTATATCAGCAAAGAATGAAGAAAGCTTTTGATAAGAAGGTCAAACCTCGTGTGTTCATAGAAGGTGACCTCGTGCTCAAGAAGATTCTATCTTTCAAACCTGATGCTAGGGGAAAATGAACTCCTAATTATGAAGGCCCATATGTTGTTAAGAGAGCCTTTTCAGGCGGTTCTTTGATTCTTACAACTATGGATGGTGAAGAGTTCATGCGTCCTGTGAATGCCAATACAGTCAAGAAATACCTCGCCTAAAAAAGAAAAGAACAACTCGCTATGCTGAAAACCCGAAAGGGCAGCTTAGGTAAAAATGAGCGTCTCTGTGTATTGAAAACCCGAAAGGGCGATCTAGGCAAAAGTTAGAGACATAAAACAGGAAAACTTATCCCGGTAGATTGAGTACCCCACCTTGGGGAAATCTAGGCAAAATTAGGTATTATGGCAAGTAACTGCATCCGGCCGGTCCTGATCTTAGAAGCAGTTTTAAGCAGTCATTTGGTTTAGATTTATCATTCTCAATTAAAGACAAGCACACAGTGGATTTTGAAGTTGGTAGGAAGAGTAGTGGTCATTGTATTCAATGTAGCTCTTTTCCATGTAAATTACCATTTTTCAAAATTTGTAAAGATCCATGGAGTCTTGCCATTTGCGGACTACCATTCTATTAAATAAAGTTGAGATTTTATCCAATTGTTTCATATTCTTATTTGTTTCTATTTTAAAATCGAATTTTTTATGATGATGATAATTTTGAAATAAATAAATAAATGAACAATCATTATTCTTAAATAATAAGGCATTTACTTTAAGAATATTCGGTTTCAAAAAGGAATGTCAACAACAATCTAAAGAACAGTAAGTCTTGATGTGTGAAGCAGTATGGTCTTCCCCGAGCAGTTGTCTGGTGACTTTATCCTCCACAAAAATTTGTTGTTCCTCCTTAGCATTAGTCGACGAGTTGCTCCTCAAGAAATTTATCATCCCCGATAGAACTGATATGTTGTTCCCTTTGCAATTCATCCTTCCCCAACTGAGGCGTTCATGTTTTTGCATTTCTAAGTTTGTATATTGGTGAATGAAATTTTGATTATCGTGAAACCTTTATTTGGTCTCCAGACCCCTAAGATATTTATTTGTGTCTTGCACAGCCGTGACAGTTTCTCCCTTGCATAAGTATGTAGGTCCGGTTGATATCTTAGTACCTTGGAATTGGTTTATTTCTGAATCTCCAAGGAGAGTTTGATGATTTGTTTCCCTTTCGAGGATGTTTTTGCTGATCGTTGTATCCTCGTGTGGCCTTTCATTTGTCCTGGAAGATTATTGTATCCCCAGCGAAGCCCCACAAAGATATTTTTGGAATCCCCCGTAGATCGTCTAGTTCTCCCCACTCAGAAATTTACCTCTTATTGTAACTTGAGACCCCAACGGAACTCCATTTTTGATAAAAGATTTCTTCCTTCAGGTAGTATTTGGTTCTGAGCAGTATTGATGATGTCCTCTGTAGGGTTGTCTCCCATTTGATTTGGTGTTGACTTAAAATTCCCCACGGTGGTGACTTGTTGCGCTGATAAGGATCCTCAGCAGATCCATCTTTGTCCGTAACACTTTAGGTTGGATGCATGTTCTCCATGCCTCTCCCCAGCCATAGTTGATTTGGATTAATGTATTCATATTCTCCCTTGAGCCATGGTTGTGCACCATCCCCGGGAATTGAATATTATTTTAAGTTAGGATTTGTATCCTCGATAATTTATTTTCACCCCTAGCAGGTTCTCTAGTTGGTGTTTCCATCTTGTCGATATTATATGAGTATCTAGTTGTGATGATTCAGATCTTCGTTATTTGTATCCTTTGTGCTCATTTGACAGCATAATCATATACATATTCATGCATACACATGCATAAACATAACATCAGATATTTCATTGGGCATTGTTATCACATTGACCTTTCTTCTGATCCCCTGATTTGGTGATATTATTTCCCCATGCAGATTTGGTGTGCATGTCCTCCTTCAATTGTAGAGTATCAGCCCCTTAAGTAGAAAGAGTTTATCCTTTATCCTTGCCCACTAAGTTATTGCCTCGTGGATGATGTTATTTCAGTGTCCTCCCCAGTTCATTATCTGGATGGAACCACTCCCCTTAAGCTATATACTCATTAGGTTGAGTCTTGTTTGACTGTTTCTTTCTAGTTCTTATCTAGATAGATCTTTTGGTCCCCCAAGAACTTATTACCCAGTAACTGGTAATATTCTTCTTGATGCTAAGTACCTTACTTGTGATTTACCCAGTAACTGGTAAAAGGTAATTTACTTCTTTGATTTTCTTCAATGGATTCGTTTTTTCGTCTCCCCAACAAGTCTATCCTTGATATGTTCATCCTAAACTGATGACGAATATTCTTCCTGTTTGGCATTCTACCCAGTAAAAAGGTAGTTGTAATTCCTTCTTTCTCTAGAGAGTCTATCCTTGATATGTTCACTTTAACCGGTGATAGATTTTCTCTTCTTGTGGTATTCTACCCAGTAAATAAGTAGTTATAATTCCTATTTGTGGTCTTCTGCCCAGTAAATGGTATATATAAATCCTATTCTCCCTCTGAGTTTATCCTTGATATGTTTATCTTAACCGGCGATAGATAATCTCTCTTTGGTCTTCTGCCCAGTAATCGGTAGTTGTAAATCATATTTTCCCTGGCAGTCTATCCTTGATATGTTCACTTTAACCAATGATGAATATTCTTCCTTTGAGTTTATCCTTGATATGTTCACTTTAACCGGTGACGGGTACTCTCTCTTTGGTCTTCTGCCCAGTAACAGGTAGTTGTAAATCCTATTTGGTTTCCTTTTCCCAGCAGGTCATTCTTATCCAGTAACCGGTAATGGATATTCCTCATTTTTCTCAGCGATTCATCCTTGATATATTTACCCAAACTGGTAACAGATGTCCCTCTATCAAAGTGTATTATCTTCTTACCCAGTAACCGGTAGTAGGTAATATATCTCTTTTACTCTTGTGTTGAAGTTTTTCTTCCCCAGTTGAGTTTGGTTTCGTATTTCTTTGAGAAATCGAATTCCCTTTTGGCGTTTGAGTATTTCAACCTCATTCTTATTTTCACATTTCCCTAGCGGGTGTTTCTTACTATATTGGTGTTATCCCGATATATGCAGATTCCTCTTCCCCGGTCCGAGTCTTTCCACTGATTTATTTTCATGGAAAATCCCCTCGTGTCTCCAGAAGTTTTCAAGTCGTAGTCTGGCCTACACATAACTTTTATCCCTAGAGTCTATGTCTCTCTAGTGACTTTTCCTTATGGAATGCATTTTGCTCCTGTGGACTTTTGGTTTCTCCAAATTCTTTTGCTTTATGGCAATATATTCCCCACAAAGATTATTTTTGCATTCATATTATATGCATCATGAGGTCTCTTAGGGACCAAAATTTGTTTCTTGATGTTGTTATTTAAATCCATTCTGCCGAGTTGACATGAAGATTTAAACCTTCACATCCTCAGCTAGAATGTCCTTAAATAAGGGCAACTGTAAGACCCCAATTTTGACCCTAAGACCCTTCATGCTATCTCACCATTTGCATTAGCTTTGGGATCACACCTTAGCATCCTCTTCACCCATTGTTTATTAGGTTTACACTGGGAGAGATCACCAAGCACTTTTGATTGTATCATACTTTGTTCTTCTTTGTTTACTAACCAAAATACCAAAAATATGTCTATGTGTAGCTTTGTTTCTTTTGTAGGTGTGTGTATGTGTGTCCATCTGTGCCTTATCAAGCTCACATCTAGGGTTTGAGACCCTCAATGAAAGAGATCAATCAAGGAAAGGTTCACAATGGTTCTAATTATAATATATGGACCCCCATGTTCTTTATTTATCATTTTGATCAAGAATTCATCAAGAGTTTGAAGCTTGTTTTCCTTGGAAGCCCTAATTCATATGGGTATCTTGTGTGACTTCCTCAACAAGTTTCTTCACCAATTGATCAAAGATCTCAAGGGATACTGCATTATACCTCATCTCAAGCATACATGTTTCTCCATGAGCCCCAAAGATCAAAGGAACTTCAAGTTTTCAAGTTGGTTCAAGGAGGTTGACCAGAGAAAGTCAACTGGTCAAATCTAGGGTTCCCTAGACCCTATCTCCTACAGTATTTGTCATATGAAAATCATTCCAAGAGAAAATTTACTCTTTATGACATTCCAAACATCTTTCATATTGGCATCAAGAGCTATTTTTGCTTGGAAATTCATTTTTTATGGTGAAAGATTATAGGTCATTTTGTTTGTGCCATAGATGGAAGGTAAAATTCCAAGAACCATAACATGCTCATTTTTCATGATATGAAGGCCATCCAAGTTTCATGATAAATATCAAGATGTATTATCCAACTTTTATTCTTTGAGAAATGTCAAAATCTACTTGCAAGGTCATGTGCCAAGAGGAAACATTATAGGTCATTTTGGGCCATCATCATTGAACAAGCAATTTTCCTAAACTTCTAAAATCCATAACTCCCTCATGCAAGATTCAAATGGTGCCAAATTTATGACCAAATTTAAGGGGAGTGAAATAGCTACAACTTTGGTGAAGAAACTATTTTTATTTGAAGCTCATATCAAAAGTTATTCAAGGTAGAAAAAGTAATCATTTGACTTTATACTTAGAAAATTTTCAACTATGTTTGATTTCTCCAACTTCCACCTCAAAATTCATCATGATCCAAGATTAAAATAGAAAAGTGTTCAACAACAAAGTTGTTCCCCTTCATGTTATTTTTCCAAAGAGCCCAAGATCATGGTATTTGGAGAATTTTTGTAGGACTTGCGCATGGTTGCATTTCATGGTCCTATTTGGATAATTTTCATGACTAACTTTCAAATACATTTGCATGGACTCATGTTAAGCTTTCAACATCACTCATGCACGACTTTGGACCTTTTCCAATCATTTCATGGGCCTATCACACGCCCATACAAGCATGCACATGAGAATTTCTATTTTTGGACAAATTATGGAAGTGTGTGGAAATAAATTGCCAGGCCTATAAATAGAACTCATCCTACTCAGAATCAAGGACACCTTGCCAAAGCTTTGCTCCTGCAACCTTCCCACCCTCCATTGATAGGATAATCTGGAAGATTTCATTAGAAATCGAGTTTCAATTTCACTTCTATTTTGAGGTTTAAACTCCAAGAGTCCAAACCATTTGAGCATCCAAATCATCTCCTGCAAGCTAGTGGAAGCAAACCCAAGAAAATTGAGATCCAGATCAAGCTTCATCACTGCAAACAGAAGGTGAATTTTATGAAACTTTCTCTCTTCGATTCTCTCTCAACTCTCCATCATTTCACTTGATTTTTGGTTGGCTGAAGTCCTACCGATGTAGGCAACAAGATCGAGTTGCTTTGAGGTCAAATCGAAGCAACTCAGATCATACTCCTCAAATTTCAAATCCATGTATCTTTCAATATACGTGGAATTGGAAGAAATTTAGGTCGGATATGGACTTCTGAGGATTTTTCCTACAAGTTAGTGTATTCACTTTCCATTTCTATGGAGGTTGGTGGTGGACCAGTTCGGTGAGGTCCACCGGAGAAGAAGACCGGAGCTAGGGCTCCGGTGGTGTGTTGACACCGTTCCAACAATTTGATCGTCTTTGAACGTTTTAATCTGAGTCATCCTTTGTGATTACCCCATCTGCCACGCATTTACTTGGTTCCACTGTGTTCTTGATGCGTGTGCCATCAGATCTACCACCTCAATTAACGAGGGAGATCTGATGGCCCTTGTTTTTTCTAATTTCTTTTTAATTTCTGATTTTTCTTTTAATCCACTTATTTTGATTAATGCAATAAATTCATTTTTAATCCAAAAAATGTGGGACTTTAACCAAAAATCTTTAAATATTTTCCTATTCCACATTTTGAAATAAAAATATTTTTTGGATTAATTTTGATATTTTTTGTGAATTAATTGATTTTTGACTTGTTTTTAAATATTTTAAAATACTCATGACTTTCCAAAAATTATAATTTTTTTTATCTAAGGTCCTTTATCTTGTTTGACATAGGATAAATCCCTTGGCCATTTATTTGGTGATTTGAAGGAATTTGAGGTTTTGTCCATTAAAAATGCATTTTAAAATTGATTATTAATTGATTAATTGTTTAACTTTTTTATTGATCCATTTAATTGATCTTGTGGTGTTTGAATTTATGTTTGGCCTTGGTCATGGTTGATTTGCCTTTTATTTGACTAATACTATTGGATTTAGGGGGTTAATGAAATGTACATTTCATCCCCCAAAATGAATGGGTAATACTGATCAGATGAATTTCCTTCCTTGATCAATTTGGGTTTCTATTTCCCCTTCCCTCTTCATCTTCATCCATATTCTTCCCCAATCTATCATTGACCAATGACTTCTCTAATGTCCAAAGGTTAGTTGATTCATCAATGACCTTGTGTCAGATGAATCAACATGAGCTGGATTGAGATAGGTCTATCCCATCTTTGTTTTTATTGTGTGGTATGTTTTAGGAGTTTAGTTCTTTATACCAAGTCTCTAACATGCAGTAACACCAATATCTTTATTTCCCGGTCTTAGATAGTTATGACTTCTACATAAGTCCAATTACGATTGCTTAACATAGAGCTAAATCTGTCCCAAAAGGCATAACATTCTTGTAGGTGAGATTGTAAGTCTCCCATTCTTCATGGCATTGTGTGAAGACTTGACCTTTTTTCCATTCATGAGAGCTAGTGGAATACTTGTTGATTTATCCAAGTTGGAGCCCTTCTCATGGATGATGCCTTGGTTCATGTATTCATACTTGTGAATGAATGGTTGAGTGTTCTTCAAAGAATGACTTAAACAATCAAAACTCTTCACTAACCTTTGACTAACTATTTATTAATGTTGCTTTACTTTCAATTCATTTACTTAATACTATTTAAATTTCAGTACCTTTATCATTCATTTCCATTTACATTTCATGCAACTTGTTTATGTTTCAGTCCTTTTCAGTTTGCTCACTTGAGCCATATCTTGTGATTGTATATATTGTGTACTTGTGATTTTGTTTTTTTTTTATGGTCTTTGGACCTTAAAATACCTAATAACAACAAAAACCCTAAAAAAATATCTTGGTGGACTGTTGGGCTTGATCGGAACTTTTGGACTTTGAGTAGGCAACTTCCCTATGCTTTAAGGACTTGTCCAATACCACTATTTGAGACTGAGTTATCCTTGACTGTACCTTTCATCTGATGCAAAACTTGGGTGCTTCTGGTTCATCTGTCACCTTGTCTTTATGCTTGATTGTTATAGTGTTATTATTATTAATGTGTGGTGATTGTTTCTGAGTTTACCACAAGGAATATTTTCATCTGATACATTGGAAGATATTGAAGACTGCTAGCTATTGGAGTGATTGCTTGGATATTATGGATATCTTTATTTGATGCCTTAGTCTTCATATGATTTTCTTGGATATTGCTTATGCTTGTTGCTTGCTCAAAATTCCAAAGGAAAATGGGTTTCTATCTGACATTCTTGTCTTGTGGATTACATCCCATTGGTCAGATCTTTTCAACTCTTAACTTTTAATTTTTGTCTAGGATAATCCCTTCATCTCGTCCCACTTCTTTAATTTCAAAATCTCTCCATCTTTTCAAAATCTTCTTTGATTGTGTTTTTCAACTTAGACATGTTTTAATGATTAGAAACTTTGGCCTTATGCCATTGAATTTTTAAACTTTTTCTTAAATCAAACTTGTGAATGAACTTAACCATATTGACTTTAATTTTAAAAAGAAAAAAAGAACTAACAACCCCATTCAAGTCTTTGGCCTTTTGTGCCTTTTATGTTAAACTTTTGTTAAAAATTAATTCACCAACTTCTTTGAAATTTTTACCACGAACTACGGGATTTTGATCCCTCATTTTTATGTTGGTACGTAGGCATAAGACCGAAGGTTTTGTCAAACACAAAAATATAATTAATGAATTCTTTTCTCATCCCCTCACTCTATATTTTTATCAAACATCATTTTGACCAAAACACTTGCAAAAAAAAAGGCTCTCTAGGAGTACCCAGGACACTTTGAGTGCTAACACCTTCCCTCTATGTAACCAACCCCCTTACCTGTAATCTCTGACATTTTATTAGTTTTTATTTGAAAACTTCTTATCTTTGGATTTTGTTCATACTTTTTCCCTTTTTCCTTTGTAAACAATAAAAGCGCGTCGGCGACTCTGGTTTTATTGACGTCAAGTTTATCTATAGCTTGATGGTCATAAATTTACCGTTACAGTATAAAGTAGATGAAATAACACACAAGCTCAAAAGCTCAATAGGGACAAGGGCAAGTCAGAGTGTCCACAAGGTCTCAGGGCCAATGTCACTCCAAGTCAAGCAAATGGGCCTAAATCCTAAGTATAAGTCCAAAGTCCAAAAGGTCTTCAATACTCCAGATCAAGCATAGGATTAGGATTAGATCCAAGTTACTTTATCATATTTTGATTAATTAAATTTTAACAAGCCAAAAGTCAAACAAGATAAAAGCAACAAATGAATATAGATGGATAGAGTATGGAATGATGTAATGATAAATGAGACATAAAATAAAAGTGAATTAAGTAAATGACATAAAATCAAATGACATAAACTTAAATGACTTGAAGTTAAATGACTTGAATTAAAGGCAATAATGTAAAGAGAAAAGATTAATGTTAGGAGTTAATGGTTAGTCACTGATGTCGGGATAATTTAGTGTTATGTTAAGCAATCGTAAGTAGGCTTATGTAGAAGCAATACCTATCTGAGATCGGTCAATAACAATGTATGTATCAGACATGTTAGAGAATTAACACAAAGTTAATCTCCTAAAACATGCAATATAATGGTTAAAACAAAAGAGATAGATGTAATATAATGGTTAAAACAAGGGGTCATTCTATCCTCAAATCAAAGGACTCAAAATATGACGCATCGATGGTTAACCTATCATTGATGCAAAATATTGAAGATGATTCACAATCATTTATCAACAATTTTAGATCAAATAAGGTTGATCAAGCTCCAGTCCATCTATCAATGATTTGAGATGAGGAAGAAATTATCAACCAAGTAATCAAACTCAATTCAAAATATTCAATGACCATCAAAAGAAGATAAAATTCCATTAATAATTATTTAATATTAATTAAATAAAGAAAGTAAAATGGAAATTATCGAATAGGGGTCAAAGCATCAAACAAAAGTTCAACAAAAATGTGGAAGGTCCACAAAATTAAGAGCGAGTGGACCTCAAAAGTTGGGGTTTAAAATATTTGAAAATTAATAAAACAAAAATTCAAAAAAAAATTAAAAGGTAGATAAAAGAAAATAGGAATTAAATTCAAAAATGGTTTAAAAAAATGCAAAAAATGGTATGAGGTAGAAAATATTTTTATGGAATCATAGAAAAAATTTGGATTAAATTTTTTTAAGGGAACTATTTTAAATTAATTTTAAAATAAAAAATTAAATTAAAATATTTGAATCCAACGGCTAGCAAAGGTGGCACATACTGATTGGGTAAGGGATTTGAATTTGGCTCCAACGCACGCGAAGAACTTCATCTTCAACCATAGGATTTGTGATTTTGCAACTTCATGAACTCGCGTTTTTAACATGAATCAAGCATGGATTCAGTTGCGAAACACTTCATCGTTCATGTCTCTCTGCATCAGAGCAATTGATTTGCTCAGGGAATGGAGAATTTGCTCAAAAACTCGAAGAACCCTAGTTCTTTAAATTACAATTAAATGGTTAATACTGAAAATAAATGACCAATAGGTTAGGGCTTTTGATCAGTGGAACAAGGCGGAGATGTGGTAACTTGTTTGCTCAAGGTTGTAACTCGTATCTACCTGCTTGAATGAAGCTTCAGAAGTCAACATGGTAGCTAGGTTGTAGAAGGATTCAGACCAAAGCAGAGATTCAAACACCTTCAAAGGATGTCGATGAAGGATTCTGGGTAAATAAATAGAAGGAAAAGAGCTTGACTGGTTATTTGAGGTATCGAGCTTCAATGGTGGTAGGGTTTCTTTGGATTTAAAATCTTACAAATGAAGGCAACAACTTCCACTATTAATAGTGAATGTGTTGAGATCCAAATACGTGTGAAATTGGCTTGAATTCATGTGAATTGAGTGGGAAATTTTCAGATCCCGATCGTGTGGAATTTTGGTGCCAAACTCGCGATTTTGGAGGTTCTAAATTCGTTTCAAGTTATCCTCAGGTGTGTTTGGTCATGGGAATTTGGTTTGCATGCATGATAAGTGGTCCCAAGTTGATTTGTGCAAGTTTCTACACTATAGGTCACAGATCAAAACAGAGTTAGGTCACCATGTTCAGGTACTTTTAGGTGATGTTAGCCCAAACCTTTTTCGGTAGAAGTGGAAATAGCGAGCCTGTCAGTGCAGAGGAGATTTTCTTTCTCTTTTGCATCACCCAGTCCCGTCCTATTGAATCGGCCACCTTCCTCATAGAAAACCTAGAGCATATTGCATTATCTACCGTAGGACCTATTCATGTAGGTGGGACAATTACTCACATTGCTTATGCCCTAAGCCTCCTGAACCAACTTTCTCACTTAGTTCCTTACTGTGGCTACACCCTTATTTATTTGGACCATTGTATAGATCTCGGCTTGGTGAGACGCATTTTCTTTAGCACCGAACACTATAAACTCCTCATTAACAATGAAGTCGTTCACCACTTCACTTTACAACACAACAAAAGAACTAGTATCCATAATAGGGAAAATTTGACCTATGCTTTAGAGGCCCAAGGAGAAACACCAACAAAACCTGCTACTCCTCCTACCCCTGAATATCACCCTACACCCCCTCGGATATGATCACCATCTTTTCCTCTAATGTCAATATGCAAAGGCGTAACATTGGCTTTGAGCTTAGTGCAATGTGGCAGGAGATGGCTACCCTTCGCGAAGAACTTACTGACCCTACTTTGCAGATGAAAGTGGCTAATGTCACTCATGCCAAAGAAACAAATTACCTCTACCAGGAGATCCATAGTCTTCAACGCCATATCATAGAAGCTCAGATATCCCGTCCTCACCGGGATCGCTCGTGCATGTCTATATAATAGATTCTCCACTAGTCTTATTCACACTTGATACATTAAATCATTGAGGCCACTGATTAACTTTTGTGTGGGGGAGGATTTATATTTCACCATCTTTAGACTCATTTTCGTCATAATTAGAATTAACTTACTGCCATTATTTACTTTACCGTCCTTTAGACTCATTTTCACAGTTTCCCCCGTTATTAACGTTAATTTTTCAGGATTATTTTCATCTTTATTGATTGTTATTTTCAGTTAATTTTCTATTTTTTTATCTTTCCACTTACACCATTTGGTATTATTATTATTTCTAACCCGAATGCAAGTTTCATCTTTCAATTTTGACAATCTAGTAATGCAAACCATCAAGAAATTGCCAACATCCTCCAAAATGCACACAAACACTCCCAAAAGCCAGAAAATTCGCAACAAAACCCCATCTTCCAAAATTACATTGATGGCGTTCGCCACGGGTCCTGGAACGTCATAAAAAAAAGGGACAAAAGCGGAAAAATCACTTTTTCCCCATTTTCAACCTATCTTCTTCCCAAACCCATTCTCTTCCACCATTAACTCACATAAAAACCCCATTCACTCAAATTTACTCTCCATTACCCCATTTCCCACCACCTTCTCCATAAATCTACCAAATTCCTCAATCTCAAATTCCCTGATTCTAACAACTTCACCAAAATACTTCATTTTTCACAAAATCGATAACAATGGAATCAATGAGTGATGGACATATCATTTTCTGACAAGGAAGGGATGACACCAGGAAAAGGAAGAAATATGAAGATCTGTTGAGCCAGGACATCTTCTCTACGAGGTATGTCGACACCGCTTGCTTGTACATGTTAGGAATTTACAATAGTGTTTATTATTTGGTAGGGACATTAAGATTGCAAGATTTGTTTGAACATAGGGACCGCACTTACGTGAATCTTCCACATGAGTTTCTTAGCTCACTTATCTACTCTGTAAGTCCAAACATAGGAAGCATTGCATGCACAATTAAATTCCGTATGTTTAATGTAGAATACAAATATACTACTGATCAGATTGCAGAGTTGTTGAGACTTCCTCACCGGGAAGGTGTCCCGTGTGAAGCACCTATAGAAACTGATTGGGCATTTGAGGCAGGTACATTTTGGCAGGAACTAACAAGTTTTTCTACAAACACATTTGAGGGTAACTTGACTTCGGAAATTCATAACCCGACCATCCGTGTCTTTCACCAAATGTTGGAAGATACCATTTTGCCCGATAATACACAAATAAGTTAAATGCCAAAGAGATATTCTATCTGCAAGTTGCCCTCACACATAAACCATTAAACTCGGCCCCATTCAAGGTGGCCCACATGTGTGCAGTTTTGAAAAAGAAATGAGCCATTTCTTTTGGAGGTTTGATTACCTCCCTTGCCCGTGCTCTTGGACTCGATCAAGAACTAGCTACTTTAGAACCTCTACCACCTCGCACCATTGACCTACAATTTCTCAGAAACCAGCGGATGTGTAGATTTAGGAAGGCAGGAGGATACCACCTCATGGTTAACAACAAAGCCATTGAGAGTGTTGTTTTGCCTTGTCCTGATCGTACCGACGCGCGAAGGAGAGAAAATTGGACTTATGATTTGCTTTCCCCCGCCACTAACCAGGTACCCCAAAACATCCCTCATGATGATACAACTAACGATGATACCGATGAAAAATATGATCAAAGAAACATGTATCCTATTCGTAACCCCACCCCCTCATTTTTCACCCGCACACACTACACATATGCCTTATAACCCATTTGCAGGTACCTCATTTGGTTTCTATTATAACGAAGAGATATTGCGGGAACAGAGAGCTCTTGAGGAGGAGCGTGATGGCTTTTTTTACACCATGTATGAGCAACAACAAGATATGATGGTGTTCATGTGGGAATCACAATGCTAAATAGACCACTCCCTAAGATCGGTGATGGAAACCCAAGCCACCACGTCAGCCTAACATATGCGTCTACAAGCTTCACATGCACGTGATTTTGCTCTTGTGCAAGCTAACCAAGTGTCTATAATAGGGAGCCTCCAGAGTCTATAGGCGTCCAACGCCTCGCTATCGACACAATCTAACATCTACGTATTTCCCAAAGTTCACGCCACCAGAATCGGAGCCGTCATCCACGACACCAGGACCAAACATGAAAGGGCGGTGGAGGCCATCAGTAGCATATCCTCCAGGTTCTACCGTTCCTTTTTTACCTTTTATTGAAACATTGGGGACAATGTTCGATTTAAGTGTGAGAGAGGAACCTTATTGTTTTCGTTTTTTTATTATCGTTTTTTAGCTAGATTTACAGTTTTAGTATTATTGCTTAGGAATTTATTCAATAGTTTAGTTTGTCTGTTGTGTCATTTCAAGTGTTGTCGAGTCTTTATGCATGGTTTTCTGCTGTTTATTAATTCTTCCATTTCATGAGCCATACAAAAAATATTTTGAAAAGGAAATAGGTGTTTAATTGGAAATTTTAGGCTATTAGACAAATTAAAGATATGTTATAGAGATTTGAAAAAACCCCCCAAAGATCAGTATCGTCTTAACACCGTAAGTCTCCTAATTATAGAGATCGATTTGGATACTTGTTATACCATGACCTTGAAATCTCGCCCACAAATAAGTCTTTAAGTAGTTTATCTTAGCAGTCAACACCATATGAATTACCAATGAGTAAGCAAACCGATACAAATAGGTGAATGATCCAGTGCTAAAAAGAAAGAAAAAGAAAAGTCAAATATGGAAAGGAAAGAAATAGAAAATGGAATCCGTCTTCTAAGTTAGGTGACTCCCACCCGGTCATTTAGCCTAACGATTGTGAAACCTCTAAGATTATTGCATATTCATCATAAATATTTGACATAATATGGATCATGGTCACTAACATGTTCATTTGTCGTGTGTGAACATATAACAAACTTAATGTGATTGCGCCTGAATGAAAAAAGGACGAAAAATGGGATGAGTAAGTTAGGCCCAAGCATAATGACATGATACAAATTGGTTTGTATAGGAAGGAGATTTATGACTGCAAACACGGAATTTATTGTTATGATACCCTTAGTTTGTGAGTTAGTACCTGTAAATATGACCTTGAGAGAATTCGAGTCTTTATCCTAGAATAATTACATGAGCACCAATGTGTTTCTTCTTATGAGCAAGAACGTCTGCTTGAGGATAAACAATGGTTTAAGTGTGAGAGATTTTGATAACACCGAAACACACCGCATATTTGGCTCGATTTGCACATGTTTTATTATCGTTTTGATTTCATTTATAGTATTATGTTGGTATTTTGTCTGAATTTCAAGTACTTAACCATGTGGAAGCCGTACGCAAAGAAACGAGGCAAATCAGATGGAAAACGAAGAAAAATATACATTTTTCACTCATTGCGACCAACATGGAGATCGCCATGATGTGGCTGACATGTCCCATGACCCAACGGTCACAAAGACCAAGTCCCCACATTTTATAAAGGTGGCGTTTTCCACAGGGGGTATGTTGATCGTCATCCCATATAAGAGCGAATTTGTCAAAGGATTGAAGCATTCTTCCCCACTTTCCCCTTTTTTCTCTCACACGAATTTAACCACATTGACTTGGTTTCAAGGGTTTTGTAACACTATAAATAGAGGTTTGATTTCATATTTTAGGGTATCCAAGCTTAGTACAACTTAAGCCATATACTCATATTTTCGAGAGCTTTAATTCTTCACATCGGAGGGTTATCGCAATGCGGTTGTTATTAAGTTTGGAGCACTTTATTTTGGAGAACTTTTAGTTTTATCTTGCCAGCATTTACTTTTCCGTTCAAGTTTTCCTTCGATTTATTTCTGTATCAGATTCAAGACTCCGTTTGGAGCGGGTTCTTATTATTGTCAACATTATTTATTTCTTTTGTCTATTTACTTTTTATCATCAATATTAATTATTTATTTTGCTCATTTACTTTACATGCTCGTTATTTTTCTTACCCTACTTTAAATTCGAAGTTAAATTTATTTCACTGCATGTTCGTAATTTTAATTGAATCGCTTGTTATGTTTAATTTGCAATCCATTGCTTTATTGTTTACTATGACCATGTCCAGCTAATCTACCAGTGTTGGAATGTGAAGACCGTCAATTCGATGGTACTCAATCTGTTATTTCTTTAGGATTACTATCAGGGCTATTTTGGTTTTTATCTCAATTTTTCAGAAATCAAATTGGTTAGGTTACTACGAGAGTAGGACCGTAGATACGCCGGGTAAGATCGAAAGCCGTCTGGTACCTAAGATAAAATTGTTAAGTTTTTTATTAATAAACACCGCGAAAGTACTTTGTTAATTAATTAGGAGAAGTTGATATTTCTAGAAAGTGATTTTAAAACTATTTTCGGACACGCTTATAAGTTTAGAATTCGGTTATCCGAGCGAAAGCCATGAATCCATTAAAGTCAAAATTTACAATAAAAACTACTATTTTACTAAGTAACAAAATCTAATTTCTAAATAAAGTTTTTACTACTTTAACGCAAAGCGCATCAGACACGTAAGAGCGGACGTTATAATTTAGAGAGTAAAACCTGGTTCTGAATACGTGAGAGCAACGGTTCCTTTTTAATTAATTCTTTTACAAGGAAGAAAACATTGCCCTGTAAGTAGTTCTACTTATGAATAATAAAAGTATTGTTGATCGATGAGAGCTACATTTTGGTATTACATTTCTGAATTTATTCAAGTCTATTATTTTTACTTTGTTGTTCTTATTCCAAATCTTTTACGATCGCCTTAGATAAATACCGTACCAATAAAAAATGATAGATTGAACATTAGATTAGATCTATGTAAACTCGACAATATTTTATATTATTTTTATACACTCTACTTGTGAAAAACATCCATCAATTATACAATCTAATAAATAGATTGGACCTTACTTAAATAAAAACAAAAAGGATAATTTAAAGGTCAATCCATACATTGTCCCTTCGTTTTTGTTTTGTCCCTATTTTCTATTGCTGATTTCTTTTGAATTCAAATTAAATTTGACCTAAAACTATGAGTAACACTGACATATTCTGATTTTGTACATCTTATAATAATCATTAAAATATATCATAATATAAAATGATTACAAACTACTTGATGAAAATAATTTTATATCAAATTTTATACTTGTTTATAAATTACATAAATTTACTAAAGAAGTAGATAATCTAACTAGGGAAATTCTCTACACTAAGAAAATTGTATATTTAATGTAATCACACATATTGTCCAATCAAAGATTAGATGAATATATATAGTGAAACCATCCAAATAGAAGGAAAATGATCATCCACCTACATTCCTCAAGTAGGTTCCACTATGGAAATTCTTACTCCAACTTGATAGCCCATAAGAAAAGCACTGCCAACATAATTGCTATTCTTAAGTGTTTTTAGCTTCTTTAAATTTTCCCCTCTCCTCAAACAAAACCATAATTACACTCCACTTATTATCATTACACATTAGATAATAAATGAAGAAGAGGCTTTTTATAGATGTAAATTTGTTAGGTCAAGCTCAAATATACCCCAATTTTATGTTTGATCTTTAATTGTGGCAATTTGTGGGATCAAATAAGATAAACCTCAGTTTTCAAAAACGCACTTATGCGGATCTTTATCTTTTTTCCCTCAATGCTCAAAACATTGCATTTGGATAAACAGCTTATGAATAAAATTCCATAAACTATTCTTATAACAAAAAATAAAATAAATCATATATATAATATATATATATATATATATATATATATATATATATATATATATATATATATATATATATATATATATATATATTAATTCAAAAAGACTAACTCCTCGACACTTCGGCAATTAGGTGTTTCGACAGCAACATGCTTCGACATTATGAGTTACATTTTCAACACACCATATATATATATATATATATATATATATATATATATATATATATATATATATATATATATATATATATATTATATATATATATATATATATATATATATATATATTTATATATATATTAATTCAAAAAGACTAACTCCTCGACACTTCGGCAATTAGGTGTTTCGACAGCAACATGCTTCGACATTATGAGTTACATTTTCAACACACCATATAATTCATTGTATCTAAGCTATCTACGTTCATCATAGATTTTAACTTTGTGAATACATCGATCTGCACTCCTTTCGTCATGATGCCTGCAATCTGATTCTCAGTTCTGCAGTGTTTCAAGTTCAGCTACGCTTCTGCTACTTGCTCTCGAAGATAATGGAACCTCATTTCGACGTGCTTGCTTCGTCCATGTGCTATTGGATTCTTCTCCAGATTGATAGCAGACACGTTGTCGATCTTCATGGTAATCGCTCCATGATTCTTCCCTGTAATTTCTTTGACCAAATTCACCATCCATGTCGCTTGACATGCACATAGAGAAGCAGCTGTGTATTCTGCTTCACATGACGATAGTTCCACTACTGGTTCCTTACTTGAACTCCAAGCAACTGGTGCTCCACCTAAAATAAACACATAACTAGACATGGATTTTCTATCCTCAACATCACTACACCAACTTGTGTCGGTGTATGCCACTAGCTTACATTCTTTTCATTCACCAGCTGCAGGAAATAAAATGTTATAGTCGAGAGTTCCTTTCAGATACCTTAATATCCTTTTCGTCGCTGCTAGATGTGATACCTTTGGCTTCTGCATGAATCTTCTCACCATACCTACACTGTATGATAGATCAAACCTTGAGTGAAAAAGGTATCTCAATGACCCAATAAGTCTTATGTACTACGTTGGCTCGAAATCATCTTCCTCTGTGTCTTTCGACAGTTGCAATATGGACTCAGCTGAAGTTGAAGTTGGGGTACAATCTTGTATCTCAAATATCTTGAGATTTCTCCTACATATATTCTTTGGTGCATCATCAATCCTCTACTACTCTTGTAGAATTCGATACCAATGAAATATGAGAGATTTCCCAAGTCTGACATTTCAAACTCCTCACTTAAGTCATGTTTGAAGTCTTCGATCTCCTTCTTGCAACTTTCTATTATCAACATGTAATCGACATAAAGACTTAGTATAAGCAACTCACTATTGTTTCTTCTTGCATATACTCCATATTCAGTTGTGAATTTCACAAATTTCTTCTCCCATAGAAAATTGTTTATCTTCTTATTCCAGGCTCTTTGGGCTTGCTTAAGTTCATACAGGGCTTTATGCAGCCTGTATACCTTGCTTTCTTCGCCATGTTTCACAAACCTAACTGGTTTTGCAAGATAAACTTCTTCATTTAAGGGGCCATTCAGGAATTCAGATTTCACATCCATCTGACATGTGTACCAATTTTTCATGTTTGCTAGACCAACAACCAACCTGATTGTTTCGATTCTAGCAACAAGTGTAAAAACTTCATCGAAGTTGATTCCTTCTTTCTGAAGAAATCCTTTTGCCACAAGTCTTGCCTTGTTTCGAGTTACTTCTCCTTTGGGATTCAACTTCACCTTATATACCCACTTCACATCGATTTCCTTCTTGCTTTGAGACAATTCGACAAGTGACCAAGTGTTGTTGACTTCGATGGACTTCAGTTCCTCATTCATTGCTTTCACCCACTTCAAATCCTTCAATGTCTCAGCTGCATTGTCTGGTTCGACATCTGCATAGAAAGCATATTATATCAGCTCAACTTCATCATCAACCATATCATCTGATGTAATCACACATTCTTGCAACCTTGCAGGCATGTATCTTGTTCTTTGAGGTCTGTTTGTGCTTACTTGACCTCTAAATTCTTCTTGTCGATTTTTTATTTCGACTTCCCTTGCTAGTTTTTCACATAAGATTCTCACTGAATCTTTCTTGACATTTTCAGTTCAATCCCATTACTTAAGCTCATCTATGATCACGTCCCTATTGATCACTACTTGCTTGTTCACTAGGTTAAACAACTTGTAACCTTCAGTCGAATGATATCTTATTAGGATCATCTGGCATGATTTGTCATCAAGTTTTCTTCTCAACTGATCTGGCACATGTATATGTGCTATAGATCCAAATACCTTCAGATGAATCAAGCTAGGATTGACACCAGACCAACATTCTTCTAGTGTGATTCCTTCTAGCTTCTTTGTCGAACATCTGTTCAAGATGTATGTTGTAGTCGACACAACTTCTACCCATAATTCTTTGGGTAACTTCTTGCATTTCAACATGCTTCTCACCATATTCATGATGGTTGTGTTCTTTCTTTCTGCCATTCCATTCTACTGTGGAGTGTAGGGTGGCACCACCTTATGCACAATCCTTCATTCTCACATAACTTATTGTAGTCTTTCGACACATACTCTCCACCACCATTTATCCTCAGAATCTTGAGCTTTCGACAATTTTGTCTTCCGACCATACATTTAAACTTTGAAAATACCTCGATCACTTCACTTTTCTTCTTAATCAGGTAAGTCCACAGTTTTCGACTGAAATCATCTATGAATATGACAAAGCAGTTGTTACCTCCAATCGAATCCACATGGATAGGTCCATACACATCGTAGTATATGACTTCAAGGATTGCCTTCGACTTACTTCCTGCATCCTTGTTGAAATTGTTCTTGTGTTGCTTCGCTTATACACATTTCTCACACACTTCATTTGGAATGCCGATTTTCGGTAACCCTGAAACCATATTTCTTCTCTTCAGATCTCTGATGTCTTTGAAATTCAGATGGGTAGGTCTATAGTTCCATGTTCATTCATCCCTGGTAGATGTAGTTGCAAGGCACTTGTGCTTAATCACATTAAGTTCAATCCTGAAGGTTATATTCTGAGACATAGGTGCTTTCAAGATTAACCTTTCAGACGAGTCGAGAACTCTCATCATCTTGTCTTTGATCGACACTTTATAGCTCTTTTCTACCAACTTGCCTATGTTGAGCAAATTGTCTTTCATCGCCAATACCGACAACTGCTAGATTATTGTCATTTGCAAATTTTACCATGTTCTTCATTGAGGGTTTCATGTTGACCAACCAATATTTCCTACCAGTCATGTGTGATGAGCATCCTGAGTCCAAGTACCATTGATCCTGGAATCTTTCTTTATCTCTTGTTGTGGCCATCAACAACATCTCTTCTTCTTCATGCTTTTCTAACTTTGCATCAGTTTCCTGATTCTTCTGTTTTTAGGACAATCACTAGAGTAATGACCATACTTATGACAATTAAAACACTGAATGTGACTTTTGTCAGGTTTTCGACCACCACCTCTTCATCTACATGCACCACCACCTCTTTGGTTGCTTTGGTATGAGAGTCTTCTCTGGTTCGACCAACCTCCTTCTTGCTGATTTCGACCATTCGAATTGTTGTAGCTTCATCTACTTGTGTTGTCAACCCACTTACCTTTGCATTTCTTTTCTATTAATGATTGTGCCTACAAAGCCACATCACTCTTTGACTTGACTATCGCTCTTTCAGCCATTCTTTTCCCATGAGATTCAAGCATCCCTTGAAGCTCTTCCTTTGTCAATGTTGACAAATCTTCTGACTCTTCTATGGATACTACCATGTGGCCGAACTTTGGAGTCAATGACCTAATGTCTTTGAAACAATCGTTCTTGATGTTAACGCCTCTCCTGATACCTTGATTTGATTCACTCGTTTTGTAACTCTAGTGAAAAAATCAGTCATGCTTTCATTGTCTTCCATCTGAAGCAATTCATATGTTCTTTTGTGAGTGTGTAACCTCACTTCTTTCACCTTTTCTGTGCCTCCAAATGATTTTTCCAAAATTTCTCATGCTTCTTTCGCTGATTCAACATCACTAACCTTTTCGATTTGTCTGCATCAACGTATTGATGGATCATAAAGAGAGCTTTATAATCTTTCTTCTTCAATTCTTTATGTGCAACCTTTTCTTCATTCGTCGAGTTTGTTGCAAGTGATGTCTCTCCCTTCTTCACAAGATCCCAAAGATCTTGATAGCAAAAGACAATCTTTATCTGCTTGCACCAATTCTCGTAATTCTGATTCTTCAGAATTGGGAGACTCGTCGGAAAATTCCCGTTCGGATGATTCATCATGTTATGCTTCCAAGAATCGCTCAGTCAGGGCTCTAGATATCAGATGTTGGAAATTCACCAAAACCTATGGAGAATTTTGCTACAATCTTGATGAACAAGATTCAATCACACCAATCAAATTTCTCTTGTTCTTGACTCTTCACTCGAGTGAATCAACCATCATTGGTTGCAATATTATATCATTGTACAATTGTTAATGGAAGAAGAAATAAAAGATGAAAATTGAGAAGAAAGGGAATTAGGATTTTATCAAAATAGAGAAGAAGAAGAATTTTTGCAGAGTAACTCTTTGCTCTCAAACTGAGACTTTATTCAACTGTGCAACTGCACTTCTGTTGTATTATATTACAATCAATAAAGGTTACTCCCTATTTATAGAATTTGAGTTTGTTTGCTCTTCAAGCAAAGTCCAAATACCTAATTCTGCTAACATTGCAAAATTGGACCTAAGTAAAAATCCATGTCGAGACTAACTCCTCAATACTTCGACAACTAGATATTTCGATAGCAACATGCTTCGACATCATGAATTACATTCTCAATAATATCTAGTAATAATCTTTATCAATCATGATTATTTTGTAGCTTTATTTTTATTTTTTAAGGGATGTTTTTTCTTCTTTAATAGAAAGAGACAATCCAAACCATATTTTTTTTTAGAAAAAAGACCCTTGTCTCCTATCTATCTTTTAAATTACATTTCTAAATTATATTATGAATTTGAAATTCGTGTCGAGTTCATTGTTCAAAATTGAGGTCCACCTGTATGACCGCAATTAAAATTCTTTTGTTGAATTGAGTCGGTCTTAATGAGTCATTGGTTAACCCGAAATATCATTTAATAAATAATTTTATATATTATTTTAAAATAATTATCGTTACAAATAACTTTTTAATAAAGTGGCACTATATATTAATTAACTTTAAATATTCTGTTTTGTATGAATATAGTGTAAACAGTAAAAAAAATAATAGTGTTTTCTTTCGGGTACATGCTATTTTCTTTTTAGAAGAATTGATTCATTAGATATTTTCAATAGAAAAGCAACCTGTTAATTCTTGAGCAACTTATTGAATGTGCTAAGACTCTTATATTTAATTATTTTTCTTAAATTGAATCAACACTAATCCAAGAATGATATCCTTTTTGAGACAAGATGAAATGATAATAATAATTTTGACAGTGTTGTTCTTTTACCTATCAATTATGATGATCACATGCAATGCAGCTGGATGATACTCTACAAACAGTGTGTCCAGGTTTTGTTAGTAAAAAGCCAAAAACACACTCCAAAAGGGACAACACAAAAAATATTACAGCAATGACACACACAGGTCGGTACTTGAATAACGTGTGAAATGCTTGTCTTAATCGGACCAAAGACTTTTGTTGCAGACAACATGAATCTTCAAAAACAATTCTCTTGACCCCATCATGGATTTTACTTCAACATCATCAACTCCACTCTAAATAGGTCACATCTATCAATAATGCCACACTTATACACTTACACCACACAATATATCCTAAACCCTACCTAAATTTTTTAGTTTAGAAAAGACTTTAGAGTTTTTTTTCAATAAACCTACTTACAGTTTTTTTATATATTTTTAATACTTTTTTAATTTAACTCAGAAAAAACCGACTTTTTGATCAGACTGTCCTCTTTTTCAAATTTTTTTTCTTCTTAAAAGCCACTTTTAAAAACATAATTCTCAATATGCTACTTTTCAATTTTTTTATTAAAAAAAGATTTATAGGACTGATGACGAACATGTCTGTCCCCTTAAGAGTTCTGTTATCTAAAATATATTATTTTTAATATTTTCATTTTTTGTGTTTAATAAATAAATTAATGATTTTTAATTAGTATTTAAATATAATAACTATGAAAAATTAATTAAAAATTGAATAAAATTAAAAAATTTAATTAAAAATTTTAATAATGAAAATATAAATAATTTTAGTGAAATTTAATTTGAATATGCATTGAAAAAAAATTAAAATTGAGATATAATGTTAAATATTACAAAAAGATAATTAAAAACGTAAAAATAAATTAAGTATCTTCTTCATATTGTTGTTCGTTATCTTCGTTTAAATAATGACCATCTATTCCACATCGTGTACGAATTGGGACATGGAAATCACAACCATATGATTATTTTGAAGTAGGTGAAAGAGGGGTCGTAGTTGTGGACAATTACGAGGATGTATAAAAAACGGGTAGTTGATTAGGGAAAAGTTTGAAAGCATCAAAATTCTCGAAATTCATATTTGTAGGAAAGTCGTTAGATAGTTGTGTGAATGAGGTGTTGAAAGGTTCTATTGATGCGAATAAAATTTTTGATACGTCGGAGGTTGATGGTTGCTGAATGGGGTTGGAATAATCAAAGTTATGACGAGGAATTGGTGTGTAGTTTAGGGTTGGACGAAGATATGGTTGTTGTTGAGTTTAATATGTGTAGTGTATTGGTTGTTGGGGTGTTTGATAGGTTAAACTTGTTGGTTGTTGTTGTATTTTTAATGTGTAGTTAGTTTGTTTGGATGTGGTGTATTGTGTTTGCTGTTGGAATTGATGATTGTATGATTGTTGTTGTTGTGATGGTTGGTTATATTGGTATGACAGTTGGAAAAGGTTGGATGTGGATGACTGTGTATATGGTTGGTTGAACCTGCTTTATTTATGGAGGTTAGAGAAAGTTGGTTGTGGTGAAGCTGACATCTGTGATGTAGAACCATGTAGATAAGGGTCATTGAGAAGTTGATTGGTTGATGCATATGTATACGAAAGTAATTTAAACCAAGACATATACTCTTGACTTGACTTCATTTCTCCCTCAAATGCATACCTTGTCAAGCAATATTTGTGTCTGCTTCTCCACTCGTGTTGCTCTTCTTTGTAGAATTTGTAAGTTTAAGGAGTGCCTTAGAGGGGGGTGAATGAGGCACTTAGAGTATTTTCCGGATATTTTACGGTTTATGACTTTTACTTTCTGAAATGTTTTAGTGATGAAAAGCGGTAAAGTGCGGAAAGTAAATGACACAGAGATTTATAGTGGTTCCCCTAACAGATTGAGAGTACTCCACTCCCTTTTCAACACGAAAGAGAATTTCACTAAAATGTTAAATTCCTAGACAAGACACCTTAAGGTCTTTCTATCTATTCTAACACACCAAGAACAATCCTCTTGGATTTACAATGTTTAAAGTCCAATCGAGACTGAATTTCTCACAGATGGACCTCTTGTATCCACACAACGGATAACAAGGATAAATCTTACAAACTTATCCTTAACAATCCTAAGAATAAGTTGTAATCAAGGAATATAATTATGAATAATTTGTATAAGATGAGATAGATGAAAATTGAAGTATATCAATTAAATAATTGATCTTCTCCTTTGTAACACTCAAATCTCACAGTAATTATACAAGTGTTCTTAAATTGGAATGAAACTATGATGCTGAAAAATGAAGGTTTATGTAAAGTTTCACTCTTAAGAAAATGTGGATAACACTTAGAAAGATTGAGAGAATGTGTGTAAATGATTTAAAATTTTGCAAGGAGGTGATTTTGAAATTAGAAAAATGATGTTTATATAATGTCTAAAACATCTCCTCAGATGAATGCAATAATCCAAAGGTTACCATATTTCATGATGAAGAGACCATAAGAGTTTTCATGAAAAGATGCAAATATTTTTCATTCTGGATCAGTGGTAATCGGTTACCTAAAATAGGGTAACCGGTTACATGCATTCAACGTTACAAAATAATTTGAAATTTGCTTGAGGTAACCGGTTACCTTAAATTGGATAATCGGTTACATGGTTCCAACGTTACAAAAATGTTTGAAAATTACTCAGAGTAATCGGTTACTCTAAAACTGATAACCGGTTACTCTAAAACAATTTTGAAAAATAACTTAAAAAATGAAGTGTGGTGGTTTGTTTATGCATAAAACTATTTTCAATGATTATGATATGAATGCAACATGTTGTGAACACTTGTATAACTATCTAGAGTTCAAGTGTTACCTTAATCCATGTGAAAGCTGAATCTTCATGTGATTCACCAAGACTTGATCATTTGTTGGAAACTTCATACACGAGCTTTAAACCTTGATCAATCTTTTTGTTAATCCGACTTTAGCTATGAAGCAAGGTTTGTCGTCATCAAAATATCTGAGAAGTCATGTCTCCACAATCTCCCCCTTTTTGATGATGACAATCCAAAAAAAATGAAGATGTGATCCCGTGGTGTTTCTCTATCAACAACTCCCCCTTAAACTATGCTCCCCCTTAATTGATGAATTAAGGAGTCTTTGAATTCTGCATTTTCGTTAGAGAGACACAACCAACAAGGAAATATCATAGTAATAATTTCTCTTCTTCTCCCCCTTTGTCATTAACAAAAAGGGTGAAAAAGATAAAAAAAAAGCATGCACACATAATAGGCTAAGCAACACATACCACATAAGAAACTTCAAACATAATATAAACCAATATTTGTAACAAGGTCTGAACATAAAACTAGACTGATACGAATATAAAAATAATCATAAGCTAGTGAAACAACAAAACAACAAAACCAAGTTTAATCACTTTCCGACATGTCATATCCTTCATCCTCTTCATCTTCATCAGCACTTTCCTCCACACCTTCTTCACTAGGGTTAGGTTGGCGGTTTAAGGAGAGGAAAAGTTTTCTGAGGGACTTGGTGCCACGCTGAGTAACCCGGTGATTATGGTGCATTGTTGTCTCAATAGAACACATTTTATCATATAGCCTTGCATTTGAAATATCACATTCTTGATTGGTTGGAGGAGCAGAAGGGGTGACCGAATCTTTGTATTGATATACTCCATTAGGACCGATACCAATCCCGGTATTCTTCGTGATAGTCACCTCGTTTATTTCACCGTTTCTGACAGACATGGAGGTTCTTGGTTCCCTCTGAAGCGAAACACCAGAGAATTCAAGAATTCTTTAGACAAAACGGCCATAGGGAAGTCCACCACTCAAGGAAAGTTGATGCATCATGTGGTAGTAAATAACGTATGACCAGTTAATTTTTAAATTCAACTTCATGGCTCTAATCAGCTGTAATTCAAGTTCACTGACTTGAGAGTGATTAGAGTGTTTGGGTACCAACACATATGCGAGGACGTAGTGGAGCATCCTATCGCTCACAGACAGCATATTTGCATATTTCACAACTCTTGAAGATTCTGAGCGTTGTCGGCTCATGAGGTTGGCTTGAGTACCTCTAGAGATGGAAACAAAATATTCTAGGCTATTATAGTTTTCCCAAGCAGCATGGTCAGGTTCAGAGCCATGACGAAATATCTGTCCGTCCGAAGGTATTCCAAGACACTGTCCTAGTGAAGGAATATCCAGAGAAATTTCCACATTCTTCACCTTTGCACTAAACGCCAAGTCTCCAAAATCATCAGTGCCAAACTTAATGGAGGAGTAGAATTCTCTAATCAAATCTGGGTAGTAATCTCCTATATCCGAAACTACTTTAGCTACACCAGAGTTACGCAGCAATGTTTCAAAATTAAAGCTATGCGAAGGAAAATCTTGAAATTTAACGTACTTTACCGGCATGAGGATCCGAGTCCGAACAACATAGCTTAAGCGCCGGGACTTAACACTGCCAGCTTGGTGTTCTTGATGAGAGGATTCTTCACCCATTTTCTTTTTCCCCTTATCTGTTCTAGGAGGAGCCATGGAGATTTTGAAGGTTAAGGTTTAGGAACGGATTTTCTGAATTGGTTGGATATGGAGTATGATGAGCTGAAAGAGAGATAGTGGGGTAAGTAGCTTTGAGTGAGGAGTAGTGATAATGGAGCTAGGAGTAGTGATAGTGGAGCACGTTAGGGTTTTGGAAGGAAGGAGGAGGGTTTTGGAAAGGAAGATAAAGGTTGGAGAGAGAGAGCTCTTAATGTGTGAAGTGATTACAAAACAATTAAAAAAAATAACACTAAACACTTAGCATATATATATATATATATATATATATATATATATATATATATATATATATATATATATATATATATATATATATATATATATATATATATATATATATATATATATATATATATATATATATATATATATATATATATATATATATATATATATATATAACAGAAGGTCACGTGTATTTTTTTTATAAAAAAAATTCTGGTGTGAGCAGTGTTAATCGGTTACTCAAAGGGAGTAACTGGTTACACAGTGAGGAAACAGCGTGAGAAAGAAAAAAAATGCAGGGTAATCGGTTATCCATAATGGAGTAACCGGTTACACAGTGAGGAAAATGTGATTTTTAGACATAAAACAACAGGGTAACCGATTATCCATATGTGAGTAACCGGTTACACAGAGTGAAATTTCGTGAATTAAGCAAAAAATGAGCAGGGTAACAGGTTATCCAAAGTGAAGTAACCGGTTACACAGTGGCAAAAAGCACATATACACAAAAAAAAATTGAAGAAAGAAAAATTTCACAAAAATTACGAAGGATTGGGAACTTGTGTACCTTGGCCTTATGTATAGTGAATAATTGTGAAAAAGTTATATGTCACCTTCATCCAGAATGCCAAGTTCTCTTTGAATCTTATAGAATGGTTCTTTTGCAAGCGGCTTTGTGAAGATATCCTCCAGTTGGTTATGAGTATCGACAAAGGTAACTTCGACATCGCCTTTAAGCACATGATCACGAAGGAAATGGTGTCGAATGTCTATGTGTTTGGTCCTTGAGTGCATGATCGGATTCTTTGTGATATTAATCGCACTTGTGTTGTCGCATCGGAGTGGTATGCATCCAAGATCAATTCGATAGTCACTTAATTGTTGCTTTAGCCAAAGATTCTGGGCACAGCAACTGCCTGCTGCTATGTATTCTGCTTCAGCCGTACTAAGAGCAACACACACTTGTTTCTTACAAGACCATGAGACTAGAGCATTACCAAGGATATGACACGTTCCACTAGTACTTTTTCTATCTGTTTTACAACCTGCATAATCCGCGTCAGAATAACCAATTAACTTACAAATACTACCTTTAGGATACCATAATCCAACGTTGGTTGTTCCCTTGAGGTACTTCATGATTCTCTTGACCGCCGTGAGATGTGACTCCTTAGGATTTGCTTGGAATCGAGCACATAAACACACGCTAAACATTATGTCAGGACGGCTTGCCGTCAAATATAATAAAGAACCAATCATACCTCGATACTTCGTGATATCAATTGACACACCCGATTCGTCTTGATCAACATAAGTTCCAGAGCCCATTGGTGTTGACATTGCTTTACACCCATCCATGTCAAATCTCTTTAACAGTTCTTTGCAGTACTTTGATTGGTTGATAAAAATTCCATCTTTTAGTTGCTTGATTTGCAATCCAAGGAAGTAGTTCATCTTCCCCATCATAGACATTTCAAATTCACCCTGCATTATCAATGCAAATTCTTCACATAGTTCGTTGTTGGATGAACCGAAGATTATGTCAACTACATAGACTTGCACAAGTAAGGTATTCCCTTTTATCTTCTTGATAAATAAAGTCTTGTCTACTTTTCCTTTTTCAAAGCCTTTTTCACACAGAAAATTGCTTAGACGATCATACCACGCCCTTGGTGCTTGTTTTAATCCATAGAGCGTTTTCTTCAGTTTGTATACATGTGAAGGATGCTTGAAGTCTTCAAAGCCCGGGGGTTGTTTGACATAGACTTCTTCGTTGATTTAGCCGTTTAAGAAGGTGATTTTGACGTCCATTTGAAAAAGCTGAAAATTCATTGAACATGCGTAAGCAAGTAATAAACGAATAGCTTCTAACCTTGCAACCGGAGCGAAAGTTTCCTCAAAGTCGATTCCTTCTTCTTGATTGTACCCTTGAGCGACCAATCTTGCTTTGTTTTGAACAATTATTCCATTCTCATCAAGCTTGTTCTTAAACACCCATCTTGTTCCAATGATGTGCTTATCACTTGGTCTAGGAACAAGTTCCCAAACTTGATTTCTCTCGATTTGGTTTAATTCTTCTTGCATAGCAACAATCCATTGATCATCTTCTAGGGCTTCATCAATTTTGGAAGGTTCTATTTGCGAAATGAACGCCATGTTTAAGCATGCATCCTTGAGATTCAATCTTGTAGCGACACCTTGACTAATGCCACCAATTACTTTGTCGATGGGATGATCTCTATGAGTTCTCCATTCCTTAGGTAGATCATTTTCATTTAGCTCTTGTTGAATCAGTGCTTCTTGATCCTTGTTTGAAGTATCTTCTTTAGGAATTTCTACAAAATCATCATCATCATCACAAACAACAATTTCCTCTTTCGAGGGGTTAGATTCGTCAAACTTAACATGCATGGATTCTTCTATATTTAAAATTCTTTTATTATAAATTCTGTATGCCTTACTTGTAAGAGAATAACCAATAAAAATACCTTCATCCGATTTTTCGTCGAACTTACCAAGGTTGTCTTTGTCATTGTTTAGGATAAAGCACTTGCATCCAAAGATGTGAAAGAAGGAGATGTTGGGTTTCCTTCCTTTGAAGAGTTCATATGGAGTCTTCTTTAGAATAGGTCTTATGTTAACTCTATTGCTTACAAAACACGTCGTGCTAACCGCATCTGCCCAAAAATACTTAGGAAGATTTGAGTCGCTAAGCATTGTTCTTGCAAGTTCCACCAATGACCTATTCTTTCTTTCAACTACTCCATTTTGTTGTGGAGTCCTTGGAGCCGAGAAGTTGTAAAATATTCCTTGATCTTCGCAAAAATCTTCAAAGGAGGTATTCTGGAATTCTCCACCATGATCGCTTCTTATGGAGGCAATTGTTAATGATTTCTCATTTTGAATCTGTTTTGCATACTTCTTGAATACTTTGAATGCATCACTTTTCTGCACTAAAAAGAAAGTCCAAGTATATCTAGAATAATCATCAACAATAACTAAAGCATATAAGTTACCTCCGAAGTTTCTTGTTCTTGATGGACCAAATAAGTCCATGTGTAACAGTTGTAGTGGCCTAGAAGTGGACACCACATTTTTGGATGTGAAAGTTGACTTGGTTTGCTTCCCCTTTTGACATGCATCGCAAAGCCTATCTTTGATGAATTTTATCTTTGGCAATCCAATGACAAGGTCATGTTTTACTAACTTCTTCAAGTGCTCCATGTGAATGTGAGCAAATCTCTTATGCCATAACCATGAGCCGTTGTTATTTGCCACAAGACACTTAACCTTCAAAGAGACATCGTCAAGGGAAATCATGAAAATATTATTAATTCGCTTACCTATAAGCATTACCTCTTGTGTGATTTCGTCTTCAATTAAGCATTCATCTTTTGTGAACCTTATTTTGAATCCTTTGTCACAAAGTTGGCTTATGCTTAAGAGATTGTGCTTTAGTCCTTAGACATATAGCACATCTTCGATGGATATGAAATTTGGTGCACCTACTTTGCCTATGCCAAGAATTCTTCCTTTGTTGTTATCTCCATAAGTAACATAACCCTTGGCCTTAAGCTTTAGATCGGAAAATTTATGCACATCACCGGTCATATGCTTGGAGCACCCACTATCCAAATACCAAAGATTTGTTGTGGCCTTCAAGCAAACCTCTTCTTCATCATCAGAATGATGTGAAGCCATTAGCGCCAAGTTTGCACATTCCTCGCTATCCGATCCAGATGAGGAGCTAATTTCATTGTCCTCCCATGCAAGATATGCCTTTTTATTCTTGAAGTCCTTCTTGCTCTTGAATCCTCCTTTCTTTGAAAGTTTAGGACATTCCGGCTTTATGTGGCCTTGTTTTCCACATTCGTAGCATGTTACATCTTGCGTAGATGTGGTGGCCTCCTTCTTCCTGAAATGTCTATTCTTTTTAGCGTTAAAGGATTTATCATTTTTGTTAAAGAACTTACCGAGCCTTTTAACAAGGAGCATGAAATTCTCATCTTCCTCCAATGCGTCATCATCTTTATCTTCTTTTGCATCTACCTTCAAGGCAATCCCTTTAGATTTCTTTTCTTGGCTTTCATGTTTCTCAAGCCTACCGAGTTCTAACTCATGTTTTTGAAGTTTGCCAAAGAGAGATGCGGACGTCATTGTTGAGAGACTTTTCTTTTCGGAGATAGCCGTCACCTTCGGTTGCCATTCTCGAGTCAATGATCTTAGTACTTTAATATTGAGATCGTCATTTGTAAATGTTTTTCCGAGAGCAATCAAGTGGTTTGTCAAGTGAACAAATCTCTTTTGTAGCGCCACGATGGATTCTCCGGGCAGCATTCTAAACATCTCATATTCTTGACTTAATGTATTCAACCTTGATCTCTTTACTTCGGCGGTGCCTTCATGTGTCTCCACTAAGGTGTCCCATATTTCTTTTGCCGACTTGCATTGAGATATGCGGAAGAACTCATCCATGCTTAAAGCACTTTGAAGAATGTTTATTGCTTTATTTTCATTTAAGATTTTTTTCTTATCATCTTCATCGTACGAACTTTTTATCTTTGGAGTACCAATGCCATTGATCATACTCGTAGGATTATGTGGGCCATTTTCAACGGCTTCCCATATGCCTTCTCCTTGGGCTTCTAGGTGTGCCTTCATACGGATCTTCCAAAAATCAAAATATTCTCCAGAGAATAGTGGTGGTTTGTTACTACTTCCACCGTCTTTAAAAATCGGATTCGTGCTTGCGGAAGCCATGCAGATCTTTTAGGAACAGGTTACCTATAACCTGCTCTGATGTCAATTGTAAGTTTAAGGAGTGCCTTAGAGGGGGGTGAATGAGGCACTTAGAGTATTTTCCGGATTTTTTACGATTTATGACTTTTACTTTCTGAAATGTTTTAGTGATGAAAAGCGGTAAAGTGCGGAAAGTAAATGACATAGAGATTTATAGTGGTTCCCCTCACAGATTGAGAGTACTCCACTCCGCTTTCAACACGAAAGAGAATTTCACTAAAATGTTAGATTCCTAGACAAGACACCTTAAGGTCTTTCTATCTATTCTAACACACCAAGAACAATCCTCTTGGATTTACAATGTTTAAAGTCCAATCGAGACTGAATTTCTCACAGATGGACCTCTTGTATCCACACCCCGGATAACAAGGATAAACCTTACAAACTTATCCTTAACAATCCTAAGAATAAGTTGTAATCAATGAATATAATTATGAATAATTTGTATAAGATGAGATAGATGAAAATTGAAGTATATCAATTAAATAATTGATCTTCTCCTTTGTAACACTCAAATCTCACAGTAATTATACAAGTGTTCTTAAATTGGAATGAAACTATGATGCTGAAAAATGAAGGTTTATGCAAAGTTTCACTCTTAAGATAATATGGATGAACACTTAGAAAGATTGAGAGAATGTGTGTAAATGATTTAAAATTTTGTAAGGAGGTGATTTTGAAATCTGAAAAATGATGTTTATATAATGTCTAAAACACCTCCTCAGATGAATGCAATAATCCAAAGGTTACCATGTTTCATGATGAAGAGACGATAAGAGTTTTCATGAAAAGATGCAAATATTTTTCATTCTGGATCAGTGGTAATCGGTTACCTAAAATAGGGTAACCGGTTACATGCATTCAATGTTACAAAATAATTTGAAATTTGCTTGAGGTAACCGGTTACCTTAAATTGGATAACCGGTTACATGGTTCCAACGTTACAAAAATGTTTGAAAATTACTCAGAGTAATCGGTTACTCTAAAATTGATAACCGGTTACTCTAAAACAGTTTTGAAAAATAACTTAAAAAATGAAGTGTGGTGGTTTATTTATGCATAAAACTATTTTCAATGATTATGATATGAATGCAACATGTTGTGAACACTTGTATAACTATCTAGAGTTCAAGTGTTACCTTAATCCATGTGAAAGCTGAATCTTCATGTGATTCACCAAGACTTGATCATTTGTTGGAAAGTTCATACACGAGCTTTAAACCTTGATCAATCTTTTTGTTAATCCGACTTTAGCTATGAAGCAAGGTTTGTTGTCATCAAAATATCTGAGAAGTCATGTCTCCACAGAATTCTATATAAGTATAATTCCGTCACTATTGCATAGTCATTTCATGATGTTCTTTGAGGCATTTAGGGGGGTTGTGTATATCTTGTTGGTACCCGAATTGCAATATCACCATATCAGACTGGTGCATTTCAACGATCCAAAAGCATATGATATGTGTTATTGCATTCTAAATCAAGCTATCGTCATTGTCTAGTGGTGGGAAGTTAAGATATGACCTCTGTAACACCCTTCTAAAATACCCCAATAATTAATTTAAAACAACAAAATATGAATCAGAGTAAATATGCAATTAAGGGTGTCACACTTGACACTTCACACCATGTTCCAAAATATCTGGTCATACTCATTTATTTCTCAAAATAAAACATTGCACAATACGCAGCGGATAGAGATCTATCAATCATGCAAACCATGTAACGCATTACAGGTAAGATCATTCAACAACCAACAATGAAAATAAGGTAAAACATCCCGTCCCGATGTTACATCTACCAGAGCATGACCCACTAAGGAACTACACTAGACTCCAAGTTCTAGCTTCTACTCAATCACTGCTCGTTACCTGAAAAATAGTTGTAAGGGTGAGTTCCTCAATCGATATAATAAGCATTATAAAATATCATGTAATGCTAAGTAAATGAACATATCTCATCACCCTAATCATATCACACATTCAGTAACGACAACATCAACTCATACTCATAATCATGCTCAACATAAACATCAAAACACACGTATAATATTGGAACACATCCATTCATATTATACACAATACATACATTATGCAATGAGACTCCATGCATGCGGTACCGACTATTCGTGAACATATAGTTCAACCTCACCGATCAAATCCAGATACGGCTACCAAGCTCACTAGTCCCACTCATTTGAGACCTAGTGACTCACATCACTAATTCCTCACCATGGGAATTAGCTACCACCCCAAGGGATATGCTATGCACGCTAAATCACCTAGCATGCAAACATCAACAACAATCCACAATAATTCATCACTAATTCCTCACCATGGGAATTAGCTACCACCATAAAGGCCACAATATGCAAGCTAACTCACTTAGTCATGCAAACACCAACAATCATCCACAATGGACATATGCTCACACTCTAAGCCATAAACAGTCCATTCACAATTGCATACATAATAGATACATCCACAGCATTATGCATACAATCATACATCATCCACATATTTATCACATAATCATATCATGCCACATAATCAATCGCAGTATTAGCACGCTCTACTAATACCCCTACCGCTCAAAACAACGGGAAATGATCCCTATTATATTATACGCCAATATAGGCCAAACATCAAACATGCACACCACATTTAAATATAAATTTTTCACTTTTCACACAGTGTTAACCGGTTAACGCCCTGGGTTAACCGGTTAACGCAACGCTGAACACGCTTCCTGGCAATTCACAACAGTGTTAACCGGTTAACACCCTGGGTTAACCGGTTAACGCAAGACAGACAGCAATATTTCACAATTCATAATAGTGTTAACCGGTTAACACCCTGGGTTAACCGGTTAACGCAAGACAGAAAGCTGTTCCTGCGCTAACACGAAGCAGAATGCAGAATTCTCCGCATTTTCCGCCGTTGGAGGACTTCCGGACCTCCGATTCCAATTCCGTAAAAAGCTACACTTTCGGAAAATCAAGACTCATCCAATTACAGATTCAATTACAGCTTTAACATAACTTATTCATCTCAATTTTTCAGCATTCAACATCCCAATTAGGGTCAAATCAATGGCTTATCACTACCCATTACATGTTAACCCATAATACCCATTAAACGACGATAAACCCCCCTTACCTGAGTTAATCCGGCAATCCTTTAGCTTCAAGCTCTTCCTTCTTCAACCTTCTTCTCCTGCTCTTCCTTTTTGCCCTTTCTCCACTTTTCTGTCGCTTTCCCTTTTCACATGAAAAAACCTTTCTTTACCAAATGGAACTCTCTTTATATATATTCCAACTTATTATTCCAATTTATATTATTCCAATAATAATAATAATTCCAATAATATTCCAATTATTTAATTAAATTAATAAATATATTATTAAATTTAATTTAAATAATTATCATATTTTATCGGGGTGTTACAACCTCCATATAAACTGTTACAGTATAAATATAATATGTTAGTGTAACAAAATTAATTTTAATAATGCACGCTGACCCAGTCCAAGATGGAGGACCCCTTATGTTTTTATTACATGGTAGTGTTCCTCCATGCAAGATGTCAGGTCCCTTCTCCATTTAAAAAAACCAGTTTGGTTCCTCCATGCAAGATGGAACAGCCCTTCTACAATTACAAAACCCAGTTCAGTTCTCACATGCAATATACGTATATGTAATTGTAACAAGTCTTGTGTAAATTTATTACCCTCAAGATGACACAAAATAATTTTATGGGTTAAATACGTTTTTAGTCCCTATAAATATGTCAACATTCAATTTTATTCCCTCTAAAATTTTCTTCAAACAATGGTTCTTGCAAACTTGTTCGTCCATAAAATTGGTCCCTCCCGTTAGTTTCCACTAACGGAGGCTTACGTGTAACATCTTTATGTTGCTCACGTGGATATTTCTATTACTAATTCTCCAGCATGGATGTGTTGATAACGTTATCAGATTGTCATATAATACTTACCATCTTGATAAACTAAAGCAACTCCAACTTTTCCAGCTTGAGAGAGAGAGAGAGAGAGAGAGAGAGAGAGAGAGAGAGAGAGAGAACAAGTGAACCCCTAGAACAACAAACTCTTCATTTGCGTTGAAAACTTTTGTGTGGTCCCGAAACAAAGCTTCTTTCATGTGGTCCTAACAACAACTTTTTCGTTGTCTTTGTTCCATCCTTTCACTCTCAAGCAAGTGTGGTCCTAGTCAGTCGCATTCAGTGGTCCCGGGTAATTCACTTTGTTGCATATTTAGTAATGGTAGGGTTAGATAAAGAATCATTCTTCTATTATTAATACCGATTTCGTATCTGTATCCGTATATAAGTAGTACTTCTACCATATACCGTATTTGTTTGACCTAATTTGGTAAATTTTATACCTAAGTCAATTTATTGTACATGAAATGGATAAATTTAAGGTTGTTTTTTACATAGAGGATTGTTTTGTAAAAGACCCTATCATATAATATGATGGTGGGGAAGTATAAACATTAGTAGTCAAGATCTCGATTATTGGTCGTTTTGAAGCATGTGGCTTAGTGAAAGCGATTGACCCCGAGTTTGATTTTAATGCTATTAAAATATGGTGGAAACATGATGAACGATCTTTTGAAGAAGATTTAAAACAATTTAAAGATGATGGAGATGCTTATGAGTTAGTTATGTATGATGTTGGAAATAATTGTGAAGTTGAGATATTCTCTGAGCCAAAACTAATTACAGGAGAGGCCACATTTATGGATAGGGTTAGAGAGAAAATCAAAGGGAATACATGTGATGAAGAGGATGATATATTAAATGAATGTAGTGGTGATTCTAGTGGTGAATTTGTGGGGGGTGTACACTTTGATGATAGTGAGAAGGAGAGGATGAAAGGGTTTGATGAATCGTTTGATGAATGGTTTGGTGAAGGGGTTGATGCAGGTGTTGATGGTGAACCTAGAACTAAAATTGTTGCTAATATTGAGGCCCCAGGTGAACCAATCAAGAAGATGTTTATCACATAATAGGAGAGTAAGGAACATGTCATTGAAGATGACTACATGACTGATGAATTGGATAGTGGGATTGATGATGACAATTATGATGAAAGGCCATGTGTAATCATGTTTAACGAAGAAGTTTCTCTAAGTAAGGATTTTACTTTCAAGGTTGGAATGGAGTTTTCTTCATTGAAACAGATCAAAGATGTTATACTAGAGCATAATGTTTTGAATGGTAGGGATGTGAGGTCTGAAAAAAATTATGCCAATAAATGTAGGTGGTATGTAAGGATAAGAAAAAATGTAACTATACTATCTTGTGTAGTAGAGTTTTAACCTCCACATCATTTAGGTTAAAAACATTAGTTACAAAGCACAAGTGTGGAAGACAGTTCTTCAACAAAAGTGATAAAGCATAATGGGTTGCCAAGGTCATTGTTTATGGGTTGAAGAATAATACAAAGATGAAGTTAAATGAGGTGGTAGAAAATGTTAGACTAAGGTATGCCACATAAATCCCAGGCTATAGAGCTTTTAAGGCAAGACATGTTGCTAGACACATTGTAGAAGGGGACTCTAGCAAATAATTCAGCTTACTATGATCTTATGGTGTTGAGTTGAGAAGGGCTTGAGCAGGAAATACTTTCAAGGTAAACACTAGTTTTCTAAATCTAGGATTGAAACCAAGATTTGAGAGGTGTTATATGTGCTTTGGTGGGACCAAGAAAGCTTGGAAAACAACACGTAGACCACTTTTTGGCTTAGATGGATGTCATTTGAGGAACAAGTATGGTGGTATATTACTAATTGTTGTAGGAAGAGATCCTAATGACTAATATTTACCTATTGTTTTTGGTGTTACTGAGAATGAAATAAAAGATTCATGGAGTTGGTTCATTACATTGCTTCTTGAAGACATTGGAGAGAGCAAATGGTGTTTCATATCTGACCAACAAAAGGTAAGTTTGACTCTCATTAGCTGTGTTTCTTGTCTTCCTCTTTTTTATACTAATGCACTTGTTATTTTGTTGGAAAGGGGTATGGTTCAAGTGTTTGAAGACGAGTACCCAGGTTTTTAATACAGATTTGTCTAAGTCACTTGTGTGCTAACTTCAAAAAGAATTTTGGAGGAGGAACATTGTTCATACAACTATTGGGAATTGGTGGGGATACCATGTAGACATGGTGTGGCTGCAATACATAGAAAAGTAAACAATCCCATCAAGTATGTGCATAAATGCTATCACATGAGCACATATGAAAAATGTTTCAATGAAGTGATCACCCTCATTAAATGGCCAAAACAAATGGGCTAGAATATCTAATCCTATTATGTTAACTCTTTGTTCAAACGTGGCCCAGGAAGGCCCAAGAAACTACGTAGGACATAACCTGATGAGGTAAACCAAACAAAATAGCAAAGAACAAATACTAGTCATGGGTGCAAAACATATTTTAAACTAGGCCACAACAAAAGGACTTGCAAAAAAAATAAGCAAACTGTGCTTGTTCCATGTGGAAATACAATAGAGGATATGCCTAGACATAAGTTGCCTACACAAGCCAGTCAGACTAGCGAAGTCCATTTGGCACAAAAAAAAGGGTAATGTACTAACTTAATCTTATGCTTGTGCTTGTGTGTAATTAATATTAAGATTGTGTATAACAATGAATTTGTTTCTACCATGGTAGGCCTAAGGGATCTGTCAACAATGGCACAAGTCATACTAGAACAAAGTCAAAAAGGCTCAGTCAAAGAAGAAAAAGTGGGAACTATTAATGATGAAGGAACTCTCAATAAGGAAGAAATTGTCAATGATGAAACATCTGTCAATGAGGAACAACCTACACAATCTTCAGGTTTGGACAAGTTTTATGATTGGGAGTTGAGACTTTGGCTGCATTGTTGAGGAATGATGATGTTTTGAACATTTAGCCTTTGATTGTTAACACATCACCTATCAAGGCAAGTGAATCAAAGTCAAGTTGTGTTAGAGTTTTCTTTGGTAAACAACCAAAAGTTTGCAAAAACAAACCCTTAAAACCCCATGATTATTTTTACCATTTTTTTTTTGCAGTGAACCAATGAGTATTAAAACTTGTTATGAGCATATTCATTCCTTCTTAAGTCATCATTCTTATGTCTATTCCTTTTTATCTTCACCAATGTTTCACTTGCGTAATCACATTCCAATTACAACAACATCTGACTTGTCTGACATTCCACCAAGACAATGGGTACATCTTAACACGACATGCTCATGAATAAAGCAACCATACATGGCTTCGCAAAGGACTTAAGGTTATTTAACCTTTAAGAAAATATTATTTACTGCTCTTTGTAGCATACAAATTATGCAAACTGCAGGGCTCAAAAGCAACCCTGACTCTCCTCAGCTCTCATCCGGCTGGAAACTACGGTTAAAAGAGCACAACATGAAACCAAAAAACACAAACATGCAAAAGGTAACGATATAAATAAATTTAAATATTATTTACAAACCGAGGCACAAAGCCCGAGAAAATATTACAAAACCAAAGAAAAAATAAAAAAAAGGGGAATAAAAAGACCCTCAAACATTAGTGCCTGACTCTGAAGCACCCGGACTACCTCTGACGTCGTCTTCATGAACCACTCGAAAGGGATCCATCTGGTCGACAATAACAAAAAGGCTAGGACAAATCTCGCACCTGATCTAACATTTGATCCCAGACCCGATACACGATTTCTATAGCCCGATAAAGGCATTCCCAAGATTTCTACTATGCGATAGCCACTTCTTCCTCAAGGCCTTTCAAAGCATTAATCCGATCATCCTTCTTTTGTTGAAGAACTTTTTGATTCGTTTCAAACTCATGTCATGCTTCCGCTACACCTTCATAAGCCTTCTTCCAACATTCCTCTCCTTTAGCAAGAGAAGCTTTCAACTTCGTCATATAAGTAGCCAAAGTTGACAGAGAACCATACTGATCCACATCTTCCTGCAAAGAGTCATAAAGCTCAACATTTTCCTGCAAATTGCTTTACTCCTTCTCATCCACAAAATTTTCTCACTCAAGGGCCTCACATTTCTCCTTCAGCTTATCACGCTCGCTATAAAAGTCACCAGAGCCCAGTACATCATCTTCACCAGAAGCTACCATCAAGACCATGAACCCGACCCTAAATAGGATACAAGAAACATCTTGCAAAAGACCCCGCTTGTTAGTTACATATAAGCTCCGGACGAAGGCTAGGTTCTCGTTGGCCATAATAGTAGCAAATTCTTGTAGGGTGTTGGATTCCCAAGATGGAAGAATAGAAGGAAGCCAGAAGAAAGGAGTAAGATCCTCCATTCCAATGTCCTCTGCAAATTGAGCCTGCTTGGAAGAAATTCCCTCAACAGGAGGTACTGTGTTGTCATCCTAATTCCTCTTGATAGGGGAAGCAGATGGTGAAGGCTCACTGACACATAAGTCAATTGCTTCAATGGTCATTTGTTCCACCTCTGGAGTTATGCCCTGGATAGTAGTCATAACTATAGCTGTCAAAATGGGCTGAAGCCCATGGGCCGGCCCATCGAGCCCGATAAAAATTAGGGCTTAGGCCTTATTTTTGGAGCCCATATCTTTCGGGTCTTTTTTGGCCCGGCCCGAAAAAGCCCTAAAAAAATGGGTCGGCTCGTATGGGCTATGGGTAGCCCAGCAACCCGAAATAAAATTTTAAAAAAATTAATTGACTTATTTAGCACATGAATTTAGTTCACCTATTAGTATTCAATTATTTAACAAATTCATTAGTAAATGTAATTACACTTATTCAATTATTATTTAGTAAATGTAAGTTTGGGATCCAAACAACACCATAGCATACCTATCTGATGCTTTTGATTTTGTACGCATTTTATGATATCTATATTTAGTTATGATGTTCTCATATTTATTATATTATTATAATATTTTTTTTATTTATTCATGATTTTACTACCAGAATTTTTGGTGTTTTTAAATGGTATGAAATGTGCTAAAGTTTTTTTAATTATGCAAATAAATAGCTTTTTATTTTAATTGGCTTTTTTAACGTGTTTTTACATTGTAAGACTGACAATAAAATAAAACTAATTCTGAAGTAGTTTGGAATTCATTCGACAACTAATTAGTTGAATTTCGTTCATAAGACAAGTTAAGTTTTGACCTAAATCTTTTGTAACTAAATGAGTTAATTGGTAATAAATTTGTAATCTTGAGCGGGGGAAAAAACTTTTAATTTATGCAATTTGAACAGAGTTGAAGTCATTTATTTGTAAACTTAAAATGATTTTAATAATAGAGTAAAAATAATTCTAAAAAAAGATGGTTACTTACAAAATAAGGAGAAATTTTTATTTTTTTTTGAAATGGGTCCATTTAGGGCCGGATAACCCGCAACCCATACAGGGTTGAGTCTGGGTAGTAAAATTGGAGACCATATTCAATATGGGCTTTTTAGGCCTAGCCCGAAAAAACCCGAGCCCCGCCAGGGCCAACCCGTTTAGGGTCGGGTAGCTCATTTTGACAGCTCTACTCATAACTACTGACGGGGCAACAACTCTAAACGGTGGCTTGACCACCAGAGCAGGAAAAGCCGCAACAACATAAGTTACTGCCACCCAACCTAATATGTCGGTAACTCATCCTTGGAGAACGTGAGAACCTTCTGTAACTGATTCATATTATCTACAAGTCATAAGTTACACTTGTTAAAAAAAGTCACCCCGGGCCCCCATCCTCACCAAAAGTTTTGCGTCGCTCGACACGATCGGGGGCATTGATTATCACACATGTATCAATATGTTTCTTGTTTTTCTTATAAGGGGTACTTCGTCATGACCAAATCCCTCCACAGAGCCGAGCCTTTGATACCAAGCACATATATTACCTTTCATTTTCACTTCCTTGGAGGATAGAGGATGCAACCTGGAGTGGTAAAAAGAAAGAGGTCGGAAGAGGTGGGCTCTAGTCCAGTACTTCAAAAAACCACTCTTACAAGAGCGAGTGAATCCCACCAGGTATGAAGATAAACAAAAAGAGAAGTAAGCCTCAGGGGTAACAAGTTTAACCAACATGAAATGTTAAAGGAAGTCACCTCAGTCATTGGTGAAAAGGTCAAACCAAGGGACTTGAGGGTGAAGAAAGATCAATGCCTGATCCCGAGAGGTGTGAGCTGCATAAAAAAGATAAAAAAAAGCTCTAGAGAAGGTTCCCAATACTTATGCTCAACAAAAAGTTTGAACACCTTCATGAAAACCCAACCCGTGTGATGAAGTTGTAAGGGAGTAACTTTCAGGCGGTTCATCATGGCCACCTCAAAATTAGAGAAGGGCAAGCGTATTCCCAACATGGTGAAGAGACATTCATACAAAGGAACAAAGTAATCCTCAAAATAACTATATATCCTCTCTATCGGACCCACTGAGAGAATCAACCAATCCAAGGGATTGTCGACCATAAGTACAACATTGGATATAGCCTCGACATTGTTCAAAATGGAAGGGGTCCATAACACCTCAACTTCCACCCAATAGTATATATGGGTGTTACTTGGCTCGACCAGCCAAAGACCCTTTCAAGCCAGTTCATTAGCTTCAAAGTGATCATCGAGTTTAATCCAAGATACATCATTGGGTTTTCTATTATCCTCCAAATGACCTACGATTTTAGAATCGCTAGGCTTTCGACCAGTCATCCCCCGCTAGAGACGAACAAAGTCACTAACACGTTCTTTCTTTTGTCTAACAACTTCTATTTCTCCATCAGCCAGGGCAGGAGAAGGCATCGATTTCTCGAGAGGATCCTCAACCCCACTAGTTTCCCTAAAAGTGGAATCTCTAAAGAATCGCTGAAGAAGTTTTCTCAAAAAAGGTATCCACGAACACTCCTTATGTTTATGAATCCTCAATTATATAAGTGATCATCGGTTCAAAATTTCTACTAGCATAAGGAGGGGAATATGATACAACTCTGTTACCCATTTCAAAGAGGAAGAAACTATATCCTCTAAATCACTAACCACGATGATAGGGTTATCGCTCATGATAATGAAAGTACGGTAAATGCTTGAATGAAAAGATCAATGAAGAGGAGGTACCTTGAAATGTAAGGTCAAAGGCAGTAAAGAAAAAAAGAACGCTAAAGGTCGGAGGTTTGAAGCTTTGAATGCGTAGTGACGGTTACCCCTGTAAAAATTCTCTTAGAGAATAGGGAAAAACTCAAAGGAAAACAAGGGAAACTCAGTCTAAAAGATAACTATAAAGTTTCTCCATATTCCCTATATCGCTATATATGCAAAGACAATCAGGCATATCAGATTGTAAGTAAGAAGCAAGTGCGGATCAACGGTTAAACTTCATCTAGGAAACACAACCAAACTCAAGTACACTCAAGTGTATAGTAAGCTATGCCACGCCACTCTCTGCCTTTTCATGTCACACGTCAAGAAAAAACGACAAAATGTTTCAATGATAAAACTACATTTAATGCTCATGTTCCCTGTTACTCTTTGACAAAACCAAAGCAACGCATGTCAGCTGACACCTGGACAACCATTCCCAAAGGTCGGCCACAATTGCTGAAAGACTCCCCCGACATCCAGAGCACCCATCAAGTCTTGGGAAAAACTGTTTTGTATTGTCCAAAGGCCCAATAAGATAAGGCATATTTATTCTTCCTGCTCCATTGAGCCCAATCTATAAATACCTTCATAAAGTATTTTTAGTTACACAATCTCTAATCTCCACTTTTACTATGATTATCTTAAACTCTAAACTGATTTGGGAGTTGGAGTGATAATCATGAAGGCACCCCCATTTGATCTATGTATCAGAGGTTAGTAACGTCGATCCAATATTAACACCGATTGACGACGTTGGTTAAAGAGGCACCGCGATCGCAACCTTTGGTTCCTAGTTCTGCATCATTTAATTGCTTAGGAAGCTTCGATCCGCTGGAGTTTCCATAATCATCTCTATTTCTGGTTTTGCAACAGAACAAATTGTATCCCAAAATTCATACGAATGTTTAGACGATAAAATCCTAGGTAAAACAAATTCAGAAATTGTAGATAGAAGTCAGATGAATAATGGTTGATCTTGGATGAACCATGACTCGTATTCATAAGAGATGCTTTCTTCTTGTTGATCTTGGTAAGTCTTGAAGTTTAACAGAATATGGGGATTCACCATGAACTTATGCATCTTTTGTGTGAAATTTCCCATTCCACTTGTTGATTCCATGAAAGATAGTTGTTTTCCTATAATTTTTTTGAAAGCTTGGGTCCAAACAAATAGTTTGAATTCGACATGGAGAAGATGAAATATATTCCTTGTAATTGAGTTCGACCTTGGTGAAGGAGGTTTGAATTTCTGAAATTTCCTTTATTACTGTAATTTGGATGACTAATGCCTTTTGATGAGAGTTATATAGGAACTTCGATTGGTGAAGATGAAACCATATTGAAGCTTGAAGATAACAAAGATTGGTTAGCTAATTAGAGAAGTGTTGGTGAGTTCATTGGTTCTCACTACTTATTCTTTCTTTTTCTTCGCCTAGGATTACACGACACTCACTTTCATACTTGTACGTAGAATGCCTCAAGCTTTCAGATAAACTAACGCAAGAGATTTTGTCATCGTTGTTTCCCTTATTAGATGGTCTGTCCAGAAAAATAACTTCATTTTTTTAGGGGAATCCCAAAAAAATAATGTCATCCGAATCGAAACCACTATTGACATCACAATAAAAGAATTGGTTTTATACAAATTCAGCTAAAAGTAACTTTTACATAAACTTAACTACTAATAGAATTTTCAACTAAACTAAATAGAAAAATAATTAACATTAACATAAACTTAACCAATTCTAACATACTTGAATAATCAATAACTACTTTTGTTAGTTCATCAATTAAACTTGGCTTGATGTTGTGGTTTATCTCTAACATAGTAATAACATTAGGTAATTAAGAATGGTCAAATAAACCTTTCTCCAAATTTATTTCCCTTTTTTCTTTAATTCTTGTTTCCTCCATTTTAAATTTACAACTTTGTTGTTAATCATCCATACATAATCATAATTTATAACTTAATAACAAACTTACATCCATAGGGTATAAAAATGTAATTGTAAAGCTAGCAGGTGACATGAACCATCTCATTAATTTCCTCTGTCAATCAAAAATCACATCCTCACATATATTTCCACTGTCTAGGTTTGTTTTTTTCAATCAGTGGGGAGAGGTTTTCTGAATCAGAAATATTGTCAGTAACATCTTAATAAAGTGTACGATTAAATAATGCAATTGATTTGATATTTAAAAAGATGAGATAAATATTTTAACTATAAAGTTTTATTTAATGTATATCCATAAGAAAACATTTATATATTAATCAGGAATATATTATTATTAAGCATGCATATGATAGATACCAACCACTATCCAAGTCATGTCTTGTTTGTGCTCAATGGAATCCATTCATTCATATTTTTTACTATTAATTTCATTCAATCTTGTCAACTATATAGCACTATATAACTTTGTGGCATATTTCAAAAAGCTAGCATCAAACATGATGAATTATTGAGATTTTGATTCTTCACATTTCAATGGACCCATGATTTAGTGGTTTTTTTTTTTAAAAGATTTGTTTTGTTTGAATTGATTGATTTTGCTTTACTAATTGGGTAGTGAAGTGTGGAGTGTACGTGATATGGTACAAGAAGAGAGAATGTTAGCCACTTGGAATGCACTAGCATTGGGTGTGTCAAAAAAAGAGCTTTTGGTACATAATCACTTTCTGTAAAGCTAATTAGCTTCAGACGCATGGATACAACATATAAGTTAAATCTTGAATATTTACATATATTTGATTCGGATAAAGTACTTACTGTTGGTTCTTAAATTTGTATTTCAACGCAGTTCAATGTGTGAAGATCTTACTTGTTCAATCTCCCCTTTACTTAGATTTTAAGTTATTAGAATACTCAGTCTTTATACATCTAAATTTAAACTATGCGGTTCCTATATTATCAGTTTAAAGTGTCTTTTGAATATAATCATGAGATATAGTGCAGATCTTTATTAGCTTCAACTTTATGATAGGAAGATTATCTCAAAATATTAAAAAATTCATGGTATATGTTCGTTTATAAGGTGGTGAAATAAAGTTTTGAAAGGATGGAATGAATCTCCGATATTGATGAGATGAGATGGACTTGTAAGATTAACACTATAATGTTCAAGTTAGAGAGAATAAAAAACGATGTGAGTGCGTAAATAAATTTGAATACCTGAAATGACAGGCTTTGTTTTTTATATAACGTGAGCGGTTAAAATTGTCCTCGTAAAATGAGTCATGTTATGCGGGTGACCATTTGATCTAATTAGGTGGTAATTGACGCGTCTAGAAGGCGCTATCATCTACCCTTGGTGGAATGAAGGACCACCTATTACATGCGCTTTTTCGTTTGATTTCGCTTTTGAGCCTCTTGCTATGGGTCTCTCCGTAAGCCTTTGTCTTTGTCTTGTAGGACAAGAGTTTTTTTTTGTATATGCTCCTAGATTGGTTACTGGCCGGAGCAAGTGAAAGATCTTGATGGAACGTCATTATCGTTGGAAATATGCGCATTAAATATCTTTTCTGTAATGGAAAATATTTTGCAAGGAGCTTCTGATATGCGTCCCTACGTTAGTCAAGAATGATATCTCTTCTATCTTCGAATACTCAGTATCTTGAACTCGACACAGTAGATTGTACGTTGGTGCGGTTTGAGCTTCCCAATACAGTGGATTGTACGACCCCCTATGGCTATTGCACATATAAAGAGTTCCTAAAGTATTGTTTTTCCCTTTTTAGTCATTTGGGAACTGTAGAAGTTATTTCTCTTTTATATAATCTATTTCCATATTTCTTGCGAGCTCTTCTACGTTGATCTTCTAATTCGGGTCCGTGTTGTACTCACTAAAATAGTACAATGAGGGTAACCATGCATTTGAAGGGATGCATGTGGTGTTTAGGGTTGATAATGTTTATAGCTAGCTCACGTAGAGTGATTAGAAGCTTTGTAAATGTAGTTTCTGGGTGAAATGATTTGATCCCTTTAAACTCTAAAGCTGGGGTATTTATAAAGATCTATTAAGTCTGAATCTTTAGATATGGGGAGTGGTCATTCTCCGTCTTTTCTCTAGAGCATGGGATACATAGGAGCCATTATTTATTCTATAATAATAGATAACATAGTTTTCCTCCTTGACTTATCTTTCTATTTCGTTAGTGTGCAAGAATGTGTTACTCCCCACGTTTTATAAGTAGCTGGGAGACAAGTTGAGCCAAGCCTAATACAGGCGAGTTATTGCGACCAGTGGGTGACTAGAAGCACAACTTCGGACGGTCTGTGGCGCTACCTTTTAGACTACCTTCTTTAGGCATAACAAAATTATCCCAATAAACATGTGACTAAGGCACATATAAAGAGTTCCTGAAATATTTCTTTTTTTAGTCATTTGGAAACTATAAAAAAGTTATTCCTCTTTTGTATCATATATTTCCCTATTTCTTGCTACCTTTTCTACGTTGATCTTCTAATTTGGGTCCCCTATTGTACTTGCTAAAAAAGTAAAATCAGGTTAACCATGCATTTAAAGGATTCTTGTCTGAACTTTCAAACCTCTAATGAAATGTTGAATCTGCTTCATGTTGTCCATATTAGGACATCTTTTGAGTAACAATTTTAATTTTTCTCATAATTCATATAGAGATCATGAGTCACCTTACTCGTCGTCTTCTCGATTTCCAAATTAACTGGTAGTAAATTGGATCCTGAACCTCACACAAACAACTAAAAAATACCTTAATAGAATTGCACCAAGGAACAAAACTAAATCAACAAAGAAAATTAAAATAAAATAAAAATAAAACAGAAAATAAATAAACAAAATTTTCAAAATAAAATTAAAATAACAATTGAAGCTCAAAATTTATATTGTTGAAGTAATTCAACAATCCTTGACAACGTCGCTAAAAACTTTATAAATATTTTAGCAGGTGTACTAAAAATATCACCAAGTAATAAAATCTAAGTTCGTATCGACATGAATTGTTTTATTTTAACAATGCAATTAAAAAGTACTAGAATTGTTTAAATTGGGGGTTTATTTATAAAGTTTGTTTAATTAAAAACAAGATTTTTTTTATAGAAATTATCATATAAAAATCGACTAGGTCTTTTTTCTGAATTCGTTGATTCTCCTTGTTGGGAATTGTGTATATCCCTTAACAAGAATCTCTAGCCAAATGATAAATTAACAAGATTGGTATACCCATTTCCTTAGTGTATAACTCACTCTTTTAACAAAAACTCATTAAATCCTTAGGTGAATTTGAAGCCAAAATAGACAATAATGCTCGTTAATTTCTAACTTATAATTTTTTATTTCTATTCTGGGTCAGTCAGAGGCCCAAGCCATCTCAAATCCACTCCACCCAAAGTATAAAAATTAGTTCACATGCTAAGGACAAGGTACATTCTCTGGTCTCCACTTTTCACTACAGTCATCTTGAATTTTGAACTAACTTGGTCGTTGAAGTGTTAATCATACAGGTCCATCTTTCACCACTATGATGGAGATCAACACCACTATTTAAGGTCATCAGTTCTCCAACGATATTAATTTTTTGTTCCTGAACGGAATAAATTCTAAATCAATTACTAAGTTTGAATAATTAATATAATTTTGGTATCAAGAGTTAGGGTCGATAATCACCTTCAAACTAATATCAATTTATATGCTGGTCAGCATGCAAAGGCATTAAGATGAAAATTAATTAAATAAAAACTAGAATTTAAAATAAATAAAAACTAGTACTAAGCCAACTACATGGTTCATCGGGTTAAATCAACTTCATATTCACAAACCTAATCTAGAGAGAATTAGTTCTTCATAATATAATTAATCATAGCTATGAATTTAGAGAAATAATACATGAAACTTGAGGTAGAATTTGGTCTTCAATGGCAAAAATCTTCATCCTGCGTTCCTTGATCACTTATGCCATCAAAGTCACTCTTCAAAGTCTAACTCTGAAAAATTTGAAAAATTGGCTTTCAAAGAAACTTGAACCCGTCGTAAAAATGCATCAAAATTATGTTAGTTTTCATTTATCCTTGATCCCATCACAATCAGAGTTACGAAGCTATAGATTGATCATGTTACTAGAAGTATGTCATGATGTAAATATGTTGAAAATATGCATTGAAACGCGCCCAAATCGCAACACGATTTTTTCAGCAATTTCCTTTCTTTTATTACTTCAAAATTACTATTTTCTTTTTTTTACATATTTTATCTTAATCTCACATATTGCTAATTTTCACCTCAAATCCATCAATTTCTTCACTTATTACTAAAAACATAAAACAAAATTGCAGTTAAAATTACACGTAGACTGAATATCATCAAAATTACATCTTTGTTTTGGTTGTAAGTTTAACCAAGTGAAAAAAATCTTGCTTAGTTGTTGAGGTAAATTAGTTAAAACCTCTGGTTGGTTGGAGAGGTCTCTGTAATTAAAACTCAGAGTCGGTTTGTGAGTTTAGCCTGCTGTTAAAAGGTCTCGGTTGATTTTGGAGGTCTCAGTAATTAAAACTCCATGTTTATTGGGAAATTAACCATTGTAAAATTTCAATCCTTGTTTAAGGAGGTTCATGAAAAAAAACTTCTTAAAAACTCATATCATAGTGGAACTCTCAAGAATTAATTCTTAGGGAGAGGACGTATATTACTTCATTAAACCAAACATATATAAATATATAGTTTTTTTTATCTCTTTCCTTAACTCTTTAATTTTCAGTTATTTATTTCTAATTTACTGTCATCTATCTGATTTTCTTATTTTCATTGCTTTTATGTTGTTTGTTTTACAAACGTATTTCAAACTCTGATTTTATTAAAAAATTTGATTTGAAAATGGTTTTTCAAACCCACACAATTCACCCCATCTCTCTTTTGTTTGGAGTTTCATGTCCAACACAAAAATCATTCTTGTTATTTGATTGAGACGGGATTCAATAAAGCAAGTTGTAGCGGGGTATTCGTTACCATTAGAGATATTGACTAAATCCAAGGTAAATCATACAAGTCGAGACGCCACCGCACTTCTATTTATCCAAAGGAATGGTTAGAAAGCGAACAAAAACCTAAAAGTTTTATCGAATCAAAAAGTAGTAAAAAAGAGAGTCAGAGATCTGGGTAAAGGGGGTTGGTTATTCAATGGGAAGGTGTTAGGCACCCAAAACATCCTAGGTACTCCTAGGGAGTCCTTTTCACACTTGTGGTAAGGTTGTTGTTTTGTGAAAATTTGTTTGTGCAAACATGATTGAAGAGATGAGAAGAGAATATACAAGTTATTTACATTTTGTTTGGATGGATAAACCCATTGCCTACGTACCGTCTTAAAAAAGATTAGGATCAAAACCTCGTAGTTCGGGGTAAAAATCTCAAAATGAGTTGGTGAATTGATTGGTCCAAAAGCCTTAAGGTCTTTTGTTATCAAAGGGAGAAAACTCAACCTAAAACCACAAATCCACCATGTGAGGATAGCTTCAACATGCGAGTGAGGGGTTAACCCTATAATAAGCATGGAAGACTCATTGTCCACCACTAAGGATATAGGTGAGTATTACATTTACCACAAAGATAACTCAAACCTAATAGCTAAAGGTTATGAAAAAGTTTAGAAAGTGGCCATTGAAACCACAAAAACACATTTGAATGGGTTATATTTACCAATTAGAAGTATATACAAAGTGGTCAAAGTTGACTTAAAGGTCCAATTCAAAATAAGTATTATGAAAAGAAAGTTTGAAAATCAAAAGCATAAGGCTTAGGTTTCTAATGTTTGAAAACAATGGTTAAATGTTTGCACAAAAGTTTTGGCTTGGGTTAGAGCGGAGAGAAGAAGAAGAAGGGCTAAATTCCTAAGTAAAGCAAAAAGGTGAGGGATAAGAAGCAAAACCACAATGGAGTCCCTCTCTTGAGATCATATTGATGATCCACGTAGCTCCCATCCTTTGGAATAAGCAAGCAAGTAAGTAAGTAATAGACTCAAGCAATCAACAATCAAATGAACTCTTGGAGGGTTCCTCAATGTATCTTGAATCTCTCTCTCTTAGGAGCTCATGGTAATGGTTCCTCAATTTGGCTCAAGTGGGAATCCCTAGCACAAAGGAAACACACATCAAAAGGTTCTGTAATACAATCAAAGAATGGACAAGAGGGAGTTTAGAATATGGTCCTTTCAATGTTCATCTTCAAGCTTAAGCATTCTAAAGGCCCAATGCCTAGTTGCTCTTTGACTCCAAATTTGCATAGGGAAAGTCCTAAAGTCTAAGTCCATTTAGTCCGATTCTTTGCATTTTGGTTCACAACAATCAAAACAAAACACAAGCACAATAATATATACACAATTATGTGCTCAAGTAAGCAAAAGGCAAATGGCATTAACATAAACATGTGCTAAAGTGAGCAAAGGAAAAAGCAAATGAATAATATGTACAAGAATAGCAAATTGCATAAAAGTAAAGTGCAAAAAGTAAACGTTAGTTGTTAATGGTTAGTGTTAGTAGTTAGTGAGCCATAAGGCAAATTTAGCGCTATGTTAAGCAATCGTAATTGGACTTATGTAGAAGTCACAACTATCTGAGGCCGGTCAATAATAATGTAGGCAACAACACAAGTTATAAGTCTTGATTAGTGAACCAAGTTCCAACAACTTGCCATGCCAAAAAGAAGAAGAGAATTGATCTTGTATTGGTTTAAGCCTTTTGCATGATTTAGGAAACAACCTATCCTTAATGCAAAGCCATTCACTTGATCAATTGATCAAGATGAATTAGATTTGAATCAAAGAAGATTAAGTCTCCCTAATCAATGCTAACTTATGAACCTTTAACTCATTGATCAAAAAGAAAAAAAAGAAAAGAAGAAGAAGAAGAATGAGATGAATAATGGAAAAGGAAATGGAAAGAATAAAGTGCATAAGATGAAATCAAATGTACCAATCCATATGTGTTGACCAAATGACATTGAAAGTCAAAGTCAAATAATGAGAAATCAGAAATGAGATGAAGATTGGAAGTCAAGCAATAAGCAAAATATTTTTGGCATTTTTAATATTAAAATAAACTTGAATTAAAATAAAAAGAGAGGTCAAACTTCAAAATCACTTCAAATCAACCTTGAAAGGTCCAAGTGATTTATCCCAAGTTCAACAAGGTCAAACAAAGTTTGACAAAAAATTTCAGCATTTTTAAAAGTCAGAAACTATTTTTAATCAATTAAAAATGAACAAAAATAACCTAATTGAACTAAAATCTCAAATAAATCTCAAATCAATTAAAAAATTGATTAGAATATTTTTCATAGATTCATCATCATTCAAATAGGTTAGGAAAATATTTTGGTATTTTTTGAATATCAAAAACTATTTAAAATGAATTAAAAACAACCAGAAAAGAGAAAATTCACAAAAAATACCAAATGACAAAATAAAAAATATTAAAAGCTCAAAATTAGAAACTAGAAATTATTTGGAGAAGAATGCAATTGGTCCCATATTTTTTGGAATTAAAATGAAGGAGATATGATTTTTTGAAAATAATGGAAATAAAAGAAATAAAATCAGAAAATAAGAAATTCAAAAAAACAAGGAGCGTCTGATCAAGCCTCACTAATTGACGTGGCTGATCAAACGCTCCAGAAGTGCGCGCTCATGGTAGGCTTCAGTCCACGCGTAACACCAACAATTATTAAAAGTCATAAGAAGCGAGGGTCCGGATTAGATCTGGAAATAAGAATGGACGGCCACGATTGGATCTGGAGACCAGACGGTGGTCAGCGCCACCGTCTTCTCCGGCTAGCTCCGGTGAGAGCTCAAATTTGCAGAAGAGCAAATGTGCGCCAAAACACGCGATCCAGGCATCAATCGAAAGAGGAAGTGATATACATCACTCCTATACCACTCACTTCCACTCTAGATTTCTATAAATGGAGAAATCAGAGATGGAAGCATGATGGTGTTCATCATGAACTTGATTAATTTCAAAAATTAAATGCACAGTAATGATGCCTCTATTGAGAGGACTTCAGCCAACACAAAATCCAAGCAAATAGATCAATAAATGGTGAGTTTCAAAGAGAAAACCAGTTGAAGAACAACCTTGAATTCTGGAGATTTGAGCTTGCTTCCTTGCTTCCTTTGGCCAAACAGAAGTACAATGGACTATGAGATGAAGGTCTAGGAACTTTAGATCTAGAAATTCAACCTGATTTAGTTGAATTTCAGATCTGAGAAATTGAAGAAAATTGGAATAGTTCCTTTAGGTGTGGCTCGGTTTTCAGTTCAGCAGCATTTCAGGTTGATTCATGGATGAAATTTGAATGGAGTGACGCTCTTATTTATAGATGGAATGGCAAGGCAAGTGTAATTCAATCCGTGTGCATGGAATTGGACATTCATTGCATGGGCTTGCATGATCATTCAAAAGGCCCAAATTCAATGCCAAATGCAATCTGAAATCATACCAAAGTGAAATGGACGTGTAATCTGAATGGTAATTGCTTGTGCATGGAATTTTGAGGTGTTATGCATAATTGGACCAAAAACTTCTCCTCTTCGAAAATACCATTTGCCAAATCCAAACATGATCATGTGAGTAATGGTTGGAAAGGTTTTGATGTAAGGAACAATTGTTATGTTTGGCAAAAATCCATTTGAAGTGTGGAAATTGGTGAAATTTGAGTTTAAAGTGCAAGGTGCAAAACATGTAAAGGCAACGTTTCTAAATTTGGCCAATGTTCAAGCCCCTCTGATTCAGTGATGCGAACCTCAAATGAAAAAACTTCCAACATCAAAGTTGTAGATCGTCTCAAGACAATCAAAATGGACTTAAAGTTTGCATCATTTGGAGTTTTTATGAAAGAGTTATGGGCACTTGAAGTTGGACTTTTTTGCCTTTTAATGCATTTGGTCCAAAAGGACCTATAATGTTTTGCATTATCACATGTATTTAATTTGAGATTTTGAAATTTTGTTCAACATAACATTTTAAGTAGACAGCTTAAGCTTTCCAATGCATTTGATCCCACCTCAAAATCATAAAAAATGAATGAGTTATGTCCTTGGTAAGTTGACCCAAAATTAGGGTTTCAGTCAAAATGACCTATAATGTCTTGGAATGGGAGATGACCTTCCAAGCTTCAAATCAATTTCTTATGAACATGAAAGTTGTTAATGTTTTCCTTAAGACATTTTTTATTTTGGGATCATCTCCATTTGAACAACACATAAAAGGTTAGGTCTCAGTGCATTTCAAAATAATCAGATGAATTGACTGATTAACTTCTCAAGTCCATGACTCATATCTTGATGAATTGATGATTGAGGACACTCAAATAAGTTCAAATATGCATGAAATGATGAATTAAAGAACTTCCCTTGATTGTATTTGATCATGGGATGAGGTTGCTTCAAGAGCAAGGCATTGTGGTGCATAGATGAATTAGGGTTTCTTTGGGGAACAAACCTCAAACCCTTTGACTTGCCTTGATCAAAATGATGAATTGAGATACTAGGGAGGCATATTTGATGGAGGAGAGCTTTGGGAACCATTACTATGCTTTCTATCATCTTCATTTGGCCATATCATTGTGTCCATGATCTCCTTGAAACTTTTGACCTTGTGATTACTCAAGCTACAAACAAAAGATGTTAGTGACATATTTTTGTGCTTTTGATTAATAAACAAAATGAGAAAAACAATGATATACAATTCAAGCATGCTTGGTGATCTCAAACCACTCACAAGAGGTCCCACCCAAAGGCAAAAGGAACCAAGATGCTTATGATCCTTGAGGCTATGCAAATGCAATGTTATGATGCCATGAGGGATCTTAGGGTCAAAATTGGGGTCTTACAGATGCCCCTATTTAAGGTCATTCTAGCCGGAGAAGTGAAGGTTAAAATCTTCGTTTCGACTAGGTAGAATGAGCTTAAATAATAATCAAAGAGACGAATTTTGATCCCTAAGAAACCTCATGATGCAGATGTATGCATGCAAATGGTAAAACTCTGTGGGGATATGCGTCCACAAAGGCAAAGATTAGGAGGAAATTGACAATCCCTATGAGTAATTCATTCTAATAGGCAGAGACTCTATTGGGGAGTAAAGGGATGAAAACGCGTGAGCAGGTCACGACTTAAAACTTGCTGAGAGACACGGAGAGAATCCATGAAATGAATCCATGGAAAGACTCGAGCTGACTCGAAGATGCATGTATTGGGGAATATGCCAATACAACAAAATTATCCGCAACGGATACTTCGGATAAAAAATCCGGACTCAGGTGGAGATGTCCACTAAGGACTCAGCTGAGGAAAAACAAATGAGGTATTATCGGTTACTGGGTAATAAGCTCAAAAAGGGATCATGTGATCCCACCGGTATAAGGGTGAGGGAAAAACATGCTCTGGGAGAATGAATATCTAAGACCGGTATAAGGGTGAGAGATATCAATCAACCAAATCATCTGAGGAAGACCTAAAAGGTATATTTCAACTCAGGAAAATCTGACTCCACAGGGGACAAAAAGTCATAATAGAGAGCAGAAGGAGGGAACACCAGGGATGCCGGTTACTGGGCATATAATAGGTGATCAACCAAAGCATGAATTGGGGAATATTCCCAAGACACTCATCATCTAAAAAGAGGGCAAAAAGAAAACTCGATTACGGGATGGACATTCGATTCCACAAAGGGATACGAATCTTACTCAACTGGGGAAGAACAAAAGGCTTCGACCAAAGAGTGCATGAGATATATTACCTATTACCGTCAGAACGTAGATAATATACTCGCATGGAAGATTATCCACAACCGATTACTGGGTTAATAAAGGATAAATCGACCGAGAGAAAAAGGCATCGGGATACCGAAACTAGGTATATAATGATGACCATTCAAGGGGAGCAACAAACATTACCGGCGACTGGTATATGAAAGATGACTTGCTGGGGATAAACTGCCTGAAAAGAGCGGTCATCCAAGAAATGAGGGAATATCAACACCGAATATAGGATAATGATAACCGTCAAGGAGGGGATTGCATCTACCAGATACTGGGTAGAAAAACCACGGAAGAGTAACCGTAAGAGGTTAACTCTGCAAGGGAATGAAATAAGGTTTACAACTACCGGTACAAGGGTAGAAAACCGCAGACTCCGCTGGGGATAAGATGAATGATTACTAATTACTGAGCAATTGTTCATTTATACCACAGTGAAGCGCAGGAAACAGTCGCAAGAAGCCAATCTAGGATCAAACTAAAGAGGCAAGCTGAATCAAAACTCGTCCTAGTGAGGATATAGCTCAATAGGGAAACCTATCCCAATATATGTGTTGGGAAGAAACAGAAACAACCATCATCCACGAGGATATAACTCGGTGGGGAATATGGAAGGAAAGATAAACACTTTCTGCTTAAAGGGCTAACTCTATATTGAGGGATCAGTCACCGACATCTGCTTGGGAAGCATATTACCCACTAGCAGGGATTACAAACAAAGATATATGGCAAAGAATGCAATCATGAATATCTGAATGTTTGAAAACTATATGCACGCATGCGTGGTTTATGTATGATGAATGCTGACAAACAGACATTTCTAACACAAACCGCTCGAAAGAATAAGTACACAAACATCCGGTACTACATCTCAAGAGAGAAAGTCAGGTTCACCGGAGAGTATCCAATCTGATGAGGGCAAGAGATACCAGGAAGAAAAGATCTATGCAGGGGAACAAACATCAGTCATTCCAGTTGGGGACAGGAGTTATTGCACGGATAAAATCCGCCGCATGAGCAACTCTACTGGGGAATCTATCCGAGAAGGTGGGGGGATCTGTGGAGAACAACCGCCAAACAGGAGGCTTCCAAGGTCACCGCCAAATACCGTACTACCAAAGATCACACCTGCTGAGAAGGAAAGGTTGCTACTCTGCTGAAGGGAAGAGTGGTGAATATCTTACCAAACACCCTGCTTAGTAGAAAAAACCACAAAAGGCTCCGGCAGGAAGAGGATATAAACATGCCAGGAATATGAACAAATGTCTTACCCTGTTGGGGATCATACCATCCTTGGGAGAGCACTGAAGATCTCTTAAGTATCCTTAGGTCATTGTGAATGTTCATTTTGTTAAAAAAAACAAATTCGATTATTTTAAAACAATGATACTTTTTCAATGGAAACATACAAAACATTTGTTGAATAGAAACAAATAAGAGTGCAAATAATTGGATAAAAGGCTCAAACTTATTTGATGGAATGGTAGTCTGCAAATGGAAAGACTCCATAGATCTTTACAAATTTGAAATTGGTGATATATATTGGAAAAGGGCTACATTGAACATAATGACCATTTCTCCACCAATTCTGAATCCGATGTATTTGAAGCTTTGGTTGATGACGAATGAGCAAGAATCTCTGACAGATGACAGTTGTAGAGCAAAGCCTTGTCAGGATGCAGTTACTTGCCAAATCCCTAATTTTTGCCTAGATTGCCCCAGGGTGAGGTACTCAATCTAGCGGGATACATATATCCATTTTTTTATGTCTCTAACTTTTGCCTGGATCGCCCTTTCGGGTTTTCAATCCACCAAGACGCCCATTTTTGCCTAAGCCTCCCTTTCGGGTTTTCAACTTAGTGAGCTATTCTGTTTTTATTTTTAGGCGAAGTATTTCTTGACTGCATCTGAATTCATAGGACGAGTGAAATCCTCCCCATCCATAGTTGTAAGCATCAATGCATCGCCTGAAAAGGCTCTCTTAACAACGTATGGACCTTCATAGTTTGGAGTCCTCTTGCCCCTGGAATCGGGCGCGAAAGACAAAACTTTCTTGAGCACAAGGTCACCTCTCGGAACACACGAGGCTTGACCTTCTTATCAAAGGCTTTCTTCATCCTTTGCTGATATAACTGACCATGACACATGGCAGTCAGTCTCTTCTCTTCGATGAAATTCAGCTGGTCATAACGACTCTGAACCCATTCAACATCAGTCAACTTGGCTTCCATCAAGACTCTCATTGATGGGATCTCCACCTCTACCGGGAGTACATCCTCCATGCCATAAACAAGAGAGAAAGGGGTTGCCCCTGTTGAAGTGCGGATAGATGTACGATATCCATGCAAAGCGAATGGCAGCATCTCATGCCAATCTTTGTACGTGATAACCATCTTTTGGATAATCTTCTTGATATTCTTATTAGCAGCTTCAACAGCCCCATTCATCTTGGGTCTGTAAGGGGAAGAATTATGATGCGCAATCTTGAACTCACTACACAACTCTTTCATCATTTTGTTGTTCAGGTTAGATCCATTATCGGTAATGATCTTATCTGGCACACCATATCGGCATATGAGTTGATTCTTGATAAACTTCACGACTATCTGCCTGGTCACATTTGCATATGATGCCGCTTCAACCCACTTGGTGAAGTAATCAATTGCTACGAGGATAACTCTGTGTCCGTTGGACGCTTTTGGCTCTATCATGCCAATCATGTCAATTCCCCACATGGAGAAAGGCCATGGTGATGAAATCACATTCAGAAGTGTCGGGGGAATATGAATCTTATCCGCATAAATCTGACACTTATGGCATTTCTTCACGTATTTGCAACAGTCAGACTCCATTGTCAGCCAATAGTAGCCTGCTCTCAATATCTTTCTAGCCATGGCATGTCCATTGGAATGAGTACCAAATGAACCTTCATGGACCTCAGTCATCAACAGGTCTGCTTCGTGTCTATCCACGCATCTGAGCAGAACCATGTCAAAATTTCTCTTATAAAGCACATCACCATTGAGGTAGAAACTTCCTGATAATCTCCTCAGAGTTTTCCTATCCTTCACAGATGCCCCAGGCGGGTAAGACTGGTTCTGAAGGAAACACTTGATATCATAATACCACGACTTATCATCTTTCACCTCTTTTATTGCAAATACATGAACTGGTCTGTCCAAGCGCATCACAGTGATATTGGGGACTTCATTCCAAAGTTTTACCACAATCATCGAAGCGAGTGTAGCAAGAGCATCTGCCATCCGATTCTCATCTCGAGGAATATGATGGAAGTCAACCTCAGTAAAGAATGTTGAAATCCTCCTCGCATAATCCTTATATGGAATGAGGCCAGGCTGATTCGTTTCCCATTCACCCTTAATCTGATTAACAACAAGGGCCGAATCACCATAAACATCAAGATGCTTGATCCTTAGATCAATGCACTCTTCCAATCCCATGATACAGGCCTCATACTCAGCCATATTATTCGTGCATTTGAAAGTTAGCCTTGCTGTAAAAGGAATATGTGTGCCCTGAGGAGTAATAATCACTGCCCCAATACCATTTCCATATTGATTTACAGCGCCATCAAACACCATACTCCATCTGGAACCAGGCTCTGGCCCTTCATCGAGTGTAGGCTCATCGCAATCTTTCATTTTCAAATACAAAATCTCCTCATCTGGGAAGTCATATTGAACTGACTGATAATCCTCAATCGGCTGATGTGCCAAGTGGTCAGCCAAGATACTACCTTTAATGGCCTTTTGAGCTCGATACTCAATATCATACTCAGATAACAACATCTGCCAACGGGCAATCCTCCCTGTTAAAGCAGGCTTCTCGAAGATATACTTGATTGGATCCATTCTGGATATCAACCACGTCGTATGATTTAACATGTACTGGCGTAGGCGCTTAGCAGCCCAAGCCAAAGCACAACATGTTTTCTCAAGCATTGAATATCGAGACTCACAATCGGTGAACTTCTTGCTCAAGTAGTAAATAACATACTCTTTCTTTCCTGATTCGTCTTGCTGACCAAGGACACAACCCATTGAGTCTTCAAGAACAGTCAGATACATAATCAATGGTCTTCCTTCCACGGGCGGAGACAAAATCGGAGGTTCAGACAGATACTCTTTAATACTGTTGAAAGCTTTCTGGCAATCCTCGGTCCAATCGTGGGACTGATCTTTCCGAAGGAGCTTGAATATCGGTGCACATGTGGCAGTCATGTGGGATATGAATCTGGAAATATAATTCAAGCGGCCAAGAAAACCTCGGACTTGCTTCTCAGTTTTGGGCGCAGGCATCTCTTGTATTGCTTTGACCTTTGCAGGATCAACCTCAATACCTCTTTCACTAACAATAAAGCCCAATAACTTGCCGGAACGGACCCCAAATGTACACTTGTTAGGATTCAGACGAAGCTTAAACTTCCTCAAACGCTGAAAAAGCTTCAACAAGTGCTCTACATGTTCAACTTCCGTTATTGACTTTGCAATCATATCATCAACATATACCTTGATCTCCTTGTGCATCATATCATGAAACAAGGTGGTCATAGCTCGTTGATAGGTGGCTCCGGCGTTCTTCAAACCGAAGGGCATCACTCGATAACAGAATGTTCCCCAAGGTGTGATGAATGTTGTCTTCTCCATATCCTCGGGTGCCATCTTAATCTGATTATATCCGAAAATTACGTCCATAAATGAAAATACATTGAACTTAGATGTATTGTCTACCAACATATCAATATGTGGTAGAGGAAAATCATCTTTCGGACTAGCTTTATTCAAGTCTCTATAGTCCACACAAATCCGGACTTTTCCATCTTTCTTAGGCACAGGCACGATATTGGCCACCCATTGAGGATATGAAGAAGTCACTAGAAACCCCGCATCAATTTGCTTCTGAACTTCCTCTTTGATCTTTACTGCCATATCATGATGAGTTCTTCTGAGCTTCTGCTTCATAGGCACGCACTCAGGTTTCAAAGGTAGGAAATGTTGCACAATATCTGTATCTAGACCAGGCATGTCTTCATATGACCAGGAAAAAACATCAACATATTCTCGTAGCAATTCAATCAACCACTTCTTAACAGATTCTTCCAAGAGTGCCCCAATCTTCACTTCTCGCACACAATCCTCAGACCCTAAGTTGACTGTTTCTAGATTCTCAAGATGCGGCTGAATGATCTTCTCTTCATGCTCAAGTAGACGGGTAATCTCGTCAGGAATCTCCTCAACATCATCTTCTTCCGCCTCAAATACAGGGAATTCAAAGTTGGGAGATGGTGTTGGGTCATTATGTTCAATGGGTTTGATCAACCTGCATAATGATTTTGGATATGAAAAGCTTTAGAATTCAAACAAGGCAAATCATTATGCAGATGAAAAGATTGATTTTAATCTATTTTTAGGTTTTATGTGATCACCAATTTCATGCAAAAAGCGAAAAGGGAAAATAATTGGAAAAACAAACATTTAACATGAATCTATTGAATGAAAATATCATTGTATTTATGCGCCAACAATGTCATCACTCCTCCTTTTGGCAGGGGAAGAGGGTTTTTTAAACACAATGAACATTACTTTGACTTATGGATAACTGTTGGAATATCCACAGCGACCCAATTATTGCAGATTCCCCCAGGGATGACGAAGTTGCCAGAATCCTCTTCGTCCTGTTCCAAGATGGCAGCAGCCTCCTCGTCTTGACCGGTGTGGATGAAACCTCCACTCTTGAACAGCCCTTACGTATTAGAAACCCCAGATGAATAACCTATGCCAGCCCGGGACTTGTTATCTTCTAGCTCAATCATCTTCCCTAATCCAGCAGTTGCACCATGCTCAATGGCCAACTTTGCGTCTTTGTAGGAAGCAAATGAAGGAGTTCTCTTCTCGATAGGTTCAGCAATAGACAAAGCTTGGAAAGGAGTTCCAACTTCATCCTCAGCATCTATATATGAGAAGGAAGACAAATGACTAACCAGGATAGCCTTTTCTCCCCCTACCACCACCAGCTTCTTATTCTTCACAAATTTCAATTTCTGGTGTAGGGTGGATGTCACGATGCCTGCCTCGTGAATCCATGGTCTGCCTAGGAGACAACTATACGATGGGTGAATGTCCATAACCTGGAAGGTAATCTGGAAATCACTTGGTCCGATCTTGATTGGGAGATCAACTTCCCCAATCACAGTTTTGCGAGACCCATCGAAAGCCTTCACAACTACTCCACTCTACCTCATAGGAGGCCCTTGATATGACAACTTCGAGAGAGTGGATTTTGGCAATACATTCAATGATGACCTAGTGTCCACCAGCACATTGGACATGGCGTCATCTTTGCAACCCATAGATATATGCAGTGCCAAGTTGTGTTCTATTCCCTCCTCAGGGAGATCAGAGTCACAAAAGCCCAAGTTGTTACAAGCAGTAATGTTTGCAACAATGCTATCGAATTGTTCTATCGTGACATCGTGATCCACATATGCCACATCCAACACCTTCTGCAGAGCCTCTCGATGTGGTTATGAATTCAAAAGCAATGACAACACAAATATTTTAGATGGCGTTTGTAGAAGTTGGTCTACAACATTTTATTCGTTCCTTTTGATGAGCTTCAGCATCTCATCACAGTCTTCTTTCGTATTGCCGCTCGGGCTAACAAAAGCAGAAGTTCTCAATGTAGAGGAGGGCTTAACAACAAGTTCCGGATTCGGAGTGCTCACAGCATTCCCAATCGGGCGCTCAACAAAATTAGCATCAACACTTCCTCGAGCATCAGCTTGAGGCTTTGAAGGTGCTGAAAATACACGACCGCTGCGGGTCAAACCACTAACATCGGCAATGTTAACAACAAATGAAGATGGCAAGGACACCTCTTTCCCATTTTCTACCGCGACAGCATTGTAGGGATAGGGGACCGCCTTTTCAGAAGAGTACGGTACCGGTCCGGCTGGCTTGATGGTTAATGCGGGAGAAACCTTCTGCTTGCTACCATCATACTTGATAATAACAGGCTCGGGGATCCGGAATACTGGAGAAATTACGTTGACCTCATCAGCGTCTTCGTCAACATTTCTGTTTTGAAGGATCTCAATAACTCCTTCATCCAGCATTTCTTGAACATCTTTGCGCACCTGGCGACAACCTCTTTGATTAACAGAACAGACTCGGCATCTATCGTGGTCATTCTCATAATGACTATAATCACATAGCAAACGATGCATCTCGACTAGAGATTGTCGAATATGACTGACGTATTTGACTTTGTACTTGCCAGGGCAACCCTGGACCATGTTGACAGATTTCCCATGCTCGGACAATGGGTTCTTCTTCACGTTAGGACCTACATCCTCGAAACACATAATGCCACACCTCACAAGGTCTTGGACTTTGGTCTTCAAAGGGTAGCAATTCTCCACGTCGTGGCTGGGAGCGCCAGAATGGTAAACACAGTGTAATTCGGGCTTATACCACCACTAAGGGTTAGTAGGTATAGCCGGTGGGTCTCGCGGAGTAATCAACTTGCTCTCTATCAAAGAGGGATATAACTCTGCATACGTCATCGGAATAGGATCGAAGGTGACCCTTTTCCTCTCGTAACTTGTGCTGGTTTGATTACTGTTTCGAAGTTGGTAGGCCTGCTGTTGCGGACGGTGCTGTTGATGTTGCAGATGTGGTTGCTGATTGTTGTTATGTTGCTGGTACTGCTGATTATCTCTGAAGACAGGTGCTATATGAGCCACCTGGTGCTGGTTACCGACATGACACATGGTCTTCCTCCTCACAGAGGGTCTTCTTGGTTTCATATGGGAGGTCACAACATGTTCCTCTCCATCTTTTTTTTTTGCAAATGCCCCAAAACGTTTGGCAGAAGAGCCTTCTTCTATTGTCAGACGCCCTTCTCTAACCCCTTCTTCTAGACGCATCCCCATATTCAACATTTCGGTGAAGTCAGAAGGAGCGCTATCAATCATCCGCTCATAATAAAAAGAACTCAAGGTCTTCAAAAAGATCTTAGTCATCTCTTTGTCTTCTAGCGGGGGCACGATCTGTGCTGCTACCTCTCGCCACCTCTGGGCGTATTCTTTGAATGTTTCCTTGTCCTTTTGGGACATGGCCCTCAATTGATCCCTATCGGGAGCCATATCCACATTGTACTTGTATTGCTTGACGAAGGCCTTGCCAAGATCGTTGAAGGATCGGATGTTCGCACTGTCTAAACCCATGTACCAACGCAGAGCAGCTCCAGACAAACTGTCCTGAAAGTAGTGGATGAGCAGTTGGTCATTGGCGGTCTGAGTCGACATTTTCCTGGCGTACATGACCAGGTGGCTGAGAGGGCAAGTATTTCCCTTGTATTTTTCAAAGTCAGGGACCTTGAATTTCACAGGGATCTTCACATTAGGAACCAAGCAGAGTTCGGCAGCAGACTTGCCAAAAAGATCCTCTCATCTGAGAGTTTTCAATTCCTTGCGAAGCTCAAGAAATTGATCGTTCATATCGTCCATCTTCTCATAGACATCTGGGCCCTCAGACGGCTCAGAATGATAGATGGCGTCGTCTACTCTGGGCAGAGTATGCACGACAGGAGGAGGAACAGCAAGGACCGGGCTAGATGCCGGCATAGAAGCAAAGGTGGGAGCAGGACCCTCGGGCATGAAATTGGTAGGCATCCCCCACGGGAATCCGGTTGGCATGGCCGTTGGAGCAAAGTGTGCACTGGCTGCGGGCACAATCGAGGAGACAATCTTAGAGATGACCGTCCTCTGGGGAGGAGTTGAAGGTGTCGGAGAAGACTGGCTCTGGGCAGCCATGAATGACTCCATCAAGGCACTTAATGTGGCCACTTCCTCTTTCAGTTCGCGGTTCTCTTGTTCCAAATGATCCACCAATCTTGAAATGTTGGCTCTGGTGTAGTACCAGTGAGTCAGCTTGTCTTCAAAATAAATAATGAACACAGAGTTAGACCACAGGACAAGAAGTCGGGAACAAAACCTGCTTATGCACATGATGCATGCAATGCTTCTGCACATGATTTGTTTTTTATTTCAAAGGAATTTTAGGGTTCTATTTGCAAATTTTGGAAATATTAAACACTTTTATATGGAAACATAATATCTGGGAAATATTTTACACCAAAGAAGTACAACATTGGTAACCATATACAAGAGAAAAGGAAAATAATCATCCTATGGATCCCTAGAAACAATCATCTAAAGCTCGGGACACAGGAAGATAGGTTGCACGAAGTCTCTTCACCTCCCTTTCGTAGGCTGCCTCCATATCTGCCTTCTCCTTGGCAAGTCGGTCGTACTTCCTTTTCCAAAACCTAGAAGACTGAGGAAGTAGAGAAATCCATGCATCATCAGGATCATCAATAACCTGATGCTCGAGAAACTCAATCAAAGCATCCTTCTCCTGGATCTGCTGAAGCAACTCCTCTCTTTCACGGATCCAAGCACGTGATTGGTCTTTGTCTCTCAAATCCTCTACTCCTTGGTCAGGGAGGGTTGAAGGCCCAGCCATAACCAAAGGTGTAGGTCTTGGATACTCGTAAGGCATGAGATACTCAGACGCTCTCTTCCTAACCTAAGCAGTGTAAGGCTCCAAAGCAACACAATTCTTAGGACCTAACTCTTTCCTTCCTTTCCTATGAATTTTGCGCCAAGCACGAACCATTATGCCCTTCAAGCCTTGGGGATCTTTACCCTCCTGAAAGAACACACCCTCTAACAGAATGTTATTAGGTTTATCCTTTAGGGGGAACCCAAGCTGACGACGTGCCAAAACAGGGTTGTAGTTAATCCCACCACATATACGAAGAAGAGGTACATTGGAGAATTTGCCACAAGAGTCGATAATCTGCACACCATCATACACACGGTTGTACCAAGAGATATCATCATTAGTGAGAGACATAAGTCTCGTGGACCACCGTAGACATCCTTTGTTTTCCTTGAAGGCAACCGTCTGTGGTAAGTGAGAAATAAACCACTTATACAACAGAGGCAAACAACACACAACGGCACCACCACCCTTTACATTCCTCACATGCAAAGAAAAATAAGTGTCACCCAACAGAGTCGGAACGTGATTAAGAGTAGAGAAGATCCTAATAGCGTTCACATCCACAAACTTGTCAATATTGGGGAATAACACTAACCCATAGATGAGAAATACAAATATGGCCTTAAAGGCGTCCTCACTCATGGCCTTCCCATATACAGTAGCTTGAGCAATGAGGAACTCAGAAGGGAGACCTTGAATTCCACCTTTGGTAGTCATATGAGCACCGACCATAGATTCATCTATATGTAACATGTCTGATATCTCTTGAGAAGTAGGAATACTCTCCAAGCCACTGAACGGCAACTGGTCTAGAATAGGTATACCCACAAGGTAGTCATACTCCTCAAGTGTAGGCAAAAGCTGGAAATCCGAAAACGTGAAGCAACGGTACAAGGGGTCATAAAACTGCACCAATACACTCATCAATCCTTCGTCCACCTGAGTAGTCAGAAGAGGAAGAAGCTTCCCAAAACAAGCCTTGAAACCCAAGGGATCTAGTACATAGGATGTCAGATTCCTTAACTCCTTCAAATCTGGTTGTCTGAAACTGTACTTCTTTGTATTCCTTCTTTGTCTTTCCATGTCTGAAAAGTTGCAAATAGACCCCTTAAGTTCCTTGAGAATTTTCTTCATTATTGATGATATGGATGCAAATGGATGCATGGATGCATGAATGCAACAAACACACTCAAGGATCAAGCAAAACACACCAAACAAAGGTCATGGGATGGATCATGTTATCCTTAATATCAATCATCCATTTTGGTGGATTATGGTTTACACCTTATCAACACCCAAGTTCCATTGATATTAAGGATACATGAACGGATCAACCACGAATCAAGGGTTTGTTACAAGTCACGAGCATGAAGTCTCGGTTAAGAACCACCCAAAGGGAGTGTACTAGGGCTTAAACCTGCCAAACATGTTCTACAAGAGGTTCCCATAGTCATCATCCCATCTTTCGGATATTATCGGAGAAACGACTACTCGTATTCCAAAAATATTCTCAAGAGAGGCTCTTATGAGCATAGTATCCCGTAACAATCGTATCAAATCTTACACTTGAACGACTTTCGCACTACATCCTAAGAATAGGCCAAGATGGGCTTGGTAAACTAAGGTCCTTGGCTTCTAAGGTCTATATTGGAAAGAGTAATGTCTAAACATAACTATTTGTGTGACATTATTGATCCCAACATGACCTCCACCAAGTGAATGGACTTGCAAGTCAACTTGCTAAGGAATAACTCCACACAAGTCAACAAGACTACGCCATTCTCCTATCCTAATGTGCACTCGAGTCCGGGTATAGAACTCATCTCACAAAGATCACCAAGCATACAAGGAATTAATATCAAGCAAATCAATCATTACACACAATACTGTAATCCCAAATTGCACAAAAATATGTCACAAAGCAATACAATACAACAAAATGTGAAAAGTAGGCAAACCCACTAGGGCAATCTGTTTTGTGAGTTCCCCAGCAGAGTCGCCACTTTTCTGTAGCGGGGTATTCGTTACCATTAGAGATATTGACTAAATCCAAGGTAAATCATACAAGTCGAGTCGCCACCACACTTCTATTTACCCAAAGGAATGGTTAGAAAGCGAACAAAAACCTAAAAGTTTTATCGAATCAAAAACTAGTAAAAAAGAGAGTCAGAGATCTGGGTAAGGGGGTTGGTTATGCAATGGGAAGGTGTTAGGCACCCAAAACATCCTAGGTACTCCTAGGGAGACCTTTTCACACTTGTGGTAAGGTTGTTGTTTTGTGAAAATTTGTTTGTGCAAACATGATTGAAGAGATGAGAAGAGAATATACAAGTTATTTACATTTTGTTTCGATGGATAAACCCATTGCCTACGTACCATCTTAAAAAAGATTAGGATCAAAACCTCGTAGTTCGAGGTAAAAATCTCAAAATGAGTTTGTGAATTGATTGGTCCAAAAGCCTTAAGGTCTTTTGTTATCAAAGGGAGAAAACTCAACCTAAAACCACAAATCCACCATGTGAGGATAACTTCAACATGCTAGTGAGGGGTTAACCCTATAATAAGCATGGAAGACTCATTGTCCACCACTAAGGATATAGGTGAGTATTACATCTACCACAAAGATAACTCAAACCTAATAGCTAAAGGTTATGAAAAAGTTTAGAAAGTGGCCATTGAAACCACAAAAACACATTTGAATGGGTTATATTTACCAATTAGAAGTATATACAAAGTGGTCAAAGTTGACTTAAAGGTCCAATTCAAAATAAGTATGATGAAAAGAAAGTTTGAAAATCAAAAGCATAAGGCTTAGGTTTCTAATGTTTGAAAACAATGGTTAAATGTTTGCACAAAAGTTTTGGCTTGGGTTAGAGCGGAGAGAAGAAGAAGAAGGGCTAAAGTCCTAAGTAAAGCAAAAAGGTGAGGGATAAGAAGCAAAACCACAATGGAGTCCCTCTCTTGAGATCATATTGATGATCCAAGTAGCTCCTATCCTTTGGAATAAGCAAGCAAGTAAGTAAGTAATAGACTCGAGCAATCAACAATCAAATGAACTCTTGGAGGGTTCCTCAATGTATCTTGAATGTCTCTCTCTTAGGAGCTCATGGTAATGGTTCCTCAATTTGGCTCAAGTGGGAATCCCTAGCACAAAGGAAACACACATCAAAAGGTTCTATAATACAATCAAAGAATGGACAAGAGGGAGTTTAGAATATGGTCCTTTTAATGTTCATCTTCAACCTTAAGCATTCTAAAGGCCCAATGCCTAGTTGCTCTTTGACTCCAAATTTGCATAGGGAAAGTCCTAAAGTCTAAGTCCATTTTGTCCAATTCTTTGCATTTTGGTTTACAACAATTAAAACAAAACACAAGCACAATAATATATACACAATTATATGCTCAAGTGAGCAAAAGGCAAATGGCATTAACATAAACATGTGCTCAAGTGAGCAAAGGAAAAAGCAAATGAATAATATGTACAAGAATAGTAAATTGCATAACAGTAAAGTGCAAAAAGTAAATGTTAGTTGTTAATGGTTAGTGTTAGTAGTTAGTGAGCCATAAGGTAAATTTAACGCTATGTTAAGCAATCGTAATTGGACTTATGTAGAAGTCACAACTATCTGAGACCGGTCAATAATAATGTAGGCAACAACACAAGTTAGAAGTCTTGATTAGTGAACCAAGTTCCAACAACTTGCCATGCCAAAAAGAAAAAGAGAATTGATCTTGTATTGGTTTAAGCCTTTTGCATGATTTAGGAAACAACCTATCCTTAATGCAAAGCCATTCACTTGATCAATTGATCAAGATGAATTAGATTTGAATCAAAGAAGATTAAGTCTCCCTAATCAATGCTAACTTATCAACCTTCAACTCATTGATCAAAAAGAAAAAAAAGAAAAGAAGAAGAAGAAGAGGAGATGAATAATGGAAAAGGAAATGGAAAGAATAAAGTGCATAAGGTGAAATCAAATGTACCAATCCACATGTGTTGACCAAATGACATTGAAAGTCAAAGTCAAATAATGAGAAATCAGAAATGAGATGAAGATTGGAAGTCAAGCAATAAGCAAAATATTTTTGGCATTTTTAATATTAAAATAAACTTGAATTAAAATAAAAAGAGAGGTCAAACTTCAAAATCACTTCAAATCAACCTTGAAAGGTCCAAGTGATTTATCCCAAGTTCAACAAGGTCAAACAAAGTTTGACAAAAAATTTCAGCATTTTTAAAAGTCAGAAACTATTTTTAATCAATTAAAAATGAACAAAAATAACCTAATTGAACTAAAATCTCAAATAAATCTCAAATCAATTAAAAAATTGATGAGAATATTTTTCATAGATTCATCATCATTCAAATAGGTTAGGAAAATATTTTGGTATTTTTTGAATATCAAAAACTATTTAAAATGAATTAAAAACAACCAGAAAAGAGAAAATTCACAAAAAATACCAAATGACAAAATAAAAAATATTAAAAATCAAAATTAGAAACTAGAAATTATTTGGAGAAGAATGCAATTGGTCCCATATTTTTTGGAATTAAAATGAAGGAGATATGATTTTTTGAAAATAATGGAAATAAAAGAAATAAAATAAGAAAATAAGAAATTCAAAAAAACAAGGAGCGTCTGATCAAGCCTCATTAATTGACGTGGCTGATCAAACGCTCAAGAAGCGCGCGCTCATGGTAGGCTTCAGTCCACGCGTAACACCAACAATTATTAAAAGTCATAAGAAGCGAGGGCCAGGATTAGATCTGGAAATAAGAATGGACGACCACGATTGGATTTGGAGACCAGACGGTGGCCAGCGCCACCGTCTTCTCCGGCTAGCTCCGGTGAGAGCTCAAATTTGCAGAAGAGCAAATGTGCGCCAAAACACGCGATCCAGGTATCAATCGAAAGAGGAAGTGATGTACATCACTCCTATACCACTCACTTCCACTCTAGATTTCTATAAATGGAGAAATTAGAGATGGAAGCATGATGGTGTTCATCATGAACTTGATTAATTTCAAAAATTAAATGCACAGTAATGATGCCTCTATTGAGAGGACTTCAGCCAACACAAAATCCAAGCAAATAGATCAATAAATGGTGAGTTTCAAAGAGAAAACCAGTTGAAGAACAACCTTGAATTCTGGAGATTTGAGCTTGCTTCCTTGCTTCCTTTGGCCAAACAGAAGTACAATGGACTATGAGATGAATGTCTAGGAACTTTAGATCTAGAAATTCAACCTGATTTAGTTGAATTCAGATCTGAGAAATTGAAGAAAATTGGAATAGTTCCTTTAGGTGTGGCTCGGTTATCAGTTCAGCAGCATTTCAGGTTGATTCATGGATGAAATTTGAATGGAGTGAGGCTCTTATTTATAGATGGAATGGCAAGGCAAGTGTGATTCAATCCGTGTGCATGGAATTGGACATTCATTGCATGGGCTTGCATGATCTTTGAAAAGGCCCAAATTCAATGCCAAATGCAATCTGAAATCATACCAAAGTGAAATGGACGTGTAATCTGAATGGTAATTGCTTGTGCATGGAATTTTGAGGTGTTATGCATAATTGGACCAAAAACTTCTCCTCTTCGAAAATACCATTTGCCAAATCCAAACATGATCATGTGAGTAATGGTTGGAAAGGTTTTGATGTAAGGAACAATTGTTATGTTGGGCAAAAATCCATTTTAAGTGTGGAAATTGGTGAAATTTGAGTTTAAAGTGCAAGGTGCAAAACATGTAAAGGCAAAGTTTCTAAATTTGGCCAATGTTCAAGCCCCTCTATTTCAATGATGCAAAGCTCAAATGAGAAAACATCCAACATAAAAGTTGTAGATCTGCTCAAGACAATCAAACCGGACTTAAATTTTGCATCATTTGGATTTTTTATGAAAGAGTTATGGGCACTTGAAGTTGGACTTTTTGCCTTTTAATGCATTTGGTCCAAAAGGACCTATAATGTTTTGCATTATCACATGTATTTCCTTTGAGATTTTGAAATTTTGTTCAATATAACATTTGAAGTAGACATCCTAATCTTTCCAATTAATTTGATCCCACCTCAAAGTCATACAAAATGAATGAGTTATGTCCTAGGGAAGTTGACCCAAAATTAGGGTTTCAGTCAAAATGACCTATAATGTCTTGGAATGGGAAATGACCTTACAAGCTTCAAATCAATTTATTATGAACATTAAAGTTGTTCATATTGTCCTTAATAACATTTTTTCTTTTGGGATCATCTCCATTTGACCAACACATAAAAGGTTAGGTCTCAGTGCATTTCAAAATAATCAGATGAGTTGACTGATCAACTTCTCAAGTCCATGACTCATATCTTGATGAATTGATGATTGAGGACACTCAAATAAGTTCAAATATGCATGAAATGATGAATTAAAGAACTTCCCATGATTTTATTTGATCATGGGATGAGGTTGCTTCAAGAGCAAGGCATTGTGGTGCACAGATGAATTAGGGTTTATTTTGGGAACAAGCCTCAAACCCTTTGACTTGCCTTGATCAAAATGATGAATTGAGATACTAGGGAGGCATATTTGATGGAGGAGAGCTTTGGGAACCATTGCCATGCTTGCTATCATCTTCATTTGGCCATATCATTGTGTCCATGATCTCCTTGAAACTTTTGACCTTGTGATTACTCAAGCTACAAACAAAAGATGTTAGTGATATATTTTTGTGATTTTGATTAATAAACAAAATGAGAAAAACAATGATATAGAATTAAAGCATGCTTGGTGATCTCAAACCACTCACAAGAGGTCCCACCCAAAGGCAAAAGGAACCAAGATGCTTTTGATCCTTGAGGCTATGCAAATGCAATGTTATGATTCCATGAGGGATCTTAGGGTCAAAATTGGGGTCTTACACAAGTATCTTTTACAAAGAGAAAGAGTAAGAATATGATGAATTTGTAGAGAAGTGAAAGGAAAATAAAGGTTATGATTATTACAAAGAGAAAGTGGACTTAATTTAGGGCAAGGCTATGACCTAATTTAATTTAGGAATGAAGGTATTCTACAAGTGAAGATTCTAGGAATAAAAGATTAAGGTAATGACATAACGCTAACTAGGATTCCACATAGACCAAACCTAAATTTGTTTGAGGGAACTAGACTATAAGGACAAATGTGACCATTTAAAATGATTTTAGGGATCAAATTGGTCTTTTTAAAATTTATGAGACCAAAATGAAGGTCGAGTCAAAGATACAAGACTGAAAAGGATTAAATCTTAAATTTAAGTAGTAGAGAGAATTATATACAACTTTCTCTTGAAGTGTGTAGAATTGTCTCTTAGAAGCAAAAATAAAAGAGATGTTATAATTTGTAACCCGTGTAAACAAAATAAAGTCAATAATCAAGATACAAAAGGAAGCGTCCTTCCAAACTTCACTTTTAAAAGAGAGTACATATGATGATTAGTGTATCAAAATGAAGATTGTTTTTAGATCACATGATATTTTGGTGGTTGTTGAGAAATGCTATAAGAAATCACAAGATGAGAGAATTTCAAATGCAACATCTGCTAAAGAGTTGCAGGACAAGTCTTCAACCTTCAGCAAAGGAGAAGACGTAATAATGTATATCTCTGAATTCTAAGAGGTAAATTTGAATCCTTGCATATGGTATTTTGAATATGTTGATTGGTTTTGGGCTAGAGATCTTCAATGAAAATAACTTCCTTAATATAACAATAGACTTTTACTGATTTTGAACAAGATATCTTCATTTCATTCATAAACATTATAATTCATAATATTTTGTTTTTTTCTTTCCCGTGCAACTAAATTTCTACCTACAAAGGTAAAATACCAAGAAGTAAACCTTCTATTATTTATATTAATTTCCCAATTAACATTCATGTAAGCTTCGACCTATATATTCCCTCTATTTTTGAACATCAACTCCTTTCTTGGAGTACCTTTCAAATATCTTAATATCTTACAAAAAAAATTCAAATATCTTAATATCTTAATTTCTTCAATGTAGTACAACTCATTCATCTCTCTAAAATTTTCAATTGTCTTCCCCGAGTTTTGATCCTAATAAACACAAGTGGAAGAACCAAAAAGGACATAATAATTAGTATCCTTAAACAATTTATTAACATAGAGAATATTATAGGCAGATTTAGGAAAATGTAAAATAAATTGCAAAGTAATTTGCTCTTAAATTTTGATGATTCCTTTCCCCGCAATACTAGAATAACTACCATCAACTATCCAACTTTTTCAAACCCAAAACTGGGAAAATAGAAACGGAATTAATGAGATAAATTTATCATGTGTTCAGATGCCCCTAAATCTATTATCCAAGGATTGAAATGGTTTTGTAAAGATAATACCCAATAACACTTACTTGTTTGTGCCACAATTCCAACAGGTACATTAGGGGATGAGTTGAACTTTAGAAGTTTCAGAAGGTGATACATTTGATCCTTAGTAAATGGAGACAAAGCATCCTCATTGAATGTATGCATAGGGAGGTCACCAAAATAGCATGTCTTACCATTGTTTAGTGTACCGTGTATAATACCCAAAAAATTTACCCTCCCTCTCTTACCTTTTGCTTAGTTTCATTTCCATACATGACATTATATCATGCATCATTCTAACATCATCGTGACCATTGAATTTGGTCATTGGCTCACAAGCATGGTCAAATTCATGATTTAATCTTAAATGTTAATTCTCTGTATTTGTGATTGGCGGTAATTTTTGTAAAACTAACTTAGCAGTAACATGTTGAACAAGATGTCCTAACATATGGATCTGACATCTTGTCTATTACAGGATTACATCTTGGTAACGGTTTGTTTGATTATCAAATTACTGAATATTCTGAGAATATTAAGTAATCCTATGTGGCGTCCAAGATTGAGGAATCAGAGATTCTATTTGAATTTAAGGTTATTCTGTTTTTCTAAATGTTGAGACATTTTAGGAAACTCTTGATTGTAGACCTATTTTATGGAGATTATTCTGCAGACTTTTAGTAGCTTCCTTGCCGCGATTTTGAAGCCCAAATCCAATCCAGACTATGGTTATAAATAGAATGCCACAAACCTAATACGAGTACGAATCAAATATTATTGTACTAAGTTATTAGGGTTTGTGTGTTAATTGTGAGTATCTCTAATATCATCTTGGTATAAGAGTAGGACTGTCTCTATTGAGTTTTAAGTTCTGTCAATCACTCTTAAGCTTTTAAGCATGAAGTGATTGTGTGTCTTTGAAGTGTAACTTCTGAAACTTACAAAAGAGTATTGTTTCATCACTATTGTGATTGAAAGGGAAATGAGGGGGTCTTATACCTAGGCGAGTCTTAGGTAGAATTTAAGTATGGGTAGTGATTAAGGAGTAGATTGTAAACTAGAGATAGTTTACTGAAAGTCTACAAACTGATACTATTTAGTGGATTTCCTCCCTGGCTTGGTAGCCCCCAAATGTAGGTGTTGTTGTACACCGAACTGGGTTAACAACTCTGTGTCTTATGTTACTTTCAATACTCTTAAATGTATGTTATATTGTCATTGTATTTTGATCAGATATCAATGTTTCGACATCTCTTAGGACATCTAATATCTGCATACTAGAAATTCAATTGGTATCAGAGTAGGCATCCTGCTCTGTGTCTAGATGAGATTCAGGCAAGATACTTTCTGGTACAGTGGACAAGGAAGGAAGATTTGTGAACAAAACACCCATTCTTGATGGAACCAACTATGACTACTAGAAAGCTCGTATGGAGGCCTTTATTAAATCCATAGAAAACAAGGCTTGGAAACCTGTGGTCAAGGTATAACATCCATCAATGGCTAGAGATAAAGATGGTAAGATTACCGATGTGCTAAAGACTGAGCAAGAATGGGATGATGAAGATGATAAATTATCTCAGCGAAACTCCAAAGCATTGAATACACTGTTCAATGGAGTGGACAAGAACATCTTTAGACTGATAAATAATTGTACTATTTCTAAAGATGCTTGGGAGATCTTGAAGACTGCTCATGAAGGAACCTCTAAGGTGAAGATGTCAATACTTCAACTTCTTACCACCAAGTTTGAGAACTTAAGAATGAAAGAGGATGGGAGCATTCATGACTTTCACATGAATATTATTGAGATAGCCAATGCCTCAAGTGCCCTGGGGGAGAAGATGTCAGAAGCCAAGTTGGTCAGAAAAATTCTCATATCTCTTCCAAAGAGATTTGACATGAAAGTAACTGCCATCAAAGAAACCCAAGATATAAACAACATGAAAGTTGATGAACTTATGGGATATCTTTAGACCTTTGAATTGGGGATTAGTGAAAAATTTGAAAAGAAAAAAAGAATAGTATTTGTTTCTAATGTTGAAGACTTAGAAGATGAATGTGACCTAGATATAGATGAAGGGATATCTAATGCTATTGTGTTACTTGGAAGACAATTTAACAAAGTGATGAAAAAGATGGACTGGAAGACAAGATCAAATGTCAAGAACAAGTCATTCGACATCAACAAAAATTAGGATTTTGGGAGAAGGCCCAAAACTGAAGAAAAGACTAACTAAGGAAAAGGAATCCAATGTCTTGGATGTGAAGGGTTTGACCACATAAGAGCTGAGTGTCCCACTTATCTCAAGAAGCAGAATAAGGGTTTGTCTGTGTCATGGTCAGAAGATGATTCTGAAAGTGATCCTGAAGTGGAATCTGCCAAATAGGTTACTGCCTTGATTGGAATTTATGATTCTGATGAAAAATCAGATTATGAAGATCAAACTTTAGAGGAACTTGTTAAGTCATACAAGGAGTTGTGCCTCAGAAGTGAAGAAGTGTGTCAACCGGGAGAATATAAAAATAAGGTTATTTCCCAACTACAAGCTGAAAAAGTAGAGCATTTGTCTATCATATCTGATTTGAAGGATGAAGTTGGATTGCTCAATTCAAAACTTGACAAAATGACTAAGTCTATAACAATGCTTAACAGTAGTTCCGATGTGCTGGAGGAGATTCTTCAAACTGGTAAGAATGCTGGAAATGTTAAAGATCTTGGTTATGATAATCAAGTTGTGATGAACAAAGGAAAAGGGTCTGAAAGGAATTTTGTTCATCCTAAAAGAAAATAGGAACAAGTGATGCCAAATCAAATGTCCTAACATCCGCAAAGAAATCAGGATGATTACTCAGGAAGCAAGACCCAACGATGAAGATGTCATCATTGTGGAAGGTTTGGTCACATAAAAACCTACTATTACAAACTATATGGCTATCCCAAACCTGTTTCACAACCTAATAAAAAAACAGACTATTGTTAAAGCAAAGAAAAAGTGGATTCCCAGAAATGGCATTTTTGGACTCATAGTTCACACCTCCCTCAGAGCCTCTGCTAGTGAAGATTGGTGTTTTGATAGTGGTTGTTCTAGACACATGACTGGTGTCAATAAATTATTGGTGGATATTAAATCATATTCTAATAGCTATGTCACTTTTGGATATGGATCAAAAGGTGAAATAAAGGGTGTTGGAAAGATGGACTATCCTGGACTGCCTACTCTTGATGATGTATTGTTTGTTAAAGGGTTGACTGCTAATTTGATAAGTATTAGTCAACTATGTGACCAAGGTCTCAAAGTTAACTTTACTAAATCTAAATTCCTGGTAACAAATGAGAAGAATGAAGTTATCATGAAGGGAGCCAGATCAAAAGATAACTACTATCTGTGGACTCCTCAAGAAACAAATTGTTTCTCCACATGCTTGATGTGAAAAGAGATCAAAAGCTTGGTCACTTAAATCTGAAAGGTATAAAGAAAGTTTTGTCAAAGGAAGAAGTCAGAGGTATTCCTAAGCTGAAAATTGATGAAGGAAGAATTTGTGATGAATGTCAAATTGGGAAGAAAACAAAGATGTCACATAAGAAGCTCCAACATTTGACCACTTCAAAAGTTATAGAGCTACTTCATATGGACTTGATGGGACCTATGCGGGTTGAAAGTCTTGGAGGAAAGAGGTATACCTATGCTGTTGTTGATAACTTCTCAAGGTTCGCCCGGGTGAATTTCATCAAAGAGAAGTCAGAAGTGTTTGAAGTATTTAAATAACTTTGTCAAAAGATTCAAAGAGAGAAGGATTGTGGTATTGTCAGAATTAGAAGTGACCATGGGAAGGACTTTGAAAATAGCAAGTTTGATGAATTATGCACTTCTGAAGGGATTAGTCATGAGTTTTCTTCACCTATCACCCCTAAACAGAATGGTGTGGTTGAGTGCAAGAATAGGATTATTCAATAATGTGCTAGGATCATGCTTCATGCTAAGAAACTACCATATCATTTTTAGGTTGAAGCCATGAACGCTGCCTGTTATGTCCTTAATAGAGTGACTATCAAATCTGGTACATCTGCTACACTTTATGAACCGTGGAAAGGAAGAAAGCCAATTGTGAAGTATTTCCATGCATTTGGAAGTAAATGTTATATTTTGGAAGATCGTGAGGAGAGGAGAAAAATGGATCCTAAAAGTGATGAGGGAATTTTTCTAGGATACTCTATAAATAGTAGAGCTTATAGAGTATTCAACTCCGGAACTAAGGTGATGATGGAATCCATAAATATTGTTGATGATGACTCAACTAAAGAAGCTGATGTCACAAATGATTTTGAAACATCTATGAATGATGTTCCTGAAGATGTTGCAGACTCAAGTGCTAATACTGAACCTGTAGAGACTGAGTCGACTGACAAATGACCTTCCATCAGAATTCATAAAGATCATCCTAAGGAGCTTATAATAGGAAATCTAAATGAAGGGATAATTACCAGATCAAGGGAAGTTGTGTCAAATGCCTGTTTTGTTTCTAAATTTGAACCCAATAATATCAAGGAGGCCTTGACTTATGAGTTCTGGATTAATGTTATGCAAGATGAACTTGTCCAATTCAAAAGAAATGAGGTTTAGGATTTGGTACCAAGACCTGAAGGGACAAATGTTATTGGTACTAAATGGTTGTATAAGAACAAGTCAGATGATCAAGGTGTTGTTACCAGAAACAAAGCCAGACTTGTTGCTCAAGGATACACCCAAATGGAAGGAGTGGACTTTAATGAAACATTTGCTCTTGTGGCTCGCTTGGAATCTATCAGAATGTTACTTGGAATGGCATGTCTTTTAAAGTTCAAGTTGTTCCAAATGGATGTTAAAATGCATTTTTAAATGGATACTTAAATGAATAAGTATATGTTGAACATCCAAAAGGATTTGTCGATCCTACTTTCCTTAATCATGTGTTCAAACTAAAGAAGGCATTGTATGGTTTAAAATAAGCTCCAATAGCTTGGTATGAAAGGTTAACTGAGTTTCTCATCAACCATGGATATAGAAAGGGTGGAATTTATAAGACTCTCTTTGTCAAAGAGAAGGATGGAAAACTTATGATAGCTCAGATCTATGTGAATGATATTGTATTTAGAGGGATGTCAGAGGAGATGGTCTAACATTTTGTCAAGCAAATGCAATCGGAGTTTGAAATGAGTTTGGTAGGTGAATTAACTTACTTTCTTGGACTCCAAGTCAAATAGATGGAAGACTCCATCTTTCTTTGTCAAAGAAAATATGCAAAGAATATTGTGGAAAAATTTGGATTGGATAATGCTAGTCACAAAAGGACTCCTACTCCTACACACCTTAAGTTATCTAATGATGAAAAGGGCATTAGTCTTGATCATATTTTATAGAGAAGCATGATTGGTAGTCTTCTATACCTTATAACAAGCAGACCAGATATAACTTTTGCTGTTGGAGTTTGTGCTAGATATCAAGCAGAACCCAAAGTGAGTCACATCAATCAAGTAAAAAGGATTTTGAAGTATATGAATGGTACATGTGATTATGGAATGTTGTATTCTCATGATTCAAATTCCATGTTAGTGGGGTATTATGATGTGGATTGGGCTGGTAGTGCTGATGACAGGAAGAGTACCTCTGGAGGATGTTTCTTTTTAGGAAACAATTTGGTTTCATGGTTCAATAAGAAATATAATTGTGTATCCCTATCTATTGCTGAAGATGAGTACATAGCAGCAGGTAGCAACTGCTCTCAAATAATATGGATGAAACAAATATTGACTGAATATAATGTCACACAAGATGTCATGACGTTATTCTATGACAACTTAAGTGCTATTAATATCTCCAAAAATCCTATTTAGCATAGTAGGACTAAACACATTGACATCAGGCATCATTTTATTAGAGAAATTGTTGAAGATAAAGTCATAACACTTGAGCATGTTAGTGTAGCAGTAAATTCATGATCATCAAGCTATGGATAAGCTAGACATCAAATAACAAGAGTCGCCACCGCACTTTTATTGTTTCCAAGGGAAAAGGGAAAAAGTACGAACAAAACCCAAAAGTAAGAAGTTTTCAAATCAAAACTAATAAAATGTCAGAGATTACAGGTAAGGGGGTTGGTTACACAGAGGGAAGGTGTTAGCACCCAAAGTGTCCTAGGTACTCCTAGGGAGCCCTTTTTGTGTGCATATGTATTTTGTACAAAATGATGTTTACAAACAAATAGAATGGGGGGATGAGAAAATAATTTATTAATTATATTTTTGTGTTTGACAAGCCCTTCGGACTTGTGCCAACGTACCAACATAAAAATGAGGGATCAAAACCTTGTAGTTCGTGATACAAATTTCAAAGTGGATGTATTGCTTTTAACAAAAATTAAGTTTGAAAGGCACAAAGGCCCAAAAATGGTTTGAATGAGTTAGTTCTTTTTTGATTTTTTGAAAGTTTAAGTCAAGTATAATTAGATCTATATACAATTTTAATTAAGAAAAGGAAGTTTGAAAATTCAATGGCATAAGGCCAAAGTTTCTATCTTTGCAAAGTGGTCAAAGTTTAGAACAAAACTAGTTCAAACAAAGAAAATTTTAAAAATGAGGGAGAGATTTTGAAATTAAAGAAATGGGGAGGAGATGAAGAGACTAATCCTATGCAAAAAATTAAAAGTTAAGGGTTGAAAAGATCTGACCAATGGGTAGCAATCCAATAGACAAGAATGTCAATAGAAACCCAAATTCCCTTGGACATTTAGAATCAAGCAACACACAAATGCACAATTAGATCAATCTTGAATAACAAGGCATCAAATAAAGATAGCCACATCCAAGCTTAGCCACTCCATGATCTTTTTTAAGATAGTCCATGTAACAGATGAATTCACAAGTCACAGGTTCAAAATAACAGCTTCGCAATGATCATGTTGTAGATGAACTCAAAGGGGTCTTCAAAGATGTATCAGATAAAATCCAAATTGCAAGCACTTGGTTTCATGAAAGTTGGCATTGGCAAAGTCCTTTAGCATAAGAATTTTGCCTCAATTTTAAGTCCATTTGTCCAAGATCAAGTCAACAGTCCACACAAAAGTTTATCTTTTAGGATTTTTGTTGTTATTATGTACATTAATGGTCTAAGGCCACACAAACAAACAAAGTATAGAGAAAATGGAATATATCACACAATATGGTCCAAGTGGACAAAATGAAAATTGCATTAACATAAATAATTAGAATGGTATGAATAATGGAAAATGAATAAAAGACTAAAATTAAATGACATTAAAGTAAATGGCTTGAAATTAAAAGTTAGTTGTTAATGAGTTAGAAGTTAGTATTGTTTTTCTTTTACCTTTTTTTTTGAGTCATTCTTTGGAGAACACCCAACCCACTTATCACAAGCATGGATCCTTGAGCCAAAACATCTTCCAAAAAGGAAGGAAGAAAGGCCAAGTTTACACACAATACCATGAAAGAGGGGAGACTTACAATCTCATTAACTAGAATGCTATGCCTTTTGTGTCACAAATTTAGCGCTATGTTAAGCAATCGTAATTGGACTTATGTAGAAGTCACAACTATTTGAGATTGGGAAATAGAATTTTGGTGTTAATGCATATTAGAGACATAGTATAATGGGATATGCTCATGAAACATACCACACACAAAAAGAATATGCAAAAGAGGTGGCCTAATCTCATTCATACTTATGTTGATTTTTCAATCAACTAGCCTTAGGACTTTGAGATATCATAGGCCAAATGAAATGAATGCATAAAGAATGGGAATGAGATGAAGAGGGAGGGGAATGAATCAAAACTCAAATTGGTCGAAGGAGGAATTTTACCAAATTAATATCATCCATTCATTTTGGGAGATGGAATGTGCATTCCATCAATCCCCTAAATCCAATGATATTAACTTGACAAAGTCAAATCAACCTTGACCAAGGCCCAACAATAAGAGTCAAACTCAAACAAGTTATCACAATTGGTCAACACAATTAATTGACATTTATTCAAATTAAGAAGACTAAAATAATACATTTAAATTAAATATGGTTTGTCAAATTCCTAAAACCTCATCAAAACTACAAAGAAATGGCCATGAGATTTATCATAGGTCAAACAAGGTCAAAAGACTTTGGAGAAAAAATTTCAGAATTTTTAAAGACTTAAAAAGTATTTTTAAACAATTAAAAACAAACACAAAATAAATTAAATCATGAAAAATATTAATAATGATCCAAAAATTAATTTTAATTCAAAATATAAAAGAGGAAATTATTTGAAATTTTTTGGTGAAACTCTCATATTTTTTGGATCAATATTAAAATTAATATGAATTAATGAAAATAAAACAAATTAAATGAAATTCAAATAATCATAAAAAAACGTGGACTACTTGATCTCCCTAATTAATTAAGGTGGAAGATCAAGTGGCCATCAACGTGCTTTCCACCATAGTCACGAGTCAATGCGTAACACAAATGGTAATTACAAGCAACGCATGAGATTAAAACAAATCAACTAGATCCAATAGCTGGGAGACGTGCCAACGCATCGTCGGAGCTGTAACTCCGGTCTTCCTCTCCGGTGGACCTCACCGGACTGGTCCATCCTCAACCATCACCAAAATAAAAAAGGAGGACATGATCTGAAAGAAAAAATGGCGTAGAGCACGAATCTGACCTCAATTTCAACTAACTCCAAATATATAAAAAGATATGAGGAGTTGAATTTTGAGGTGTGTCAACTGAGTTGCTTCGATTTGACCTCTAAGAAACTCAATCTTCTTGCCTACATTGGTAGGACTTCAGACAACCAAAGATCCAAGAGAATTGAGTAGAATTGAGTGAGAATCGAAGAGATGAAGTTTTCTGAAAATTACCTTCAATGCTATGCAGAACTTGATGTTGCTTGCTTCAAACACGATCTGATCACACTTGAGAAGCTAGCAGGAAGTGATTGGAAAGGTTGCAAGGTTGTGGATCCTGGAGTTCTTGAATCTCCAATAGTTGAGATTCAAACTCAAATTTCAAATTGAAATTTCTCAGGTTTTCCTTTAGAATGAGAGGGTTTGAATTAGGGGGCAAAGCTGGTGCGCAAGGTGTCATTCAAATGAGCTCATACGCCTTCTATGTATAGCCAAAGGGAATGATATTTGCACACTTCAAAATCTGTCCAAAATTGGCAATGTGAATGGCACGGGTGCATGGGCATGTACAGGCCCATGATGTAATGCATTAAGGTCCAAAATGATTCAACTTGAAGTCTGAATGAAGCTTGAATGGCAAGGCAAGTTGAAATGAAGTTTGTACATTTGATTCTTTCCAATGATGCAGCCCTGTTAAAGCCATGCATAGACCTATCAATCTTCATCCAAAACGCATGAACTCGGGTTCTTTTGAAAGCTTGGATCAAGGGGAATAAGTTTGATGTTCAACACTTTTTCATTTGGAGCTTGGAACATGGATAATTTTGAGGTGGAAGTTTGGAAATTTCAACATGTTGAAATTTTTTTTATGTGTCAAGCCATATATCTCAATATTGCGCCTTACTTAACTTTGTATGTGAGCTTCAAATGAGAAAAGTGTCTTCATAAAAGTTGTATCTCTTTCAAAGACCTTAAAAATGGCCACCAATTTCATGTCATATGGATTTAGAATGATAAAGTTATGCATTTTTGAAGTTTGGAAAAATCACTTGTTCAATGGTATAGGTCAAAAATGACCTATAATGTATCCTCATATCACATGCTCATAAAAGTTAAATTTGCTTCCACTCCAAACATCAAAGTTGACTTAGACATCTTGAATTTGATTGTGCGACTTGGAAATATTTCATATCATAAAAATTTGAGCAAGTTATGGCCTTGGGAAGTTGACTTTCATATTAGGGTTTAGACAAAATGATCTATAATGTTTCAACATAGAAAATGATTTTCCAAGAAAAACTAGCTCTAGGTCTCAACATGAAAGTTGTTTGTAATGTCATTTAGAGTAACTTTGCTCTTGGAATAATTTTCATATGGTTTAAATTGTAGGAGATAGGGTCTAGGGAGACCCAGTTTTGATCAGATGAATTCATCTGGCCAACCACCATCAACCAACTTGCTAACCTTCAATCCTCTTGACTTTCTAGGCTCATGGTAGATCATATATGCATAAGATGATGAATTTTGAAGTTTCCCTTGAGAAATTTGATAAATTGGTGAGATAGCTTGTTGGAGAAGTTACTTAAGATACCCAGTCAAACTAGGGTTTCCAAGGCAAGTCACTTCCAAACTCTTGAAGAACACTTGATAAAAATAACATGTAGGAATCAATAGAACTCATATATTATGCTCATAACCATTCTTGGATCAATTCATGGTTGTTCTCTTTGTCATGAGGGTCTCAACCCTAGATATGAACTTGATAAATCAATCGGATCATGCCTTACCTACAAAAGAGTTAGGCAAATGCAAAGACATATTTTTGGTATTTTGGTTAGTAAAATGATAATATACAAGTATGATACAATCACATAGTGCTAGGTGATCTCTCCCAAAACAAACCCAATGAAAGAGGGGTAAGGAGGATGCCAAGGTATGATCCCAATGCTAATGCTTATGATGAAATTGCATGAGGGATCTTAGGGTCAAAATTGGGGTCTTACAACTGCCCCTATTTAAGGACATTCTAACTGAGGAGGCGAAGGTTAAAATCTTCATGTCGACTCAGTAGAATGGGCTTACATAATAACATAGAAACAAATTTTGGTCCCTAAGAGACCTCATGATGCAAATGATATGAATGCAAAAGTTAATGCCCTGTAGGGAAATATTGCCACAAAGGAAAAGAAATCAGAGAGACTGAAAGTCCGCAGGAGTATAATGTATTCCGTAAGGAAAACTCACTGGGGAGACAGGGTCTCTGGCGGGAAAAATGAGTTATGCGTAGGCCAGGATACGACTTAAAACTGCTGAGGGACTCGAGGAATTCCATAAAAAATGGAAAAGACTCAGTCGGGGAAAAGCAACATCTGCAGGGGATACAAGTAAGTCAGGACAAAACTGAAGTACTTGAATCATGCAGGAAAAGCGATTTCACTAAGGAAACACACACTCAACTCGAGTGGGGAAGAAATAAACTTCAACACAGGAGGAACAAAAGTCTATTATCTACTACCTGTTACTGGGTGAGGAGATAATAAAGATCTGACAGAGAGGACATCCGTCATCGGTTAGGATGAACATATCAAGGATGACTCACTGAGAATCGCCAGGAGAGAGTATTCATTACCGGTTACTGGGTAAGAATAGCCTTGTCGGGGAAAACTGCAGAAAATAGGATTTACAACTACCAGTTACTGGGCAGAAGACCAAAGGTGAGAATATTCGTCATCGGTTAGGATGAACATATCAAGGATATACTCAACAGGGAAGAAAATCTGTCATCGGTTAAGATGAACATATCAAGGATAGACTTGCCTGGGACTGTCAAGGAGGATACCCGTCATTGGTTAGGATGAACATATCAAGGATATACCAACTGAACAACAAGTAGGAATTACATCTATTAAATGCTGGATAGAAGACCCTCAAAGAGAAAATCTGTCACCGGTTAAGATGAACATATCAAGGATAGACTCGGTGAGGGGAGGAAATAGGAATTACATCTATCAGTTACTGGATAGAATACCATCGAAGAGAAAATCCATCACCGGTTAGGATAAACATATCAAGGATAGACTCTGCGGGAGGAAGTAGGGTTTACAACTACCGGTTACTGGGTAGAATACCACAAAGAAGAGGAAACCCGTCATCGGTTAGGATTAATATATCAAGGATTAACTCTCTGGGGAACAAAATAGGGATTACAACTACCTTTTTATTGGGTAGAATACTAAGGATGAGAATATCTGTCATCGGTTAGGATGAACATATCAAGGATAAACTCAGGAAAAGGAAAGAAAGATATCTGTCACCGGTTAGGATGAACATATCAAGGATATACTTCCTGGGGAATCAGAAACAAATGAATCCATTAGGGATTCCACTGTTGGGAAAACTGGGATACTTTTGTCGGGTACTGGGCAAGAAGTAACAAACTACCAACTAAGAAAAATATTACAAGTTACTGGGTAACAAATTCTTAGAAGACTCAAAGCATCTATCTAGGTAAGATCTAGAAAGAAACGGTCAATCAAGACTCAACCCAATGAGGATATAACTCAAGGGGAGTGATTCTATCCAGATAATCAACTGGGGAGGAAACTAAAGTAATAATCATCCACAAGGAAACAACTCAGTGGGGAAGAGGAGAAAGGTTAAAGTCTTTCTGCCTAAGGGGCTGACACTCTACAATTGATGGAGGGCAGACACCGAGGTTCGTATGGGGATAAAGTATCGCCATAACAGAGAATGAGAATCTCAAACTAACAAGTTAATCAAATATGATGATGCAAATATGCAATTATGAAATTATATGAATGTATATGTATATATATGATGATTATGCTGACAAAACGATCACAAAGGATACAAAGGTGTCGCAAAGAACTTGAATCATCGATACAATCCTCGGTCAATCCACAAAAAGAGGGAGACGACTACTGGAGAACAGAGAAATCAACATCCCAAAGGCTCAAATCTAGCCGAGGGAGGAGATCTGCTGAGGAGAGGAATCATTATCGAGTCTGCAGGGAATTTTAGGTCAACACCATATCAAATGGGAGACAATCATGCAGAGGATAAACACACAATAGTTGCTCAGAAACTAGGAGGAAACTCTGACTGGGCGCGAGTCGGGTGATCGCTGGTGGAGAAACCAACGCGATCTACTGGGGAATAACATCTTACTCTGCTGAAGATCAACCCTGCTGAAGAAGCACGAACTTCGTTGGGGAACACATAAACTCTACCGGGGAAATAACACGCCGCAAGGTACTAAAGCAACCAACTCAGTTGGGGAAAAGAATCAGAACCGCTAAGGAACAAACACTCCGTAGGGGAACCGGATCAACACAAACAACTAGGGATACCCGAAGGGTTAACTGCTTAGGGAACCTCTGATGTTTAACACTTAAGGACTTGTTGCTCTTTGAAATGCTGTTGATACTTCTTTTTAATTGCTTTGAAAAAATTCTTGTTTTTATGTTTTAAGAAAAAAATGATTTTGATTAAAAATTTTAAAATTTCAAAATGATCATAATAAAATTTAAACTATTGGCTGAAGTAAATAAGAGTAGAAACAATTTGGACAAAAGCTCAACTTTATTTAATGGGATGGTAGTCTGTAAATGATAAGACTCCATAGATTCTTACAAAGTTGAAAATGGTAATTTACATAGAAAATGATTACATTGAATACAAATGATCCTTAATCCTTCTACCAACTCTTGATATCCACTGTGCTCTTGACCGCTACCGGGATGAGGAATCGACGTCAACCCTTGTGCTCAACGAAGTCTTTCCGATACTGGTCAATCAGCAGACTGCAGTTACTTGCCATGATCCCAATTTTTTGCATAAGTTGCCCCAAGATGGGGTACTCAACTTATCGGGAAATTCTTTCTATTTTTATGTCTCTAATTTTTACCTGGATCAACCTTTCGGGTTTTCAATCCACCGAGACGCTCTTTTGTTGCCTAAGCCACCCTTTCGGGTTTTCAACTTAGTGAGTTTTTCTTTTCTTTTTTAAGAGAAGTATTTCTTTACTACATCTGCATTCACAGGACGAATGAACTTTTCACCATCCATAGTTGTAAGAATCAAAGCGCCGCCTGAAAATGCTCTCTTAACAACATATGGGCCTTCATAATTAGGAATCCATTTTCCCCTAGAATCTGGTTTGAACGACATAATCTTCTTGAGCATAAGGTCACCTTCTCTGGACACATGAGGTCTGACCTTCTTATCAAAAGCTTTCTTCATTCTCTAATGATATAACTGACCATGACACATGGCAGTCAATCTCTTCTCTTCAATTAAATTTAGCTGATCAAACCTGGTCTGCCACCATTCAGCCTCAGTCACTTTGGCTTCCATGAGCACACGCAATGAAGGAATCTCAACCTCCACGGGGAGCACTGCTTCCATACCATATATAAGAGAAAAAGGGGTTGCCCCTGTTGAAGTGCGGACGGACGTACGATACCCATGCAAAGCAAATGGGAACATTTCATGCCAATCCTTGTACGTCACAACCATCTTCTGAATGGTCTTCTTGATGTTCTTGTTCGCGGCTTCAACAACCCCATTCATCTTGGGTCTGTAGGGAATAGAATTATGATGTGCAATCTTGAAGTCTTTGCAAAGAGCTTCCACCATATTGTTATTCAAGTTCGATCCATTATTAGTAATGATCTTGCTTGGCACACCATAACGACATTTGATTTGATTCTTGATAAACCTTATAATAACTTGTTTGGTTACATTTGCATACAATGCCGTTTCAACCCATTTTGTGAAGTAGTCAATTGCTAGTAAAATGAAACGATGTCCATTCGAAGCTTTGGGCTCAATCATCCCAATCATATCAATTCCCCACATGGAGAAGGGCCATGGGGAAGAAATAACATTCAATAGTGTCAGAGGAATATGAATCTTATCAGCATATATTTGACACTTGTGGCATTTCTTCACAAACTTGCAACAGTCTAATTCCATTGTCAGCCAATAGTAACCTGCTCGCAACATCTTCTTCGTCATTGCATGTCCATTGGAATGAGTACCAAAGGAACCTTCATGCACTTCAGTCATCAACAGTTCTGCTTCGTGTCTATCCATGCATCTGAGCAAAACCATGTCGAAGTTTCTCTTGTACAGTATATCACCATTCAAGTAGAAATTATCGGCTAATCTTCTCAAAATCTTCTTGTCTTTCAAAGATGCCCCAAACGGGTAAATTTGACTTTGGAGGAAACATTTGATATCAAAATACCACTGCTTCTCGTCTTTGACTTCTTCAACAACAAACACATGAGTTGGTCTATCAAGATGCATCACAAACAAATTGGGAACCTCATTCTAATACCTCACTACAATCATTAACGCCAACGTTGCAAGAGCATCTGCCATCCGGTTCTCATCTCGAGGAATATGATGGAACACAACCTTTGTAAATAAATTCAAAATCCTCCTCACATAATCTCTATACGGTACCAAACCGGGTTGATTTGTCTCCCAATCACCTTTGATCTGATTCACAACCAAAGCGGAATCTCCGAAGACATCTAAATACTTGATTCTGAGATTCATGGCCTCTTTAAACCCCATAATGCAGGCTTCATATTCTGCCATGTTGTTTGTACACTTGAAAGTCAATCTACCTGTAAATGGTAGATGCGTTCCTTGAGGAGTAATTATCACTGCCCCAACGCCATTTCCGTATTGATTAACAGCTCCATCAAATACCATGCCCCAACAGGAACCAGGTTTTGGCCCTTCTTCAAGCAATGGTTCTTCACAATCTTTCATTTTCAAGTACAAGATCTTTTCATCAGGAAAGTCATACTGCACTAACTGATAATCTTCAATCACGTGGTGGGCCAAATGGTCAGCCAAGATACTACCTTTGATCGTTTTCTAAGATCGGTATTCGATATCATATTCTGATAACAACATCTGCCAACGGGCAATCCTCCTAGTTAAAGCAGGCTTCTCAAATATATACTTGATTGAATCCATTTTGGATATCAACCAAGTGGTATGATTCAACATATACTGGCGCAGACGCTTAGGAGCCCAAGCCAATGCGCAACAAGTCTTCTCAAGCATAGAATATCGAGTCTCACAGTCGGTGAAATTCTTACCGAGGTAGTAAATTGCAAAGTCTTTCTTTCCAGTTTCATATTGCTGACCAAGAACACAACCCATACTTTCATCAAGCACAGTCAAATACATGATCAACGGTCTTCCTTCAACAGGCGGAGACAAAATCGGAGGTTCAAGCAGATATTCTTTGATACTGTCAAAAGCTTCCTGGCAGTCTTCAGTCCAATCACAAGACTAATCTTTCCATAGAAGCTTGAATATAGGCGCACATGTGGCAGTCATGTGTGAAATGAATCTGGAGATATAATTCAAGCGGCCGAGAAAACCTCTGACTTGCTTCTCGGTTTTGGGCGCAGGCATCTCTCGTATTGCTTTGACCTTTGCAGGATCAACTTCAATACCTTTCTCACTAACAATAAAGCCTAACAACTTACCAGAACGAACACCAAAAGTACACTTATTGGGATTCAAGCGGAGTTTATATTTCCTCAAACGCTGGAATAACTTCAACAAATGCTCAACATGTTCCTCTTCATCAATTGATTTAGCAATCATGTCATCGACATATACTTCAATCTCTTTATGCATCATATCATGAAAAAAAGTAGTCATTGCTCTTTGGTAAGTTGCACCAGCATTCTTTAGACCGAAAGGCATCACTCTATAACAGAATGTTCCCCAAGGTGTAATGAATATGGTCCTCTCCATATTTTCGGGTGCCATCTTGATCTGATTACATCCAGAAAATCCATCCATAAACAAAAAGACTTTGAATTTAGCAGTATTGTCTACCAACATATCAATGTGTGGCAAAGGGAAATCATCTTTTGGACTGGCTTTATTCAAATCTTTATAGTCGACACACATGTGGACTTTTGCATATTTCTTCGGAACGAGCACAATATTGGCCACCCATTGCGGATACTCAACGATTACAAGGAAATCGACATCAATCTGCTTCTGCACTTCCTCTTTGATCTTCACAGCCATATTAGGATGCGTTCTTCTCAACTTCTGCTTGACTGGAGAGCATTCTGGCTTCAACGACAATCTATGCTCCACAATCTCAGAAGCCAAACCAGGCATGTCTTGATAGTGTAAGACCCCAATTTTGACCCTAAGATTCCTCATGTAATTTCATCATAAGCATTAGCATTGGGATCATACCTTGGCATCCTCCTTACCCTTCTTTCATTGGGTTTGTTCTGGGAGAGATCACCAAACACTTTGTTATTGTATCATACTTGTATTTCATCACTTCACTAACCAAAATATCAAAAATATGTCTTTGCATTTACCTAACTCTTTTGTAGGAAGGGCATGATCTCCATTGATCTATCAAGTTCACATCAAGGGTTTGAGACCCTCATGAACAAAGAGCACAACCAAGAATTGATCCAAGAATGGTTATGAGCATCATATATGAGTCCCAATATTCTCTACATGTTATATTGATCAAGTTTTCTTCAAGAGTTTGAGGGTGATTTGCCTTGGAAACCCTAGTTTGAATGGGTATCTTGAGTAACTTCTCCAACAAGCTATCTCACCAATTGATCAAATTTCTCAAGGGACACTTCAAAAATCATCATATTATGCATATATGATCTACCATGGGCCTAAAAATTCAAGAGAGTTAGAAGTTAGCAAGTTGGTTGATGGTGGTTGGCCAGATAGATTCATCTAATAAAAAATGGGTCTCCCTAGACCCTATCTCCTAAAATTTTCACCATATGAAAATTATTCCAAGAGAAAACTTATTCTAAATAACATTCCAAACAACTTTCATGTTTGTACCTAGAGCTAGTTTTGCTTGGAAAATCATTTTCTATGTTGAAACATTATAGGTCATTTTGTCTAAACCCTAATTTGGAAGTCAAATTCCCAAGGCCATAATTTGCTCAATTTTTATAAGCTGAAATATTTACAAGTTGCACAATCAAATTAAATGTGTCTACTTCAACTTTTATGTTTGGAGTGGGAGCTAATTCAACTTTTTTGAGCATGTGATACGAGGTTACATTATAGGTCACTTTTGACCTATACCATTGATGAAGTGATTTTTCCAAACTTCAAAAATGCATAACTCTATCATTTCAAATCCAAATGACATGAAATTTGTGACCACTTTTAAGGTCTTTGAGAGAGTTACAACTTTGATGAAGACACGTTTCTCATTTGAAGGTCATATAAAAAGTTAAGGAAGGTGGAATATTGAGACATATGGCTTGACACTTAGAAAAATTTTGATATGTCAAAAATATCCAAACTTCCACCTTAAATTTCTTCAAGTTACAAACTCCAAATGGAAAAGTGTTGAACATGAAAGTTATTCCTCTTGATCAAACCTTTCCAAAGAGCTCAAATTCATTCATTTTGGACAAGGAATGCATATGATGCGCATGGCATGAACATGGTGTTATCACTTGGCAAGGATCAAACTTCAAATCAAAATGTACACTTGCCTTGCAATCCAAGCTGAATTCAGTCTATCTCACACTCATTTATGGACTTATGGGCCTATGCGCGCCCATGCACCCATGCATCATCAATGACCAAATTTGGAAAGTGAATTTAAGTGTGCAAAAAGCAATGGATTCAGCTATAAATAGAGCCTCATATGCTCAGCAATTCACACACATTCGCGCCAGCTTTGATCCCCTAACTCTAACCCTCACATTGCAAAGGATAAACCTGAGAAATTCACTTGAATTTGAGTTTGAATTTCCACTATTTTGAAATTCAAATCTCCTGGAATCCATAGCCTTTTGAGCATTCAATCCTTCCTCTACAAGCATTTGGAGTGAGATCAAGCACGAGCAAGAGTAAGATCAGTTGAATCCAGACCTCCATTGAAGGTATTTTCCAGAAATTTTGATCTCTTCGATTCTCTCTAATTCTTGCTCAATTCTATTGATTCTTTGGTTGTCCGAAGTCCTACTAATGTAGGCAAGATGATTGAGTTGCTTAGAGGCCAAATCGAAGCAACTCAGTCATGTACCTCAAATTTCAACTCCATGTATCTCTCAATATACTTAGAGTTAGAGTGAATTGAGGCCAGATTCGAACTCAGTGCCATTTTTACTTTGAAATCATGTCCTTGTTTTTAATTTTGGTGATGGTTGAAGGTGGACCAGTCCGGTGAGGTCCACCGGAGAAGAAGACCGGAGCTATAGCTCCGGCCATGCGCTGGCATGTCTCACAGCCACATGATCTTGTTATTTTGTTCTAATATCACGCGTCCATTGTGATTACCAACTGTGTAGCGCGCTGACTTGAGTCCATCGTGGATAGCGCGTTTCTGGCCACTTGATCTGCCACCTCAATTAATGAGGGAGATCAAGTGGTCCACGTTTTTTCTGATATTTTAATTTTCATTTTTATTGCATTATTTTCAATAATTCATATTAAATTCAATATTGATCCAAAAAATATGGGACTTTCACCAAAAAATTTCAAATATTTTTTCCTTTCATATTCTGAATTAAAATTATTTTTTGGATCATTATTAATATTTTGCATGAATTAATTGATTTTGCATTTGTTTTTAATTGTTTAAAAATATTTTTAAATGTCCAAAAATTATGAAATTTTTTCTCCAAGGTCCTTTGACCTTGTTTGACCTATGATAAGTCTCATGGCCATTTCGTTGGTGTTTTGATGAGGTTTTAGGAATTGGACAAACCATATTTAATTTAAATGCACTATTTTAGTATTTTAATTTGAATACATGCCAAATAAATTTGTTGACCAATTGTGATGACTTGTTTATGTTTGACTCTTGTTGTTGGGCCTTGGTCAAGGTTGATTTGACTTTGTCAAATTAATATCATTAGATTTAGGGGATTGATGGAATGTACATTCCATCTCCCAAAATGAATGAATGCTATTAATTTGGTAAAAGTCCTCCTTTGAACAATTTGTGATTTGATCCATTCCCCTCCCACTTCATCTTATTCCCTTTATTCATTCATTGATTCCATTTGGCCTATGATATCTCATAATCCTAAGGCTAGTTGATTAAAAAATTGACATGAGTATGGATGAGATTAGGCCACACCTTTTGCATATTCTTTTTGTGTGTGGTATGTTTCATGAGCATAGTCCATTATACTATGTCTCTAACATGCATTAACACCAAAATTTTATTGCCCGATCTCAAATAGTTTTGACTTCTACATAAGTCCAATTACGATTGCTTAACATAGCGCTAAATTTGTGACATAAAAGGCATAAGCATTCTAGTTAGTGAGATTGTAAGTCTCCCCTCTTTCATGGTATTGTGTGGAAACTTGTCCTTTTTTCCTTCCTTTGGAAGATGTCTTGGTTCAAGGATCCATGCTTGTGATAAGTGGGTTGAGTGTTCTCTAAAGAATGACTTCAATTAAAAAGCAAAAGCAAACAATGCTAACTTCTAACCAATTAACTACTAACTTTTAATTTCAAGTCCTTTACTTTAATGCCATTTAATTTTTGTTTCTATTCATTTGCCTTTGTTCATATCATTCTAATTGTTTATGATAATGCAATTTTTACTTTGTCCATTTGGACCATATTGTGTGATATATTTTGCTTGTGTGCACTTTGCTTGTTTGTGTGGTCTTTGACCATTAATGTACATAATAACAACAAAAACCCTAGAAGACTTTTGTGTGGATTGTTGGCTTGATCTTGGACAAATGGACTTAGAATCTAGGCAACCTTCCTATGTTAATGGACTTGGCCAATGCCAACCTGTTGAAGAACTAAGTGCTTGCAATTTGAAACTTCATCTAATACATCATTCAAGATCCTTTTGAGTTCATCTGCAACATGATCATTGTGAATCTGTTATTTTGAACCCGTGGCTTGTGGAATTCATCTGTTACATGGGCTATTTTGGAGAAGATCATGGAATGGATAAGTTTGGATGTGGCCATCTTTATTTGATGCCTTGCTCTTCAAGATAATATAATTGTGCATTTGTGTGTTGCTTGATTCTAAAAGTCCAAGGGAATTCTGGGTTTCTATTGACATTCTTGTCTATTGGATTGCTACCCATTTGGTCAAATCCTTTCAACTCTAAACTTTTAATTTTGTACATAGGATAGTCTCTTCATCTTCTCCCCATTTCTTTAATTTCAAAATCTCTCCCTCCATTTTTTAAGATCTTCTTTGTGTGAACTGCTTTTGTTCTAAACTTAGACTAGTTTTGGAAAAAGAGAGAAACTTTGGCCTTATGCCATTGCATTTTCAAACTTCTTTTCTTAAATCAAACTTGTAAATATACTTAACTATACTTGACTTAAAATTTCAAAAATCCAAAAAGAAATAACTCATTCAAACCATTTTTAGGCCTTTGTGCCTTTCAAACTTAATTTTTGTTAAAAACAATGCATCCACTTTGAAATTTATATCACAAACTACGAGGTTTTGATCCCTCATTTTTTATGTTGGTACGTAGGCACAAGACCGAAGGCCTTATCAAACACAAAAAATATAATTAATGAATTCTTTTCTCATCCCCCCATTCTATTTGTTTGTAAACATCACTTTATACCAAGTACATATGCACACAAAAAGGGCTCCCTAGGAGTACCTAGGACACTTTGGGTGCTAACACCTTCCCTCTGTGTAACCAACCCCCTTAGCTATAATCTCTGACTTTTTATTAGTTTTAATTTGAAAACTTCTTACTGTTGGGTTTTGTGTGTACTTCTTCCCTTTTCCCTTGGAAACAATAAAAGCGCGGTGGCGACTCTTGTTATTTGATCTCTAGCTTGTCAATAGCTTGATGATCATGAATTTACCACTACAGATAGGACCAAGCAAACACATTTGAATACTCTCGAAGAAGATTAATCAACCCCTTCTTAACATCTGGACACAATCGAGACGCAATTTTGACTTCCTTCACATCATCCTTGGAACCCAAGTTGACTAGCTCAATCTGCTCTTCGAACGGATGAATGGTCTTTTCATCTTGCTCAAGAAGACGAGATAATTTATCACTCACTTTCATCACTTTCTTTCTCGGCCTCAAACACAGGGAATTCAAAATTTGGAGAAGGAGAAGGATCATTGTATTCAATGGGGTTAGAAACCAACCTGCATAATGATTTGATATTTTGATTTTAGATAAGTGAATTTGTGACCAAATATTATACAGATGGACAATTATATTATTTATTTATGTTTTTTGTGATTACCATTTTCAGAATAAAGCAAAAAGTAAAAACAAAACATCATAGATGTGGATGAATAGAATTAATTTTATTAATGATCAATTTTGAAAATGCCCAAACAATGTTCACTTCCCCCTTAGGCATAGGAGAAGGATTTTTTAAAATAAATAAAAGTAATTACTTAGATTGATGCAAAATAACAGGAATATCAACAACACTCCAATTGTTGTAAGCCTTTCCATGCGTCACAAAATTGGTGCAGTCTTCCTCTTCGTCATCTTCTAGCACAACAGCTAAGTGTTGTTCATTACCATGAATTAACCCTCCGCTACGGAAGCTAAGTTGCATATCCTCAGACCTTGAGGTTGATGACCCTTGCTGGAACCCCAAACTGGTTCTGCCTTTGTTGTCGGAGACCTCTACCACGCGCCCCCACTGATCAACATTTCCTTCTTCTACAATCTTCCTTGCATCTTTCAATGAGGACATAGATGCCCCAATTCTCTTTTCAGCAGCAATAGATAAGGCCTGGAACAGAGTTCCAACCTCATCCTCAGCTTCAACATAAGAGAAAGATGACAGGTGGCTAACCAACAACGCCTTATCCCCGCCAACGATCACAAGCTTTCCATTCTTCACAAATTTGAGTTTCTGATGCAAAGTGGAGGTAACAGCTCCTGCCTCATGGATCCATGGCCTTCCCAACAAGCAACTGTAGGCCGGGTGGATATCCATTACTTGAAAAGTAATTTGAAAATCACTCGGACCTATCTTAACTGGAAGGTTCACTTCACCAATAACTGTTTTGCGTGAACCGTCAAAAGCTTTGATGATCACACTACTATACCTCATAGGCGCTCCTTGATATGATAGCTTTGATAGAGTTGACTTTGGCAGCATATTCAGCGAATACCCGGTGTCAACGAGCACATTTGACAAAGCATCCTCTTTGCAATTCATGGATATATGCAAAGCCAAGTTATGATTTCTACCCTCCTCAGGGAGTTCTTCATCACAAAAGCTAAGATTATTGCAAGAAGTGATGTTAGCCACAATATGATCGAATTGACCCATTGTAACATCATGTTCTACAAATGCTTGTTCTAAAACTCTCTGCAGTGCTTCTCTTTGCGCTTCAGAATTCATGAGCAGAGACAACACTGAGATTTTTGAGGGGGTTTGTTGAAGCTGCTCCACCACATTGAACTCGCTCCTCTTGATCAAACGAAGTACCTCATCATCATCGTTAGCCTTCAAATCGCTAGATTCACCAGACTTACCCTTTGAAGTACTAACTAGATCTACAACAGGCACTTCTACCTTCTTTCCAACAACTGATTCTTTTTTATCTTTTGGGAACACCGGCCCAAACACTCGACCACTGCGGGTCACATTGGGAACATCAGCAATGCTCACTACAAAGCTAGTCGTAGGCAACGAGACCTCTTGACCACCTTCTATCATTGTAGCATTATACTAGTATGGCACAACTTTATCAGATGAATACAGGACTGGGCTCGCTAACCGTATAACCAACGGAGATACTGATCTATTGCTGACATTGTTACTGTTGCTGCTGTTGTACTGGATTACCAATCTCTCTGGCTACTTGAAAATGGGAACTATGACATTCATATCGTCATCTACATGACGGGATTGAACAATTTGAATCATGCCTTCATCCATCAGTTGTTGGATATCCCTTTTCACAACTTCGCAACCCCTCAGGTTAATACTACAGATAAAACAACCGTCATGGTCATGTTCACAATCACTTACCAAACAAATATCCTTATGCATCTGCACCAAGGATCTCCGAATAAAACGCACATCAAAAACGTTAAACTCGCTAGGACAACCATCCACCATATTCACAGAAGAATTCCCATGAGCGGGCAATGGATTTTCTTTCACATTCGGTGCTCGGTCCTCAAAGGACACCATTCCACTCTTCATCAGCTTCTGAACCTCATACTTGAGCGAATAACAGTTCTCTATATCATGTCTGGGTGCTCCATGATGAAAAGCACAACGGAGCTCAGGCTTGTACCACCATGGAAGTGGTTCTGGAATTTGTGGCGGGTTTCTTGGTTGGATTACGTTCTTGAGAACCAAAGATGGATACAATTCTGCATAAGACATAGGAATCGGGTCGAAAGAGACCTTCTTCCTCTCAAAGTTTTGTTGATGATGATTGTTGTTGGTATTGCTGTTGTTGTAGGTGTTTGTTACTTGTTGCGGTTGTTGTTATTGACGTTGTTGTTGTTGAACTGGTGTTTATTGATTATTAGAGAAAACTGGAATGACTGAAGATACTTGATGGTGATGTTGACGGGATGGTTGATTCCTTCTGATTTGAGGCCTCCTCTGCCTCCCACTGCTTATTGCATTCACTTCATTGTCCTTTTTCTTCCCAAAATTGCTGCCATACCTCTTATTTGATGATGCTTCTTCTTTCGATAAACGTCCCTCTCAGACTCCTTCCTTAAGCCTCATCCCTATGTTTACCATTTCGGTAAAGTCATTAGGGGCACCAACAATCATTCGTTCATAATAAAATGAACTCATAGTTTTCAGAAAGATCTTTGTCATCTCTTTTTCCTCCAAGGGAGGAGTGATCTGGGAAGCCAATTCCCTCCATCTCTGCGTATACTCTTTAAATGTCTCCTTATCCTTCTGAGACATCGACCTCAACTGGTCTCTATCAGGCGCCATGTCCATGTTGTACTTATACTGCTTGACAAAAGCCTCTCCCAAGTCATTGAAGGTGAGAATGCTGGCACTGTCCAACCCCATATACCATCTGAGCGTAGCACCGGTCAAACTGTCTTGGAAGTAGTGAATCAATAGTTGATCATTGTCAGTCTGAGTAGACATCTTGCGAGCATACATCACTAGATGACTGAGTGGGCATGTGTTCCCTTTATACTTTTCAAAGTCAGGCACTTTGAGCTTCACCTGGATCTTGATGTTGGGCACTAAAAACAACTCAGCAGCACTCTTTCCAAACAAGTCCTTACCCCTTAGCGTCTTCAATTCCTTGCGCAGCTCAAGAAACTGATCCTTCATTTCATCCATTTTCTCACAGACATCCGGAACCTCAGACGGCTCGGAGTGATAAATGGTGTCCTCCGCACGAGGTAAGGTATGCACAACGGGAGGTGGAACAGACATGACCGGGCTAGATGCCGGCATGGAAGCAAAAGTAGGCGCAAAACCTCCAGGCATGAAGTTCGGCGGAATTCCCCACGGGAATCCGACATGCATAGTTGGCGCGAAATGTGAGGTAGCAGCAGGCATGGTAGAGGTAGCCACCTCTGAAATAACTATCCTCCGAGGAGGAGGAGTTGCAGGTGTTGGAGAAGCTTGGCTCTAAACAGCCAACACTGACTCCATCATGGCAGTCAGTCGGGCGACCTCGTCCTTCAGTTCTCTGTTCTCTTGCTCTAGATGCTCCATAATTTTGAGATGATTGGTGTGAGTGTTGTATCGATGAGTCAGCTTGACTAAAGCACAAAAGAAACACCAATGAGACATCTGACGAAAGAGAAACCTGTTTATGCAAATGATGCATGAAATGCAATGCTTGTTTATTTATTTTTGTTTTCAAGGAACTTAGTATATCGTTTGTAAATATATATATATATATATATATATATATATATATATATATATATATATATATATATATATCAACAATTGCAATAATTTTTATATGACCAAAAATCTCTTTTCATTTATATAATTGGAAGGATTACACTGAGTACAATTTCAAAAACCAAATGAAAATACAAGAGAAAAGGAGACTAGTCATCCTAAGGATCCCTAACACCAATGTCAGAAGATATGGCTGAAGGCGCGTACTTCCTTCGAATTCGACGGATCTCGGTCTCAAAAGAAGCATTCATCTGAGTCTTCTCAAGGACAAGTTGATCAACAATCTTCTTCCAAGCAACGGAAGGCTGAGGCAGGCTAGAATATGAAACCTCTGGCTCCCTCTGTCTCTTTGTCACTCGGTCTTCAAGTAGCTCAATAAGCGCATCTTTGTCCTTAGACTCCAACTGCAACTCTTCATGCTTCTTGCTCAAAGCACGGAAGCGCACTTCCCACATATCCTTATCTTGCTTCATCTTGACGAGTGCGTCTTCCAACTCCTCTACATCTTGGTTAGGGAGAGTTAATGGCTCAACCTCAACCATAAACATAGGTCTTTCACAAGTATAAGGCCTCTTCAACTCCAAAGCTCTCTTCTTCACCCAAAGAGTGTAAGCTTCCAAAGCTACACAATTGCACGAACTAAACTCAGATCTTCCCTTCCTATGCGTATTATGCCAAGCATGAATCATCTTTTGCTTCGGATGTTGGGGATCTTTACCCTCTTAATAGAAAAGACCTTCTAACTGAGTGTTATTAGGTTTGTCTCTCAAGGGGAACTCAAGTTGACGACGAGCCAAAGCAGGGTTGTAGTTAATTACTCCTTGTGTACCAATGAGAGGTACATTAAAGAATTCACCACAACTATTAATAATGTCCATACTACCCAAAGAAGGATCATATCAAACTATATCATCATTAGTGAGAGACATAAGTCTCTGAGACCACCGTAGACATTGTTTGTTCTCCACAAAAGTCGGTGTCTAAGGCAAGTGCAAAATAAACCACTTGTATAGAAGAGGAATACAACATACAATAGTTCCACCACCCTTAGAATTCCTTAGATGCAAAGAGAAATACATATCACCCAACAAAGTAGGCACAGGATTCCCAATCAAGAAAAGTCTAATAGCGTTAACATCAACAAAATCGTCAATGTTAGGGAACAAAGCTAATCCATAAATAAGCAACACAAAGATAGCTTCAAAAGCGTCCACACAACCGGCTTGAGCAAAAGCAGTAGCTTCCTTGATGAGGAAATCATATGGCAACCCAAATAATCCTCCTTTCTTCACCCAACGAGCCTCTATCTCAGACCTCTTCAAGTGAAGAGCTTCAGCAATAAGATTAGATCGGGAATCTCCTCTAATCCACTAAAAGGTACTCTACTAGAAACAGGTATCCCCAAAAGATGAGAATACTCCTCCAAGGTAGGCACAAGCTGAAAATCTGGGAAAGTGAAACAACGGTAGAGAGGATCATAGAACTGCACCAACACACTCAAAAGTCCTTCAACCACATTTGCTGACAAGATGGACAGAAGCTTCCCATGAAGTTGTTTGAAGTCCAAGGGATCTAATATAAAAGATGCTAGCTTCCTTAACTCTTTCAAGTCGGGACATCTGAAACTGTATTTCTTAGTGTTCCTTCGTCCATAATCCATGGTCTGAAAATATTTGCAAATAATACCTCAGTTCCTTGAAATTTTTGTGTGATGAATGTTATGATGTGTATGAATGCATGAATGCAACAATCAAAAATAAGGGATCACACACAAAGCAAACAAACAAAGGTCAAGGGACGAATCAAGTCATTGTCAAGATCAATCATCCATTTTGGTGGATTATGGTTTACACCTTATCAACACCCAAGTTCCATTGATATTGACAAGACTTGATTGGATCAACCAAGAATCAAGGGTTTGTTGTAAGTCACGAGCATGGAGTCAGGGTAAGAACTATCCCAAAGGAGTGAACTAAGGATAAAAACCTGTAGACCATGTTCTTAAAAGTTCCCAAAGTCTTAATTCCATCTATCGGATATTACAGGTTAAGATGACTGACTCATCGACCCATAATATTCTCAAGAGAAACTCGTCTGAGTGTAGTATCGTGTAAAAACTATTATCAAGTTTACACTTGAACAGTTTCCGCACTACGTCCTAAATAGGCCAAAAGGGGGTAAATGTTCTACGACCCTCAGCTTCTCGGACCCAAATTAGAGATAGTAATGCCTAACCATAAATACTTGTGTGACATTTCCAAATCCAAAAGAGTCTCCACTGAGCAGATGGATCTCAAACCAACTTGTTAAGGACTACTCCACACAAGTCGAACATGACTATACCATCCTCTTATCTTAATTGCACTCAAGTTCGGTTAGAACTTATCTCACCACTCAAAGATCACCAAGCACAACAAGCAAATTATATCACACATGCATATATATAAACATCACATATATACGAATATATACACACAAAAAGTAGGCTAAACCCACTGGAGACTACTCCCCAGCAGAGTCGCCACTTAATTTCTGTAGCGGTAAATTCATGATCATCAAGCTATGGATAAGCTAGACATCAAATAACAAGAGTTGCCACCGCGCTTTTATTGTTTCCAAGGGAAAAGGGACAAAGTACGAAAAAAAACCCAAAAGTAAGAAGTTTTCAAATCAAAACTAATAAAATGTCAGAGATTATAGGTAAGGGGGTTGGTTACACAGAGGGAAGGTGTTAGCACCCAAAGTGTCCTGGGTACTCCTAGGGAGCCCTTTTTGTGTGCATATGTTTTTTGTACAAAATGATGTTTACAAACAAATAGAATGAGGGGATGAGAAAAGAATTCATTAATTATATTTTTATGTTTGACAAGCCCTTCGGACTTGTGCCTACATACCAACATAAAAATGAGGAATCAAAACCTCATAGTTCGTGATACAAATTTCAAAGTGGATGTATTGCTTTTAACAAAAATTAAGTTTGAAAGGCACAAAGGCCCAAAAATGGTTTGAATGAGTTAGTTCTTTTTTGGATTTTTGAAAGTTTAAGTCAAGTATAATTAGATCTATTTACAAGTTTGATTAAGAAAAGGAAGTTTGAAAATTCAATGGCATAAGGCCAAAGTTTCTATCTTTGCAAAGTGGTCAAAGTTTAGAACAAAACTAGTTCAAACAAAGAAAAATTTAAAAATGAGGGAGAGATTTTGAAATTAAAGAAATGGGGAGGAGATGAAGAGACTAATCATATGCACAAAATTAAAAGTTAAGGGTTGAAAAGATCTGACCAATGGGTAGCAATCCAATAGACAAGAATGTCAATAGAAACCTAAATTCCCTTGGACATTTAGAATCAAGAAACAAACAAATGCATAATTATATCAATCTTGAATAACAAGGCATCAAATAAAGATAGCCACATCCAAGCTTAGCCACTCCATGATCTTCTTCAAGATAGCCCATGTAACAGATGAATTCACAAGTCACGGGTTCAAAATAACAGCTTCACAATGATCATGTTGCAGATGAACTCAAAGGGGTCTTCAAAGACATATCAGATAAAATTCAAATTGCAAGAACTTGGTTTCATGAAAGTTGGCAATGGCCAAGACCTTTAGCATATGAATGTTTCCTAAATTCTAAGTCCATTTGTCCAAGATCAAGTCAACAGTCCACACAAAAGTTTTTTTTAAAGGATTTTTATTGTTATTATGTACATTAATGGTCAAATGCCAAACAAACAAACAAAGTATACACAAAATGGAATATATCACACAATATGGTCCAAGTGGACAAAGTGAAAATTGCATTAACATAAACAATTAGAATGGTATGAATAATGGAAAATGAATAAAAGACTAAAATTAAATAACATTAAAGTAAATGGCTTGAAATTAAAAGTTAGTTGCTAATGAGTTAGAAGTTAGTATTGTTTTGCTTTTGTTTTTTTTTTGTTTTTTAGTCATTCTTTGGAGAACACTCAACCCACTTATCACAAGCATGGATCCTTGAGCCAAGATATCTTCCAAAGGAAGGAAAAAGGCCAAGTTTCCATACAATACCATGAAAGAGGGGAGACTTACAATCTCACTAACTAGAATACTATACCTTTTGTGTCACAAATTTAGCGCTATGTTAAGCAATCGTAATTGGACTTAATGTAGAAGTTACAACTATTTGAGGTCGGGCAATAGAGTTTTGGTGTTAATGCATGTGAGAGACATGGTATAATGGACTATGTTCATGAAACATACCACACACAAAAAGAATATGCAAAAAAGGTAGCCTAATATCATCCATACTTATGTTGATTTTTCAATCAACTAGCCTTAGGACTTTGAGATATCATAGGTCAAATGAGATGAACGCATAAAGAATGGGAATGACATGAAGATGGAGGGGAATGGATCAAAACTCAAATTGGTCAAAGGAGAACTTTTACCAAATTAATATCATTCATTCATTTTGGGAGATGGAATGTACATTCCATCAATCCCCTAAATCCAATGATATTAACTTGACAAAGTCAAATCAACCTTGACCAATGCCCAACAACAAGAGTCAAACTCAAACAAGTCATCACAATTGGTCAACATGATTAATTGACATTTATTCAAATTAAGAAGACTAAAATAATATATTTAAATTAAATATGATTTGTCAAATTCCTAAAACCTCATCAAAACACCAAAGAAATGGCCATGAGATTTATCATAGGTCAAACAAGGTCAAAGGACCTTGGAGAAAAAAATTCAGAATTTTTAAAGACTTAAAAGTATTTTTAAACAATTAAAAACCAACACAATATCAATTAAATCATGAAAAATAGTAATAATGATTCAAAAAATAAATTTTATTTCAAAATATGAAAGAGGAAATTTTTTGAAATTTTTTGGTGAAACTCTCATATTTTTTTGGATCAATATTAAAATTAATATGAATTAATGAAAATAAAAAAAATTAAATGAAATTCCAATAATCATAAAAAACGTGGACCACTTGATCTCCCTCATTAATTGAGGTGGCAGATCAATTGGCCATCAACGCCCTTTCCACCATAGTCACGAGTCAATGCGTAACACAAATGGTAATTACAAGCAACGTGTGAGATTACAACAAATCAACTGGATCCTTTGGCTGGGAGACGTGCCAACGCACCGCCGGAGCTGTAACTTCAGTCTTCTTCTTCGGTGGACCTCACCGGACTGGTCCATCCTTAACCATCACCAAAATAAAAAAGGAGGACATGATTTGAAAGAAAAAATGGCGTAGAGCACGAATTTGACCTCAATTTCAACTAACTCCAAATATATAAAAAGATATGAGGAGTCAGATTTTGAGGTGTGTCAATTGAGTTGCTTCGATTTGACCTCTAAGCAACTCAATCATCTTGCCTACAGTGGTAGGACTTCAGACAACCAAAGATCCAAGAGAATTGAGTAGAATTAAGTGAGAATCGAAGTGATGAAGTTTTATGAAAATTACCTTCAATGTTATGCAGAACTTGATGTTGCTTGCTTGAAACACGATCTGATCACACTTGAGAAGCTAGCGGGAAGTGATTGGAGAGGTTGCAAGGCTGTGAATCCTGAAGTTCTTGAATCTCCAACATTTAAGATTCAAACTCAAATTTCAAATTGATATTTCTCAGGTTTTCCTTTAGAATGAGAGGGTTTGAATTAAGGGGAAAAGCTGGCGCGCAAGATGTCATTCAAATGAGCTCATAAGCCTTCTATATATAGCCAACGGGAATGATATTTGCACACTTCAAAATCTGTCCAAAATTGGCAATGTGAATGGCATGAGTGCATGGGCAGGTACAAGCCCATGATGTAATGCATTAAGGTCCAAAATGATTCAACTTGAAGTCTGAATGAAGCTTGAATGGCAAGGCAAGTTGAAATGAAGTTTGTACATTTGATTCTTTCCAATGATGCAACCCTGTTAAAGCCATGCGTAGACCTAACAATCTTCATCCAAAATGCATGAACTTAGGTTCTTTGGAAAGCTTAGATCAAGGGGAACAAGTTTGATGTTCAACACTTTTTCATTTGGATCATGGAACATGGAGACTTTTGAGGTGGAAGTTTGGAAATTTCAACATGTTGAACTTTTTTCTAAGTGTCAAGCCATATATCTCAATATTCCATCTTACTTAACTTTTTATGTGAGCTTTAAATGAGAAAAGTGTATTCATCAAAGTTGTAGCTCTTTGAAATACCTTCAAAATGGTCACCGATTTCATGTCATTTGGATTTATAATGATAGAGTTATGCATTTTTGAAGTTTGGAAAAATCACTTGTTCAATGGTATAGGTCAAAAATGACCTATAATGTATCCTCATATCACATGCTCATAAAAGTTGAATTTGCTTCAACTCCAGACATCAAAGTTGAAGTAGACATCTTGGATTTTATTATGAAACTTAGAAATCTTTCATCTCATAAAAATTGAGCAAGTTATGGCCTTGGGAAGTTGACTTTCAAATTAGGGTTTAGACAAAATGACCTATAATGTTTCAACATAGAAAATGATTTTCCAAGAAAAACTAGCTCTAGGTCTCAACATGAAAGTTGTTTGTAATATCATTTATAGTAACGTTTCTCTTGGAATCATTTTCATATGGTGAAAATTGTAGGAGATAGGGTCTAGGGAAACCCAGTTTTGATAAGATGAATTCATCTGGCCAACCACCATCAACCAACTTGCTAACCTTCAATCCTCTTGACTTTCTAGGCTCATGGTAGATAATATATGCATAAGATGATGAATTTTGAAGTGTCCCTTGAGAAATTTGATCAATTGGTGAGACAGCTTGTTGGAGAAGTTACTTAAGATACCCAGTCAAACTAGGGTTTCCAAGGCAAATCACTTCCAAACTCTTGAAGAACACTTGATCAATTCATGGTTGTGCTCTTTGTCATGAGGGTCTCAAACCCTATATATGAACTTGATAAATCAATGGGATCATGCCTTACCTACAAAAGAGTTAGGCAAATGCAAAGACATACTTTAATATCTTGGCATTTTTACCAAAGCCTTGGAAGCAGTTCAGTTTGAAAAATTAAGAGGAAAACTTGGTATTTGTGTTTATGAGCACTTATAGGAATTACAATTATTTATCTGTGTCAGACAAGTTTTTAACTTTCATCATTACACATGACACACTTGTCTAAGCCCATTACTCCACTGTGTGTCTTTTTGGATTAAAACACGCTACCTATTTAGTTCAAACGCTTCGTTCCTCTCCATAAATATGTGTTCACCTTCTCTTACGTGTCCTTCCCCATTATGTTTGTGTCAAGTGTTACCCAATATGTCGAAATAATCTTCACCCAAGCACATGCATGTCTTAACTAAAAACATTGGGTCATCTTCTCCAACTACTAAGGCAGATGAACCATTTCAAATAATCAATTTGTCTGATCTTATCTTGGATATTGCTCCCTTATCCATGATTCATGCACTCACTCAGGAGAAAACAAAGCCATCCGTTTCAAAGAATGTCAAGACTTCTAGTAAGTCTTCTGCTTCTGAGCCTACAATCCCTAATGAAGATAAGACTGTTGTTGAAGAGGGTTCTAGGTCTAAAGGTTATGAGATGAGAAACCCTACTAAGCATCATGGTGTCACTGATAATCAAACTGAAGCGGAAAGGATTTCCATTGATAAGGAAATTCATAAGTTTGTTACCCTTGTGTTGAAGGAAGTGGATTCAGATGTTTTTCTAGATGTTCAAACATCTTTGTCAAAATAAACTAGACCTGATGGTGATTCTAGTGAAAAGGCTGATGAATGTCCTGAGTAAGCTGCTCATGAAAGAATGAGTAAGAAAAAGGCTGATGAATATGTCCCTGAGGAAGTTGCTCATGAAAGAAGGAGTAAGAAGATGGTTGATTATGTTGTCAATGTTGATGACCTAACATATGATGAGGAACCTCTTACCAACATATTGGCTCCTGGAATAGCTAAGAGACTTCAGAGAAGAAAAGGAAAGGCTGTGATGTTTGAAGATTCTCCTTCTAAGGAGAAAAAAGAAAATCTGGTGGTATGAAAAGCACTCCCTCTAGAAGTTCCAAAGGAAAATCTCCTGTTGGTCCTGTTAGATCATGGAGTAATGTTGTTACTCCTAAAAGGAAAAGAAAAGTTGTTTCTTCAAGTGATTCTGAGTTTGAGGTCGAAGAGGATGTCCAAGACATCACTCCTATAAGAAGATTTGCTCCAAAGAAGCCTTATGATGTTGTGCCCGAGGCTCTACTGGACAATGTGTCTTTATATTATGTGAAAAATGTTGAAAGATGGAAATATGTTATTCAAAGGAGGATAGCTTTGGAGAGGGAATTGGGTAAGGATGCCCTAAAATGTAAGGAGGTTGTGGAGCTTATAGAGGCTACTAGTTTGATGAAGACTGTCACAAAATTTGGTCCATGCTATGAAAGTCTCGTCAAGGAGTTTGTGGTGACCATTCCTGATGGGTGTGATGATGTGAAGAGTGAAGACTATAGGAATATGTATGTTAGAGGAAATTGTAAGTTTAAGGAGTGCCTTAGAGGGGGGGTGAATGAGGCACTTAGAGTATTTTTCCGGATTTTTGACGATTTATGACTTTTACTTTCTGAAATGCTTAAGTGATGAAAAGCCGTAAAGTGCGGAAGATAAAGGACACAACGATGTATAGTGGTTCCCCTTACAGATCGAGAGTACTCCACTCCCCTTTCAACACGAAAGAGAATTTACTATCTGTTATGACTTGTACACGACAGACACAATTACCAAGAACAACCTCTTGTGATTCACCAAGTTGATATGAGAACAATCCTCTCAAACTCAACTCTCTTGCTTCCAACAATCTTGGACAGCAAGGTGTTTACAAACCACACAATCTTATTTTTCAATAATTAAAAATAAGATATGGATTACAACAATGGATTGAATATAAAGTTTGTAGTAAAATGATCACACAATGTGAAATATCAATTTGCTTGATCTTCTCTTCCAATGAAAATAATTCACCACACAAAAAATATTAGATTGCTCAAGAATTTTCTGTTTTGAATGATATGAAAATATGCAGAAAAATCTTGAATGAAGATTTAAAACAATAGGTGTGAATTCTAAAAAATTCTAAGAGATTGATTGGAAGAGGTGAAATTTGAATTTGAAAGATCATGTATTTATATGCACATAACACCTCAAATGAAACATGGTAATGTTCTGAAAAAATCATGAACAATTGTCAAAGATTAAATGAAAAGGTTCCATGAAGTGGTGCATGAAGAGGTGTATGAACAACCAATGATTTTTCAAAAACGCACAGTGGTAAATAGATTTACATAATGGGTAAATCGATTTCCCTATTGCAACGTTTAAAATTTTTCAAAAACTTTCAATGGTAAATCGATTTCCCTAAGAGGTAAATCGATTTACCTAGTTAAAAAACTTGAAATTTCGCTTCTGGAAATGTAATGCTCCAGTGGTAAATCGATTTACCTAAGTGAAAAATTTAAATTTCGCTTTTAAAAAATATGTAAGCTTCAGTGGTAAATCAATTTCCCTTATAGGTAAATCGATTTACCCAGTTTGAAAATGCAAAAAATTATTCTAAGTCATTTTCCATGCACAATGAAAAGTTATGCAATAGCCATATGAATACTTGAGCATCTAAGACTTTAGTGAAGGTAAATATTCTCATTATACCTTCTTGAAGTGAAAAGCTTAACTTCTTGAATCAAGATGCTTTATCATAGAATATCATCTTTGCCTTCTTGTTGCTTGGAGTTTTGTCTTCATCAAAAACATTCATCATAGAGAGGCTTGATTTCACATTCTCCCCCTTTTTGATGATGACAAATAATCCTCTTTGATGCGTGCAATTTCCGGAAACAAAACTTTCTCCCCCTGAGATGTATAACTCCCCCTGAATTTGAGAAGCTTATGATCATGTTGACTTGATCATCTTGAAGGAGATTTGTATCAATTGTACCTTTGGAAATTCACAAGCATACAAGCATATACACCTTTCTCCCCCTTTGACATTATCAAAAAGAAGGGAAAGATGGGTGAAAGATAACCACATGACAAATATAAAATAGAATATATAGCATAACTTGTAAACCACCTTAAAGAGGTCAGAAAGCACAAAAAGTGAAAAGTTTCAGGGGTAAATCGATTTACATCATGGGTAAATCGATTTACCTAGTTCAAAATATGCCAAACACGAAAAAACAATGTTACTATTTTATGGGTAAATCGATTTACAGCATGGGTAAATCGATTTACTTAGTGCCAAATATGCCAAATACAAAAACCAGTGCTACTGTTTTATGTGTAAATCGATTTACATCATGAGTAAACCGACTTACTCAGTGAAAAAGGCTAAAAAACACATATTTTTCACAAAGATTCATGCAAGAGACACCCAATGAATAATGTAAAAGAAAGGAGAAGAAGTAGAGAGTCATGAAATAATTTTCACAAGTAAATAGATGAGTTGGAAACGTATGTGCACCTTTGATGAATTATATGTCACACTCATCCAGAATGCCAAGTTCTCTTCGAATCTTATAGAATGGTTCTTTTGCGAGTGGCTTTGTGAAGATATCCGCCAGTTGATTATGAGTATCGACAAAGGCAACTTCGACATCGCCTTTAAGCACATGATCACGAAGGAAATGGTGTCGAATGTCGATGTGTTTGGTCCTTGAGTGCATGACCGGATTCTTTGTAATGTTAATTGCACTTGTGTTGTCACAACGAAGAGGAATGCATCCAAGATCGAGTCCGTAGTCACGAAGTTGTTGCTTAAGCCAAAGTATTTGAGCGCAACACCTACCTGCGGCTATGTATTCTGCCTCGGCAGTGCTTAGAGCAACACATGCTTGTTTCTTGCAAGCCCACGAAACTAATGCATTTCCAAGGATGTGACATGTACCACTAGTAATTTTTCTATCTGTTTTACAACCTGCATAATCTGCGTCAGAATAACCAATTAACTTACAAACACTACCTTTAGGATACCATAATCCAATGTTGGTTGTTCCTTTGAGATAATTCATGATTCTTTTGACCGCCGTGAGATGTGACTCCTTTGGATTTGCTTGGAAGCGAGCACATAAACACATGCTAAACATTATGTCAGGACGGCTTGCCGTCAAATATAATAAAGAACCAATCATACCTCGATACTTTGTTATATCAATTGACACACCCGATTCGTCTTGATCAACAAAAGTTCCAGAGCCCATTGGTGTTGACATTGCTTTACAACTATCCATTTCAAATCTCTTTAACAACTCTTTGCAATACTTTGATTGGTTGATAAAAATTCCGTCTTTTAGTTGCTTAATTTGCAATCCAAGGAAGTAGTTCATCTTTCCCATCATAGACATTTCAAATTCACCTTGCATTATCAACGCAAATTCTTCACATAGTTTTTTGTTGGATGAACCGAAGATTATGTCGTCTACGTAGACTTGAACAAGTAAGGTATTCCCTTTTATTTTCTTGATAAATAAGGTCTTGTCTACTTTGCCTTTTTCAAAACCTTTTTCACATAGAAAATTACTTAGACGATCATACCACGCCCTTGGTGCTTGTTTTAATCCATAGAGCGCTTTCTTCAGTTTGTATACATGTGAATGATTCTTGAAGTCTTCAAAGCCCGGGGGTTGTTTTACATAGACTTCTTCGTTGATGTAGCCGTTTAAGAAGGCGCTTTTGACGTCCATTTGAAAAAGCTAAAAATTCATTGAACATGCGTAAGCAAGTAATAAACGAATAGCTTCTAACCTTGCAACCGGAGCGAAAGTTTCTTCAAAGTCGATTCCTTCTTCTTGATTATACCCTTGAGCGACCAATCTTGCTTTGTTTCAACAATTATTCCATTCTCATCAAGCTTGTTCTTAAACACCCATCTTGTTCCAATTATGTGCTTACCACTTGGTTTAGGAACAAGTTCCCAAACTTGATTTCTCTCGAATTGGTTTAATTCTTCTTGCATAGCAACAATCCATTGATCATCTTCTAGAGCTTCATCAATTTTTGAAGGTTCTATTTGCGAAACGAACGCCATGTTTAAGCATGCATCCTTGAGATTCAATCTTGTAGCAACACCTTGACTAATGTCACCAATTACTTTGTCAATGGGATGATCTCTATGAGTTCTCCATTCCTTAGGTAGATCATTTTCGTTTGACTCTTGTTGAATCGGTGCTTCTTGATCCTTGTTTGAAGTATCTTCTTGAGGAATTTCTACAAAATCATCATCATCATCACAAACAATAATTTCCTCTTTCGAGGGGTTAGATTCGTCAAACTTAACATGCATGGATTCTTCTATATTTAAAATTCTTTTATTATAAATTCTGTATGCCTTACTTGTAAGAGAATAACCAAGAAAAATACCTTCATCCGATTTTTCGTCGAACTTACCAAGGTTGTCTTTGTCATTGTTTAGGACAAAGCACTTGCATCCAAAGATGTGAAAGAAAGAGATGTTGGGTTTCCTTCCTTTGAATAATTCATATGGAGTCTTCTTTAGGATAGGTCTTATGTTAACTCTATTGCTCACAAAATATGTCGTGTTAATCGCATCTGCCCAAAAATACTTAGGAAGATTTGAGTCGCTAAGCATTGTTCTTGCAAGTTCCACCAATGACCTATTCTTTCTTTCAACTACTCCATTTTGTTGTGGAGTCCTTGGAGCCGAGAAGTTGTGTAATATTCCTTGATCTTCGCAAAAATCTTCAAAGGAGGTATTCTGGAATTCTCCACCATGATCGCTTCTTATGGAGGCAATTGTTAATGATTTCTCATTTTAAATCTGTTTTGCATACTTCTTGAATGCTTTGAATGCATCACTTTTCTGCACTAAAAATAAAGTCCAAGTGTATCTAGAATAATCATCAACAATAACTAAGGCATATAAGTTACCTCTGAAGCTTCTTGTTCTTGATGGACCAAATAAGTCCATGTGTAACAGTTGTAGTGGCCTAGAAGTGGACACCACATTTTTGGATGTGAAAGATGACTTGGTTTGCTTCCCCTTTTGACATGCATCGCAAAGCCTATCTTTGATGAATTTTATCTTTGGCAATCCAATGACAAGGTCATGCTTTACTAACTTATTCAAGTGCTCCATGTGAATGTGAGCAAATCTCTTATGCCATAACCATGAGTCGTTGTTATTTGCCACAAGACACTTAAACTTCAAAGAAACATCGTCAAGGGAAATCATGAAAATATTATTAATTCACTTACCTATAAGCATTACCTCTTGTGTGATTTCGTCTTCAATTAAGCATTCATCTTTTGTGAACCTTATTTTGAATCCTTTGTCACAAAGTTGGCTTATGCTTAAGAGATTGTGCTTTAGTCCTTCGACATATAGCGCATCTTCGATGGATATGAAATTTGGTGCACCTACTTTGCCTATGCCAACAATTCTTCCTTTGTTGTTATCTCCATAAGTAACATAACCCTTGGCCTTAAGCTTTAGATCTGAAAATTTGTGCACATCACCGGTCATATGCTTGGAGCACCCACTATCCAAATACCAAAGATTTGTTGTGGCCTTCAAGCATACCTACAAAACAAAGTTAAGTTTTGTTAGGTACCCAAATTGCTTTGGGTCCTTTATAATTAGTACCTTTCTCAACCCAAACATAATGCCCTTTTACTACACTAAAATTTCTAACGTAGCAAGCATTAGGTGTATGGCCAATAATACCACAATAAAAACAGATTGGTTCAAAATTGCTTTTATATCTAGGAACGAAAGGCTTTTTCTTGATAAACTTTTTCTTTTTAGGATGTTGATGCACAACTTTTGGTGTGTTGACTCTTTCTTTTGGAGGTTGATCCTTAGGCCTTACAAAGATAGTTTTACTTGTACTTGGTTTAGAAAATTTGGAGTAACCAAGTCCAGTTTTGTCATTTGAGTACCTTTGTTGGCTAAGAACCCCTTCCAAACCAATTTGTCCTTTTTCATATCTTTCAAGGACTCTTTTAAGTTGGACAATTTGGAACGAGAGAGACTCACACTCTAGACATACAAAAATTTTCTTTTCACTAATCATCTCTTGTTTCTTATTTTCAAAAGCTTCAATCTTTTCTTCCAAGAAAGAAATTTGTTTCTTTTGAGATGATATAGTTTTATAGAGAATTTTTCACTCGTTTAACAATTCATTAATTGTATCTTGTGCATCATCATCAAAAATAGAAAAAATATTACTAACCTCTTCTTCATCATCGGAATGATGCGAAGCCATTAGCGCCAAGTTTGCACATTCCTCGCTATCCGATCCGGATGAAGAACTAATTTCATTGTCCTCCCATGCAAGATAAGCCTTTTTATTTTTGAAATCCTTCTTGCTCTTGAATCCTCCTTTCTTTGAAAGTTTAGGACATTCCGGCTTTATGTGGCCTTGTTTTCCATATTCGTAGCATGTTACATCTTGCGTAGATGTGGTGGCCTCCTTTTTCCTGAAATGTCTATTCTTTTTAGCGTTAAAGTATTTATCATTTTTCTTAAAGAACTTACCGAGCCTTTTAACAAGGAGCATGAAATTCTCATCTTCCTCCAATACGTCATCATCTTTATGTTCTTTTGAGTCTACCTTCAAGGAAATCCCTTTAGATTTCTTTTCTTGGCATTCATGTTTCTCAAGCCTACCAAGTTCTAACTCATGTTCTTGAAGTTTGCCAAAGAGTGATGCGGACGTCATTGTTGAAAGACTTTTCTTTTCGGAGATAGCCGTCACCTTCGGTTGCCATTCTCGAGTCAATGATCTTAGTACTTTAAGATTGAGATCGTCATTTATGAATGTTTTTCTGAGAGCAATCAAATGATTTGTCAAGTGAAAAAATCTCTTTTGTAGCGCCACGATGGATTCTCCGGGCATCATTCTAAACATCTCATATTCTTGACTTAATGTATTCAACCTTGATCTCTTTACTTCGGCGGTGCCTTCATGTGTCTCCACTAAGGTGTCCCATATTTCTTTCGCCGACTTGCATTGAGATATGCGGAAGAACTCATCCATGCTTAAAGCACTTTGAAGAATGTTTATTGCTTTCTTTTCATTTAAGATTTTTTTTCTTATCATCTTCATCGTATGAACTCTTTATCTTTGGAGTACCAACGCCATTGATCACACTCGTAGGATTATGTGGACCATTTTCAACGGCTTCCCATATGCCTTCTCCTTGGGCTTCTAGATGTGCCTTCATACGGATCTTCCAAAAATCAAAATATTCTCCAGAGAAAAGTGGTGGTTTGTTACTACTTCCACCGTCTTTAAAAACTGGATTCGTGCTTGTGGAAGCCATGCAGATCTTTTAGGAACAGGTTACCTATAACCTGCTCTGATACCAATTGTAAGTTTAAGGAGTGCCTTAGATGGGGGGGGGTGAATGAGGCACTTAGAGTATTTTTCCGGATTTTTGACGATTTATGACTTTTACTTTCTGAAATGCTTAAGTGATGAAAAGCGGTAAAGTGCGGAAGATAAAGGACACAGCGATGTATAGTGGTTCCCTTCACAGATCGAGAGTACTCCACTCCCCTTTTAACACGAAAGAGAATTTACTATCTGTTATGACTTGTACACGACAGACACAATCACCAAGAACAACCTCTTGTGATTCACCAAGTTGATATGAGAACAATCCTCTCAAACTCAACTCTCTTGCTTCCAACAATCCTGGACAGCAAGGTGTTTACAAAACACACAATCTTATTTTTCAACAATTAAAAATAAGATATGGATTACAACAATGGATTGAATATAAAGTTTGTAGTAAAATGATCACACAATGTGAAATATCAATTTGCTTGATCTTCTCTTCCAATGAAAATAATTCACCACACAAAAAATATTAGATTGCTCAAGAATTTTCTGTTTTGAATGATATGAAAATATGCAGAAAAATCTTGAATGAAGATTTAAAACAATAGGTGTGAATTCTGAAAAATTCTAAGAGATTGATTGGAAGAGATGAAATTTGAATTTGAAAGATCATGTATTTATATGCACATAACACCTCAAATGAAACATGGTAATGTTCTGAAAGAATCATGAACAACTGTCAAAGATTAAATGAAAAGGTTCCATGAAGTGGTGCATGAAGAGGTGTATGAACAACCAATGATTTTTCAAAAACGCACAGTGGTAAATCGATTTACATAATGGGTAAATCGATTTCCCTATTGCAACGTTTAAAATTTTTCAAAAACTTTCAGTGGTAAATCGATTTCCCTAAGAGGTAAATCGATTTACCTAGTTAAAAAACTTGAAATTTCGCTTCTGGAAATGTAATGCTCCAGTGGTAAATCGATTTCCCTAAATGGTAAATCGATTTACCTAAGTGAAAAATTTAAATTTCGATTTTAAAAAATATGTAAGCTTCAGTGGTAAATCAATTTCCCTTATAGGTAAATCGATTTACCTAGTTTGAAAATGCAAAAAATTATTCTAAGTCATTTTCCATGCACAATGAAAAGTTATGCAATAGCCATATGAATACTTGAGCATCTAAGACTTTAGTGAAGGTAAATATTCTCATTATACCTTCTTGAAGTGAAAAGCTTAACTTCTTGAATCAATATTCTTTATCATAGAATATCATCTTTGCCTTCTTGTTGCTTGGAGTTTTGTCTTCATCAAAAACATTCATCATAGAGAGGCTTGATTTCACAGAAATGTCGTGACATTTTTTCTTGCTGTGATCAACAAGTTTCTAGGAATGACTGAAGAATCTCAGGTTGAGCTAAAGGTTACAAATGACCAAGTGTGCAAGGAGATAATTGTCAAGCAGGTGAAACACTGGCCAAATAGAGGAAAGTTGTCAACTGGGAAGCTAAGTGTCAAGTATGCAATCCTTCATAGGATTGGGACTGTCAATAGGGTGCCTACGAATCATACTTCAACCATATCTACTAGGCTTGGGAAGTTTATATATGCTATTGGAACAAGAAGAGCTTTTCATTTTGGGAAGTACATTTTTGAACAAGTTCTGAAGCATGCCTTCTCAACTGCTGTGAAGATGCCTATCTGCTTTCCCTCACTCATCTGTGGGATAATCATGAACCAAAATCCTGGACTCTTATTGCCTATTGACCGTGCCAGGTAGACGGAATTCAATTTTTTTTTGAAATTTTTGAATTTTTGTGGGACCCACCGTCTTAATTAACCACTAACCACTCATTACCCACCTATCCCCCTTCCCTATAATCCGATTTTAAACTACTCATTTATCCTTCTCTCTCATAATTTCATCTTCCTCACACTTTTTCTCTCAAATCCTCTTCAACCTCCATTAAACATTCCCACTAAAAGCTTCCATAACTACCACTTCCACTACCCTATCGCAAAAACTCACTTCACAACTTTTACTCCATTTACTTCCCTTATCCTAACCACAGTTTCAGATTCTTCTAATTCCACATATCCGAAATTTCGTTTTTTTTGCAGGTCCAAAATACCCCCGAGGAAGATTTTGACAGGAAAGCAGCAACTAACCGAATGTCGAGGTCACGAAAGAGGCCCAACCGGAACTCGAATTCGCATAACATTCTATTCGACAATCTAGAACAGGAAAAGTGGCATCAAGTTCACCGGAAACGAAAGCTCACACCTACCAGGTATATGTGCGAGCAAACTTTGAATGCTTTAGGACTAAAAAATGAAGTGGACAGGTTGTTCCACGTATTGGGGATGCTGGAATTTATGAGCCTTAAAGCACCGACATGGCAGCTCTGATACAACAAGGTATGATTTATGTTGCTCTCACTTATTATTCTGTTCTCATTCATAAATAATTTATTATGGCTCTTCCGGATCCGGACAGAGTTAGTATTACTGACTGTGCAAACTGGCTTTATGTGAGTGCTGACCCCGACACTGAGCACTTTGCTACAGGTGAGCAATTTGCAGGTGACCATGCGGATGCAACAGAAGAAAAAGAGGAGGAGCCTCAGGAGCAGTTTGTACCCCCACCCACGGAACTTGTCCAGTAGGAAACAGGATCCTCTTCCTGGTCTGTCGACCAATGGACTTGGGTACAAACTGAGCTCGGCGACTTGAGGACCGAGCAAACACGACAAGGCATCGAGCAATCCCGGAAGGGGGCAATGTTGGATGAAAAGAGCCTCATGATGCAGCAATTGATGTTGCATTTTCCACCTCCGCCTCCTTAGTAGAGTGTCGTGAGTTACCTCTTTTGTCATTGTCCGCAAACATTGGGGCCAATGTTTAGTTCAAGTATGGGGGGTTTTATGTTATTTTTTCAGTATTTTGTTAATTTTTCTAAGTATTTTATTATTTTACCATTATTACTATTTTGCATTTGTTTTTTTTTAGGATACGATATGCGGCAAGTGTTTCAGGTCCGTGGTGTTATTGTAGAATTAGTGATGACCAGGTGCGGGAGTGGATGAAATGATCACTCCACTTACCATTGCTTGTTGTGAAGGATCTTCCCAAGAAGTCAATACTATTGAAGAAAAGATCGGACGCAATGGATAAAGCTTAACCAACATAAGTTCCCTGTGCATTCCAAAGTAAGGAAGAAGTTGTACCATACTAGTGGTACCGTGGATGCTGTCAAGCTTTACCTAACATGGTGAGTGCATAAAAATACAAACACATTGATCATCATGAGTGATATTCAAGTATGTCTTTATCACTCTGAATTTGCGTAGGTTCTCTGGGATTGTCACTACATATCTACACACACTAAGGCACGTTGTTTGCATATAGCCCTTGAGCCTTTCTAGCCATCCCGGTAATTTTATCCTTTGTGAACCCCATTTGAGCCTGTATCCATTGTTTGTTTAACCCCACAAATGTAACCCACTTCCAAAACACTTCCTTACCCTATTCAGAGTCAAGGTGATATTATTAAGCTGTGTTAAAATTCTAAGTTTGGGGTAAACCCCGTAAGTTTCAAAACCCAAGGTGAGTGCGGAAAAAAAAGAGGATCATCGAAAAAAAAAGAGAAAACAAAAGATACTCGATGGTTCGAAAGAATCACTGGCCTAAGGAAGAGCACTCGGTTGAAAAAAAAAACAAGAATAGCAAAGAAAAACTCGAGCGATTGAAAAAAAAAAGAGAAAAAAAAGGAAAATGAACAAACACAGTGAAAATAATATTGACATTGACTCTGAACCAAAAACCACTTGTTTCCCGTTTTGTTTGTAATTACCACACCATAACCCAAGCCTCGTTACAACCCGAAAGACCACAAAAAGTGTGTGTTGTATGTAGGCAATATGAAAGGGGAAACTATTCAAACTTATGAGTTGGTATTGCATATTCTGAATTATGAGTAAAAACACGTTAACCTAGAGAGACTTGGTGAGAGTGTGATATAAGCTGACATGTGAAACAGTACCTCGATGTAGAAGTACGACGGAAAACTCACGAGGAAAAGAAGGAACTATAAAAGGGAGAGTGGATGCGTTAGCAAAAGATCTCAGCAGTATTAGGATAAGAATGAAAATTTTGGGAAGTGACACGTTGTGTCGTCTAAAATATTACTTGAGGGCAAGCAATAAGCTAAGTTTGGGGTTGTGATCAGTCACCATTTTCATTGTGTTTTCGTTACTGATCCGACAAGAAACCGAGGATTTCGAGACACTATGCAAGCATTTGGGTATCTTTAAAGTCAATTTTAATTCCCGTCAGATATTTTAGCATTTCTATTAATTGTCATTGTTATTTTATATTTTCGTGATTTTATGCGTGGGATGTTTGTGTTTTTGTCCTACAAGTCTGTAAGACCCCAATTTTGACCCTAAGATCCCTCATGCAATTTCATCATATGCATTAGCATTGGGATCATACCTTGTCATCCTCCTTATCCCTCTCTCATTGGGTTTGTTTTGGGAGAGATCACCAAGCACCATGTGATTGTATCATACTTGTATATTATCATTTTACTAACCAAAATACCAAAAAATAAAATGTCTTTTCATTTGCCTAACTTTTTGTAGGTAGGGCATGATCCTCATTGATCTATCAAGTCCATATCAAGGATTTGAGACCCTCATGACTAAAATCACAACCATGGATTAACCCACAAATGTTTCAAAGCATCATATATGAGTCCCAATGATCTCTACATGTTATATTCTTCAAGAGTTTGGAGGTGATTTGCCTTGGAAACCCTAGTTTGACTGGGTATCTTGAGTAACTTCTCCAACAAGCTATCTCACCAATTGATCAAATTTCTCAAAGGATACTTCAAAATTCATCATCTTATGCATATATGACCTACCATGAGCCTAGAAATCCAATAGAATTGAAGGTAAGCAAGATGGTTGGTGGTGGTTGGCAAGATGAATTCATCTGATCAAAACTGGGTCTACCTAGACCCTATCTCCTACAATTTTAACCATATGAAAATGATTCCAAGAGCAACGTTACTCTCAATGACATTACAAACAACTTTCATGTTGAGACCTAGAGCTAGTTTTGCTTGGAAAATCATTTTCTATATTGAAACATTATAGGTCATTTTGTCTAAACCCTAATTTGAAAGTCAACTTCTCAAATCCATAACTTGCTCAATTTTTATGATATGAAAGATTTCAAAGTTACAAAATCAAATTAAAGGTGTCTACTTCAACTTTTATGTTTGGAGTAAGAGCTAATTCAACTTTTATGAGCATGTGATATGAGGATACATAATAGGTCATTTTTGACCTATACCATTGAACAAATGATTTTCCTCAACTTCAAAAATGCATAACTATATCATTATAAATCCAAATTACATGAAATTGGTAACCATTTTGAAGGTATTTGAAAGCGATACAACTTTGATTAAGACACCTTTCTCATTTTAAGCTCACATAAAAAGTTAAGCAAGGTGGAATATTGAGATATATGGTTTGACATTTAGAAAAAAATTCAACATGTTGAAATTTTCAAACTTCCACCTCAAAATTCACCATGATACAAGTTCCAAATGAAAAAGTGTCTAACATCAAAGTTGTTCCCCTTGATTTAAGATTTCCAAAGAACCCAAGTTCATGCATTTTGGATAAAGTTTGCTAGGGTTGCGCATGGCTTTAACAAGTCTGCATGATTGGAAGAAATCAAATGCGAAAAATCCAATTTCACATTGCCTTGACATCCAAGCCTCATTTGAACTTCAGGACAGTTGCAAGTGTATCAAATTGGATTGATTCATGATCCAGTACACGCCCATGCAAGCTTGTGCATGAAATGTCCAAATTTAGCAATTTTTCAAGTGTGCAAATATCAGTCCCAATTGCAATAAATACAGGCCCTTGGAGCTCAATTCAAAGACACCTTGTGCGCCAGCTTTGCCCCCCAATTGAAACCCTCACCATTCAAAGGAAAACTTGAGAAATTCCAACTTGAAAATTGAGTTTGAATCTCACTGTTTGGAGATTCAGAAACTCCAGGATCCAAAGCTTTGTAACATTGCCAAACCTCTCCTACAAGCTTCTCAAGTGTGATCAGATCAAGGTTGAAGCAAGCAAGATCCATTTCTACAAAGCAATGAAGGTAAATTTCAGAAAACTTCATCTCTTCGATTCTCACTCAATTCTCATCAATTCTCTTGGATCTTTGGTTGTCGGAAGTCCTACCAATGTAGGCAAGATGATTGAGTTGCTTTGAGGTCAAATCGAAGCAACTCAGTTGTCATACCTAAAAACTCAACTCCTCTTATCTTTTTATATATTTGGAGTTAGTTGAAATTGAGGTCAGATTCGTGCTCTACGCCATTTTTTCTTTCAGATTATGTCCTTCTTTTTTATTTTGGTGATGGTTGAGGATGGACCAGTCCGGTGAGGTCCATCGGAGAAGAAGACCGGAGCTCTGGCTCTGGCAGTGTGTAGGCATGTCTCACAACCACAGGATCCATTTGAAATGTTTTAATCTTAGGCGTTGGTTTTGGTTACCACATGTGCGGCGCACTGACTAAGTTCCACCATGGAACGCGTGTTTCCAGCCACTTGATCTGTCACCTCAATTAATAAGGGAGATTAAGTAGCTCACTTTTTATTTTTATTTTTGTTTTAATTCATTTGATTTTCATTAATTCATATTAATTTTAATATTGATACAAAAATATGAGAGTTTCCCCAAAAACATTTAAATAAATTCCTCTTTCATATTCTGATTTAAAATTAGTTTTTGGGTCATTATTAATATTTATCTTGATTTAATAGATTTTTTATTATTTTTAATTATTTAAAAAAAAATTAAGTATTTAAAAATTCTGAAATTTTTTCTCCAAGGTCCTTTGACCATGTTTGACCTATGATAAATCTCATGGTCATTTCTTTGGTGTTTTGATGAGGTTTTAGGAATTTGACAAACCATATTTAATTTAAATGCATTATTTTAGTATTTTTTAAATTAAATAAATGTCAAATAATTGCTTTGACCTCTTGTGATGGTTTGTGTAAGTTTGACTTGTGTTGTTGGTCCTTGGTCAAGGTTGATTTGACTTTGCTAGGTTAATATCATTGGCTTTAGGGGATTGATGGAATGTACATTCCATCTCCCAAAATGAATGAATGATATTAACTTGGTAAAAGTCCTCCTTTGACCAATTTGAGTTATGATCCTTCCCCCCCCCCCCCCCCCCTCTTCATCTAATTCCCCTTCTTTATGCATTCATTTTATTTGGCCTATGACATCTCAAAATCCTAAGGCTAGTTGATTGCAAAATCAACATAAGTATGGATGAGATTAGGCCCCTCTTTTGCATATTCTTTTTGTGTGTGGTATGTTTCATGAGCATAGTCCATTATACTATGTCTCTAACATGCATTAACACCAAAATTCTATTGCCCGACCTCAAATAGTTATGACTTCTACATAAGACCAATTACGATTGCTTAACATAGCGCTAAATTTTTGACACAAAAGGCATAGCATTCTAGTTAGTGAGATTATAAGTCTCCCCTCTTTCATGGTATTGTGTGGAAGCATGGCCTTTTTTCCTTCCTTTGGAAGATGTCTTGGATCAAGGATTCATGTTTGTGATAAGTGGGTTGAGTGTTCTCCAAAGAATGACGTAAAACAAAAAAAAAAAAAGCAAAAGAATACTAACTTCTAACTCATTAACAACTAACATTTAATCTCAAGCCAATTACTTTAATGCCATTTAATTTCAAGTCTATATTCATTTTCCATTATTCATAGCATTCTAATTGTTTATGTTAATGTCGTTTTCACTTTGTCCATTTGGACCATATTGTGTGATATATCTTGCTTGTGAATATTTTGTTTGTTTGTGTGGTCTTTGACCATTAATGTACATAATAACAACAAAAACCCTAAAAAACGTTTGTGTGGACTGTTGACTTGACCTTGGACAATTAGACTTAGAATTTAGGCAACATTCCTATGCTAAAGGATATGGCCAATGCCAACTTTTATGAAACCAAGTGCTTGCAATTTGAAACTTTATCTGGTACATCTTTGAAGATCCCTTTGAGTTCATCTGCAACATGATCATTATGAAGCTGTTATTTTGAACATGTGACTTGTGGAATTCATCTTCTACATGGGCTAATTTGAAGAAGATCATGGAGTGGCTAAGCTTGGATGTGGCTATCTTTATTTGATGCATTACTCTTCAGGATTGATATAATATGCATTGTGTGTTGCTTGATTCTAAATGTCCAAGGGAATTTGGGTTTCTATATGACATTCTTGTCTATTGGATTGCTACCCATTGGTCAGATCTTTTCAACTCTTAACTTTTAATTTTGTACATAAGATTAGTCTCTTCATCTCCTCCCCACTTCTTTAATTTCAAAATCTCTCCCTCCTTTTAAAAATTCTTCTTTGCTTGAACTAGTTGTATTCTTAACTTTGACCACTTTGCAAACTAGAAACTTTGGCCTTATGTCATTGCATTTTCAAACTTCTTTTCTTAATCAAACTTGTAAATAGACTTAATTATACTTGACCTTAACTTTCAAAAATTCAAAAAGAATTAACTCATTCAAACCATTTTTAGGCCGTTGTGCCTTTCAAACTTAATTTTTGTTAAAAACAATGCATCCACTTTGAAATTTATACCCCGAACTACGAGGTTTTGATCCCTCGTTTTTATATTGGTACGTAGGCACAAGTCTGGAGGTCTTGTCAAACACAAAAAAATATAATTAATGAATTCTTTTCTCATCCCCCCATTCTATTTGTTTGTAAACATCACTTTGTACAAAATACATATGCACACAAAAGGGCTCCCTGGGAGTACCTAGGACACTTTTGGTGCTAACACCTTCCCTCTGTGTAACCAACCCCCTTACCTGTAATCTCTGACATTTTATTAGTTTTAATTTGAAAACTTCTTAATTTTGGGTTTTGTTCGTACTTTTCCCATTTCCCTTGGAAACAATAAAAGCGCGGTGACGACTCTGGTTTTATTGATGTCTAGCTTATCCATAGCTTGATGATCATGAATTTATCGCTACAGAAATTAAGTGGCGACTCTGCTGGGGAGTAGTCTCTAGTGGTTTTAGCCTACTTTTTGTGTGTATATATTTGTATATATGTGATGTATGTTTGTTTGTATGATATAATCTGCTTGTTGTGCTTGGTGATCCCTGAGTGGTGAGATAAGTTCTAACCCGAACTTGAGTGCACTTAAGATAGGAGGATGGTATAGTCATGTTCGACTTGTATGGAATAGTCCTTAACAAGTTGGCTTGAGATTCATCTGCTCAGTGGAGACCCGTTTGGATTTGGAGATGTCACACAAGTATTTATGGTTAGGCATTACTATCTCTAATTTGGGTCCAAGAAGCTGAGGACCGTAGAACATTTACCCCTCTTAGACTATTTCGGACGTAGTGCGGAGACTGTTCAAGTGTAGACTTGATAACAGTTGTTACGTGATACTACACTCAGACGAGTTTCTCTTGAGAATATTATGGGTCGATGAGTCAGTCATCTTAACATGTAATATCCAATAGATGGAATTAAGACTCTGGGAGCTTTTTAGAACATGAACTACAGGTTTTTATCCTTAGTTCACTCCTTTGGGATGGTTCTTACCCAGACTCCACGCTCGTGACTTACAACAAACCCTTGATTCTTGGTTGATCCAATCAAGTCTTGTCAATATCAATGGAACTTGGGTGTTGATAAGGTGAAAACCATAATCCACCAAAATGGATGATTGATCTTGACAATGACTTGATTCATCCCTTGACCTTTGTTTGTTTGCCTTGTGTGTGATCCTTTATCTGTGGTTGTTGCATTCATGCATTCATGTGCATCACAACATTCATCACACGGAAATTTCAAGGAACTGAGGTATTATTTGCAAATATTTTCAGACCATGGATTATGGACGAAGGAACACTAAGAAGTACAGTTTCAGATGTCCCAACTTGAAAGAGTTAAGGAAGCTAGCATCTTTTGTATTAGATCCCTTGGACTTCAAACAACGTCATGGGAAGATATTGTCTATCTTGCCTGCTGATGTGGTTGAAAGACTTCTAAGTGTGCTGGTATAGTTCTATGATCCTCTCTACCGTTGCTTCACTTTCCCAAATTATCAGCTTGTGCCTACATTTGAGGAGTATGCCCATCTCTTGGGGATACTTGTTTCTAGTAGGGTGCCTTTTAGTGGATTGTAGGAGATTCCCCGATCTAATCTTATTGCTGAAGCTCTTCACTTGAAGAAGTCTGAGATAGAGGCTCATTGGGTGAAGAAAGGAGGTTTATTTGGGTTGCCATCTGATTTCCTCATCAAGGAAGCTACTGCCTTTGCTCAAGCCGGTAGTATGGACGCTTTTGAAGCTATCTTTGTGTTGCTCATCTATGGATTAGCTTTGTTCCCTAACATTGACGGTTTTGTTGATGTTAACACCATTAGAATCTTCTTTATTGGGAATCCTGTGCCTACTTTGTTGGGTGATATGTATTTCTCTTTGCATTTAAAGAATTCTAAGGGTGGTGGAACCGTTGTTTGTTGCATCCCTCTTTTGTACAAGTGGTTTATTTCGCACTTGCCTCAGACACCTGCTTTTATGGAGAACAAACAACATCTACGGTGGTCTCAGAGACTTATGTCTCTCACTAATGATGATATAGTTTGGTATGATCGGTCTTTGAGCAGATTGGAGATTATTGATTGTTGTGGTGAATTCTCTAATGTGCCTCTCATTGGTACACAAGGAGGAATTAACTACAATCCTGCTTTGGCTCGTTATCAACTTGGGTTCCCCTTGAGAGACAAACCTAATAACACTTTGTTAGAAGGTCTTTTCTATCAAGAGGGTAAAGATCCCCAAGATTTGAAACAGAAGATTGTGCATGCTTGGCATAATGTGCATAGGAAAGGAAGATCCGAGCTTGGTCCGTGAAATTGTGTAGCTTTGGAAGCTTACACTCTTTGGGTGAGGAAGAGAGCTATGGAGTTGAAGATGCCCTATCCTTGTGAGAGACCTATGTCTATGGTTGTGGTTGAGCCATTAACTCTCTCTAACCAAGATGTAGAGGAGTTGGAAAACACACTCGCCAAGATGAAGCAAGTGAATGACATGTGGGAAGAGCGTTTCCATGCTTTAAGCAAGAAGCATGAAGAATTGTAGTTGGAGTCTAAGGACAAAGAAGCACTTATTGAGCTACTTGAAGACTGAGTGACAAAGAGACAGAAAGAACCGGAGGTTTCATCTTCTAGCATGCCTCAGCCTTCCGTCGCTTGGAAGAAGATTGTTGATCGGCTGGTTCTCGAGAAGACTCAGATGAAGGCTTCTTTCGAGACCGAGATTCGACGCATTCGAAGGAAGTACGCGCCTTCAGCCAGATATTCTAACATTGTTGTTAGGGATCCTTAAGATGACTAGTCTAATTTTCTCTTGTATTTTCTATTTTTGGTTTCTGAAGTTGTACTCAGTGTAATCCTTCTAATTATATAAATGAAAAGAGATTTTTATGGTCATATCAAATTGTTGCAATTGTTGTTAAGTATATATATATATTTGTAAATGATATAGTAAGTTCCTTGAAAATAAAAATAAACAAACAAGCATTGCATTTCATGCATCATTTGCATAAGCAGGTTTCTCTTTTGCCAGATGTCTCATTAGTGTTTCTTCTGTGCTTCAGCTAAGCTGACTCATCGGTACAACACTCGTACCAATCATCTAAGAATCATGGAACATCTTGAACAAGAGAACAAAGAGTTGAAGGACGAGATCGCTCGACTGACTGCCATCATGGAGTCAGTGTTGGCTGCTCAAAGTCAATCTTCTCCAACGCCCGCAACTCCTTCTCCACCTCAAAGGACTGTTATTTCGGAGGTGGCTACCTCTACCATGCCCGCTGCTACCGCCCACTTTGCACCTGCTATGCCTGCCGGATTCCCGTGGGGAATGCCGCCGAACTTCATGCCTGAAGGCTTTGCGCCTACTTTTGCTTCTATGTCGGCATCTAGCCCGATCATGTCTGTGCCACCTCCCGTTGTGCACACCTTACCTTGTGTAGAGGACACCATTTATCATTTCGAGCCGTATGAGGGTCCCGATGTTTATGAGAAAATGGACTAAATGAAGGATCAGTTTCTTGAGCTGCGCAAGGAATTGAAGACGTTGAGAGGTAAGGACTTGTTTGGGAAGAGTGCTACCGAGTTATGTCTGGTGCCGAATATGAAGATTCTAGTGAAGTTCAAAGTGCCTGATTTTGAAAAATACAAAGGGAACACATGTCCTCTCAACCATCTAATGATGTATGCCCGCAAGATGTCTACCCAAACTAACAATGATCAACTGTTGATAAACTACTTCCAAGACAGTTTGACCGGTGTTGCACTTCGTTGGTATATGGGGTTGGACAGTGCAAGCATTCGCACTTTCAACGACTTGGGAGAAGCTTTTGGCAAACAATATAAGTATAACATGGATATGGAACCTGATAGAGACCAGTTGAGATCTATGTCTCAGAAGGATAAAGAGACATTCAAAGAGTATGCGCAGAGGTGGAGAGAATTGGCTGCTCAGATCACTCCTCCTTTAGAGGAGGAGGAAATGACAAAAATCTTTTTGAAGACCCTGAGTTCATTTTATTATGAACGTATGATTGTCAGTGCCCCCAGTGACTTTACTGAAATGGTAAATATGGGGATGAGGCTCGAGGAAGGTGTCCGAGAAGGACGTTTGTCAAAGGAGGAAGCATCATCAAGTAAGAGATATGGCAGCATTTTTGGGAAGAAGAAAGATAACGAAGCTAACGCAATATCTAATGGGAGGCAGAGGAGGCCTCAGATCAGAAAGAATCAACCATCCCGTCAACACCATCATCAAGTATCTTCAGTAATTCCAGTATTTTCGAATAATCAATCAGTACCAATTCAACAACAACAACAACAACCACAGCAACGAACAAACACCTACAACAACAACAATACGAACAATCACCATCAACAAAACTTTGAGAGGAAGAAGGTCTCTTTTGACCCGATTCCTATGACGTAAGTTGAACTATACCCATCTTTGGTTCTCAAGAACCTACTCCAACCAAGAAACCCTCCACAAATTCTAGAACCACTTCCATAGTGGTACAAGCCTGAACTCCGTTGTGCTTTTCACCAAGGAGAACCCGGACATGACATTGAGAACTGCTATCCGCTCAAGTATGAGGTTCAGAAGCTGATAAAGAGTGGAATGGTGTCCTTCGAGGACCGTGCACCCAACGTGAAAGCAAATCCATTGCCCGCTCATGGGAATTCTTCTGTTAATATGGTGGACGGTTGTCCTAGGGAGTTTAAAGTGTTTAATGTTCGTTTTATTTGGAGGTCCTTAGTGGCAATGCATAAGGACATTTGTATGGCGACTGATTATGAGCACGACCATGATGGTCGTGCTATCTGCAGTGTCAACCCGAGAGGTGTGAGGTTGTGAAAAGGGACATCCAGCGGTTGATGGATGAAGACATGATTCAAATTGTTCAATCCCGTCATGTAGATGACGATGTGAATGTCATAGTTCCTGTTTTCAAGAATCCCGAGAGAGTGGTGATTCAATACGACAGCAGTAACAGTAACAGCGTCAGCAACAGATTGGTATCGTCGTCGGTCATACGGTTAGCGGGTCCAGTCCTATATTCATCCGATAAAGTTGTTATGTATCAGTACAATGCAACAATGATAAAGGATGGTCAAGAGGTCCCGTTGCCTACGACCAGCTCTGTAGTGAGCATTGTTGATGTTACCAAGGTGACCCGAAGTGGTCGTGTGTTTGGGCCGGTGTTCCCAAAAGATAAAGAAGAATCGATTGTTAGTAAGAAAGTGGAAGTGCCTGTTGTATATCCGGTTAGTGCTTCAAAAGGTCAGTCTGGTGAATCCAGAAATTTGAAGGCTAATGATGATGATGAGGTACTTCGTCTGATCAAAAAGAGCGAGTTCAATATGGTGGAGCAGCTGCTCCAAACCCCCTCAAAAATCCCAGTATTGTCTCTACTTATGAATTCAGAAGCGCACAGAGAAGCACTGCAAAAAGTTCTTGAGCAAGCATTTATGGAACATGATGTTACGGTGGATCAATTCAATCATATTGTGGCTAACATCACTTCCTGCAACAATCTCAGTTTCTGTGATGAAGAACTCCCTGAGGAGGGTAGAAATCATAACTTGGCTTTGCATATCTCTATGAATTGCAAAGATGATGCTTGTCTAATATGCTTGTTAACACCGGGTCGTTACTGAATATGCTGCCAAAGTCAACTCTGTTAAAGTTTTCATATCAAGGAGCGCCCATGAGGTATAGCGGTGTAATCGTCAAAGCTTTTGACGGTTCACGCAAAATAGTTAATGGTGAAGTGGACCTTCCAGTAAAGATAGGTCCGAGTGATTTTCATATTACTTTTCAAGTAATGGATATCCACCCGGCCTACAGTTGTATGTTGGGAAGGCCATGGATCCATGAGGCGGGAGCTGTTACCTCCACATTGCATCAGAAGCTCAAATTTATAAAGAATGGAAAGCTTGTTATTGTTGGCGGGGAAAAGGCGTTGTTGGTTAGCCACCTATCCTCTTTCTCCTACGTTGAAGTTGAGGATGAGGTTGGAACTCCGTTCCAAGACTTATCTATTGCTACTGAAAAGAGAGTTGGGGAACCTATGTCCTCATTGAAAGATGCAGAGAAGATTGTTGAAGAAGGCAATGTTGATCAGTGGGGGCGCATGGTAGAGGTATCCGATAACAAAGGTAGAAACGGTCTGGGCTTTCAGCGAGGTTCATCAACTGCAAGGTCTGAGGATATGCAACTTAGCCTCCATAGCGGAGGGTTCATTCATGGCAATGAACAACACTTAGCTGATGTGCTAGAGGATGACGAAGGGGAAGACTGCACCAATTTTGTGACGCATGGAAAGGCTTGCAACAATTGGACTGCTGTTGATATTCTTGTTATTTTGCATCGATCTAAGTAATTGCTTTTATATGTTTAAAAAAAGATTCCTTCTCCTATGGCTAAGGGAGAAGTGCACATTGTTTGGGAATTTTGAAATTGATCATTAATAAAATTAATTATATTCATCCACATCTATGATGTTTTGTTTTTACTTTTTGCTTTATTCTGAAAATGGTAATCACAAAAAACATAAATAAACAATATAAATGTCCATCTGCATAATATTTGGTCACAAATTCACTTCTCTAAAATCAAAATATCAAATAATTATGCAGGTTGGTTTCTAACCCCATTGAATACAATGATCCTTATCCTTCTCCAAATCTTGAATACCCTGTGTTTGAGGTCGAGGAGGAAAGTGATGAAGAAGTGAGTGATGAATTATCTCGTCTTCTTGAGCATGATGAAAAGACCATTCAGCCGTTCGAAGAGCAGATTGGGTTAGTCAACTTGGGTTCCGAGGATGATGTGAAGGAAGTCAAGATTGGGTCTCGACTGTGTCCAGATGTTAAGAAGGGGTTGATTGATCTTCTTCGGGAGTATTCAGATGTGTTTGCTTGGTCCTATCAAGACATGCCTCGTTTGGATTCTGAGATCGTGGAGCATAGATTGTCGTTGAAACCAGAATGCCCGCCAGTCAAGCAGAAGTTAAGGAGAACGCATCCTGATATGGCAGTGAAGATCAAAGAAGAAGTGCAGAAGTAGATTAATGTCGGTTTCCTTGTGACCGCCGAGTATCCGCAATGGGTGGCCAATATTGTGCTTGTGCCGAAGAAAGATGGAAACGTCCACATGTGTGTTGACTATAGAGATTTGAATAAAGCCAGTCCAAAATATGATTTCCCTCTACCACACATTGATATGTTGGTAGATAACACTGCTAAATTCAAAGTCTTTTTGGTTATGGATGGATTTTCCGGATATAATCAAATCAAGATGGCACCCGAAGATATGGAGAAGACCACATTCATTACACCTTTGGGAACATTCTGTTATAGAGTGATGCCTTTCGGTTTAAAGAATGTTGGTGCAACTTACCAAAGAGCAATGACTACTCTTTTTCATGATATTAGGCATAAAGAGATTGAAGTTTATGTCGATGACATGATTGCTAAATCGATTGATGAAGAGGAACATGTTGAGCATTTGTTGAAGCTTTTCCAGCGTCTGAGAAAGTATAAACTTAGCTTGAATCCTAATAAGTGTACTTTTGGTGTTCGTTCTGATAAGTTGTTTGGCTTTATTGTCAGCGAGAAGGGTATTGAAGTTGATCCTTCCAAGGTTAAAGCAATACAAGAGATGCATGCACCCAAAACTGAGAAACAAGTAAGAGGTTTTCTCGACCGCTTGAATTATATATCAAGATTCATTTCACACATGACTACCACATGTGAGCCTATATCCAAGCTTCTTCGGAAAGATCAGTCTTGTGATTGGACTGAAGACTGCCAGAAAGCTTTTGACAATATCAAGGAATATCTTCTTGAGCCTCTGATTTTGTCTCCGCCTGTGGAAGGAAGACCATTGATCATGTATTTAATTATGCTTGAAGATAGTATGGGTTGTGTTATAGGTCAACAAGATGAGACTGGAAGAAAGAATTCACCATTTACTACCTCAGTAAGATGTTCACCGACTGTGAGACTCGGTATTTTATGCAAGAGAAGACTTGTTGCGCATTGGCTTGGGCTGCTAAGCGTCTGCGTCAGTATATGTTGAATCATACCACTTGGTTGATATCTAAAATGGATCCAATCAAGTATATATTTGAGAAGCCTGCTTTAACTCGGAGAATTGCCCGTTGGCAGATGTTGTTATCAGAGTATGATATTGAATACCGATCTCAGAAAGCAATCAAAGGTAGTATCTTGGCTGGTCATTTGGCTCACCAACCAATTGAAGATTACCAGTCAGTGCAGTATGATTTTCCTAATAAAGAGATCTTGTACTTGAAAATGAAAGATTGTGATGAACCATTGCTTGATGAAGGGCTAGAACCTGTTTCCCGTTGGGGCATGGTATTTGATGGAGCGGTTAATCAATATGGAAATGGAATTGGGGCAGTGATTATTACTCCTAAAGGCACGCATCTACCATTTACAGCTAGATTGACTTTCAAGTGTACAAACAATATGGCAGAATATGAAGCCTATATTATGGGGCTCGAAGAGGCCATTAATCTCAGAATCAAGTATTTAGATATCTTCGGAGATTTCGATTTGGTTGTAAATCAGATCAAAGCTGAATGGGAGACGAATCAACCCAGTTTAATACCATATAGAGATTATACGAGGAGGATTTCAACTTTCTTTACAAAGGTTGAGTTTCATCATATTCCTCGAGATGAGAACCGGATGGCAGATGCTCTTGCAACATTGGCGTCAATGATTGTAGTGAAGTATTGGAATGAAGTTCTCAATTTGACTGTGATGCATCTTGATAGACCAACTCATATGTTTGCTGTTGAAGAGGTCAAAGACGAGAAGTCGTGGTATTATGACATCAAGTGTTTCCTTCAAAGACAAATTTACCCGTATGGGGCATCTTTGAAAGATAAGAAGGCCTTGAGAAGATTAGCTGGCAATTTCTACTTGAATGGTGATGTACTGTACGAGAGAAACTTCGACATGGTTCTGCTCAGATGTGTGGATAGACACGAAGCAGATTTGTTGATGACTGAAGTGCATGAAGGTTCCTTTGGTACTCATTCCAATGGACATGCAATTGCAAAGAAGATGTCGAGAGCAAGTTACTATTGGCTAACAATGGAATCTGACTGTTGCAAGTTTGTGAAGAAATGCCACAAGTGTCAAATATATGCATATAAGATTCATGTTCCTCCGACACTGTTGAACGTCATTTCCTCTCCATGGCCCTTCTCCATGTGGGGAATTGATATGATTGGCATGATTGAGCCCAAAGCGTCCAATGGACATCGTTTCATCTTGGTGGCTATTGATTACTTCACAAAGTGGGTTAAAGCGACATCATATGCAAATGTAACCAAGCAAGTTGTTGTGAGGTTTATAAAGAATCAGATTTTATGCCGTTATGGTGTGCCAAGTAAGATCATTACTAATAATGGATCAAACTTGAACAACAATATGGTGGAAGCCCTTTGCAAAGAATTCAAGATTGCACACCATAATTCTTCTCCCTACAGACCCAAGATGAATGGGGTTGTTGAAGCCGTGAACAAGAACATCAAGAAGATTATTCAGAAGATGGTTGTCACGTATAAAGATTGGCATGAGATGCTCCCATTTGCTTTGCACGGGTATCGTACATCCATCCGCACTTCAACAGGGGCAATCCCTTTCTCTCTTGTTTACGGTATGGAAGCAGTGCTCCCCGTAGAGGTTGAGATTCCTTCATTGCGTGTGCTCATGGAAGCCAAGTTGACTGAGGCTGAATGGTGTCAGACCAGGTATGATCAGCTGAATTTGATTGAAGAGAAGAGATTAACTGCCATGTGTCATGGTCAGTTATATCAGCAGAGGATGAAGAAAGCTTTTGATAAGAAGGTCAGACCTCGTGTATTCAGAGAAGGTGACCTTGTGCTCAAGAAGATTTTATCTTTCAAACCAGATTCTAGGGGAAATGGACTCCTAATTATGAAGGCCCGTATGTTGTTAAGAGAGCCTTTTCAGGTGGTGCTTTGATTCTTACAACTATGGATGGTGAAGAGTTCACTCGTCCTGTGAACGCAGATGCAGTCAAGAAATAGTTCGCCTAAAAAAAGGAAAAGAATAGCTCGCTAAGTTGAAAACCCGAAAGGGCGGCTTAGGCAAAAAAGGAGCGTCTCGGTGGATTGAAAACCTGAAAGGGCGATCTAGGCAAAAATTAGAGACATAAAACAGAAAAATTTATCCTGATAAATCGAGTACCCTACCTTGGGGCAATTTATGCAAAAATTAGGGATTATGGCAAGTTACTGCATTCTGCTGATCTTCAGTGTTTTGAAGGCTTGATTGAGCACAAGGGTTGACATCAATTCATCACCCCAGCAGCGGTCAAGAGCACAGTGGATATCAAGAATTGGTAGAGGGACTAAGGATCATTTGTATTCAATGTAACCCTTTTCCATGTAAATTACCATTTTCAACTTTGTAAAGATTTATGGAGTCTTGTCATTTACAGACTACCATTCTATTAAATAAAGTTGAGCCTTTATCCAAATGTTTCTACTCTTATTTATTTCAGCCAATAGTTTTAAATTTTATTATGATCATTTTCGAAATTAAATTTTTTAATCAAAATCATTTTCTTAGACATATAAAAGCAAGAATTTTTCAGAGGCTGTTTTAAAGCAATATCAACAGCATTTTGAAAAATAGCAAGTCTTAAGTGTAGAGCTCCATGGGTTCCCCAAGTAGATAAATCTTTCGGTATCCTTAGCCAAGTTTGTTGGTCCAGTTCCCCTATGGAGTGTTTGATCCCCAGCGGAGCTTCTGTACTTTTCCCAACTGAGTTGGTTGATTCAGTCCCCGACAGAGTTTTTGTGTTCCTCAACAGGGTTGATTTTCTGTTTTGATCTTCAACAGAGTAAGATCGATTTCCCCAGTAGATCGCGTTGGTTTCTCCTCCAATAGCCATCTGACTCACTTCTAATCAGAGTTTCCTCCTGGTTTCTGAGCAGCTATTTGTGTTTATCCTCTGTATGGTTGTCTCCCATTTGATATGGTGTTAACCTAAAATTCCCTGCAGATTCGATAATATTTCCTTTCCTCAGCAGATCTCCTCCTTCCCCAGATAGTGTTGAGCCTTTGGGATGTTGATCTCCCTGTTCTCCGGCAGTTGTATCCCTTTTTTGTGGATTGACTGAGGATTGTACCGATGATTTAAATTTTTGCGACACCTTTGTATCCTTTGCAATCGTTTTGTCAGCATAATCATCATACATATACATATACATATATATATATACACTCATATAATTTCATGATTACATATTTTTGCATAATCATATTTGTTAATTCATTGTCTGAGATTCTTATTCTTTGTTATGGCGGTACTTCATCCCCATACAAGTTCGGTGTCTGTCCTCTCAATGATAGAAGTGTCAACCCCTTTAGCAGAAAGATTTTAACCTTTCTTCCTTCCCCACTGAGTTATTTCCTCGTGGATGATCATTGTTTTAGTTTCCTCCCCAGTTGATTACCTGGATGGAATTACTCCCCTTGAGCTATATCCTCATTGGGTTAAGTCTTGATTGACCTTTTCTTGCTAGATCTTACCTAGATAGATGCTTTTGGTCCCCTGAGAGCCTATTACCCAGTAACTGGTAATATTCTTCTCATGTTTTGCACTTTTGCCCAATACCCGACAAGAGCAACTTTTTCTCCCCAGCGGATTTTTTTCACGTTTCCCCAGGAAGTATATCCTTGATATGTTCATCCTAACCGATGACGTATATTTTCTTCCCTTGCTTGGGTCTATCCTTGATATTTTCATCCTAACTGATGACAGATATTCTCATCCTTGGTATTCTATCCAGTAAAAAGGTAGTTGTAATCCCTATTTTGTTCCTCAGAGGGTTAATCCTTGATATGTTCATCCTAATCTTTAAGGGATTTCCTCCTCTTTGCAGTCTTCTACCTAATAACCGATAGTTGTAAATCCTGCTCTTCCCCTCAACAGAGTTTATCCTTGATATGTTCATCCTAACCGGTGACGGATTTTCTCTTTGATGGTTCTATCCAGTATTCGATAGCTGTAATTCCTACTTTTTGTTCAGTTGGTTTATCCTTGATATGTTCATCTTAACCGATGACGGGTATCCTCCTTAACAATTCCCAGGCAAGACTATCCTTGATATGTTCATCTTAATCGATGACGTATTTTCTTTCCTTTGAGTCTATCCTTGATATGTTCACCTTAACCAGTGACAAATATTCTCATCTTCGGTCTTCTGCCCAGTAACTGGTAGTTGTAAATCATATTTCTACTGTTTTCCCCAGCAAGTCTATTCTTACTCAGTAACCGGTAATGAATATTCACTCCTAGTGGTTCCCAATGAGTCATCCTTGATATGTTCATCCTAACCGATGACGGGTGTCCTCTCTGTCAGACTTTTATTATCTCCTTACCCAGTAGCAGGTAGTGGATAATGAATTTCTCCTCCTCCTGTGTTGAAGTTTATTTCTTCCCCAGTTGATTTGAGTGCACTTTTCCATAGTGAAATCTCTTTTCCCTACATTGATTCAAGAGCTTCAGTTTTATCCTGATCTACTTGTAATCCCCTGCAGATGTTTTGTTTCCCCGACTGAGTCTTTCCATTTTATGGAGTTCCTCTAGTCCGTCCAGCAGTTTTAAGTCGTAGCCTGGCCTACGCGTAACCTTTTATCCCCCTAGAGTCTTTGTCTCCCCAGTGAGTTTTCCTCACGGAAAGCGTTATACTCCGGCGGATCTTCGGTCTCTCTGATTTCATTTCCTTTGTGGCAAAATTTCCCCATAGAGAATTTTCTTTTTACATACATATCATATGCATCATGAGGTCTCTTAGGGACCAAAATTTGTTTATATATGTTGTTATTTAAGCCCATTCTACTGAGTCGACACAAAGATTTTAACCTTCACCTCCTCAGTTAGAATGTCCTTAAATAGGGGCAGCTGTAAGACCCCAATTTTGACCCTAAGACCCCTCATTCAATTTCATCATATGCATTAGCATTGGGATCATACCTTGGAATCCTCCTTACATCTCTCTCATTGGGTTTGTTTTGGGAGAGATCACCAAGCACTGTGTGATTGTATCATACTTGTATATTATCATTTTACTAACCAAAATACCAAAAAAAATGTCTTTTCATTTGCCTAACTTTTTGTAGGTAGGGCATGATCCTCATTGATCTATCAAGTCCATATCAAGGGTTTGAGACCCTCATGACTAAAAGCACAACCATGGATTGACCCACAAATGTTTCAAAGCATCATATATGAGTCCCAATGATCTCTACATGTTATAATTGGTCAAGTTTTCTTCAAGAGTTTAGAGGTGATTTGCCTTGGAAACCCTAGTTTGACTGGGTATCTTAAGTAACTTCTCCAACAAGCTATCTCACCAATTGATTAAATTTCTAAAGCGATACTTCAAAATTCATCATCTTATGCATATATGATCTACCATGATCCTAGAAAGCCAAGAGAATTTAAGGTAAGCAAGATGGTTGGTGGTGGTTGGCCAGATGAATTCATCTTATCAAAACTGGGTCTCCCTAGATCCTATTTCACCATATGAAAATTATTCCAAGAGAAACATTACTCTAAATGACATTACAAACAACTTTCATGTTGAGACCTAGAGCTAGTTTTGCTTGGAAAATCATTTTCTATGTTGAAACACTATAGGTCATTTTGTCTAAACCCTAATTTGAAAGTTAACTTCCCAAGGCCATAACTTGCTCAATTTTTATGAGATGAAAGCTTTCCAAGTTGTACAATCAAATTCAAGATGTCTACTTCAACTTTTATGTTTGGAGTAATAGTCAATTCAACTTTTGTGAGCATGTGATATGAGGATACATTATAGGTCATTTTTGACCTATACCATTGAACAAATGATTTTCCTCAACTTCAAAAATGCATAACTCTATCATTCTAAATCCATATGACATTAAATTGGTGACAATTTTGAAGGTATTTGAAAGAGATACAACTTTGATAAAGAAACTTTTATCATTTGAAGCTCACATAAAAAGTTAAGCAAGGTGGAATATTTAGATATACGACTTGACACTTAGAAAAAATTTCAACATGTTGAAATCTTCAAACTTCCACCTCAAAATTCACTATGATCCAAGTTCCAAATGAAAAAGTGTCCAACATCAAAGTTGTTCCCCTTGATCTAAGCATTCCAAAGAACCCAAGTTCATGCATTTTTGATAAAGTTTGCTAGGGTTGCGCATGGTTTTAACAGGTCTGCATGATTGGAAGAAATCAAATGCCAAAAATCCCATTTCACATTGCCTTCACATCCAAGCCTCATTTAAACTTCAGAACAGTTGCAAGTGCATCAAATTGGATTGCTTCATGGGCTTGTACACGCCCATGCAAGCTTGTGCATGAAATGTCCAAATTTAGCAATTTTTCAAGTGTGCAAATATCAACCCCAATTGCTATAAATACAGGCCCTTGGAGCTCAATTCAAAGACACCTTGCGCACCAACTTTGCCCCCCAATTGAAACCCTCACCATTCAAAGGAAAACCTGAGAATTTTCAACTTGAAAATTGAGTTTGAATCTCACTGTTTGGAGATTCAGAAACTCCGAGATCCAAAGCTTTGTACCATTGCCAAACCTCTCCTGCAAGCTTCTCAAGTGTGATTAGATCTAGGTTGAAGCAAGCAAGATCCATTTCTGCACAACATTGAAGGTAAATTTCAGAAAAGTTTATCTCTTCGGTTCTCACTTAATTCTCATCAATTCTCTTGGATCTTTGGTTGTCTGAAGTCCTACCAATGTAGGCAAGAAGATTGAGTTGCTTTAAGGTCAAATCGAAGCAACTCAGTTGTCACACCTCAAAACTCAACTCCTCATATCATTTTATATATTTCGAGTTAGTTGAAATTAAGGTCAGATTCGTGCTCTACGCCATTTTTTCTTTCAGATCATGTCTTCCTTTTTTATTTTGGTGATGGTTGAAGGTGGACCAGTCCGGTGAGGTTCACCGGAGAAGAAGACCGGAACTCTGGCTTCGGCGGTGTGTTGGCACGTATCCAGACCACAGGATCCATTTGAAATATTTTAATCTTAGGCGTTGGTTTTGATTACCACTTGTGTGGCGCACTGACTAAGTTTCACCATGGAACGCGCGTTTCCAGCCACTTGATCTGCCACCTCAATTAATGAGCGAGATCAAGTGGCTCACGTTTTTTTGATTTTTTGATTTTTGTTTTAATTCATTTGATTTTCATTAATTCATATTAATTTTAATATTGATTCAAAAAATGAGAGTTTCACCAAAAAAAATTAAATAAATTCCTCTTTCATATTCTGAATTAGAATTATTTTTTGGGTCATTGTTAATATTTTTCATGATTTAATTGATTTTGTGATTATTTTTAATTATTTAAAAATACTTTTAAGTCTTTAAAAATTCTGAAATTTTTTCTCCAAGGTCCATTGACCTTGTTTGACCTATGATAAATCTCATGGCCATTTCTTTGGTGTTTTGATGAGGTTTTAGGAATTTGACAAACCATATTTAATTTAAATGCATTATTTTAGTATTTTTTAAATTAAATAAATGCCAAATAATTGCTTTGACCTCTTGTGATGGTTTGTGTAAGTTTGACTTGTGTTGTTGGGCCTTGGTCAAGGTTGATTTGACTTTGCTAGGTTAATATCATTGGATTTAGGGGATTGATGGAATGTACATTCCATCTCCCAAAATGAATGAATGATATTAACTTGGTAAAAGTCCTAGTTTGACCAATTTGAGTTATGATCCATTCCCCTCCCTCTTCATCTAATTCCCCTTCTTTATGCATTCATTTCATTTGGCCTATAACATCTCAAAATCCTAAGGCTAGTTGATTGCAAAATCAACATAAGTATGGATGAGATTAGGCCACCTTTTTTGCATATTCTTTTTGTGTGGTATGTTTCATGAGCATAGTCCATTATACTATGTCTCTAACATGCATTAACACCAAAATTCGGTTGCCCGACCTCAAATAGTTGTGACTTCTACATAAGTCCAATTACGATTGTTTAACATAGCGCTAAATTTTTGACACAAAAGGCATAGCATTCTAGTTAGTGAGATTGTAAGTCTCCCCTCTTTCATGGTATTGTGTGGAAACTTGGCCTTTTTTCCTTCTTTTGGAAGATGTCTTGGCTCAAGGATCCATGCTTGTGATAAGTGGGTTGAGTGTTCTCCAATGAATGACTTAAAACAAAAGAAACAAAAGCAAAATAATACTAACTTCTAACTCATTAAAAACTAACATTTGATCTCAAGCCAATTACTTTAATGCCATTTAATTTCAAGTCTATATTCATTTTCCATTATTCATACCATTCTAATTGTTTATGCTAATGTCGTTTTCACTTTGTCCATTTGGACCATATTGTGTGATATATCTTGCTTGTGAATATTTTGTTTGTTTGTGTGGTCTTTGACCATTAATGTACATTATAACAACAAAAATCCTAAAAAACTTTTGTGTGGACTGTTGACTTGACCTTGGACAATTTGACTTCGAATTTAGGCAACATTCCTGTGCTAAAGGATTTGGCCAATGCCAACTTTTGTGAAACCAAGTGCTTTCAATTTGAAACTTCATCTGATACATCTTTGAAGATCCCTTTGAGTTCATCTGCAACATTATCATTATGAAGTTGTTATTTTGAACATGTGACTTGTGGAATTCATCTTCTACATGGGCTAATTTGAAGAAGATCATGGAGTGGCAAAGCTTGGATGTGGTTATCTTTATTTGATGCCTTACTCTTCAGGATTCATATAATATGTATTGTGTGTTGCTTGATTCTAAATGTTCAAGGGAATTTGGGTTTCTATATGACATTCTTGTCTATTGGATTGCTACCCATTGGTCAGATCTTTTCAACTCTTAACTTTTAATTTTGTACATAAGATTAGTCTCTTCATCTCCTCCCCACTTCTTTAATTTCAAAATCTCTCCCTCCTTTTAAAAATTCTTCTTTGCTTGAACATGTTGTATTCTTGACTTTGACCACTTTGCAAACTAGAAACTTTGGCCTTATGTCATTGCATTTTCAAACTTCTTTTCTTAATCAAACTTGTAAATAGACTTAATTATACTTGACCTTAACTTTAAAAAAGTAAAAAATAACTAACTCATTCAAACCATTTTTAGGCCCTTGTGCCTTTCGAACTTAACTTTTGTTAAAAACAATTCATCCACTTTGAAATTTATACCACGAACTACGAGGTTTTGATCCCTCATTTTTATGTTGGTACGTAGGCACAAGTCTGAAGGTCTTGTCAAACAAAAAAAAATATAATTAATGAATTCTTTTCTCATCCCCCCATTCTATTTGTTTGTAAACATCACTTTGTACAAAATACATATGCACACAAAAAGGGCTTCCTAGAAGTACCTAGGACACTTTGGGTGCTAACACCTTCCCTCTGTGTAACCAACCCTCTTACCTGTAATCTCTGACATTTTATTAGTTATGATTTGAAAACTTCTTACTTTTGGGTTTTGTTTGTACCTTTCCCTTTTCCCTTGGAAATAATAAAAGCGCGATGGTGACTCTGGTTTTATTGATGTCTAGCTTATCCATCGCTTGATGATCATGAATTTACCGCTGCAAGGTCCAGGTAGAAGAACCGAGGAACTCGAAGCAAGACAGTGAGGAATTCCGGCAAGCGAAGGAAGGAAAAACATGCAGTACAGGAGGCCTAACACGGCCACCCGTGTCAGGCCAACACCAAGCCGTGTTATAGCTCGATGGGTGTGTCAGGATTGGCAGTAAGCTAACACGGCCACCCGTGTCAGCTAAATGGGTTGTGTCAGCCCAGGCCCAAAATTTTCCTATTTTCAGGCTTTTGTTATAGGGCTTAAACTGCAAGGATTTTTAGAGTTGTCCACCTGTTGCTTAGGAATTTTCACTATATTAGGGGACCTTCTACCAAAGAAAAGATCATCTTGGAACAAGGCGAATACAGTATTGTCAGACGAGCAAGGATTACAAAGATCAAGGAATTCAGATAGCAGAAGGTTTTTATGAGCGGAAGCAATTGAAGATCCAAGTCATCCAATTACTTGTAATTTGTATTTTTTATCTTGAATACGTTTGAACAATATGAGTAGCTAAACCCCCTAATGCTATGGGGTGTCCCTGATTTAGAATTGTAATGATTATGAGTTTACGATTGCATTTATAATATTATTTTTACGGTAATCTTTTGATGTGTTTAATGCTTTCTCTTTCAGACCAATCGAGATTGTTTTATTGTTATCAATTAGGATGGACCGTCATTGGTAAAGTTTTCATAAGGTTGCTCTACAGTAGATATCACCTAGGACTAGGGATACCCTGTATGAATCAAAGCATTCTTGATATAATAAAGCTTAACTTCACCCTAATTGCCTATGGACATAGAAATTAGGGTAGAATGATTAAAGGTTTTCTCACCAAGGACTTGGGAGAAAATACCCTTGAGAATTGGTAATAATTGATATTTGTTGATGCAATAGTGACTCTGAGTTGTTACAAGGGTAAATCATACACCTTCCCTGACATTGTTCCTCTTACCTTGCAAACCCTTATTTTTCATTATTATTTTCCTTTGCCTTTATTTTTATACTTTTGAGTTAAAAAACTCCAATTATAATTTTTGTTTAATTGAATGATGAATTGAACTCAATATTAACTTGCAGTCCTTGAGATCGACATTCATGGAATTTCCCCTTTATTACTATAACAAGCAAAATAGTACACTTTCTATTTTTCCGATCAGTTGTCGAATAGCACATTGAGTCAATTGTAGTTTGAAGGACCAGAGATGCAGACTAGTGCATTGAATGTACGAGCTTTTGACGAATCAATAAGGGAAGTCATTGGAGAAGTGGATTTTCCAATTTGTGTGGGTTCTCACCATTTCACCATTACTTTTGAAGTTATGGACATTCATCCTACCTACAACTTCATGTTGGGGAGGCAGTGGATTCATGTTGCCGATGCAATAACATACACTTTGCATCAGAAATTAAAGTTCATAGTTGAAGACAAGCTTGTTATTGTCTGTGGTGAAGAGGATTTTGTGATCAATAAGTTATTATCCTTTCGGTATATGGAAACAGAGGAAGAGATACCTAAGGTCCCTTTCCACTATTTGGGTTTCGAGGATGTCAACTTTGCTTCTGTTAATCAAAGCCAGTCAACAACTGCAGTGTTATCATCACAAGAGAGTGCTAAGAAGACTCTTGAGAAGGGTCCCCTCTCCAGTTGGGGTCAGATTATGAATATAGCTGAAAAGCACGACCACTTTGGTATTGGTTACCATCCTGCTTCCCGTCATTCCAGTGCAAGAGGGTGCAAGAAGTTCAATCTAGTTCGGTTCAGCAACACAGCTTACCAATATAATATTTCCATAGAAATGGTGGATATTGCAAGTTTCAACGAGCCAACAGTCTCTGATTTTGTCCATAAGTGTCCTCCTGGATTCAAGTTAGACAACTGGACCTCTATTGTAGTCCATGTGGTCTTTTCAGAAGATATGTAATGCATTTTGTTTTTTCTTATCCCTTGCCCTTGCCCGAGGCATGTGGATAGCTTGAAAGGGATTTCCATTATTTTAAACAGATTATGAAATCAATGAAAGGTAGTTTTTACATTCAAAATCAAGATCCTTTTTCTTTTTGTTATTTTACTTTTTCACTAAATAAAATGGAAAAAAGTTTCTTTTTATTTTACAACTTTTTTCAAAAGCTCATTCTAAAAATAAGCTTATACACATGTAGAGAAAATAATTCCACTGAAAACAACTTGGCTGAAGTTCGCCGTAAATCTGGGTTTTTGATTAACCAAGCCGAAGATGATAGTGAGGAAGATTATGAAGAACCAGCTGAACTTGCAAGGCCTCTTGAGCATGAAAAGAAAGATATCCATCCACACAAAGAGCTGATATAAATGATTAATCTGGGTTTCGATGAAGTTAGAAGATAAGTCAAGATAAGGGAATCCCTCGCCGAGCATGTACACTGTGAGTTGATCAAGCTACTTAGTGAATATGTTGATGTCCTTGCCTAGTCTTATCAAGATATGCATGCGTTGGATACCAATATTGTTGAATATTGCTTACCGCTCAAGCCCGAATGTCCTCTGGTCAAACAAAAGCTTCACAGAACCAGACCTGACATGGCACTAAAGATTTGAGAAGAGGTTAAAAAACAGTTTGATGTTGGTTTCTTATCCATTGTTGAATATCCTTAGTGGGTTGCAAATATCATTCCATTTCCGAAGAAGGATGGAAATGTTAGGATGTGTGTGGATTACCGAGATCTTAACAAAGTGAGTCCAAATGATGACTTTCCTTTGCCTCATATTGATGTTCTGGTAGACAAAACTGCTCAACACTCAGTCTTTTCCTTCATGGATGGGTTTTCAGGGTATAATCAAATAAAGATGGCTCCAAATGAAATGGAGAAGACAATTTTCATTACACCATGAGGAACCTACTGCTACAAAGTCATGCCATTTAGTTTGAAGAATACATAGGCGACATATCAGCGTGCTATGATGACTCTCTTGCACGACATGATCCACAAAGAGATTGAAGTTTATGTAGACGATATGATTGCCAAATCCAAGACTGAAGACGACCACTTGGACCATTTAAGAAAGCTATTTGTCGGACTTTGGAAGTTCCAGCCAAGGTTGAATCCTACAAAATGCACTTTTGGGGTCCGATCCACCAAGTTGTTGGGGTTCATTGTGAGTCAAAGGGGTATTGAGGTAGATCCTGATAAAGTTAGAGCAATTCAAGACATGCCAACTCCCAAAACAGAAAAAGAAATTTGAGGCTTCCTTGGACGGCTTAACTATATTTCAAGGTTCATCTCTCATTTGACATCTACCTGTGAATCGATATTCAAACTGCTAAGAAATAATCAAGCTATAATGTGGAATAATAATTGTCAAGAAGCATTTAACAAAATAAAACAGTACTTGCAAGAACTACCGATCTTGAAACCATATGTTTCTGGTAGGCCACTAATTATGTATCTTACCGTGTTAGATGAATTAATGGGTTGTGTATTGGGTTAACATGAAGACACGGGATGGAAAGAGCATGCAATCTATTACTTAATGTTAGGTTATGTGTTTTGTGATTGGCAGCATTTTCTTAAAACAAGTAAAATAGCAAGATGTTTTGACATGCTTGTACGATGTCGTGGCGTGTTGTGATTTTACATTCTTGGAAGATTTGTTTTTTAGCGTGAGATTAGCGAAGATTATTTGTTGATTTGATTTACGCTTTCTGCAGTTCAAAGTGCTTATGTTAGAAGCTCAAAGATCGGTTCCAGTTGTTCCTTGTTTCCTAAGAAAAGATGTCAAAACTTATAAGGAAACATTAGATTTGATTTGATTTGATTATGCAGAAGATTGTGCAGTAGTCTAATTTAATTTAATCTGTCGTATATTTTAGCCCGAAGCCCATTCCTTTCTAGTGATATTTTTAAAGAACGACTCAAAACCTAAGAAGAAGACGAAGTTGCGCATGAGATAGTCTTTGTTACAGTTTAGTTTGTTCATTTTTTTTTCGAGCCATTCGAGTATCACTTAGATGCTTGAATTGTACTGAGTTTTGTGTTGTAATTGTGAATCACCCATGAGCTTTTAAGAAAGAGTGGACTATGTTTCTTTAGAAGTGTGTATTTTGTTTATTGTTAGAAGTTGTTATCATTGTTGTGTGATTGAAATTATAAGGGTAGTGATTAGGTGAGAAGTTTGTAAAACCATAGGTTGTTTAAAACTTCAATCTAATACTATTATAGTGGATTTCCTTCCTAGCTTGGATACCCTCAGATGTAGGTGACGTTGCACCAAACTGGGTTAACAATTGACCTGTGTTATTTACTTCCTGCTATTTACTTTAAATCTGTAATTGTCTTTGTTGTAACAATGTTCTAATCTTGGTGTCGTGACATCATATACGACATTTATTATCTATGTATCAGAGTTTCACTTAAGCAAGAAGTTCACCGAATGTGAGATCAGATACTCACTTTTGGAAAAGACTTGTTCTCCTTTAGTTTGGGAAGCTCGATGCCTAAGACAGTATATGATTTGCCATACAACTTTGTTGATATCCAAAATTGATCCAATAAAGTACATTTTTGAGAAAATGTCATACCCTAATTTTTAACCCTAAGATCCCACATCTCATTTTCATTTTTTTTCATACAAGCAAGGTCATATTTTGTTCATTCCCATTATCCATCTTTGGGTTTGCTTTTGCAGGGATCATCAAGCACCTCTGTGTTGGTGTTTTACCTTTGTGTTTATTTGATTCATTGATCATCTAACCACTAATCAAAATACCAAAAATATGTCTTGTTTCCCTTTAGTTTATTGTGCAAGGTAGGGCTTTTCAAATCAAGAGCATCTCAAAGTCTAGTTGCTTACTTCTCAAGGAAAGTCAAAGGTTCATGTGTTTATTTCCATGCCTTCTTCAACAAGCAAATTCAAGCTTTGAGAAATTTAATCAAGAGAAAATCAAGGACACCTTATCTTGAGTTCATATGATCACCCATGTGCTTTGAAATGCAAGAAAAGTCCAAATACACAAGCTTGTTCCAAGGTGTTTGACCTAAAAGTTAATAATTTGAAGTCAAAGTTTCAAAGATCACAACTCCTTCAATTCTCAATATTTTTGAATTCCTTTTTTTCAAATGACTCTTCTAAACATCCTCTACAACTTCTATTTACATGACAAGAGCCAATTATGCTTGTAGGATCATCAAAAGTTTGGATACATTATAGGTCATTTGTAGACTTAGTGAAATTTAACCTATTTCCAAATGACTTTCTCCCAACTTTCAAAGATCATAACTTCTTCAATTTTCAACGTATGAGTCTGATTCATTTTGCAAAATTTCATTTGTGATTCCATCTACAAGTTTTCTTTATGGACCAAGGTCAAAATATGCTTGGAAGACCATGGAATTCATTGGGACATTATATGTCATTTTCAGCCATGAAACACTCAAAGTTTTCTAAGTTATGTGACCAGTTTTTCATGCCAACTCAACATGCCATAACTTTTTGCTCAAACATCCAAATGCAACCTTTCTTGGAACATTGTAATCTTGGCCATAATGTTAACATATTTAAAAAAGAATGGGATCAAAAAGCCTCTTGAGTAGGATGCCCCATTGAGTTGAACATGGTGACTTGGAATTGAAAAAATCACCATTGCCGGTAATTTGAAAATGACTAATCTCAAATCCAAGCCAAATTAGCAAGTGTTTTGGACCTAAGCATGTTTAACCAAGTCTCCAAAAGTTAATTGACCCTTAAAACGCATCATTTGGCTGAGTTTTGATGAGTTTCAAGTAACACTTTTCACACATTCTGATCAAATTCATTTTGTACGAATTCCACAGCATTTCTTGATTCCATTAGCACCTTCAGCATCCTTTGAAACTTTTGCACGAATTCCTAAGCTCTGAGACCTCCTGAAGTTCTCTAACCAGATCGAGCTTCATCAACTTCTGATCACCATTTGGACAAGTTAGTTATGAGCATCATTTAAACTCAAACAAGTTACCACAATATAGTCTTTCATCTCTAATGCTTTACCCTAACTTATCTTATGTTGATTGATCCTATTCATAATTTAATTTAATTTTCATGGCTTGCTTGTTTCTGAAACTTCTCTGAAATTCCCTTTGCTCAGTTCATATAAATGAATTTGAAGTATAAGGTTGAACTCTGGATGAGAAGAGGATCACAATGGTGGTGGTCCCGTGTCTTGAATTTACCAAACGATGAAACTCCGGTGAGAGCTCACCGGAGAAGACGACCGAAACATTCTCAGGTTGTCTGAGTTTGAATCATACACGTTGGCAGAATGAAATGTTTTGATTGGTTGGATTTAAACTGGATCCCGTGTTTGGCTTGTAGCATGTTCCATCGTGCATCCTAACATTTGGAGTGTTGGATCTGCCACGTCAATTAATGAGGCGTGATCCAACGCTCTGTGTTTTTTTTTTCTGATTTTAATTTTTTTCTTTTATTATTTTTAATTACTTTTTCTTTAAAACTTCATACTAATTTCATTTTTTATCCAAAAAATCCTAAAATAATTTCTAAATTTTTCTTTTATTTATCTTTATCTGATTTTTATTTTTTCACATTTTATTTCACTGATTTTCTATTTTTCATTATTTTCTATTTTGTCCATTGTTTTAATTGGTTAAAAGTTATTTTTCTGCATTTTTAAATTCTGAAAATTTTATTTTATGTTTCTTATTTTATTTTCAACCTTCCATAATTTGCTTGACCATTTATTTGGTGTTTTGAAGGACTTTATGGATTTTCTATTTTAAAATTCATTTAAAAATACGTTTAATGCATTTTTATGTCATTTAATTACATTTTATATTTGTGTGACCTTATGAACTTTTGTTGGCCTTGGATCATGATGGTTTGGACTTCAAGTCTCATCAAACACAATGGATCTTGGGTGTTGATGGGTGTCATACCCCAAAATTTGCCCATTAATATTTCAAGACATTTTTCAAGGCATTCTGACTCATTTTTATGACACTGATCTTAAAGGAACAAAGGCCCAGCTCACGAATGGCCCAATCCAGAAAATGGCCCAAACTGGCCTGTTCGCTACACGCTCGCCTAGCGAACGTTACGTTCGCTACCAGCTCGCCTAGCGAACGTTCGCTACGCGTTCGCTACCAGCTCGCCTAGCGAGGCTGACAGACAACAAAAAATTTCGGGCTTCGTTCTGAGCCCATTAGGTCATGAAAAAGGGCATTATAAATACCAGCACTTCAGTAATGAAAAGGAGGACGAAAAAAGGAAAAGGAGAACCCTAGCAAGCAAACCCTAGCGCTCACAGACGGAAAACCCTGAAGGAAAAGCCGGCGGCCGCAAAGCTACCTCCGTCCAACTCAATCCGGCTCGCCAATTCAGCATTACCACTCCATTGCAAACAGGTTTGCACTACTATTATCGCTTTATTTTCTTAATTTGCATGTGATACCGCTTTATGTTCGTAACTTGCATGTGATATTATAATTGAATTCATAAACATATTTGAGGTTTTGCATGTGAATTTAAGTGTGCCTGAATATTGTGAATGCTGAACCATGTAATTATGTGTTGGATGCCATAAGCCATGCTGCAGGTTGAAGTCATACTATTCTGAAATTCAAAACCCGCAGCCGCTCGCTAGCACATCGCTAAGCGAGCATGTAGCGAGTATTCGCTAGGCCTTCGCTAGGCGAGGCAGGCGCGAACCTGACAGTAGCCAGCTTTTCTGTTATGACTTTTCATTCATGTTTTATCATGGCCAGGCATTGTTTATTTGATCCTATTACTGTTGTGATTTCTTTTGCGGTGTAATCCTCGATTGCACCCTGATTTGGTATGTTAACCCGTTTGTTGAATTTTGCAAAGGTTCATATGTCCCAGAAAAAAAGACCGCCGTTAGGTCTTCCACTTTATTTGTGGGATACCCTTGTGGAGGCTCACCCTAAATTGCTTAATTAATTTTAATGTGTTAATTTTAATAATTAATTTTAATAATTAATTTTAATGTATTAATTTTAATGTATTATTTTTAATGTATTGATTTTAATGTGGAGACTCATCATAATCACCTAATTAACTTTAAAATGCGGCCTTTAAATATGTGATCTTGGACCTCTCTTTTGCCTTACGATATTACGGTATTATGGTCATGTCCCGCGAATGTGGGGATACACTTAGCAATGACCCTTCGATTAAATCATCATAAAATAAATCATGGTCCCTCGGATGTTGCCTTCGAAAATACAATTTTGTCCCTCGATGACCCTTCGGTGTAGCCTACGGTTAAATGATGATCGTCCCTTCGAATGCTAAGGTATCCTTACAACTGTTGCCTTCAATGACCTATCGATGACCCTACGGTGACCCTTAAACATCCAAAGGGTAAGATTACTTACTTCTCAATAGTAAGGACAGTTTTACCCTCATAAGGATAGGAAATGCCCATAACGACCTCAGGAAGGTATAACTCTCAATTACTGGATCATAACCTAAAACATGTTCCACCCCTCACACTTCACACTTTACAAATCTTAGAAAATCACCACTTGGTATACATTCATACTAGAATCATTACCGAGTTATATTTTTCTAAACCATTTTCAAAATCAAATGAGATAAATACTTTGTATACATTCATACGAGAATCATTACAAAGTTAAACTCTCTTTCAAACATTTTTTAAGCAATTCACCGACACTTTTCAGACAAAAATATAAGTGATCCAGTAATTAAGAGCCCATGGATAACCATGGATACAAAGGGTGCTAACACCTTCCCTTTGTATAATGTACCTCCCGAACCCAAAATCTATTGAGGTCTTTCCTGTTCTTTTCCACCTTTCCTTATTGGATAAAAGAAAAGTCGGTGGCGACTCTTGCTATCCGCGACATTGCGATAAAAAGCAAAATACCCCAAGTCAGTTCACCGTATGACAGAACTGGCGACTCTGCTGGGGACTTAAAGAGAGAGGTTACCTTAAAAACAAGATCACTTATTTAAAACTGTCTGATTTACTTTTAAGGGATTGCTTGGGTATTCTTGAGTGAAAGATCCTACACCCGGATCTAGTGTACCTTAGGTAAGTAGCAATAGATCATCGCAACTATCCGGCGTATACTGGAATGGTTAAAATGATGGCTACGGTTAATGTGACACTTTGGTTGTCCTGATGTTCCTCATGTTACTTGAGGAAAAATTTGGCTTCCGCGTGGTGTCACCAAAGCATTAACCAGACCTTTAGAACCCTAATTGACTCATCCTGGCCATTAGAAAGTAGTGAGATAACTGACTTCGGTTCCGACTGGGGTTGGTTGATACTCGATACTACACTCTTTGAGATTGGACTTTAGGGAAGCTTCGGTCAACCGCTTGGTGTTGCACTGAAGTGGACTTAAAGGAAGGTCGATGATCTGAGATCCTTCTAGAACCCGGTTACTATTCTAGGACAGGTTGAACCAACCAAACTTCAGTGGGGAGGGTATTCACCTATGGAACTCATGCAAGCCTTAAAACCTAGGAATAATTGTTGTGTGACATGCTTGTGTTTGCATAACATCATAACATCATAACATCATGACATCATAACATTGTACTAACCATTTCAAGGACTTAGGAATTTAGCTTTGCTCTGTTGAACAGGTTATGGCTCCCAGGAAGACTATCCGGATCAATCTTGTAACGATCTCTCCTCAACTCAAGGATTTGGTGTCAAAACTCCCCGATCATGCTCAGTTCAACAAGAAACATGGTCATCTCCTCAATTTGGTTACCACTGGTTTCAAAGAAGATATGATGAGAGTCCTATTCCAGTTCTTCGATCCTAAGCATCATTGCTTCACTTTCCCAGATTATCAGTTGGTACCCACACTAGAAGAATTCTCCAAGCTGCTTGAGATACCTATCCTTGATCAAATACCTTTCAGTGGTCTGGAAAAGATTCCGAAGTCTGAAGAAGTTGCCGCAGCTTTACATATGACAAAGTCTGACATTGAGACTAATTGGGTAACAAGAAGTGGAGTTAAGGGTTTACTCGCCAAATTTCTGGTAGGTAAGGCCCGAGAATTCCTGAAAGTTATGAAGGTCCATGCTTTTGAAGATGTTCTAGCATTGCTAATCTATGGTTTGGTGCTATTCCCTAATCCGGACCAATTCATAGATGTGAATGCTATTAAGATATTCCTCACTCGTAACCCTGTGCCTACCTTGCTCGGAGATATTTTGCATTCCCTTCACGCCCGTACTATGAAAAGGCAAGGGACTCTCATGTGCTGCGTACCTTTGTTGTCTAGGTGGTTTATTTCGCACCTCCCTCAATCATTCTTGAAGAATGATCAGAATCTGAAATGGTCTCAAAGGATAATGGCACTCTCCCATTCAGACATCCGATGGTGTTCTAACTTCAGAGAAAATGTTATCATCATCGACCGATGTGGAGAATTCCCTAATGTACCACTCATGGGGATAAGGGGAGGTATTACTTATAACCCTGCTTTAGCCCTACGTCAGTTTGGTTGTGCTCGAAGAGATGGTCCACATGAGATAATTATCCAAGGCACTGTATTTGACTATGACAATGACTCTCAAGGTCTCCGCCAAAGGTTTGTACGAGCTTGGGGCATGGTGAAAAGAAGCAATTTAGGAAAGAAAAATTCTATTCCTATGGAGCCTTATCTCAGATGGGTGCGCGCCAGAGCTCGCGAACTTGTCATGCCATATCTTGCAGTCGGACCATTGATTGTTGAGTCAGAGGTCGAAGGAGGTACTTCCCAGATCATTCCTTATCCAGATATGCCTACTGATGCTGAGGAATTGAAAAGATCCTGGACCCAGTTGAGAGAGGAGAGAGATACTTTCGAAGCTCAGTTCAATGCAGAAAGAAAGAAAGTACTAGAGCTCACCAGTCAGCTTAATGAGGAACGAAGACTCAATGCATATCTTCGCCCGAAAAGAAGCCGTCCCTGGGAGACCTAGCTTTTATTGTATTTTACCATTTATTGTAATAAACATTGATTAAAAATTATTAATAAAAGTCCTTTCTGTTTTTGGTAGTGTATGCGGAGTTAAATTCCAAAAGTCCTTGAAAACATTTCATACATTGCATCGCATAACATAACATTGCATAACAGGTGTTCTAAAGGACCATATTCTCACGGTCTGCCTCTTAAACAGAAAAATGGATCTCGAACAAACTGTCAAAGATCTCCAGACTCAAAATGCTCAATTCAAGGAGATGATGCTAAGCTTATCCAAGGGGCAGGAGGAACTGAAGGCTCTTTTGGTCGAAAAGAAGAAAGACAAGAAAGCTGTGAGTTTCATTAACCCGGGAAGAAGGCGTAAAGGACAGGCTATGGGAATCAAATTTGGAATCCCGAATGGTCCAGAAGAGGGGGTGGAAAATGACTCAGAGGAAGAGAATGCTGATTTCTCCAACCCTGAGGATGACGATGAGAACTATGAAAATGAACAGTACTCTCCAAGAGATGATAAGTACAAATTGCTGGAGGAACGCATGCTAGCCATGGAGGGTCAGAAGGCGTCTGGTCTAGATTTCGAGAGTTTGGGTCTGGTCTCCGATGTGACCATTCCCCGCAAATTCAAAATCCCCACTTTCACTAAGTACGATGGTGCATCCTGTCCTCAGATGCATCTAAGGGCTTATGTAAGAAAGATTCAGCCGCATACCACTGATAAGAAACTGTGGATCCATTTCTTCCAAGAAAGTCTGTCTGGCACTCAGTTGGAATGGTATTATCAGCTCGAGAGCTCTGACATCCGCACCTGGACTGATTTAGCAACAGCTTTCTATAAGCAGTACCAGTACAATTCTGAATTAGCGCCTACTCGGCTACAGTTGCAGAATATGGCTATGGGATCTAAAGAAAGCTTCAAAGAGTATGCTCAGAAATGGAGAGATTTGGCTGGCAGAGTCAAACCCCCTATGACTGACCGAGAATTAGTAGACATGTTCATGGGTACCCTGACTGGCCCATTCTACAGCCATCTACTGGGGAGTTCTTCATCACGTTTCACTGAACTTATACTGACAGGTGAACGGGTGGAAAGCGGCATCCGAAGTGGAAAGTTACAGGCAGCTACTTCTATAAGCAGTAAGAAGTCCTATCATGGGAAGAATGAATCGAATGCTGTGTATGGTCAAAAGAATCATAATAAGAAAAATGGTGACCATGCCATTGGAGCAGTGACGATCGCAGCCCCGCCAGCTCAAAACTTCCAGCAAAGACAAGACAGACCAAGAAGGCAGTTCACCAGGATCAATATGACCTTGGCACAGGCACTGCAGGGAATGCTAAAGGCAAAGTTGATCACCCTTAGAGATCCTCCTACAAATCCCAACACTTCCTCTTCTCGTTATAATCCCAATGCCAGGTGTGCATATCACTCCGATAGCCCCGGGCACGATACAAACGATTGCTGGCCATTGAAGAATAAGATTCAGGATATGATCGAAGCTGGAGAGATTGAGTTTGAGCCTCCGGAGACTCCTAATGTCATCACTGCTCCTATGCCTAACCATGACAAGACTGTTAATGCTGTAGATGACGGTTCTCACATTTCCAATGTGGCGGACTTAACATCTCCCCTCCCGATCATAAAGAGGAGTTTATTGCAAGCTGGTTTATTTCCAGGTTGTGCTGAGGATTGCAATCTCTGCATACTCCGGCCCGAGGACTGTTTGAAATTGAAGAACGGTATTCAACAGCTGATGGACGATCGTACAGTTCTCTTCGAAAGGATTCTTAAGGCGGAAAACTCTATTGAAGAAATATCTGTGATTTCTAGGTCCAAAGTTCCAGTGAAGATTACCGCTACCAGGGCGTCTGTGAGGATTACTGCTGAGCCCAGGGTTGCTCCCCTAATCATCACTGCACATGGCCCAATCCCGTATTCCTCAAGCAAAGCTATTCCGTGGAATTATGGCGGTGATGTTTACGTCCATGGCGTGAAGCAAGTGGATAATGCTGCTAATACTAGTGGCATTGTTGGGACTAGTAAAATTACTCGAAGCGGAAGGATCATCTCTCCAGAAATCTCACCTCCTGTCCTTGAAACTCGAGGAAAGGAACCAGTTAACCCTTCCCAGTCAGAGACACCGGTTGAAGTTACTCCCGAAGATGTTGCCAAACAGGAAATGGAAGAAGTGCTGAAAATCATCCGCAAGAGTGATTTCGATGTGGTAGAACAGTTGGGGCATACCCCGTCTAAGATCTCGATGTTATCCTTGCTGCTATCTTCTGAATCTCATGCCAATGCATTGATAAAATTCTTGAAGACAGCTCATGTACCTCAAGAGACATCTGTCGATCAGTTCGAAAATTATGTTGCTCACTTGGCTGTTGACAATGGCCTAGGCTTTTCCGACGCTGATCTGACACCAGCGGGAAAGAATCACAATAAAGCCCTGCATATCTCCATTGAGTGTAGGGGAATCACTTTGTCCCATGTGTTGATCGATAATGGCTCTTCCTTGAATGTGCTGCCGACAGCTGTGCTGGATAAGCTGGATTGTAAAAGCATTGAACTGAAACCTAGTGACATTGTGGTACGTGCTTACGATGGTGCAAAGAGTGTTGTCCATGGCGAAGTAGTCCTCCCTATCAAGATAGGACCTCAAGTCTTCAATACTACCTTCCATGTAATGAACATTCGTCCTGCCTATTCCTGCTTGCTGGGACGTCCTTGGATTCATGGGGCAGGCGCTGTAGCCTCATCTCTCCATCAAAAGTTGAGGTATCCCACAAAGGGCAAAATTGTCACCGTGTGTGGAGAAGAAGAGTACATTGTCAGTAGTGTGCATACCTTCAGATACGTCGAGATGGATGGTGAATTCATTGAGACTCCTTGTCAGTCATTTGAAGTAGTTCCTCCGCCCAGTCCTGTCCTTAAGCCAACTCCCCTTGTGCCCGAGGTTATTCGAGCTCCTCCTGCCATGATTTCTCTGAAAGATGCTCAAGCCGTGGTTGAAGATGGTGGTCGTACTGGCTGGGGTCAATTGATCGAAGTACCATACAAGTCTGACAAATTTGGCCTGGGGTTCAGCCCTGACAAGAGTCAAATTAATGCTGTAGAAGATGCTGACAGTGATTGTGACCTGGATAGCTGGATCTACCCAACAATTGGCGACGGACTCAATAATTGGAAGGCTGAAGACACTATCCCGATCTCCTTTAGTCAGGAGTAATTGTTATTGTCCATTTAGTATTGCAAATCTTTAATTTTTCAATTGAACGTCTTAAAGCATTGTGTCTATGCCCTGGGCACAATAGCTAATTTGTTAAGGGTTTTGTCATTTCATAAGCATATTCATACTCAATAAATCAATGGACTTTTTCGCATTCAAATATTGCGCTCTTTATCTTTCCTGTCGTCTTTCAAATAAGCTATGCTTTCTTACACACACTCACGTAACAAATTGCAGATCCGTATCCACTCCGGATCCTATTGATAATAATTTCGCTACTGTTCATTATGACTTTGAAAATCCAATCTACCAAGCCGAAGATGGAAGTGAGGAAGATTGTGAAGTCTCTAGAGAGCTTGCCAGACTATTACTGCAAGAGGAAATGACTATACAGCCGCATGAAGAGTCACTCGAAGTCGTAAATCTAGGTACTGAAGTAGACAGAAGAGAAGTCAAAATAGGAGCAGGATTGGAAAACAGTGTCAAGGAAAGATTGATCCGGATGTTACATGACTATGTAGAGGTTTTCGCTTGGTCTTATGAAGACATGCCCGGGTTGGATACTGATATAGTGATGCATCGACTGCCTACGAAGGAAGACTGCCGTCCTGTCAGGCAAAAGGTTCGCCGCATGCGTCCTGAAATGTCCGAGAAAATCAAAGCCGAGGTTATGAAACAGTTCAATGCCGGTTTCCTAGCCGTTACTTCTTATCCTCAATGGGTTGCTAATGTGGTGCCAGTGCCAAAGAAGGATGGTAAGGTACGAATGTGCGTAGATTACAGAGATTTGAATAAAGCAAGTCCCAAGGATGACTTTCCACTCCCGCACATTGATGTTCTGGTAGATAACACCGCTCAACACAAAGTATTCTCATTCATGGATGGATTCTCGGGTTATAATCAGATTAAAATGGCACCTGAGGACATGGAGAAAACTACGTTTGTGACGCAATGGGGCACTTTCTGTTACAAAGTAATGCCATTCGGTCTAAAGAACGTCGGGGCAACGTACCAGCGTGCTATGGTGGTTTTGTTCCATGATATGATTCATCGTGAGATAGAAGTATATGTGGATGACATGATAGCTAGATCTCATACTGAAGAGGAACATCTCGATCATTTATACAAACTGTTTGAGAGGTTGAAGAAATACAAGTTGAGATTGAACCCGAACAAGTGCACTTTTGGAGTAAGATCCGGTAAACTCTTGGGCTTTATTGTCAGTGGTAAAGGAATTGAGGTTGACCCGGCTAAAGTGAGAGCTATTCAAGAAATGCCAGTCCCCCGTACGGAGAAAGAGGTCAGAGGTTTCTTGGGACGCTTGAACTACATTGCCCGATTTATCTCCCACTTGACCGCTACCTGTAAACCCATCTTCAAATTGCTGAGGAAGAATCAAGAGATGATATGGAATGACGAATGCCAAGAAGCTTTTGACAAAATCAAGAACTATCTCCAGGAACCTCCAATTCTGATACCACCAGTCGAAGGAAGACCTCTAATCATGTATTTGACCGTGTTAGAAAGTTCAATGGGGTGTGTATTGGGGCAACATGACGAGTCTGGTCGAAAAGAGCACGCCATATACTACCTGAGCAAAAAGTTTACCGACTGTAAAAACAAGATACTCACTGCTCGAGAGAACTTGTTGTGCTTTGGCCTGGGCTGCTCGCCGACTAAGACAGTATATGTTGAATCAGACCACTTTGTTGATTTCTAGGATGGATCCCATCAAATACATGTTCGAGAAGCCTGCCCTCTCCGGAAGAATAGCGAGATGGCAGATGATCTTAACAGAGTACGATATCCAGTATACTACCCAGAAAGCAATCAAAGGAAGCGTGCTAGCTGATCATTTGGCTCATCAAGCGGTGGACGATTACCAATCTATGAATTTTGAGTTCCCAGATGAGGATGTCATGCTTGTTACTGATAATGGAAAACCTAAACCAGATGAAGGACCCGAATGGGGATCCCGATGGACTATGGTCTTTGATGGATCTTCTAATGCATTGGGCCATGGTGTTGGGGTTGTACTCATTTCTCCCGAGGGTTACCATACGCCTTTCACGGCTAGACTATGTTTTCATTGTACCAATAATATGGCTGAGTATGAAGCATGTATTTTTGGACTCAAAGCTGCTATAGATTGGCGAATCAAGTTTTTGAGCGTATACGGAGATTCGGCTTTGGTAATCAGTCAGATCAAAGGAGAATGGGATACTAAACATCCAAATCTCATCCCTTATCGAGAGCAGGTAATGACATTAATCCCATACTTTGAAGAGATTACATTTGAACATATTCCACGAGAAGAGAATCAGTTGGCAGACGCATTAGCTACCATGTCATCTATGTTCAGAGTCAGATGGGACGGTGAAACTCCCAGGATTACCATTGAGCGACTAGATGAACCGGCATACTGTTATGAACTTAACACTGAGGAAGTACGGAAAAAACCTTGGTTCCACGACGTAAAAAGATATTTAGAAGCTGAGGAATACCCTGAAGGGGAATCCATCAATGACAGGAAATTCCTGAGGAAGTTCTCCGCTAAATTCTTTCTGAGTAATGGAGTGTTATACAAACGTAATCATGACTCGACTCTGCTTCGCTGTGTGGATAAAAAGGAAGCAGAAAAGATTATGGAAGACATGCACGACGGTATTTTTGGGACTCATTCTAATGGACATACAATGGCCAAGAAGATTCTGAGATCAGGGTATTATTGGTCTACCATGGAAGCTGATTGCCACCATCATTCCAGAACCTGTCATAAGTGTCAGATCTATGCGGACAAAGTACATATGCCTCCTGCTCCATTGAACGTGTTGACAGCACCTTGGCCTTTTGCAATGTGGGGCATTGATATGATTGGAGAGATTAAACCTACGGCTTCTAATGGACATCGCTTCATTCTTGTCGCTATTGATTACTTTTCAAAGTGGGTAGAGGCAGCCTCATTTGCTTCTGTTACCAAGAATGTGGTGGCACGGTTCATCAAGAATAGCCTTATTTGTCGATATGGCATCCCTGAAAGAATTATCACTGACAATGGTACTAATTTGAACAACAAGATGATTACTGAACTCTGCACGCAGTTCAAAATTAAACACCATAACTCCTCTCCGTACCGGCCAAAGATGAATGGCGCCGTAGAGGCTGCTAATAAGAACATCAAGAAGATCATACAAAAGATGACAGTAACGTACAAAGACTGGCATGAGATGTTACCGTTTGCCCTCCACGGTTATCGCACTTCAGTACGCACTTCGACAGGGGCAACTCCTTTCTCTTTAGTCTACGGAACGGAAGCTGTTTTGCCAGTGGAAGTTCAGATTCCCTCTCTAAGGATCATGAAAGAGGCAGGTTTAAGCGAGGATGAATGGATTCAGACTCGACTCGATCAGATAAACTTGATTGATGAGAAGAGACTTGCGGCTGTTTGTCACGGGCAGATATATCAGAAGCGCATGACCCAAGCGTTTAACAAAAGAGTCAAGAGACAGGTGTATCAAATTGGCAACTTGGTGATCAAGCGTGTCATTCTACCACAAGGGGATCCCAGAGGCAAGTGGACTCCCACATACGAAGGGCCATTTGTGGTTAAGAAGGTATTCTCCGGTGGAGCCATGATACTTGCTACAATGGATGGCGAAGACTTCCCGCATCCTGTGAACGCGGACATAGTTAAAAAATACTACGCATAGCAGAGACCCGCTAGGTCGATGTACCTAGACAAAAGTAAGGGCATCCCGGCGAACCAAAAGGGTTCGGGCAAAAATTAGGGATAAATATGTAAAGACGTATACCCGGCAAGTCGGAAACCTGAAAAGGCGGCTTGGGCAAAAAAGGGTATCCCGGTGGACTAAAAACCTGAAAAGGCGGTCCAGGCAAAAATTAGGGATTAAAGCGTATGACTATGTCCCGTTCTCTGTCAGCTTCAACCAAGTTCAAGGAACTGAACAAGCCAATCACTTCTATCCGCCAGCAGGAGATGAGATGCTCGAAGACATGATGACAGTAGTGGAATTAAAATCAATAGGACTTTCTCTGCATAGCTTTCTCTTTGTGTTCTTGACAATTTCCTCTTACTAGGATTTTTGTCTCCTTGTACACAGATTGCCTGTTCATAGGCCCTCTTTCAAAAATCAATGCAATTTTATTTCACTTTTACTCTTCTGTTTTGTTTGCATAAATGTCCATTGATTTGATTTGAATTAATATATGCATTTGAATATGATCAATGTTTATCAAAATACATGCATGGAATGGCAATAGCAATTACTACCCGAATTCAGGATCAAGGAGAAGGTCTAACCATGCTTCCAATGAATCCGCTACCAATCTTATTCTCCCCAGCAAGCTTGTTTTTCCTCAGGAGAAATTGGCATTATTCCCCGGGCAAAGCCAGCTATTTCCCAGAAGAAGTCGATATCATCAGACAGATTGATCCTCTCTTCCATCCCCAGCCAGGCTCTGTTGAATATTTCCACCATCAGACCGAAATCAACAACCCCCTGCCGAGAAAGGGTCATCATTACGAGTATCTCCAATCAGTGGACGGGGATTTATTTTCCCCAGTAGAGTCCCCAAGCAGAACTTCTCATACGCATAACTCATTCATTACATCATTTCACAGCATACGCATGCATACAACATTCGCATTTATTTCTTGGCATAACACGAAACATCTCATGCATCATGACATAGCGTGAAGCTAACGTTTCTGTGCAGGTTAATTATCCTCCGGATATAGTCAAAGTAAAAGGTTCATTCAGACATACACCTTTATCAATTATGTACAAAAGTTCGGATACGTATTCCAGACACCATTCATGGGAACATTCATTCTGACAACACTCCAATATCCTCCTAACGATGGCATCTTTAAGCTCATCCCAGACATTTATTGCAAGTACAACATATACAGATATCATCAGATGCTACCTAGTGTACGGTACATTTCTGAAGTGTAGTCTAGTGTACGACTACCCCCTTTTATCATCAGATTCAGCCTAATGGACGGCTCAGTCTGCTCAGATACGGTCTAATGTACGACCCAATTTGACCTTCGTCTCTTCAGATGCTACCTAGTGTACGGTACATTTCTGAAGTGTAGTCTAGTGTACGACTACCCCCTTTTATCATCAGATTCAGCCTAATGGACGGCTCAGTCTGCTCAGATACGGTCTAATGTACGACCCAATTTGACCTTAGTCTCCTCAGATGCTACCTAGTGTACGGTACATTTCTGAAGTGTAGTCTAGTGTACGACTACCCCCTTTTATCATCAGATTCAGCCTAATGGACGGCTCAGTCTGCTCAGATACGGTCTAATGTACGACCCAATTTGACCTTCGTCTCTTCAGATGCTACCTAGTGTACGGTACATTTCTGAAGTGTAGTCTAGTGTACGACTACCCCCTTTTATCATCAGATTCAGCCTAATGGACGGCTCAGTCTGCTCAGATACGGTCTAATGTACGACCCAATTTGACCTTAGTCTCCTCAGATGCTACCTAGTGTACGGTACATTTCTGAAGTGTAGTCTAGTGTACGACTACCCCCTTTTATCATCAGATTCAGCCTAATGGACGGCTCAGTCTGCTCAGATACGGTCTAATGTACGACCCAATTTGACCTTCGTCTCTTCAGATGCTACCTAGTGTACGGTACATTTCTGAAGTGTAGTCTAGTGTACGACTACCCCCTTTTTTATCATCAGATTCAGCCTAATGGACGGCTCATCCTGCAACTCCAATACAGTCTATCATAAGACCCATTTGGATCTTCAACTCAGAGACGATCTAGCATATGATCCATTCTGATTTTTCATCCTCGGCAAAGTCATCTGCCTAACGAACAGCTCACTCTGATACTCAGATATGGTCCAGTGTATGATCCATTATGATCCCTTATCCCCAGCAGCATATAGCATACTCAGACTCCCCAACGAAGTCAACAGCATGATGGATGACTCATTATATGGTCTAACGTACGACCCGGTATGACACCCATGTCTTCAGATATCGTCTAACGTACGACACAATCTGAAGCTCTCATCATCAAACTTCCTGGATGGTACCTTTAAGCCCATCTTCATCAAGACTAACCTGTGATTAGCAAGAGCAAATTTTTGGGGCATTCTAGTGTTCAATAATCTTCCACCTCCAGACCACGAATGGCGTACACACCATTCTAACTCTCTCGGTTCAAGAATATTGAACAGGGGCAGCTGTCATACCCCAAAATTTGCCCATTAATATTTCAAGACATTTTTCAAGGCATTCTGACTCATTTTTATGACACTGATCTTAAAGGAACAAAGGCCCAGCTCACGAATGGCCCAATCCAGAAAATGGCCCAAACTGGCCTGTTCGCTACACGCTCGCCTAGCGAACGTTACGTTCGCTACCAGCTCACCTAGCGAACGTTCGCTACGCGTTCGCTACCAGCTCGCCTAGCGAGGCTGACAGACAACAAAAAATTTCGGGCTTCGTTCTGAGCCCATTAGGTCATGAAAAAGGGCATTATAAATACCAGCACTTCAGTAATGAAAAGGAGGACGAAAAAAGGAAAAGGAGAACCCTAGCAAGCAAACCCTAGCGCTCACAGACGGAAAACCCTGAAGGAAAAGCCGGCGGCCGCAAAGCTACCTCCGTCCAACTCAATCCGGCTCGCCAATTCAGCATTACCACTCCATTGCAAACAGGTTTGCACTACTATTATCGCTTTATTTTCTTAATTTGCATGTGATACCGCTTTATGTTCGTAACTTGCATGTGATATTATAATTGAATTCATAAACATATTTGAGGTTTTGCATGTGAATTTAAGTGTGCCTGAATATTGTGAATGCTGAACCATGTAATTATGTGTTGGATGCCATAAGCCATGCTGCAGGTTGAAGTCATACTATTCTGAAATTCAAAACCCGCAGCCGCTCGCTAGCACATCGCTAAGCGAGCATGTAGCGAGTATTCGCTAGGCCTTCGCTAGGCGAGGCAGGCGCGAACCTGACAGTAGCCAACTTTTCTGTTATGACTTTTCATTCATGTTTTATCATGGCCAGACATTGTTTATTTGATCCTATTACTGTTGTGATTTCTTTTGCGGTGTAATCCTCGATTGCACCCTGATTTGGTATGTTAACCCGTTTGTTGAATTTTGCAAAGGTTCATATGTCCCAGAAAAAAAGACCGCCGTTAGGTCTTCCACTTTATTTGTGGGATACCCATGTGGAGGCTCACCCTAAATTGCTTAATTAATTTTAATGTGTTAATTTTAATAATTAATTTTAATAATTAATTTTAATGTATTAATTTTAATGTATTATTTTTAATGTATTGATTTTAATGTGGAGACTCATCATAATCACCTAATTAACTTTAAAATGCGGCCTTTAAATATGTGATCTTGGACCTCTCTTTTGCCTTACGATATTACGGTATTATGGTCATGTCCCGCGAATGTGGGGATACACTTAGCAATGGCCCTTCGATTAAATCATCATAAAATAAATCATGGTCCCTCGGATGTTGCCTTCGAAAATACAATTTTGTCCCTCGATGACCCTTCGGTGTAGCCTACGGTTAAATGATGATCGTCCCTTCGAATGCTAAGGTATCCTTACAACTGTTGCCTTCAATGACCTATCGATGACCCTACGGTGACCCTTAAACATCCAAAGGGTAAGATTACTTACTTCCCAATAGTAAGGACAGTTTTACCCTCATAAGGATAGGAAATGCCCATAACGACCTCAGGAAGGTATAACTCTCAATTACTGGATCATAACCTAAAACATGTTCCACCCCTCACACTTTACACTTTACAAATCTTAGAAAATCACCACTTGGTATACATTCATACTAGAATCATTACCGAGTTATATTTTTCTAAACCATTTTCAAAATCAAATGAGATAAATACTTTGTATACATTCATACGAGAATCATTACAAAGTTAAACTCTCTTTCAAACATTTTTTAAGCAATTCACCGACACTTTTCAGACAAAAATATAAGTGATCCAGTAATTAAGAGCCCATGGATAACCATGGATACAAAGGGTGCTAACACCTTCCCTTTGTATAATGTACCTCCCGAACCCAAAATCTATTGAGGTCTTTCCTGTTCTTTTCCACCTTTCCTTATTGGATAAAAGAAAAGTCGGTGGCGACTCTTGCTATCCGCGACATTGCGATAAAAAGCAAAATACCCCAAGTCAGTTCACCGTATGACAATGGGGTGAAAACCCTAATCCACCAAAATGGATGATTGATTTTGATGATGACTTAATCAAACTTTGGTCTAATTTGGATGTGACTTCTCATGTCTCCTTCTTCTTCATCTCCTTCTTTTCCCTTTGATCAATTGGATGGCTTGTGTCCATCTTGTTCATGATGTGTGGATTGGTGCTTGATGAACTTTCATCATTTCAAATCTACCTCCTAAGTGATCATGGATCATTTAAGGTACTTTGGATTGATGCATAAGTTTGTCCTAAGTGTCATGAAGTAATGAACCATCCTCCTAGCCTTTGTGCTTGATCATTCCCTCTTCTTCTTTTTGTGTGTGGCATGGCTTTAGGAGAATGATTTCCACATCATTTCTCTAGCTTGTATTAACACAAACATTATTATTGACCGGCCTCAGATAGTTGTGACTTCTACATAAGTCAAATTACGATTTCTTAACATAGTGCTAGATTTGTCCCAAAAGAAAAGGCGTTTTTATAAGTGAGATTGTAAGTCTCATATTCCTCATGGTATTGTGTGAAAATGTTGCTCCTTTTCCATTTGTGAGAGCTAGTGGCATACTTGTTAATTTTATCCAAGTTGGAGCCCTTCTCATAAATGATGTATAGGTTCATATTTTTATGCTTGTGAGTGGATAGTTGAGTGTTCTCCAAAAAATTACAAAAATATCTTTTCATCTTCACTAACATCTTTTGCTAACTCTTTACTTGTATTAACTTCTATTTCAATGTCATTTACTTTATGTTTTTATTTTATGTCATTTACCTTATGCTTTTATATTTATGCCTGTAAGACCCCAATTTTGGCCCTAAGATCCCCCATGGCATCATAACATTGCATTTGCATAGCCTCAAGGATCATAAGCATCTTGGTTTCCTTTGCCTTTGGGTGGGACTCCTTGTGATTGGTTTGAGATCACCAAGCATGTTTGAATTATATATCATTGTTTCTCTTATTTTTGTTTACTAACCAAAAGCACAAAAATGTGTCACTAACATCTTTTGTTTGAAGCTTGAGTATCTTCCAAGACACTTTGTGGATTCTATTCAGGTGATCAGTCAACACAAGAGAAAGACTTGAGTTACTTCCAACAGGTTCAAATGGGGTTTATTCATCATTCAGAACGCAAGTCTTGAAGGAGCAAGAATGTGTTCCGGAGCTGTCATGCTCGCTAGGCGAGCAGAATGGTTCGCCTAGCGAATCTGAACTGTCATGCTCGCTGAGCGAGCAGATCCTTCGCTAGGCGAAGCCCACGCGTTTTGAGAAAAGTAACAGAAAGTCATGGGCTTGAGTTGCCCTCATTTGAGCCCACTAAGCCACGGAAATCAGGTTATAAATACTAGAGTTTTCATTGAAACAAAATGCGGGACAGAAAGAGTAGAAAGGGGGAAAGAAGGAGAGAGGCGAACTAATCGGCAGCAACCTCCAGACAGCTCTGAGAAGTTCACCCTGACTCACACACTTTTTCACCTCCGCCTCACGCAAACCCTAACATTGCCTTGCAAACGCAGCCGTGCCATTCGATTTTTATCGGTCTCTCTAATCAGGTTTTCCCTTATTCCCATTACTTTCAATTTGAATGCTCTGAATGTATGAGGTACCGTTCAGTTTTGCCCCCGGGTTTAGATATGCATGAATGTGTAAACAATGCCTTGAATGTTTAACCGTTTCGTTTCTGAGATGGATGCCATAGGGTTCGGGGTTTCTGAGATCGTACTATTATCCATGAAGAACCCAAAACCCGCAGGCGCTCGCTAGCACCTTCGCTAGGCGAGCACGCAGCGAAGCTTCTCTAAGCTTTCGCTAGGCGATGCAGCAGCGATCGCGACAGCATTTGTTTTTTTCTGTTTGCTCTAATCTGTTTTGTGTTCGGCATTGTTTTCTCCCGATTCCATCCTGTTACTCTAACTTTTTTGTTGAGTTTTTGTGAGGACTCACGTGACTCTTGCAGAGATGGCTTGCTTGGTATTCCACTTTATTTGTGGGATACCACCCTGGAGGTTTATTCCGATTACCTGTACTGACCCACTTTCTTTGATGGTGCTGGCTTGAGAGATCTCTGGGTTTCTTGTTTCTTGAGTTGTTGTTACTCCGGATCTTTATCCGTGTGGTAGATCTTAATCCCTTTTACATCTTTTAGCATTTTACTGCTTTCTTAGCTGGAAGACCTCGATAGGAGGTAATATTCTTGTGTGTTACTTTTGTGCTAAAGACCTCCATGAAGAGGCAATTGACGGATAAAAGGGATTAGTAATCAATCCCCCGTTATTCAGTGTGTCGTTCTTTATGCTCACACTACGTGTCGATGCTTCAGAACAAAAGCCCAAGATCTTTTGTCCGGTCGGTCAGTGGAGAGGGTTCCACCTTTCTGAATCCCCACTTTTTGTCATGAGCTCACCCTGTCCAGGGTTAAGAGCTATGAGGTCTTATCCTCATTACCCTGTTAATCTACTCACCCTGACGTTCAATGTTAGAGGTTAAGAGCCCGTTTGATTACCCTTCCATGGCTTGTTTGTCGAGGTTGATATGACCCCTCTTGACTAAATCCCTACCCCTGTATGTCTGAGCCCCTTTGGTGGCATTTTACTTTATGCATGTTTGTTTTTTATGGTGTGATCGTCTCCCCACAGGATTGTTAGACTTCGTATAGTCTCTCGTCTGCATGTCAACTAAGGTAGCGCGGTTCCTTCGTCCAGGACTGCCCTTTTGCTTGAACATCCCTAAAAGACCAACAACTCATTGATTTTTTTTTCTTCTCCTAAGAACATGTTTACTCCTTCTACTACAGGCGAGTAAGTCTCCAAAGGTCGAGCATCCGGTAGATTGCGTAGTAACGTTGTTCAACCCTTACCCCGTAGTTAGCCGAACTACGGTTGCTCTGATTCTCATTCCAGATGAGATACGTAGGCATAAGATGCGATGTCTTACCGAGCACACTCCTCTTTAACCCATAGGTAGCCGAGCTACGAAGACTCTGATTCTCCTATTCAGATGAGATACGTATGCAGTGGATGCGACATCCGTGCGAGTCATTTTCTTTTGACCTCTCTTTTAGTAAGTAGTACATTAGATAAACATACACACTTTTCCCATCCCTTTAATCATGTTTGCACGAATAAATTTTCACAAATTGCCAACCTTACAACAAGTGTGAAAAGGGCTCCCTATGAGTACCTAGGATGTTTTGGGTGCCTAACACCTTCCCATTGCATAACCAACCCCCTTACCCAGATCTCTGACATTTTTACTAGTTTTTGATTCGATAAAACTTTTAGGTTTTTGTTCGCTTTCTAACCATTCCTTTGGATAAATAGAAGTGCGGTGGCGACTCGACTTGTATGATTTACCTTGGATTTAGTCAATATCTCTAATGGTAACGAATACCCCGCTACAGAAAAGTGGCGACTCTGCTGGGGATAAATTGCCTAGTGGGTTTTGCCTACTTTCCATATTCTGTCGTATTGTTGTGTATATTATTTTGTGACATATTTTTGTGCAATTTGGGATTACTGTATTATATGTAATGATTGAATTGCTTGAATATTAATTCCTTGTGTGCTTGGTGATCTTTGTGAGATGAGTTCTATACCCGAACTCGAGTGCACTTAGGATAGGAGAATGGCATAGTCTTCTTGACTTGTGTGGAGTTATTCCTTAGCAAGTTGACTTGCAAGTCCATTCACTTGGTGGAGGTTATGTTGGGATCAATAATGTCACACAAGTAAGTTGTGGTTAGACATTACTCTTTCCAATATAGACCTTAGAAGCCAAGGACCTTAGTTTACCAAACCCATCTTGGCCTATGCTTAGGACGTAGTGCGAAGGTCGTTCAAGTGTAAGATTTGATATGATTGTTATGCGATACTACACTCATAAGAGTCTCTCTTGAGAATATTGTTGGAATACGAGTAGTCGTTTCTCCGATAATATCCGAAAGATGGGATGATGACTATGGGAACCTCTTGTAGAACATGTTTGGCAGGTCTAAACCATAGTACATTCCCTTTGGGGTGGTTCTTAACCTAAACTCCATGCTCGTGACTTGCAACAAACCTTTGATTCATGGTTGATCCGTTCATGTATCCTTAATATCAATGGAACTTGGGTGTTGATAAGGTGTAAACCATAATCCACCAAAATGGATGGTTGATATTAAGGATAACATGATCCGTCCCATGACCTTTGTTTGGTGTGCTTTGCTTGATCCTTGAGTGTGATTGTTGCATTCATGCATTCATGCACCCATTTGCATTCATATCATCAAAATAATGAGAAAATTTTCAAGGAATTTAAGAGGTCTATTTGCAAAATTTTCAGACATGGAAAGACAAAGAAGGAATACAAAGAAGTACAGTTTCAGACAACCAGACTCGAAAGAGTTAAGGAATTTGACATCTTATGTATTAGATCCCTTGGGTTTCAAGACTCGTTTTGGGAAGCTTCTTCCTCTTCTGACTACTCAGGTGGATGAAGGATTGATGAGTGTATTGGTGCCGTTTTATGATCCTCTGTATCGTTGCTTCACGTTTCCGGATTTCCAGCTTTTGCCGACGCTTGAGGAGTATGCTTATCTCGTGGGCATACCTGTTATGGATCAGTTGCCGTTCAGTGGCTTGGAAAGGGTTCCTACTTCTCAAGAGATAGCTGATATGTTGCATATAGATGAATATCTGGTTGGTGCTCATATGACTACCAATGGTGGAATTCAAGGTCTCCCCTCTGAGTTCCTCATTGCTCAAGCTATTGTGTATGGGAAAGCCATGAGTGAGGACGCCTTTGAGGCCATATTTGTACTTCTCATCTATGGGTTAGTGTTATTCCCCAACATCGACAAGTTTGTGGATGTGAACGCTATTAGGATTTTCTCTACTCTTAATCCCGTTCCGACTCTGTTGGGTGACGCTTATTTTTCTTTGCATATGAGGAATGCAAAGGGTGGTGGCGCCATTGTGTGTTGTTTGCCTCTGTTGTATAAGTGGTTTATTTCTCACTTACCTCAGACGGTCGCTTTTAAGGAGAACAAGGAATGTCTATGGTGGTCCACAAGACTTATGTCTCTCACTAATGATGATATCTCTTAGTACAACCGTGTGTATGATGAGGTGCAGATTATTGACTCTTGTGGTGAATTCTCCAATGTGCCTCTTCTTGGTACATGTGGTGGGATTAACTACAACCCTGTTTTGGCGCGTCGTCAGCTTGGGTTCCCCCTAAAGGATAAACCTAATAACATTCTGTTAGAAGGTGTATTCTTTCAGGATGGTAAAGATCCCCAAGGCTTGAAAGCTAGGATGGTCCGCGCTTGGCGCAAGATTCATAGGAAAGGAAGGAAAGAGCTAGGTCCGAAGAATTGCATTGCTTTGGAGCCTTACACTGCTTGGGTAAGGAAGAGAGCGTCTGAGCATCTCATGCCTTACGAGTATCCGATACCTACACCTATGATTATGGCTGGGCCTTCAACCCTCCCTAATCAAGGAGTAGAGGAGTTGAGAGACGAAGACCGTTCACGTGCCTGGATCCGTGAATGTGAATAGTTGCTTCAGCAGATTAAGGAGAAAGATGCGTTGATTGAGTTTCTTGAGCATCAGGTTATCGATGATCCTGATGATGTATGGACTTCTCTACTTCCTCAGTCTTCCCGGTTCTGGAAGAGGAAGTATGATCGACTCGCCAAAGAGAAAGCCGATATGGAGGCAGCCTACGAGAGGGAGGTGAAGAGGCTTCGTGCATCTTATCTCCCTATGTCCCGAGCTTTAGATGATTGTTTCTAGGGATCCATAGGATGATTATTTTCCTTTTCTCTTGTATAGGATTGACAATGATGTACTTCTTTTCCCTGATATTATTTGATGAGATATTTCCATATGTGATAAAATGCTTAATATTTCCAAAATTTGCAAATAAAACTCTAAAGTTCCTTTGAAATAAAAAAAACAAATCATATGCACAAGCATTGCATGCATCATATGCATAAGCAGGTTCTGTTTCCGGTCCCTTGCCCTGTGGTCTAACTCTGTGTCCTTCATTTATTTTGAAGACAAGCTGACTCACCGGTACTACACTAGAGCCAACATTTCAAGACTGATGGATCACTTAGAGCAAGAGAACCGCGAGCTGAAAGAGGAAGTGGCTAGATTGACTGCCCTAATGAAGTCATTCATGGCTGCCCAGAGCCAGTCTTCTCCGACACCTTCAACTCCTCCCCAGAGGATAGTTATTTCTGAAATTGTCTCCCCTACTGTGCCCGCTGCTAGTACGCACTTTGTTCCGACAGCCATGCCAACCGGGTTCCCGTGGGGGATGCCTCCCAATTTCATGCCTGAGGGTCCTGTTCCCACCTTTGCTTCTCTGCCGGCATCTAGCCCGGTCCTTGCCGTTCCTCCTCCTGTCGTGCATACTTTGCCCAGAGTAGACGACACCATCTATCATTCTGAGCCGTCTGAGGGTCCAGATGTTTATGAGAAGATGGATGCCATGAATGATCAATTTCTTGAGCTTCGCAAGGAATTGAAAACTCTCAGAGGGAAGGATCTTTTCGGCAAGTCTGCTGCCGAACTCTGCTTGGTTCCAAATGTGAAGATTCCTGTGAAATTCAAGGTCCCTGACTTTGAAAAGTACAAAGGAAATACTTATCCTCTCAGCCACCTGGTCATGTATGCCAGAAAGATGTCGACTCAAACCGATAATAACCAACTACTCATCCACTACTTTCAGGACAGTCTGTCCGGTGCCGCTTTGCGTTGGTATATGGGTTTAGACAGTGCGGACATCCGATCCTTCAATGATCTTGGTGAAGCCTTCGTCAAGCAATACAAGTACAACGTGGATATGGCTCCCGATAGAGATCAATTGAGAGCCATGTCCCAGAAGGATAAAGAAACATTTAAGGAGTACGCCCAGAGGTGGCGAGAGGTGGCAGCACAGATCGTGCCTCCGCTAGAAGAGAAAGAGATGACTAAGATCTTTTTGAAGACCTTAAGTTCTTTTTATTATGAGCGGATGATTGCTAGCGCTCCTTCAGACTTCACCGAGATGGTAAATATGGGAATGCGTCTAGAAGAAGGGGTCCGTGAAGGACGGTTAACCAGAGAAGAAGGCTCTTCTGCCAAACGTTATGGGGCGTTTGCAAAGAAGAAAGATGGAGAGGCACATGTTGTGACCTCCCATGAGAAACCAAGAAGACCCTCTGTAAGGAGGAAGACTGTGCATCCCGCCAGTAACCAGCACCAGGTGGCTCATATAGCACCTGTCTTTAGAGATAATCAACAGTACCAGCAGCACAACAACAATCATCAACCACCTCAGCAATATCAACCACAACAGCTTCGTCCACAACAGCAGGCCTACCAGCCTCGCAATAGTAATCAAACCAGCACAAATTACGAGAGGAAAAAGGTCACCTTCGATCCTATTCCAATGACGTACGAAGAGTTATATCCCTCTTTGATAGAGAGGAAGTTGGTTACTCCGAGAGACCCACCGGCTATACCTGCTAACCCCCAGTGGTGGTATAAGCCCGAGTTACATTGTGTTTGCCATTCTGGTGCTCCCGGCCACGACGTGGAGAATTGTTACCCTTTGAAGACCAAGGTTCAAGACCTTGCGAGGTGTGGAATTCTATGTTTTCAGGACGTAGGTCCTAATGTGAAGAAGAACCCATTGCCTGAACATGGGAAATCTGTCAACATGGTCCAGGGTTGCCCTGGCAAGCACAAAGTCAAATATGTCAGTCATATTCAACAATTGCTGGTCGAGACGCACCGTTTGTTATGTAACTACGGTCATTATCAGCATGACCATGATAGATGTCGAGTCTGCTCTGTTAACCGATTGGGTTGTTGCCAAGTGCGCAAGGATGTTCAGGAAATGCTGGATGAAGGAGTCATTGAGATCCTCCAAAATAGAAATGTTGATGAAGATGCTCTTGGGGTCAATGTGATTTCTCCGGTTTTCCGGATCCCTGAGCCTGTTATTATCAAGTATGATGGCAACAAGAAGATGGTTTCTCTCGTTCTGACCATCAAGCTTGCCGACCCTGTACCGTATTCTTCTAAGAAAGCGGTTCCTTATCGCTACAATGTTGTAGCGGTAGAAGATGGGAAAGAGGTGTCCTTGCCCTCTTCATCTGTTGTTAACATTGCTGATGTCAGTGGTTTGACCTGTAGCGGTCGCGTGTTTTCAGCTCCGTTGAAACCTCCAGTTGATGCTAGAGGAAATGTTGATGATTTTGTTGAACGCCCGATTGGAAATGCTGTAAGCTCTCCGAATCCGGCACTTATTGTTAAGCCCTCCTCTGTATTAAAAACTCCTACTTCTGTTGGCCCTAGTGGCAATGAGAAAGAAGACTGTGATTAGATACTGAGACTCATCAAAAGGAGCGAGTACAATATTGTAGACCAACTTCTACAAACGCCATCCAAAATATATGTGTTATCACTACTCTTAAATTCAGAACCACACCGAGAGGCTCTGCAGAAGGTATTGGATATGGCATATGTGGATCATGATGTCACTTTGGAGCAATTCGATAGCATTGTTGCAAATATTACTGCTTGTAACAACCTGAGCTATTGTGACTCTGATCTCCCTGAGGAGGGAAGAGACCACAACTTGGCATTACATATATCTATGGGTTGTAGAGACGACGCCATGTCCAATGTACTGGTGGACACTGGGTCATCATTGAACGTATTTCCAAAGTCCACTCTCTCAAAGCTATCATATCAAGGGCCTCCCATGAGGCAGAGTGGAGTAGTTGTGAAGGCTTTCGATGGGTCTCGCAAAACTGTGATTGGGGAAGTTGATCTCCCAATCAAGATCAGACCGAGTGATTTCCAGATTACCTTCCAGGTTATGGACATTCACCCATCGTATAGTTGTCTCTTAGGCAGACCATGGGTTTACGAGGCAGGCGCCGTGACGTCCACCCTACACCAGAAATTGAAATTCGTGAAAAACAAGAAGCTGGTGGTGGTAGGGGGAGAAAGGGCTCTCCTGGTTAGCCATTTGTCTTCCTTCTCTTATATAGATGCTGAGGTTGAAGTCGGAACTCCTTTCCAAGCGTTATCTATTGCTGAGCCTATTGAGAAAAGAGCTCCTTCATTTGCTTCCTACAAAGATGCAAAGCTGGCCATTGAGCATGGTGCAACCACTGGTTTAGGAAAAATGATTGAGTTAGAAGACAACGAGTCCCGGGCTGGCATAGGTTTTTCTTCTGGTACTTTCAACAAGCAAGGGTTATTCAAGAGTGGAGGTTTCATCCACACTGGTCTAGATGAGGAGGCTGCTGCCGTTTTAGAAGAAGATACAAAGGATTCTGGCAACTTCATCATCCCTGGTGGGGTCTGCAACAATTGGGTCGCTGTGGATATTCCAACAGTTGTCCATAAGTCAACGTAATAATCACTTTGTTTGAAAACCCTTCTCCCATGCCAAAAGGAGGAGTGATGACATTGTTGGCGCATAAATACAATGATATTTTCATTCAATAGATTCATGTTAAATGTTTGTTTTTCCATTTATTTTCCCTTTTCGCTTTTCGCATGAAATTGGTGATCACATAAAACCCTAAAAAATAGAATAAAATCGATCTTTTCATATGCATAATGATTTGCCTTGTTTGAATTCTAAAGCTTTTCATATCCAAAATCATTATGCAGGTTGATTTCTAGACCCATTGAACATAATGACCCAACACCATCTCCCAATTTTGAATTCCCTGTATTTGAGGTAGAGGAAGATGATGTGGAAGAGATTCCTGATGAGATCACCCGGCTACTTGAGCACGAAGAGAAGATCATTCAGCCGCATCTTGAGAATCTGGAAACAGTCAACTTGGGGTCTGAAGATTGTGTGCGAGAGGTAAAGATTGGGGCACTTCTGGAAGAATCTGTTAAGAAGGGGTTGATTAAGTTGCTACGAGAATATGTTGACGTCTTTGCCTGGTCATATGAAGACATGCCTGGTCTAGATACTGATATTGTGCAACATTTCCTACCTTTAAAGCCTGAGCGCGTGCCTGTGAAGCAGAAACTCAGAAGAACTCATCCTGATATGACAGTGAAGATCAAAGAGGAAGTTCAGAAGCAAATTGATGCGGGGTTTCTGGTGACTTCTACATATCCTCAATGGGTGGCCAATATTATGCCCGTGCCTAAGAAAGATGGAAAAGTCCGGATGTGTGTGGACTATAGGGACTTGAACAAAGCTAGTCCGAAAGATGATTTTCCTTTACCACATATTGATATGTTAGTAGATAATACAGCTAAATTCAAAGTCTTCTCATTTATGGATGGATTTTTCGGATATAATCAGATTAAAATGGCACCCGAGGATATGGAGAAGACAACATTCATCACACCTTGGGGAACATTTTGTTATCGAGTGATGCCCTTCGGTTTGAAGAACGCTGGAGCCACGTATCAACGAGCTATGACTACCTTGTTCCATGACATGATGCATAAGGAGATTGAGGTGTATGTTGATGATATGATTGCTAAGTCAAGAACGGAAGTTGAACATGTAGAGCACCTGTTGAAGCTTTTTCAGCGTCTGAGGAAGTACAAGCTTCGTCTGAATCCCAACAAGTGTACATTTGGAGTCCGTTCTGGCAAGTTATTGGGCTTTATTGTCAGTGAGAAAGGTATTGAGGTTGATCCTGCAAAGGTCAAAGCAATACGAGAGATGCCTACGCCCAAAACTGAGAAGCAAGTCCGAGGTTTTCTTGGCCACTTGAATTACATTTCCAGATTCATATCCCACATGACTGCCACATGTGCGCCAATATTCAAGCTCCTCCGAAAAGATCAGTCCCATGATTGGACCGAGGATTTCCATAAAGCTTTTGACAGTATTAAAGAGTATCTGTCTGAGCCTCCGATTCTGTCTCCGCCTATGGAAGGGAGACCCTTGATTATGTATCTGACTGTTCTTGAAGATTCTATGGGTTGTGTCCTTGGTCAGCAAGATGAATCAGGGAAGAAAGAGTATGATATCTACTACTTGAGTAAGAAGTTCACCGGTTGTGAGTCTCGATATTCAATGCTTGAGAAGACGTGCTGTGTTTTGGCTTGGGCCGCTAAGCGCTTACGCCAGTATATGTTGAATCATACGACTTGGTTGATATCCAGAATGGACCCAATCAAGTATATATTTGAGAAGCCCGCCTTAACTGGGAGGATTGCCCGTTGGCAGATGTTGTTGTCTGAGTATGATATTGAGTATCGAGCTCAGAAAGCTATTAAAGGTAGTATTTTGGCTGACCACTTGGCACATCAACCAATTGAGGACTATCAGTCAGTTCAGTATGACTTCCCAGATGAGGAGATTTTGTATTTAAAAATGAAAGATTGTGATGAACCCACACTTGATGAAGAGCCAGAGCCTGGTTCCAGATGGAGTATGGTATTTGATGGCGCTGTAAATCAATATGGAAATGGTATTGGGGCGGTAATCATTATGCCTCAGAGCACACATATTCCTTTTACAGCAAGGCTAACTTTCAAGTGCACGAATAATATGGCTGAGTATGAGGCCTGTATTATGGGATTGGAGGAATGCATTGATCTTAGAATCAAGCATCTTGATGTATATGGTGATTCGGCCCTCGTTGTTAATCAGATTAAGGGTGAGTGGGAAACGAATCAGCCTGGCCTCATTCCATACAGAGATTATGCAAGGAGGATTTCAACGTTCTTTACTGAGGTTGACTTCCATCATATTTCTCGAGATGAGAATCTGATGGCAGATGCCCTTGCTACACTTGCTTCAATGATTGTGGTCAAATTGTGGAATGAAGTTCCCAATATCACCGTGATGCGCTTGGATAGGCCAGCTCATGTGTTTGCAGTTGAAGAAGTGAAAGATGATAAGCCATGGTATTATGATATCAAGTGTTTCCTTCAAAGCCAGATTTACCCACCTGGGGCATCTGTGAAAGATAGGAAGACTTTGAGGAGATTGTCAGGCAGTTTCTACCTCAATGGTGATGTGCTTTACATGAGAAATTTTGACATGGTTCTGCTCAGATGCGTGGATAGACACGAAGCGGATTTGTTAATGACTGAGGTTCATGAGGGTTCGTTTGGTACTCATTCCAATGGACATGCCATGGCTAGAAAGATATTGAGAGCAGGCTACTATTGGCTGACAATGGAGTCTGACTGTTGCAAATATGTGAAGAAATGCCATAAGTGTCAGATTTACACAAACAGGATTCATATTCCCCCGACACTCCTGAACGTGATTTCATCACCATGGAATTTCTCCATGTGTGGAATTGACATGATTGGCATGATAAAGCCGAAAGCGTCCAATGGACACCAATTCATTCTTGTCGCAATGGATTACTTCACCAAGTGGGTTGAAGCGGCATCGTATACGAACGTGACCAGGAAGGTGGTTGTGAAGTTTATCAAGAATCAACTCATATGCTGTTACGGTGTGCCAGATAAGATCATTACTGATAATGGATCTAACTTGAATAACAAGATGATGAAAGAACTGTGTAGTGAGTTCAAGATCGCGCATCATAACTCTTCTCCTTACAGACCCAAGTGAATGGGGCTGTTGAAGCTGCTAATAAGAACATTAAGAAAATTATCCAGAAGATGGTTGTTACGTACAAAGATTGGTATGAGATGTTACCATTCGCTTTGCATGGATATCGTACATCTGTCCGCACTTCAACAGGGGCAACCCCTTTCTCTCTTGTTTATGGCATGGAGGTTGTACTCCCTGTAGAGGTGGAGATCCCATCGATGAGAGTCATGATGGAAGCCAAGTTGACTGATGCTGAATGGGTTCAGAGTCGTTATGACCAGCTGAATTTGATTGAAGAGAAGAGATTGGCTGCCATGTGCCACAGTCAGTTATATCAGCAAAGGATGAAGAAAGGTTTTGATAAGAAGGTCAAGCCTCGTGTGTTCCGAGAAGGTGACCTTGTGCTCAAGAAAGTCTTGTCTTTCGCGCCCGATTCCAGGGGCAAGTGGACTCCAAACTATGAGGGTCCGTATGTTGTTAAGAGAGCCTTTTCAGGCGGTGCTTTGATACTTACAACTATGGATGGGGAGGATTTCACTCGTCCTGTGAATTCAGATGCAGTCAAGAAATACTTCGCCTAAAAAAAACAAAAAAAACTGAATAGCTCGCTAAGTTGAAAACTCGAAAGGGTGGCTTAGGCAAGAATGAGCGTCTCGGTGGATTGAAAACCCGAAAGAGCGATCCAGGCAAAAGTTAGAGACACAAAAAAATATATATAATAATGATATATGTATCCCGCTAGATTGAGTACCTCACCCTGGGGCAATCTAGGCAAAACTTAGGGATTTGGCAAGTAACTGCATCCTGACAAGACTTTGTTCTACAACTGTCACCCGTCAGAGATTCTTGCTCATTATCAACCAAAGCTTCAAATACATCGGATTCAGAATTGGTGGAGAAATGGTCATTATGTTCAATGTAGCCCTTTTCCAATATATATCACCAATTTCAAATTTGTAAAGATCTATGGAGTCTTGCCATTCGCAGACTACCATTCTATCAAATAAATTTGAGCCTTTTATCCAATTATTGGCACTCTTATCTGTTTCTATTCAACAAATGTTTTGCATGTTTTGATTGAGAAAATATCATTGTTTTAAACAATCAAATTTTTCATAATTTGTTTTTAAACAAAGTGAACATTCACAATGACGAAAGGATACTTAGGAGATCCTCAGTGCTCTCCCAAGGATAGTACGATCCCCAACAGGGTAAGATTTTTGTCCATATTCCTGGCATGAATGTATCTCCTCCCTCCGGAACCTTTTGTGGTTTATCCTACCAAGTGGAGTGCTTGTTGAGAGTCACCTCTCTTCCCTTCAGCAGAGCAGCAATCTTTCTTCCTCAGCAGATTGGATCTCTTCGGGGTAAGAGCGATATTCGGTGGTTGATCCCCATAATTCCTTTATCTCCTCGGATAAATTCCCCAGTTGAGTTGTTGATGTGGTGGGCTTTGGCTGTGATAACTCCCTGTCCCCAGCTAGAATGACTGATGTTCATCCCCTGCAAGGACAGTTGCCCTTAGTGGACTTGGCTTTCTCTCTTGAGATGTAGTACCGGGTGGTTGATTCTTGGACCTGTTTGTGTTAGATACGTCTGTCTGTCAAGCATACCTCATACATAAACCACGCATATATATGCATAATTATAACATTCAGATATTCATGTTGCATTCTTTGCCATATATCATTGTTTGTTGTCTCCTGCTATTTGGTGATATATTTCCCCAAGCAGATGTGTGTGTCTGATCTCTCCATATAGAGTCAGCTCCATAGGCAGAAAACGTCTATCCTTTCTTTCACATTCCTCACCGGGTTATATCCTCGTGGATGTTGATTGTTTTTGTTCCTTCCCAACACATATATTGGGATGGTTTTCCCCATTGAGTCATATCCTCACCGGGACAAGTCTTGATTTGGTGTGCCTATCTAGTTTGATCCTAGATCGGTCTCTTGAGACTCTTTTCCTGTTTCCCCGTGGTAAATGAATAATTGCTCAATAATTAGTAATTATTATCCCCGGAGGAGTCTGTGGTTCTCTACCCTCATACCGGTAGTTGTAAACCCTATTTCTTCCCTTTTTGTAGAGTAACTATTTTTGCTCATCCTTAATTGGTGACAGTTATCTTCATCCAATATTCGGTGTTGATATCCCCTCATCTGCATGGATAATTGCCCTGATTATGCAATTTATCCCCAGCGGGTCATCTCTCGTCTACCCTGTTGTTGTTGGTAACAATTGTTCCTCCCCTGAATTGGTCATCATTATATGCCTAGTTGCGGTATCCCGATGCCTTTTCTTTTCGGTCGATTTATCCTTTATTAACCCGGTAACCGGTTGTGGATAATCGCCCATGCGAGTATATTATCTACGTTCTGACGGTAATAGATGATGTATCTCATGCACTCTTCGGTCGAAGCTTTTGTTCTTCCCTAGTCGAGTAAGATTCGTATCCCCTTTACGGAGTCGAATATCCATCCTATAATCGAGTTTTCTTTTAGCCCTCTTTTGGATGATGAGTGTCTTGGGAATATTCTCCAATTCACGCCTTGGTTGGTCACCTATTATATGCCCAGTAACCGGTATCCCTGGTGTTCCTTCCTCTCTGCTCCCTATTATGACTTTTTGGTCCCCTGTGGAGTCAGAATCCCTGAGTTGAAGTATACCTTTTAGGTTTTCCTCAGACGTTTTGAAGTTTTGATATCTCTCACCCTTATACCGGTCTTAGATATTCATTCTTCCCGAGTATGTTGTATCTCTCGCCCCTTCGTCGGTGTTCAGATCCCATGTCTCGTTGAGCTTATTACCCAGTAAACCGGTAATACCTCGTCCCGCTGCTTCTCCAGGAGCGTCCTTGTGGACATCCCCAGTGAGATCCCTTAGTGGATTGTCTTCGTCCGGATTTTTATCCGAAGTATCTGTTGTGGATAGTTTTTGTTGTATTGGCATATTCCCCAATACCTGCATCTTCGAGTCAGCTCGAGTCTTTCCAATGGATTTATTCCCTTTGGAATTTTGTTCCCCAAGCTTTGAGTCGTGACCTGCTCGCGCATTTTTATCCCCTTTCTATCCCCAGGAGAGTCCCTAGGGTCTTGGTCCCATGGATTGAATTGCTCATATGGATTATCAGTGGCTTCTGATTTCTTTGCTTTTGTGGACACATATCTCCACAGAGTGTTACCACTTTTCATACCTACATTTGCATCATGAGGTCTCTTAGGGACCAAAATTCGTCTCTTTGTTATTATTTAAGCCCATTCTACACCGTCGAGATGAAGATTTCAACCTTCACTTCTCCGGCTAGAATGACCTTAAATAGGGGCATCTGTAAGACCCCAATTTTGGCCCTAAGATCCCCCATGGCATCATAACATTGCATTTGCATAGCCTCAAGGATCATAAGCATCTTGGTTCCCTTTGCCTTTGGGTGGGACTCCTTGTGATTGGTTTGAGATCACCAAGCATGTTTGAATTATATATCATTGTTTCTCTTATTTTTGTTTACTAACCAAAAGCATAAAAATGTGTCACTAACATCTTTTATTTGAAGCTTGAGTATCATCCAAGACACTTTGTGGATTCTATTTAGGTGATCAGTCAACACAAGAGAAAGACTTGAGTTACTTCCAACAGGTTCAAATGGGGTTTATTCATCATTCAGAACGCTAGTCTTGAAGGAGCAAGAATCTGTTCCGGAGTTGTCATGCTCGCTAGGCGAGCAGAATGGTTCGCCTAGCGAATCTGAACTGTCATGCTCGCTGAGTGAGCAGATCCTTCGCTAGGCGAAGCCCACGCGTTTTGAGAAAAGTAACAGAAAGTCATGGGCTTGATTTGCCCTCATTTGACCCCACTAAGCCACGAAAATCAGGTTATAAATACTAGAGTTTTCATTGAAACAAAAGGCGGGGCAGAAAGAGTAGAAAGAGGGAAAGAAGGAGAGAGGCGAACTAATCGGCAGCAACCTCCAGACAACTCTGAGAAGTTCACCCTGACTCACACACTTTTTCACCTCCGTCTCACGCAAACCCTAACATTGCCTTGCAAACCCAGCCGTGCCATTCGATTTTTATCGGTCTCTCTAATCAGGTTTGCCCTTATTCCCATTACTTTCAATTTGAATGCTCTGAATGTATGAGGTACCGTTCAGTTTTTCCCCCGGGTTTAGATATGCATGAATGTGTAAACAATGCCTTGAATGTTTAACCATTTCGTTTTTGAGATGGATGCCATAGGGTTCGGGGTTTCTGAGATCGTACTGTTATCCATGAAGAACCCAAAACCCGCAGGCGCTCGCTAGCACCTTCGCTAGGCGAGCACGCAGCGAAGCTTCGCTAGGCGATGCACTAGCGATCGCGACAACATTTGTTTTTTTTTTCTGTTTGCTCTAATCTGTTTTGTGTTCGGCATTGTTTTCTCCTGATTCCATCCTGTTACTCTAACTTTTTTGTTAAGTTTTTGTGAGGACTCACGTGACTCTTGCAGAGATGGCTTGCTTGGTATTCCACTTTATTTGTGGGATACCACCCTGGAGGTTTATTCCGATTACCTGTACTGACCCACTTTCTTTGATGGTGCTAGCTTGAGAGATCTCTGGGTTTCTTGTTTCTTGAGTTGCTGTTACTCCGGATCTTTATCCGTGTGGTAGATCTTAATCCCTTTTACATCTTTTAGCATTTTACTGCTTTCTTAGTTGGAAGACCTCGATAGGAGGTAATATTATTGTGTGTTACTTTTGTGCTAAAGACCTCCATGAAGAGGCAATTGACGGATAAAAGGGATTAGTAATCAATCCCCCGTTATTCAGTGTGTCGTTCTTTATGCTCACACTACGTGTCGATGCTTCAGAACAAAAGCCCAAGATCTTTTGTCCGGTCGGTCAGTGGAGAGGGTTCCACCTTTCTGAATCCCCACTTTTTGTCATGAGCTCACCCTATCCAGGGTTAAGAGCTATGAGGTCTTATCCTCATTACCCTGTTAATCTGCTCACCCTGACGTTCAATGTCAGAGGTTAAGAGCCCGTTTGATTACCCTTCCATGGCTTGTTTGTCGAGGTTGATATGACCCCTCTTGACTAAAGCCCTACCCCTGTATGTCTGAGCCCCTTTGGTGGCATTTTACTTTATGCATGTTTGTTTTGTATGGTGTGATCGTCTCCCCACAGGATTGTTAGACTTCGTATAGTCTCTCGTCTGCATGTCAACTAAGGTAGCGCGGTTCCTTCGTCCAGGACTTCCCTTTTGCATGAACATCCCTAAAAGACCAACAACTCATTGATTTTTTTTCTTCTCCTAAGAACACGTTTACTCCTTCTACTATAGGCGAGTAAGTCTCCAAAGGTCGAGCATCCGGTAGATTGCGTAGTAACGTCGTTCAACCCTTACCCCGTAGTTAGCCGAACTACGACTTGCTCTGATTCTCATTCCAGATGAGATACGTAGGCATAAGATGCGATGTATTACCGAGCACACTCCTCTTTAACCCATAGGTAGCCGAGCTACGAAGACACTGATTCTCCTATTCAGATGAGATACGTATGCAGTGGATGCGACATCCGTGCGAGTCATTTTCTTTTGACCTGTCTTTTAGTAAGTAGTACATTAGATAAACATACACACTTTTCCCGTCCCTTCAATCATGTTTGCACGAATAAATTTTCACAAAATGCCAACCTTACAACAAGTGTGAAAAGGGCTCCCTAGGAGTACCTAGGATGTTTTGGGTGCCTAACACCTTCCCATTGCATAACCAACCCCCTTACCTAGATCTCTGACATTTTTACTAGTTTTTGATTCGATAAAACTTTTAGGTTTTTGTTCGCTTTCTAACCATTCCTTTGGATAAATAGAAGTGCGGTGGCGACTCGACTTGTATGATTTACCTTGGATTTAGTCAATATCTCTAATGGTAACGAATACCCCGCTACAATGCCATTTACTTTATGCTTTATGTTTAGCATTTCATATCATATTGTTCGAGGATTATGTCATTTTGTTCTTTGTCCATTTAGATATTTCCTTTATACCATTGTAAAGAAGACACTAATAAAGAAAAAACCTAAAAATAAACTTGTTTCTCCTAACTCATGGACTTGTGGTTACTATCCTTAGCAACATTATGGAGTTGTGGACTTAGAATTAGGATCTTGACCTTTTCTTTGGGACTTGTGACTTGAGACCTTGGAATTCATCTGATACCTATGGCTTTGGACTTCTCTGTGAAGACTTGGCTTGGTTAGTTTGGTTTCATTTGATACATGGATTATTATTTTCTTATTTTGTCTTGTTTGAGGCTTAGTCCAAAGGAGGGAATTCTAGCTTGACTTATGTCATAAAGCTTGCTATCTCTTGGTTAGATCTTTCCTCTCTAGCTTTTACTTTATACTTTAGGATAGTCTATCCTTCTCCTCCCTTTCTTAAATTTTCAAATCTTCTCCCGCTTTTCAAAAATCTTCTTGCTTTCTAACTTGAATCATTTTTTTCTCAATAAACCTTGACTTTTGTCAAGTGATTTTTCAAAACTTTTTCCCAATAAATTCTAATTCATCTTAAGCATATTTAAACCAATTTCAAATTACTAAAAACATGCATAACTCATTCAAATTGTTTTTATGCCTTTGGTGCACTTTTCTTTTTAAAACTTTTCTCAAGGTGTTAGACATTAGTCATTTCCATAGTTGAGATATAATTCTCCTGTCTCCATAGTATTGATGATAATTATTTTCCATCTGTGAGAGCTAGTGGCATACTTGTTGATCCTTATCCAAGTTAGAGCCTTTCTCATGATGATGCAAAGTACTCATACTTGTGGATGACTAGTTGAGTATTCTCCTTAAAATGACAAAATATCTTTTTCCATAAAAAATGAATCAAAACAAACTCCTTTGTTATTTTTACCACGAACTACGAGGTTTTGATCCTTCATTGCACTTTGTCGATACGTAGGCATGAGACTTCAAAAGTCTTGACAAACATAAAAATAAGGAAAATATACTTCTTTTCACATCTCTCCAATCTTTTACAAACAACACCTTTTTCAAACCAAAATGTACATATTTTCAAAGAGGTTCCCATGGAGTACCATGGATGTTTAGGATGCTAATATCTTCCTTTTGCATAACTAACCCCCAGACCCTTGTTCTCCTTTTATTAGTTTTGTTTTTAAAACTTCTTTGAGTTTTGTTCGTACTTTTTCCCTTTTCCTTTAGAAACAATAAAAGCGCGGTGGCGACTCTTGCCTTGTGAGTTAAGTTAATCAATAACTTAATCTCAAAAAATTTACCGCTATAGAAACCCGTTGTCAATGGAAGAATTGCCCGGTGTAAAATGTTATTAACCGAGTATGACATCTAATATGTAACGCAGAAGCTATCAAGGAGAGCATCTTTTCTGGCTACCTTGTCCGTTAACCAATGCAGGGTTATCAACGGATGATGTTTGACTTTCCTGATGAGAACATCATGTTCATTCGAGATTGCAATATCCCAGGCCCTGACGAAAGACCCAAACCAAGAGCGCGATGGACGATCGTGTTCGACGGTGCCTCTAATGTAAAAGGTCATGGGATAGGAGCGATTATCACATATCCGAATGGTTTTCACATTCCATTCACTGCTATATTATGCTTTGACTGCACCAACAATATGGTAGGATATGAAGCATGCATCTGCGGTATAGAAGCATCTATTGACTTAAGTATCAATATTCTTGAAGTGCATGGAGACTCTGCTTTAGTGATCAGTCAAGTTCGAGGATACTAGGAAACTTGGGATAAGAAGTTGATTATGTATAGAGAACACGTATTTAAGTTGATTCCCTATTTTGATGAAATCACTTTTTATTATATCCCAAGGTAAGATGATCAGTTAGTTGATGCTCTAGTTACTCTAGCATCCATGTTTAAAGTCTAGTGGAAGAATGAAGCACCTTTCATCCATATTAACCACTTGGGTGAATTAGTGCATTGTCTAGTAATGGAGGATGAATCTGACGATAAGCCTTGGCTATATGACATTAAGAGATATTTGGAAAAACAAGATTATCTCGAGAAAGCATCCATCATTGATAAGAAGGCTTTGAGAAGATTTTCTGTTAAGTTCTTCCTGAATGGGGATGTGATATATAAGAGGAATTATGATTTCATGTTGCTCAGATACGTGGATAGATACGAAGCAAGCACAATCATAAGGTCCATCCACGAGGGTTGTTAAGGTGTACATGCTAAGGGGCCCTCCATGGCCAAGAAGATCCTTCGGGCTGGTTATTATTGGACAACCATGGAGGTCGACTACTACAACTTTGTCAAGAGGTGTCACAAATGTCATATATTTGGTGACAAGATCCATGTTCCTCCTACTCCATTGAATATTCTGACTTCTCCTTGGCCCTTGTCCATGTGGTGTATTGACATGATTGGTATGATCGAACCAAAAGCTTCTAACGATCATCGTTTCATTCTAGTTTACATTGACTAGTTCACAAGTGGGTTGAAGCTGCTTCATATTTGAATGTTACAAGACAAGTGGTTATCTGATTCATAGAGAAATAAATAATATGTCGCTACAGTGTTCCTAGAAAGATTATTACTAAAATTGCCAATAACCTCAACAACAAAATGATGAGTGAGTTGTGCCACGAATTCCAGATCGAGCATCACAACTCTTCACCATATCGGTCCAAGATGAATGGCGTCATCGAAGTAGCTAACAAGAACATCAAGAGGATTGTCCAGAAGATGGTAAAAACATATAAGGACTAGCACGGGATGCTTCCTTTCGCTTTACATGGCTACAGAACTTCAGTGTGCACTTCTATTGGGGAAACTCCTTATTCGCTCGTATATGGAATGGAGGTTATTTTTCCTGTTGAATTTGAAATTCCCTCTTTAAGAGTCATCATGGAAGCAGATCTTGATGAAACGGATGGGTGCAATCCATATATGATCAGCTAAATCTCATGTAAGAGAAGCGTTTGATGGCCGTCTGCCATGGTCAGTTGTACCAGAGACGCCTCAAAAGAGCTTTTGATAAGAAGGTTCTCCCTCGCACATACCAAGCAGGTGAACTCGTGCTTAAGAGATATTCTCTTATTCAACGGATCCTCTAGGCAAGTGAACTCCTAGCTATGAAGGACCCTTCGATGTCAAAAAGGCCGTCTCAGGAGGGGCTCTCATTCTCAACACAATGGATGGGGATGACTTATTGATGTCGGTGAATTCAGATACAGTAAAAAATATTATGCCTAAAAAAATGATGAATACAAAGCTCGCTAGATTGTCATCTGTTCATAACCAATCTAGGAAAAAATGGATATCCCAATGGACCCAAAAAAAAATCCATTCAAAAGTTAGGGATAAATTAAAAAAATCTACAAGCCCGCTAAGTTGAAACCCCGAAAGGAGGACTTAGGCAAAAATGGGTATCTCGGTGGACAAAAGAATAAAAATTCCATGCAAAAGTTAGGGGTAAAGGCATTTGACTATATCTCTTGAGCCTATCTCACCATTAGCTTGACCTCAGACAATATCATATCAGTCTAATCATTGTCAACAAAAGCAAAGTGTTGGAGCCCAGTGCTACAGTGAATAACAGCCAATGTTGTAATCAGTTGAAAATCAAACAAATTTCCCATTGCCATTTACCTTGTTTTTCAATTTTTTAAATTTCCTCTTTAAGGATTTTTTCATCCTTGTACAAACCTCATATGTACAAACTTTTCACAATCAATGAAATGCAATCGTTATTCAGTTACTTCTTTTATTTTTCCGTATTTTTGTTTGCAAAATAACTATCAATCTTGATTGCGTAACGCTATAAAAATTCAAGAATAATAAAAGCTAAACCAAAAGAAACACTATATGCATTGCTTCGATTATTGAAAAGCTCCCTAGTGGACGATCGGTAGTTTACTGTAAGCACTTTCCGCACGAATGCAGGATTGCTTGGTTGGATCAAACATTTTTCTTCCTCAAGTAGAGCCAGGTGGAAATTCTTAGCCAGCTGGAATTTCCCTAGCAGCAGCAACAATAAGAATTTTTTCATTGCAGATTCTCTGGTGTGGATACCAATGAGTTGGATTCTACCCTTTCACCAGAAAAGCCTCACCTTGCTACCCAATAATTCGCATTGCATACTCATCATGAACAAATAAACATACATTGCATACATCATGCACATCAAGCATTTCTCTTTGCAGCTGATCTATCTCCCCGACGGAATATTTCAATTAGCCCCCAACAGACCAAACCAACAAGTTTATTTTTTACACCGTCCAACACAACTCTTTTCAAAGGGAAAATTTTATGACATTTATGTATGTAATCCTCTTCTACCTCGAACACCCGAAAAGCTAATGCAATTCACACCTTCAGGTTTAAGATGATAAAATAGGGGCAACTGTAATACCCCAAAATTTACCCTCCTTTTCATACATTTTGCTTAGTTTCATTTGCATACATGGCATCATATCATGCACCATTCTAACATCACCATGACCATTGCATTTGGTCATTGGCTCACAAGCATGGCCATATTCTTGGTTTAATCTTAACATTAAGGTTTTCACTTTTGTTTACTTGTTAGCTAACCAAAGCATCATAAGAGAGGTACTTGTTTGTTCCTTTGTTCTTGTAGGTGATCATGCCTTAATTCAAGCCTAACCACTGGTTATTTTGGTCAAGGAAGTTGCAAGTTGTGGTTCATTGATTCAAGAGTGGTTCATGTGTTTATTTCTATGCCATTTCACTCATTCTTCAATTCATCCTCAAGATCATTCAATACCTAATCAAGTTTTCTTCAAGGGATGCTTGTTTCATAATCATTTTGGCTTGGGATGCAAAAAAACTTCAAGTTTGTACAAGATGGCACAACTTTGGTTGACCTAATTTGCAAGAATGGCTCACTTTTGGTCCAAACCCCATAACTTCTTCAATTTTCAACCAATTGACAAAATTCTTTGAGCCAAATGTTCCTAAGGAGTTCCTATACAACTTTGCTTCAAGGCTCAAGCATCAATTAAACGTATAATACCCTCAATTTTGGAAAGGGTTAAGTGGCCAAACTAGGTCAAAACCTTGTCATGACCCCCACTTGGCAGCCATGCCATTTTTCAGCTCAAGTATCATTTTGATCCCATTCTTTTTTCATCTTGTTAAGCTTATGCCAAAGATAATTTAGCCCAAGTTTGGCTCAAAATGCACGAGGTAATAAAAATTTATGGTGTCATGAACTTGGGACCTCAAGATGCCCAAAATGTGCCAAGACTGCTTGACCAAATGCCTGACCTAGAATTCATGTCACGACCTCAACTTTGAACACTTGCCATTTTCACCTCAAGCCTCCTTTTGAGTTGGTTATTTTTGCATCCATTTCATTGCAATGAGATGAACATTTGGCATGAATAAGATCACAAAATGCACTAGTGGATTCCATTTGGCCTAGCTTCAAACGTAGCATGTTGAACGATGTTTTGCCTGATGCCCAGAATTTGCAATTACATGTCATTTCTCATCTTGGGACCACTTGCTTATGTGCAAACCTTTTGTGACTCTAACATGCATGCAAACAAACACAAAACGACTTGTCTCAAGTGTAAATTCACACATTTCATGTCTCACTTCACACGGATTGCAAACACGAAATTTTCAACTCTATTCACACGATTTCAGATCCATTTCACATATGTGAGATGCTTGACCCTTTCCCTATAAATATAGGAAGCTTTTGTCATAAAATGTTTTTTTTTATAAATATACTTATTAACTTATAAATATAGATCCTACTTGATTCATATTTCAAGATTCAAACATAATATGATGATAAAAAGTATTAGAAGATGGATAGGGAAAGTATAAAAACAACTTATATTACTAACATAGTTAAATCTTCAATCTCAATAATGTAAGAATAATATTTGGTTTTGCACCTGGCCTTTAGTTTTGATGATAACAATGCATTGTTTCTTAGAGAACAATTTTGTATAGTAATGGTTTTTTGTCTAGTGTGTAACTTTTGCTAACAAGTTCTGACTCTGAAGCATTGACGTGCGATGTCATCAGATTCTAGAATTAACACACTCTGACTCTGAAGAGATACACGTGCTTTACAAGATATTGTCAAATTCTAGAAAGCTCTTAGACAACAGTTCTGATGAATGTATGTGCTAAAGCTTATGTCTATGACTCTGATTGAAGATCCTCTCAAGGATTTTAAGCCTTCAAGATTCAGCGCTCAAGTTTTGAATATTCTAAAGAACAATATATAAAGACTCTGAAGACCAGGTTCTAAGAAATTGTGTCAAGACTCTGAAGACCGAGGTTCTGAATATTCTCTCAACTAGTCTCTTGATCCTTCTAAACATGCTTCAACAATATTTCATCAGAAGCCTCTGAAGATTAGAAGATAAGATCAAAAGATGTGGCATCAGGAAAATAGTACATGGTACAATATCACTCTTTCCTCCATTACGCTGATTTTGTGCATTAAGGACATTATTATTGTACCATTTTGCCTACTATATGCAAATTGTTATGAAAGGAGACAACTACAATTTTCTATTTCAATTCTACCCTCAAACGGATCTTTTAATTTCCTATATAGAGACTTGGAATATTGGAAGAAGTTGCCAATTCACAATGCTAACGCTCACGCTATTTCTTATACACACGCTTTTGTTGAAGTACATATTACTTCTATGTATAGTTTTATAAACACACATAGAGTTTTTGCTCGTTATTGTGTGAGAAATTCATTGTATTAAACTTGTGTTAATCTTCTTTCTTAGAAGTAATACTTGTAAACACATTCTTGTGAATCTCAAATTATTTTAGTGGTTTCCTTCGGTGACTAGGGTTTAGTTAGATATACTCAAGAAGACAGAGACGGTTTGACTTTGTGGTGTCTGTAATTAGTTTCAGTTATAGTGGGTTAAGTCATTGTTGAGAAGGCAAAATCACATTGGTAGGATGGACTGGAGGTAGCTTCGTTAACAGCGAACTGGTATAAAAATAACCTTGTTATTTTTCTTGTTCGTGTTATTGTGTGATTTAGTTGGTTTTGAAAAAGCTTTTATTTTTAGAAACCCAATCTAAACTCTTATTTCTTGTGTTTATTGCCATCTTCAAACAATAACCACAAAATTAAATATTTTACAACAACAAGAACTAACATTTCAAGTTGCATGCATGGATAAAGTGATTTACGTACCAAAAATGTGATGGAGAACACAAATACAGTAGTGAAGGGAGCTTTGTTTCGAGTGTTTCGAGTTATTCACTTCCTTGCTTCTTTTGATTTTTTCGTTGAATTTCCTTTATTTCAAGTTTTATTTGAGTGATATTCAATGGAGTTAAGGGCATTCAAAATGAGAAGATGGAGTTTTGAACAGGTTTATGGAAGATATGAAGTTTGGAAACTCATTATGGAAGAAGTGATGTCTGGAGAAGATGAAGTTTCAAAACTTATTACAGGATAAATGAAGTTTCAAGTTATTTGAAGAAGATGATGTTTCAATATAGAAGATAAAGGCTCAGTTTAAGGTTCCTTAGGTTTCAAACGAGAAATAAAAATAGCATTTTTTTCCTGAAAAACTCTCTATTTTTTAAAATATAATTTTGATTGAGTTTTCCTATCAGCTGGAGGTTCAATCGAGGAAATAGGTAATACTTTACCTACTAGTGGCTACCCCAATTAAGAGAATAAGTATCTTATATTTTAATTAAAAATTTAAATAATGAAATTCCCCATGTGAAAACTTTACCTATCGATTGTCATACTAGCCGATGTAATATATAGTAATTTTTCAAAATAACATTAAAAAGTGTAGTTGTTGGGAATCGAATGTGTACTCCCTAGTGATAGTCCAATAGAAGGAATATATTGTCTTTTTTAAAAGAAAAATTAAAAAGTGGCCCGTCTATGGATTACACCCCGGTTGGTTATTAGCCGAGATGAAAATTTGTTATAAAATCTATTATTTTTTGTAGTGATTTTTCATAAGCAAACTTGTTTTTTTATGTTATTTCTTCAATACATATCCTATTTTGGAAATTCAAAAGCCTATATTTATTTCTAAAAGAATGAGAGGAATTTAAATATGCACAAAGAAAATGAATAAAGTGCTTCAAAAAATGTAATTATATACAAAAACACTTAGAAAAAAACATTTTTTTCAAAATCTTAATTTCCAGAATTGTTCATTTTGATACATTAATTTTATTTGTCTCTATTGTACATTGCAAATTTGATTTTAATATCTTACTTTCTTCATATTTATGTCATTCACATACTTGAATCACTTAGTCATTTTCAATCTTTTTTGAGTTGTTTCATTCATTATCCTTTAGAGTGTGTCTTCCTATGCTTATCATTTTTATTTGTCTTTCAAAATTCTTCTTGTCTTGTCTTATAGTACTTCCTATTTGAACTCTCATTTTAAACTCCTTTGTGGATTTGTTGCAATGTGTTTGGAGTTTTTTTTATTGTGATTGTTGTGTGGGTTACTTTTTAAGAACTTGAAAAGAGAACTTAAAGTGAAAAAAAATCCAAGAATGCACATTATTAAAAAGTTATAAATTTAGTAAAACATAGAAGTGACAAATTCAATAATGTAAACACTTAGTTGAGTGGAAAGGTTCTTTTACTTTGCTATTATTTTAATTTGACTTATTTGTATTATGATGAGATTTGATGTTAGAGATTATGATGAAGAATAAATGAGGTATGAAAGAAGAGATATAAAAAAAGAAAGATGACTTGGGAATTTAGACCGGGTAAGAAAAGGTATGCAATAGAAAACATATATAGGAAATATAATGAATGTGATAAAGAAAAGAAGATGATAGATATGTCATATGAGGGTTACATTAAACATTTGGTATTTGACCCGGAGTATGTAAAATATATTTATGAAAATGGGCATACAAAAGTAGTAAGAAAAATAGAAAAGTTGGATTTGAGAGAAAAGGAGAATGTAAAAGAAAATTGTGAAAGAAAAACTGATAGTATTTTTTCAAAAGAAAGATATTGAGGAAAGTGATTTGAAACACACGTACACACACACACACACACAAACACACACACACACACACAGAGGTCCCCATTGTTGTTTAGAAAAATTCCACCACCACCAGATTGAAGGGTGATTACTCTTATTACTGGTCCTGGTTCAGCATGAAAGGAGGTGGTTCCACTGAAGTTTCTGAAAAGGCAAGGATAAGGTCCCCATTGTTGTTTAGAAAAATTCCCCCACCACCAGATTGAAGGGTGTCGCGGTTATAAGCTCTGTCACAATTATATTTTATCCAACCATTGTGTCATACCCTAATTTTCAATCCTAATATGCCACCATCATTTGTATCATTTGTATGACATTTATCATCTTTGCATTACTAACCTATTGAAAATACAAAAAGATTTTCTAATTTGTTTGTCTTAAGCTAGTGTTTTGCACCAAGAGCTTTCAAAGATTGATCAATCAAGACTTGGCATGAGTTTCAACATTTCAAACTCCTCATCCTTCCCAAGTGATCAAGTGACTTCCATCAACAAGAATCAAGTTCAAGATCATTTCATCTTAAATTCATCAAGGCCAGAGTTCATCTGATACCCTCAACTAGGGTTTTGACCCAAAGTCAACTGGTTAAATTTTTAGCCAAGGCATGATCCCAAAACTTGAAGTATGGTTCAAAGACTTAAAATACATCATAAGTGATCCATTCACATTATCCAATGTTCCCAAGAGATCTCATTCATTAAAGATTGCAAGAATTGGATTCATTTGATACAAAGTCAACTTAGACAAAGTCAAAGTTTGACTTTTTATATTTTTGGTCAACCATGGACTTCTCAACTCAAGGATCATGAAAATATTATTTATGGATGCATTTTATCAAGAGAAAATAAGAAATTGGAGGTTACTTGCAAAAAAGGCATGATTTGGTTTTGTAAATTTTTCTAAGTTATGAAAGAAATACATGTTCAAGTACCCAACTTTCCAAGGCCATAACTTGTGATCTAAGCCATCATTTTATTTGCTCCAATAATTATATTAAAGGTCTTACTTCATAGTTCAACTTTGTCCTTGATGATTGATTCCCAAAAAATGCAAGGATTTCAAGTTATGAAGCCATGAAGTTGGTACCATAAAATTGAAACACTTAGAAAAAAATTCAACCAAATCTGCCTTCAAAAAGTGACTTACTTGATCATCATTTTTCACCATGATCCACATTGATTCAAGGAAAAATACTAACATGAAAGTTATATAGGATGGTCTTAGATTTCCAAAAAGTCCAAGAGCATGAAATTATCATATTTTATCTAGGAGTTTCAAAGAGATGAAGTTTGCTCTCCAAATCTGAATTTTGGGTCATTTTCATGGCAAGTTCATCATGCAACCTTGAGCCAAAGATACATAATCTTGCTTTACAGGCTATCTTGCTTCTAAATATCACTATAATCAGAATATCACACACCCTTTTGAGCCATTATCCAAGAAATCAATCCATTACACAATGAATCATTCCATTTTTGGCATAAAGGTTACACTTCCATTTGTGTAAAGTGGATTTAACCCAACATTAAGTACAATTGAGCTCCCAAATGAATTTGGTTCTAAGACATACCAACTCTAAACATCAAGTCAACTCTTATACTTCATATAAAGCTCAACAAAACACTTCATGCACCCCCATGCTTTTGCCATGCCTCCCACTTTGTGTTTTATGCAAGAACCAACCAAGCAAGCAAACCAGTACAAGCGACAATTATTTTATGATATCTGAAGCTACTTGAATCCTCAAGGATCACTATAAATAGAGGGTAAAGCCCCATCTATCTGGACACCAAGCTCACCAAGCAAAACTTCATTTTTGCAAGCTTTTGACCTTAACCTCCATTTCTCTCATCTTGCTCGTGCATTCTACCAACCAAGGGTTCCAATAACCTTCTAGGAGTTTATACACATTAGAAGAAGCACCAAACAGTAGCTGGAAGTGGTATTGAAGAGGCATTGGACCTTGCTCCAATAGGTATATTCTTGCACTTCAAAACTCATTATACATGCATCATTTCCATGTGATTTCTGAAGCAAATATGTACCATTTATTGTGTTAAGATTGATCATTAACTCACATGTCATTTATCTTGTTGTTTATGTGAATTTAAGTTGCATAAAACCTAAAGTTTCAATTCTGGTTTTAGCCTTCGTGCATCTTCATCTTTGAGTGTTAGCTAAAATCTATCGTACAATTGTGTTCCTTACATTTTTCTAAGCAATTTTAATCTTTATTTCATGAAAAATGGTTGATAAATGAGAGACATATGATTGATGAAAGATTTGAAAAATAATGAAAGAAAAATAATGAAAATAAGAGAGAGAGAGAGAGAGAGAGAGAGAGAGAGAGAGAGAGAGAGAGAATGAGAGAGAGAGAGAGAGAGGTTGAAGAAGATGCTTACATGGCATGGAAAAGTCAAATCAAACGTGTTTTTATAATATATACAATTCCTCTTGTTATAACGAATGGATGTATAGTTATCCCAGTGGTAGAAGCGCGCGCCCTAAGTCACTTGTAACCAAAAGGTTTGGGGTTCAGATCCCCCTCTCCCCATACTTTGGTTTTTATTTTATTTTTCCAAACAATGCATGGAACCCCAAGGACGTGAGTTCGAACTTGGCCAGTGTAATATTTTTTTTCCTCACTTGTTAACTGTTCATTTTTCTTCATAACTTCAAATATCCATAACTTCATGATCCCTTAACATTTTTGACCCATTGTTTTTGCCATGTATCCATGAGAATGTCTATTTTATGAATCCACAAAAAATCCCAAAAAATAATATTTATTTTGACCATTTTTATTAGGTAGAAAACTAGTGCATTTTATGTTGCTTTTAGGCCATTTAATGGATTTTCTTTTATTGTTTCCTTGTTCTAAGTGATCGTAGATGTTTGTGTGACCAATGTATATTTGTTTAGGTCTTGTTTGATGTTGGTAGCATTCTGTTTGCTTAAACATTATCATATTTTGGGCATTATACCATGATTAAATGGCCTTGTTTAAAAATATTAGTGATTGATTATTTAGATGAAACTTACGGTTTTGTTTAGATGAATCTTTTGAAGCATCTTGATGCATGATTAGGGTTTCCACTTAAGCTTGGTCTTATCATGAACTTTGATTCAAGTTTAATATTTATTTTGTAAAGACTTATAATGTGATGCATGTTTGACCTAAATTGATTCATGTTGTGTTTACCATGTACCAATGAATGTCTTTACCATGTCAAATATGATTTTGTCTTCACCATCAATGTGTTGTGTCTTGTGATGTTATGTGAAACTTCGTCATGTCTTGTTTATGTTTATCTCAATGCCTAAAAACCATGATCAATATTGTCATCCATACCTAACTCACCTTGTAATTGCCATTGTATTTAGCCATATTTTGTGCCTTAATGTTAATGCATGTTCAACCTTGTTATTATTTATATCCAAGGGAAAGGAATCATGACGTTCTTGTAATTTTACATGTGTGTCTTCATTTGCATCCTATACAACTTTGCTTCCCCTTAATCTAAAACTTCTAGATACAATCTTAGGTTCCCCTCAATGTAAACCTTAGGATTCTATATCACCTTCTTATAACCACTTTCATAATAAACTTTAACTTAGGTCATTGTTTTCCCTTTTATTTCTTAATCAAATGCTTCAAAACACTTAAGCATATTCAAAGATCTTTTCATAAGACCTAAAAAACACAAACTTAATTCAAACCTTTTGCCACTTTGGCTTTTCCATGTTCAAAACCTTTTCATAAAAGGATTAGACATGAATCATCCCTAGTTGAGATTTAAATCTCCTAGCTCATAACATTGTTCAGATTTATATTGATTCTTTTCCATTTGGAAGAGGTGTGTGGAATACATGTTGATTTTATATCCAAGTGAGAGTACTTCTTTCAATTTGATGCAAAGATCTATCTTCCACATGTTTTTGGTGGTTTAAAAGTGAGTTTTCTCCTTAAGATGGAAATTTTTCTCTTTCTCATAAAATCAACCCCAATAAATCCCTTCTTACTTTTGAACCCGAACTACAAGGTTTTGATCATTCACGGGTACGTAGGCATAAGACTCAATGTCTTTCCAAATCATCAAACAATAAAAAGATGTTCTTTTTATCATCTCCCTAATCAAATAGCAAACAATTTTAAACCAAACACATATATTTAAAAGGTTCCTGTATAGTACTACAAATGATTAGGGTGTTAATACCTTCCCTTTTCATAACACACCCTCGTGCTTTAGAATCCCCCCCCCCCTTATTTTGCTTAGCTTAAGTTTTATCTTCTAGCTTTGCATATACATATTGGGTTATTTTTTAATCTTTTCCCCTTCCCTTGGAGAAATTAAAGTTTGGTAGTGATATTTTGATTCATGAGTCAAGCCTAATCAATAGCTTGGTCTCCATTCTTCACTCTGACAGAAATGGCGACTTCACTGGGGAAAGAATATTAAATGGGTGATACCTAACTTGTTTATATGTGTTTATTATTATTATTTGTGGCTATGTTTGCTTGGGTTTCATTATGGAGATCTATAAGTGATGAGGAAATCCAAACCTGGATTAGAGAATACAAAATAAGATAGGATGGTGGTATAATCAAAGTTACATGTCTGGAGTAATCCTAAGCATGATTAACATATGATATAACCCCGCTCAGTGGAGACCCATTTGATGGTAATATTTGTTATTGCGAGTAAATTGCAGTGCCATTATTATCTTCGACCTGGGAGTCTAAGAAATTGGGGACCTTTAGAACCCTTTCAACCCCTCTAAACCTTTTTAGGATGTAGTGCGGAGATTATCCATGTGTAAGATCTAAGGTAATTGTTACGCGATGCTACACTTTGACGAGTTTCTCTTGAGAATATTATTGGTCTGCGAGCAAGTCGTTAAACCGATAATATCCGAAAGATGGATTTATGACTCTGGGGACCACTTTAGAACCTTATTCTACAGGTATAAAATAAACTCATTAGTTCATACATTGTGGGATGGTTAGACCCTTGGCTCCATGCTTAATGTCAAAACCCTAAACCCGTATTTGTGAAACATGTGTTCATGCATTCATGCATCCATAAAAACGTCTTTGCATAAAAACCAAGAAACTCAATAATTTTCTTTTTCAAATATCGATAGGTAAAATGGAACCTTGAAGGAGGAATACCAAGAAATACACTGTCAAAAGTTTTGACTTAACATAGTTGAAGAAGCTTGGTTCTATGCTAGTTAGTCCAGAGGATTTCAGAGCTTGGTATGGAAGACTTGTGGGTATCTTGAAGACAAAGGTTGAATATGGATTTCTCAACTATTTCTTCACATTTCCAGACTACCAACTTATGTCTACTCTAGAAGAACACTCTTATTGGTTTGGTTTGCCAGTCTCTGACAAATTACCATTCAGTGATTCAGAGAAGACCCCTACACCAGCAGCTATTGCAGAAGCACTTCACATAGAAACGTATGTTGTGAAGGCCAACTTCATTAAAAAAGGAGGGATTCTAGGTTTAACCTCTAGATTCCTGAGGGATAAAGCCTTTATCTTTGCAAAAGCAGATAGTAGAGATGCCTTTGAAGCCATTTTGGCTCTACTCATTTATGGAATTATGCTCTTCCCAAACATTGATGACTTTTTGGATGTTAACATTGTACAAATCTTCTTAATTGGTAACCCAGTACCCACATTACTTGGAGATACCTACCATTATATCCATCACAATACTAAGAAAGGTGGTGGAACCATTCTTTGTTGTGCATCTCTCGTATATAAGTGGTTTATTTCTCACTTACCTGGATCCAGGCTCTTCAGGGAGAATCCACAGAAGCTCAGATGGTCTCAGAGTTTCATGTCCATTGATCAAGGGAATATACATTGGTATGACCCCTCCTATGATGTCAGAGTAATTATTGACAGTTGTCGTGAATTTCCTAATGTACCTCTCCTTGGTGTACATGGGGGAATTAACTATAACCTCATCCTTTCCAGACGCCAGTTAGGATATCCTATGGCAGATAAACCCGATAACCTTCTATTGTCAGGTTTCTTTTACCTCAACAAAGAAGAGAGTTTCAGTTTGAAGGATAGAATCATACATGCTTGGCGCAACATTCACAAGAAAGGAAAAGACCGATTAGGAAGAAATAATTGTGTTGCTTTTGAACCCTACACCCAATGGGTTTGTGCTAGAGACAGTGAACTTAAGATTCCCTATGCTCCTGAGAATCCCTCATTCCCTTATGTTATAACATCATCATCCACCATTCCTATTGAAAATAGGGAAGAGTTTCAAGAAATTTTGGCTAGGTTGAAATTGGAAAGAGACACTTGGGAAGGCTGGTACATATCTTGAATGATAAGAAGATGAAGATAGAGCAACAGCTAAAGGAGAAAGATGACTTTGTTGAGATTCTGGAACAACAACTGTGAAGAAACAGGAGGAACAAGAAGGCTTACTTCTCTCTAAATTCCAGTCATTTCACAAGTACTCTAGTATACCTCCCACCTCAGGTGGTTGGAAGGAAATCATCGACAAGATTATGACCGAGTACGCTCAACTAAAGAGGCAGAAGAGGAAGCATAAGCCAGTAGCAGGACCTTCTACAGATGGGATTCCTTAGGACTTATAGATTTAGCTATTTTCCTCTTTAGGATCGTTGAAATTGTATTTCGTCCTTTGTAATCCCTCAATTGTTTAATAAAAAAAGGTTTTTGTTCAGCTTATACCAAATTTTGTCTCAATACTATTTCAATAAATTATTGAGTTTCTTAAAAATTAAAACTCACATTTTGCATATGCATATCATGCATCATTCAATCACAAGTTCATGCATTTCAAGAAACTTACATGTGTCTTCTCCCTCCAATAGTCAAACTGAATCACCAGTATAATACTCGAGCCAGTCGCCGGAGAAGGATGAGTCAGCTTGAACGAGAAAATCAAGAGCTCAGGGAGGAAGTAATCACCTTGAAAGACAGTTTTGAAAGGCTTACTACTATGATGGAGACTTTGGTGGCTGCTCAGAATTAGTCGTCAAACAATTCTCAAGATCTAGTGCAACGAACAGCAATCTCTGAGAATGTCTCGACGCCTATTCCAGTGGCGCCCGTCAATGATAAAAAAATATCACATGCCACCCGATTTCCCTTGGGGGCATGCCTCACGGTTATATGCCAACTGGATACCCCCCTCAAAATGATGAAGCTTCAGTAGTGACCGTTGTGATGTATGTACCTCCTCTTGTGGTGCATACGACTCCTTATAATGAAGAAATGATTTATCAAGCTACTCCAAGTGAAGTTGTGGGAGTAGATGAAAGGTTAGAGGTATTTCAAGATAAATTATTATAAATGCAAAGGGAAAACAATGCTCTTCGAGGTAAGGATCTTTTTGGCAAGATTGCTTTCGAACTCTGCTTGGTTCCTAATGTTCAAATTCCGCCCAAATTCAAAGTACCAGACTTTGAGAAATATAAAGGAAATTCATGTCCTCAAAGTCACTCGGTGATGTATGTTAGGAAGATCTCCACTCATACTGACAACCATCAGCCTCTGATCCACTACTTTCAAGACAGTTTAACTAGTGCCGCTCTTAAGTGGTACATGAGCTTGAACAGCACGAAGATCCGTACTTCCAACGACCTTGGTGAAGCTTTTGTTCGTCAATACAAATATAATGTAGATATGGCTCTGGACAGAGATCAACTCCGGGCCATGTCTCGGAAAGACAAAGAGAGTTTCAAGGAATATGCTCAAAGGTGGCGTGAAATTGCTGCACGGATTTTCCCTCCACTTGAAGAGAAAGAGATGACTAAAATCTTTTTGAAAACTATGAGTTAATTCTACTATAACTGCATGATCGCCAATGCACCCAGTGATTTCACCGAGATGGTAAACATGGGCATGCAACTTGAGGAAGTAGTTTGAGAGGCACGCTTGACTAAGGAAGTTGTCGCTTCTAGTCATGTTAAGAAATTTGCCAATAATATCTCCAAGAAGAAAGAATCGGATGTTATGTCATTTCATATGGTAGACAAAGAAGAAAGTATCAGCATGTTGTAGTCGTTTCACCAATCATTAGTCCACCAATGGTAGTGCCAATTTATCAGCCACAATTCTCGTATCAACATCAACAACAATATCCTCAACAGCATCAGCAACAACAACATGTTCAGCAATAACCATCAAATCAACAACATCAACAACCTCCACAACAGCTCGCTCTCAATTTAACAATCAAAATCGTATTCAAAAAAGGCCACTGTTTGATCATATCCCAATGTCCTATGCAGAATTGTTTCCTGCATTGCTAGCTAAAAATCATGTCCAGACAAGGTCTCCACCACCTGTGCCAAAGGACATTCCCTATTGGTACAAGGCATATCAATTTTGTGCTTACCCTCAAGGGGCACCAAGACACATCATTGAAAACTGTTTTGGTTTAAAGTCAGATGTTCAGAGGCTCATCAAGAGTGATATCCTTCATTTAAGGACATAAACCTCAATGTTCAAGTTAATCATCTACCGCAACATGGTTCAACCTCAATTAACATGGTATATGGTTGCCCTGGAAGTTTCTAGGTCTATGATGTATGGTTTTTAGGAGAGAACTTAGTAAATAAACACACCAAATATAGCAAGAATGGTTGTATGCCTCCACATAACTACGCCTCTTACAGGGTTTGTTCCAGGAACTCTCAAGGATGCCTAATTGTTGTAACAGATCTCTAGGATCAAATGGATCAAGGTTACATTATAGCCTACCAAGCCAGAGATTATAATCAAGTCAATATGGTCAATAGTGACAACGAAGTGAATGTCATAGTTCCTCAGTTCAACGACTTTAAGCCTATACAGATTACTGATGATAGTCGGAAGACTTCTGTGACTCCTCTAGTAATTAACTTACCAGGCCCAGTTCCCTACCAATCTGATAAAGTTGTACCTTATAAGTATAATGCTATAATGAATGAGAATGGAAATGATGTTCCTCTACCCTCAATTGTTAACGTCGCTGATGTAAGCAGGGTCACAAGGAGTGGGCGTATATTTACAAAAAGGACTGAGGATGTCGCAGCAGGAAAGCAGGCTCATGTTGAGATCCCTTTTGAACCGGTTGGCCAATCTTACAGCATGAATCTGAAAAGTGATGACGATGAGATGTTGAAGATCATCAGGAAAAGTGAATACAATGTGGTGGAACAATTACTGCATACACCTTCCAATATATCTGTGTTATTGTTGGTTCGTCAACAATCTCTAGCCTTCCTATGAAAGGGTTACTTGCAGGACCGGCTACAAAGTCCTGGACTTAGTGTTTGAGCATATGATGTTTTGGTAAGCAATGTTTTTGAAATGTTCAAAAGGAATAAATATAACTCTTGATGAGTTAGAAAGGTAGTGAAAAGTAATGATAGGCGAAAATGTATTGAAAGTAAAGCAATAAAGTAAAGAAAATTTGGTAAGTTTAAATGACTTATGAATGTAAATGGAGGCAAAGGTACATTTTTTGTAGGGAGATGACTCTTTTCTCGTACACGCTTTGGTACTTCAAGTGTACTCCTACTGCAAATGCTAAAAATGCCACCCCTAACATGATCCGTAACACTTGCTTAAATACTAATAAAAAGTAACCGTCTGGGGTTATGAACCTATCTTAAGATGACACGTGTCGGCTCACTTCTCCCATGTACGTAGATAACTGCCCACGTTCTTTATCCGCCCATGCTCACTCTCTCCATGGAGACCCTTCGACTTCGATCGAAACTCTAGGTGTCGACCCATGGATTTTCCAGCTTCTTGTTGATGATATTCCGACGGGCTTCCTAGTCGAGTGGGTTTGCCTTCTTTGGCCGAAATTTGTCAGCTAACAAATTTCCCCCTAAAAAGGCTGGTTACGACTTGAGCTCGTCGATCGAGGAACTTGCCTTTTGATTTTTAAGATTTCGACTAGCCGTCTTATCGCTAATTAATGGCCTAAACTATAATGATGATTTTCCTGCGGTGCAGATACCCAGACATTCCACCATCATTAGCAGCTATCCCTAGGTTGTGGGATTTCAACCGAACCCACTAACTCTCTCACCACTTCCTCGCTAGCCATTTTCCAATCGTTCAGTGCCCGACTGTTCACCTTGTCAGCCTATAAATAGTTCTTTCTTCCTCCTCAAAGGTTTTTCTGCTTCTATAACCGTGCATTCTTCTTGCTCATTTCTTCAAACAACTTCTGTAGTGCAATCTGTCACCCAGAATCTTCAAACTCAACCTATTCGCTTCATCTCTAAATGACTTCTTCTTCCCACGTCAAAGAACTCACTACCTACGCTACCGGAAATAACCCCATTGCCTTTAAACTTTCTGCCAAAGAAAGCATGAACCCCATCCCTCAACCCACGTTTGTTTGATGGAGCATTGGTAAAGAACTGGAAGCGCCAGATGTTGATTCCATTCGTGGTTGATAAGAAACTGTGTGTGTTTCATGGGCCTCTCGCTGAGCCAAAATCTTCACTGAAAGCGGTTGCGGCCTTTTTTCCTGGATATAAACTTGTTGCTCCTCCTGCCTTCGAGAAATTCGTCGCACTTGACGTAAGACTCATGGAGGCTAAAGCCAGAGTCTTTAGGTTCATGCCTACCCCTAGAAACAAAGAGTACCTGGCATGGCTCAACAAGGTTCAGCGAAAACGCCAAGACCCATGGAGGAGCATAAGGATCTTTGACTTAATTCAAATATCGAGGTATGCTCATCACATTAATCCTTGCATGTTACTGGTGTCTTTATTTTTAGGAAGGTTCCACCAACACATTTCAGTTGCCCTATGGGATGCTAGCATCCACACTCTTCGATATAGCGGCAATCACCAGGCTTTCGTCGTTGGGGGAAGTATTCGACCTCACACTTTCGACGAAGAATACCTTCTCGTTCAGTCGAGTCAATCTCCAGAATTACATCTAAGATCACTACAACAAGGACTCCTTTGAGGTGTCTGATGAAGAACATATATCTTTCCTTACTTTATGGCTTTCCTACTACATATTTTATCGTGGCTCTTTGCAGATAGCGAAAATCTATATTACCCTGGCGATCCAGATTCATGAGGGTTGATAGGTGTCTTTAGGTAAACTGCTGCTAGCCTCCTTATATCAGACTTTGGGGCTGGTAACCCTGAAACTAAAATTCTTCTCCAACACTCCGAAGGCCCTGAATCTGTCGAGTCCCTAATGGCTTTTACAACACTGGTTAAATGCCACTTTTGAGTATCAGCTGGGATACCCCGTGTCGGAGCTCATCATGAGTCTAAACGAAGATCGACCGATCGAAGGGGCTAGGTTGGCTTTGACGACCTGCCAAGAGACTCCCAACATACATCTCTTCATTAAGTACTTGAATATGTTCATCGAAGTAGATAAATTCGCTCCTGGTATGGCGCTATTTGCTTATCGAACCTTTGGTCCAAAGTGGTTCAAAGATCCTTTTCCAGGTGGCTCTCTGAAATTCTAGTTATCAGACTTTAGATGTCACACGGGTTGTTATGACATCCAATTCTGCACAGACAAGAATTATGCAGAACTTAAAAGTAAGTGCAGTAAATAACACAAGTAATTGTTTACCCAGTTCAGTCCAACATGACCTACATCTGGGGGCTACCAAGCCAGGGAGGAAATCCACTATCAGTAGTATTAATTCAAAGCTAAACTCACCCGTTTACAACTTGTCACTTAATCCCTACCCAATGCAATTTCAATCTTACTCTAAGATCAGAGTTCCTACTCACTCCCCCTCAATCACTTCAGTGATTACTACCTTTAATCAATATTAAAGACAACTTTGAAGTCACACTTCAAACAACTCTTGATTGTGCTTAACAGCTTTAATCAAGATACACAGCACTCACGCTTAAAAGCTTTGAGCGACACAACACTTACAACTCAATGAACACCCTATGCCAAAGCACATCAACGTAAGACTTGGCTTACAAGATATGTCTAATACAAGGCTCACAAAAATACAGCAGTGAAGTATGATGGACACACTAAATCTTCACGCCTCAAAAAAAAACCCCAAAACTGAATGAAGGAACGACTTCCTTTTATATTGCAGTACCTGGGCTTTTGCACTTGTATTCTCCTGAATTTAAGGTCACGCGAGTTCCCAATAAATTCAACATCTAGGTTACTAACAAATAGGCTATTTGTTAGGTTCATTAAATGTAGCTTGGTTGTTGATTTCCTGGATTTTCTCTAAGCTGTTGAATCCCTGAAGAATAGCCTGAGAAAAAGCTTAAACATAAAACTGAACAACCTACAATATAACATATGCTGTCAGGAATGAATGTCACGACATTCAGCTTGACATCAAGGATCATATGCTGAGTCTGTTTTTCCAGAAAATAGACTGTACAATTTTGCTGACCTGTATATGACCAACATGACCATACTACAGTAACAGCTTACATTAATAGATGTCAAAGTATCCAATTTGACATTTACACATCTGGCCTTAAGTCAGTTCTGTTATCCTCTTGAAGAACAGACTAAGTAACATGCTGAAGTATAGTAGAACACCACTCTGTCTACTGTTCAGTATATAATGAATGTCATAACATCCAGTTTGACATTCAGTCAGTAGGCCTTATGCCAGGTCTGGTCTTTCCTTGATAACCAGACTGGAAATAAATACTAAGTTCTAACAGAACACCAGCTGTTCTATTCCTTAGTATCTGCTGACAGGTATAAATGTCACATCATCCAGTTTGACATTCAATAAATCTTGTATTAGCTAATCCTGCAGTAACTACTCAAGTGTGTCATGACATCGGTCAAGACATCAGAGTACAGTTAGATATTCTAACCTACAATGCAGTCACACATACACACCATGTCATGACATCAGTCAAGACATTAGAATCCAGCTAGTGTTTTACCATATAATGCAGCCAATCAAGCACCTACAAACTCCCCCTTTGGCAAATTTTTGGCTAAAACACTTTGATCCCCATAACAGAGTTCATAGCAGCGGAATCACACATCTAGCAGGAAATAAACCTAGCTAATACACTCAGAGTGGCAGCACACTCACACACATGGAAGTTAATAAAAACTTCACAAAACAGCACACAGACAGAAGTTAAATAAAAACTTCATCACACATCAGCTGCAGGGGAAGGAAAATCTTCGAATCTGTCACGAGTCTGTTGTAACAGACCAATCTGTTGTCTGGGGTATCCTGTTACTGTTACTCCCCCTTTTTGTCAAAAATGTTGCCAAAGTCAACAATATCAACAGAAAAAAAATGACAGAATTACCAACTTGGTTTTACTTCACATTTTCAACCAAGTTAGCACCCACTTGATCTTGCTTCACAGTAGGTACAACCATATCAGATGCCATGACTTTGTTTCTGACATCCAGAACTACTCCTGCATGAACAGCGTCCTTGAATTCCTGCAGGTGCATAGGCCTTCTCACGTTAGGGTGTCTCCTTACCCTCTTGTTGCCACACTTGTTGCAAGTGGTATAGCTATGATCTGTTAACCAATCAGAACATAGTTCCAATACATACATTCCCAACATCATTGATTGCTATAAGGTCTCAGAGAGACATATTCCCAGTTTGCCCCTTAAATTTTCAAACTGAGTAGCATCCAGAGCCTTTGTAAATATGTCAGCCAGTTGCAGTTCAGTGGCTACATGTTTCAAAGTAATCACCTTGTCTTCCACCAGATCTCTGATGAAGTGATGTCTAATGTCAATATGTTTGGTCCTGCTATGTTGGATGGGATTCTTGGAAATATTGATGGCACTGAGATTATCACAGAATAATGTCATGACATTTTGAGTGACATTGTACTCAGTGAGCATCTGTTTCTTCCACACCAGTTGGGAACAACTGCTTCCAGCAGCTATGTATTCAGCCTCTGCAGTGGACAGGGATACACAGTTCTGCTTCTTGCTGAACCAAGATATGAGATTGTCTCCCAAGAAGAAACATCTTCCTGATGTGCTTTTTCTGTCATCAGCACTTCCAGCCCAGTCAGCATCACAGTACCCAGATAGGACAGGCTCAGACCCATGTGAGTACAGCATCCCATAGTCACAAGTCCCATTGATGTACTTGAGAATCCTTTTGACTTGATTCAAGTGGCTCACCTTAGGCTCTGCTTGGTATCTCGCACACACTCCAACTGCATAAGAAATGTCAGGTCTACTTGCAGTTAGATATAGTAGACTGCCTATCATGCTTCTATACAAGCATTGATCAACACTAGGCCCTCCATCATCTTTGGTTAACTTCAGATGAGTAGGAGCAGGAGTCCTTTTGTGCCTAGCATTATCCATACCAAACTTCTTAACGATGTTTTTGGCATACTTGCTTTGGGAGAGAAACATAGAGTCCTCCATTTGGTTGACTTGCATTCCAAGAAAGTAGGTTAGTTCCCCAACCAGACTCATTTCAAACTCAGATTGCATCTGTTGAACAAAATGTGTTACCATTTGTTCTGACATACCACCAAAGACTATATCATCCACATAGATTTGAGCAATCATGATTTTGCCGTCTTCATCCTTCACAAACAAGGTTTTATCTATTCCACCTTTTCTGTATCCATTTGAGGTCAGAAATTCGGTCAACCTTTCATACCATGCTCTAGGTGCTTGTTTCAACCCATACAAGGCTTTCCTCAACTTGTATACATGCTTAGGTTGGTTAGGATCACAGAGCCCTTTAGGTTGTTCCACATAGACTTCTTCATTCAAGTAGCCATTCAAGAATGCACTCTTCACATCCATTTGGAATAGTTTAAACTTCAGGATGCATGCTACCCCTAACAACAATCTGATGGACTCAAGTCTAGCCATAGGAGAAAATGTCTCATCAAAATGAACTCCTTCAACTTGAGTGTATCCTTGAGCTACTAGTCTTGCTTTATTCCTAGTAATCACTCCTTTCTTATCAGATTTGTTTTTGTAGATCCACTTGGTACCAATGATGTTGGTCCCTTCAGGTCTTGGAACTAGCTCCCATACTTCATTCCTTTTGAACTGCTCAAGTTCCTCTTGCATGGCATTGATCCAGTATTCGTCAGTCAGGGCTTCTTTCACATTCTTTGGTTCAACCTTGGATACAAAACAGGAATTTGAGCTTATTCCCCGTGACCTGGTAGTCACACCACTATTAGGATCCCCTATGATAAGATCCTTAGGGTGGTCTTTCTGAATTCTGATAGATGGCATTTTGGTGGTTGCATCTACTTCACATTCAGGAGGAGGTTCCTGTACTTCTTCAGACTTGACTGGAATGTCAGTTGAACTGTCAAGGAATGTTTCAACATCCTCTATGACATCGATCCCTTCCTCTTTATCATCCACAATAACATTTATGGATTCCATCAGGACATTGGTCCTGTAGTTGAACACTCTGTAGGCTCTGCTGTTAGTGGAGTATCCCAGAAATATACCCTCATCACTTTTGGGATCCAGCTTCCTTCTCTGTTCACGATCTGTGAGAATGTAGCATTTACTTCCAAAGATATGAAAGTACTTCACTGTGGGTTTTCTGCCTTTCCATATTTCATATAGAGTGGAGGAGGTTCCTTTTCTCAAGGTGACTCTGTTGTGAACATAGCACGCGGTATTCATCGCTTCAGCCCAAAAGTGCATGGGGAGCTTCTTTGCATGAATCATTGCTCTGGCAGATTCTTGAATAGTTCTATTTTTTCTTTCAACTATCCCATTCTGCTGGGGAGTTATAGGGGAGGAGAACTCATGACTTATTCCTTCAGACGAGCAAAACTCATCAAACTTGGAATTCTTGAACTCCGTACCATGATCACTCCTAATTCGGACCACACAACTGTCCTTTTTCCTTTGAAGTCTGATGCACAGGTCTTTGAAGACATCAAATGTATCTGACTTCTCTCTGATGAAGCTTATCCACGTGTATCTGGAATGGTCATCAACCACCACGTAAGCATATCTCTTCCCACCAAGACTTTCGACCTGCATAGGTCCCATTAAGTCCATGTGCAACAGTTCCAGAACTCTGGAAGTTGTAGGATGTCCCAGCTTCGGATGTGACATCTTGGTTTGCTTGCCCACCTGGCATTCTCCACAGACTCTTCCTTCATCAATAAGCAGCTTTGGAATTCCTCTGACTGCTTCCTTGGATATAATCTTCTTCATTCCCCGTAAGTGGAGATGTCCAAGACGTCTATGCCACAGCTTCACCTCCTGTTCTTCCTTGGCTGAGGAGCATATTGTGGAAAAGTTAGAGACTTTAGGTTCCCACAGATAACAGTTATCTTTGGACCTGGTTCCTCTCATAACTTCCTGATTGTCATCATTTGTCACAATGCACAGCTCCTTAGTAAACTGAACATAGAATCCTTGATCACACAGCTGGCTTATGCTGATGAGATTTGCAGTCAGTCCTCTTACTAACAGCACATTATTCAGCTTTGGAACTCCAGAGCAGTCCAGCTTACCCACACCTTTTATTTTTCCTTTAGCACCATCACCAAAGGTCACATAGCTGGTAGTGTGAGGTTGAATATCCACCAGTAGATTTTCCATACCAGTCATATGTCTTGAGCATCCACTGTCAAAGTACCAGTCTTCTCTGGTAGAAGCCCTTAGAGCTGTGTGCGCTAACCTAGCATACCATTGTTGCTTCTTGATAGGGACATAGCGCTTATATGTCTTATGCTTAGGCCTGACATGCGAGGCTTGGTTAGGGAAACCATGAAGCCAGTAGCAGAAGGCTTTTATATGTCCAAGCCTACCACAGTGGTGACATCTCCACTCCTGGTATTTCCTCTTCTGATGATTATTCATCTTAGTTCCCCGATGTTGAGACATTGGCTTTGACTTCCGCTTGAATTTCTGAACTTTAGCCTTTGGGCGTTTGTGTTCAGCTGAGGATCTTTTCCCAAATCCTAGGCCAGATTTGGTTCCAGACTTCTGTCCCACCTTTAGAATCTCTTCCAAGGTGTCAGTTCCCTTGTTCATCATTCTGATGGATTTAGTCATCTGATTCAGCTTGGAGGTCAGCAAGGCTATCTCACCATTTAGACCCTCTATGGCTGTCAGATGCTTCTGTCTCTCATCTTCCAGTTCCTTGATGAGTTTCTTCTGCTTTTCTCCTTGTGCACGGACTTCTGCACTGGTGGTACACAGCTTCTTATAGGCTGCAGCAAGTTCATCAAAGGTCAGCTCATCTGCGGTTGAGTCATCATCAGAGGCACAAACACTGGTTAGTGCGGTGACATGTTTGGCAGATTCTCCTTTAGATTCACTTTCAGAATCCCCTTCAGACCATGTGATAGTTAGCCCCTTCTTTTGCATCTTGAGATAAGTAGGACATTCAGCTCTGACGTGTCCATATCCTTCACAACCATGACACTGGATTCCCTTGCCTTGGTTGAACTTTTCTTCAGAAGTTGATCTTTTCCTGATGTCAGACGGGATGTTCATGACATTAGGTCTCCCTCTTTGATCAATCTTCTTCACGAACTTGTTGAACTGTCTCCCAAGCATGGCTAAGGCTTCTGATATACTTTCATCACCTTCAGTATATCCTGCTTCTGACTCTTCTTCAGCATTAGATACAAACGCTACGCTTTTGTTCTTATTTTCAATATTCTCACACAAGCCCATTTCAAAGGTTTGGAGAGAACCAATGAGCTCATCCACCTTCATATTACAGATGTCCTGCGCTTCCTCTATGGCTGTGACCTTCATAGCAAATCTCTTAGGCAAGGACCTGAGAATCTTTCTTACAAGTTTCTCTTCAGCCATTTTCTCACCTAGTCCACCAGAGGTGTTTGCAATTTCAAGAATATTCATGTGAAAGTCATGAATAGTCTCATCCTCTTTCATCCTCAGATTTTCAAACTTGGTGGTCAGCATCTGAAGTTTGGACATCTTCACCTTGGAAGTACCTTCATGAGTTACCTTGAGGGTATCCCAAACTTCCTTAGCTAGTTCACAGTGGTGGACCAGCCTGAAGATGTTCTTACTGATTCCATTGAACAATGCATTCAAGGCCTTGGAATTTCCAAGAGCTAATGCCTCTTGCTCCTTGTCCCACTCTTCTTCAGGAATCTGCACACTGACTCCATCTTCACCTGTCTTCGTTGGATGTTCCCATCCTTTGTTGACAGCTCTCCAGACTTTGCTATCTAGAGACCTTAAGAAGGCTATCATACGAGGCTTCCAGTCATCATAATTAGAGCCATCCAACATGGGTGGTCTATTTGAGTGTCCTATATCCTTGTCCATGGTACTAGAAAGTAACTTCCCTAGATCTCACCCAGAAATTCACAGGCAGGGTGCCTGCTCTGATGCCAATTGAAATTCTAGTTATCAGACTTTAGATGTCACACGGGTTGTTATGACATCCAATTCTGCACAGACAAGAATTATGCAGAACTTAAAAGTAAGTGCAGTAAATAACACAAGTAATTGTTTACCCAGTTCAGTCCAACATGACCTACATCTGGGGGCTACCAAGCCAGGGAGGAAATCCACTATCAGTAGTATTAATTCAAAGCTAAACTCACCCGTTTACAACTTGTCACTTAATCCCTACCCAATGCAATTTCAATCTTACTCTAAGATCAGAGTTCCTACTCACTCCCCCTCAATCACCTCAGTGATTACTACCTTTAATCAATATTAAAGACAACTTTGAAGTCACACTTCAAACAACTCTTGATTGTGCTTAACAGCTTTAATCAAGATACACATCACTCACGCTTAAAAGCTTTGAGCGACACAACACTTACAACTCAATGAACACCCTATGCCAAAGCAATCATCAACGTGATAAAGACTTGGCTTACAAGACATGTCTAATACAAGGCTCACAAAAATACAGCAGTGAAGTATGATGGACACACTAAATCTTCACGCCTAAAAAAAAACCCCAAAACTGAATGAAGGAACGACTTCCTTTTATATTGCAGTACCTGGGCTTTTGCACTTGTATTCTCCTGAATTTAAGGTCACGCGAGTTCCCAATAAATTCAACATCTAGGTTACTAACAAATAGGCTATTTGTTAGGTTCATTAAATGTAGCTTGGTTGTTGATTTCCTGGATTTTCTCTAAGCTGTTGAATCCCTGAAGAATAGCTTGAGAAAAAGCTGAAACAGAAAACTGAACAACCTACAATATAGCATATGCTGTCAGGAATGAATGTCACGACATTCAGCTTGACATCAAGGATCATATGCTGAGTCTGTTTTTCCAGAAAACAGACTGTACAATTTTGCTGACCTGTATATGACCAACATGACCATACTACAGTAACAGCTTACATTAATAGATGTCAAAGTATCCAATTTGACATTTACACATCTGGCCTTAAGTCAGTTCTGTTATCCTCTTGAAGAACAGACTAAGTAACATGTTGAAGTATAGTAGAACACCACTCTGTCTACTGTTCAGTATATAATGAATGTCATAACATCCAGTTTGACATTCAGTCAGTAGGCCTTATGCCAGGTCTGGTCTTTCCTTGATAACCAGACTGGAAATAAATACTAAGTTCTAACAGAACACCAGCTGTTCTATTCCTTAGTATCTGCTGACAGGTATAAATGTCACAGCATCCAGTTTGACATTCAATAAATCCTGTATTAGCTAATCCTGCAGTAACTACTCAAGTGTGTCATGACATCGGTCAAGACATCAGAGTACAGTTAGATATTCTAACCTACAATGCAGTCACACATACACACCATGTCATGACATCAGTCAAGACATTAGAATCCAGCTAGTGTTTTACCATATAATGCAGCCAATCAAGCACCTACACTCTCCACAGACTGCAGCACAATCAAACGCAATATGGAAAGCCTTTTTGACTCCCACCTTGTTGTCCTATAGAATTGAGCCAGGGTCGAAGGGGTTCGGTTTCATGAGCTATCAACCCAATCTGGTGGCTCGCCAGTTTGGTTTAAGCCAAATGGTTCTGAAACCTCTTGTATTGCATCTCACTGATATTGTATGGTCTTGTCGATCATTAAATGTCGATGATCACAAAGCTTGTCTCTGTTTCTATAAATCCACTCACCGTTATGAACTTCTGGTGTTCAAATTCCAACAATCTTTTTTTACAATAATTGATTTCGACAAATGGTGGTCTTCCTACCAAAGTCATTCTTTCCCTAGTGACCAATTTCTCTAGAACATGGTTGACGCTCTCTCCACCCTCGCCAGCGACATACCGCCTCCGCCCATTAATGCTCCCGACCTAATAATCATAACTTCTCAAGCCGATGAAGCCCCCAAAAAGGTGTATGTCACTAATTTCATCTCCTATTTTCCTGTGGATGCACAAAATTGACAGTTTTTGTTATCAGGGTCATTCCCTCATCTGAGCCAACTCTAGCCAAGCCTTCAAAGAAGAAACGAGCGCCTTCGACCTCCACTTCGCAGGTATCACGCATCAATATCATGAAAATTTTACCCTTAGTAATTCCCATTACCTTTTCACTCATCTTGAAATTCAGGTACCTGAACAAGTACTTGTAGTGTAAAATGAGGAGTCTTACGGAAGTGTGCACTCACACATTTTTCCCACGTCAAAGGCACCGCCCAAAACGCCCCCTACCCCTATGCGGCAGAAAAAGGCTTACGCCAAGAAGACTCCATCGAAGGTGGCTCCAACGACTTCGACCCTGACAATCCAAGATGACATCGAGGAAGCTTTCACTCCTCGTGATTCAGAGAGGAATCCTACCGCTTCTCCACCCCTTATGGCCCTTCAGGTATTCGTCCATCTTTGACTTCACTAATTATGGGTCTCTTTTCGTCGTGAGCTCTAATACTTTTATCTTTCAGGGACCTGTGGGCTCTCCAATTCCAGTCGAAACTGTGGTCAAAGATAAGATCGACCATCCTTCTGCCGACATTGTCTTGAGTCCACAGCAGAAAGCTGAGTTCCAAAGTGCCTCACCAGCGGCTCAACAAAATCATGTCTCCCCACCAACTCTAAATATGCCAAACAATGTTGATGAAAGTGCGTTGACAAGTGTTTTAACTTCGAGAGAGATCAGGGTTATCAAACAACGGAACCCCGCTGAGGCCTTTTAGAAATTTCAACTTCGTCGTCTTTCAGCCGATGCGTCACCTCCATCTTCGACCGTTGTTCCTCCCTCAGAGCTAAATGCTGAGGTTGTTTTCATCCTTCAGCAACTGAAGAAGTCACTTTTTGAGAGAGACTTTCTACGTGATCTTGAAGCAAAAGAAGAGATTACCCGTGATATTTTTAAATTCCTCGACTCACTTTGCCCTTCATGATCTTCCTGCCTCAATGGTCAAGTATTTTGTCGAGTTCGAGGCCTTCTTCACCCAATTTGTTAAGGACCTTAGACTTCGAAAAAATGATGACCTTCAGATCAAGATGAAACTTAATGAGGCAAATCTTGAATAGGACTCCAGTGAGGCCTGTGAACAAAAGCTCAACGAATTTGAAAACAAAAAGGAAGAATGCCTTCGTCAGCGGCAAGCATTCAACTAGGAAATCTCCAACTATCAAGCCCAGATAGTTGAACTTAATAGAAAGATTGCTGATGTGGAAGTGAAAAAGATTCCTTTGAGACGGTTGAGGAAATTCCAGCGCAAGAGGATGTTGACTGTGAGGTTCTAAAGGGGATATCGCATAGGGAAAAATCCCTCAAGATTGAGGCTGACATAAAACACTTGCGTGGAAAGAAGGTTTCTCTAGACAATAGGATTATTCATGAGATAACCTCTTTTGAGGACTTCAAGTCTAGATTTCCTGTCTGATCCTTTTTTTGTTTTTCTCCTGTAAGGTCTACCGACCATTTTTTGTAACGCCTTTTGGGCCACTTTAATGAATCAATGAGTTTTGTTACGTTTGAATTTGGATTTCTTGTAGCATAGGTTTATATTTCTTTAAATATTTCATATTTACTCTCAAGACCCTTTGATCCATACCAAGTTCTTTGATCTCATAAGCATTGTTGGTAAATGTTTGGATTACCTGAAATGGTCCCTCCCACTTTGGAGACCATTAACCTAGAGTTCGATCTCGACGATCCATAGGTAGGATTACTTTCCAAACATAATCATCAACCATAAAGGTTTTTTCCCTTACCTTCCTATTGTATACTTTGGCTACGCGTTCTTTCTGTCGTGCCAGCATTTCCACCGCGGCCAATCTTTCTTTGTCCAAATCGACCAGTTCGTCGAACATCATTTCCCAATATTGTTCCGACTGGAGATCATTCTGGAGTTGTACTCTGACGGACTGCAAACAGATCTCTAATGGTAATATGGTATCGTGCCCAAATGTTAGTCGAAAAGGTGTCGAATTTGTTGCTTCCTTTGGGGACGTTCGACAGGCCCATAGGATTTGGTCCAAAGTCTTGTGCCAATTATTTGGCTTTTTGGAAACATGTTTTCTAATTAAACTTACTATCACTTTGTTGGCCGCTTCGACTTGGCCATTTGCTTATGCGTAGTAAGGCGTAGAGGTAACCAACTTGAAACCCGTTTCGCCAGTAAACTCTTGCATCCTTTGTCCCACAAACACCGACCCTTGATCTGTGGTAATGGTCTCTAGGATGCCGAATCTATATATAATATGTTTTTGGATGAATTCAATCACCGCCTCCTGATCCACTTTCACCAGTGGGACAACTTCGATCCACTTAGTGAAGTAGTTTATCCCGAATAGGATGAACTTTTGTTGCTTCGATGAGGCTGGCCGAATCTCTCCAATGATGTCTAACACCCACCCCCTAAAGGGTCATGGCTTGATGATCGTATGCAACTCACTCGTTGGCTTGTGTTAAACACTTGCATGTACCTGGCATTCTTGGCATCCCTTGGAGAACTCGATGCAGTCTTTCAACATACTGGGCCAATAAACACCCTGTCGAAACAACAACCACTTCATCTTATGGCCTTCCTGGTGCACGCCACAGGCTCCACTATATACCTCAGATATGGCCAAATATGCTTCAGTATATCCCATACATTTAAGTAATACACCTCCTAGTGTTTTCTTCAGCAAATCATTTCCTAATAACACATAGCTCAAAGCTCTGTATTTGATTTTCCTATCCGTGCCTCCGACTGGATTCTCTAAATATTCCATGATTGTTTTTCTCCAGTCTGTTGGTGATGAACTATTGACAGTGAAAACTCCATGTCCCAGGGACTTCTTGAATCCACAGGTTTCCTGACATTCTTCGTCGAACCCTTCATCACGACTGTCATTCCTGTCGAGGATATCTTCCGTTAGTGGCGGTGCGTCTGACACCATCTTTTCTCGAACTTTATTCGTATCTTGGAATTTCGACTTAGACATCTTATACCCGGAAGTGATCTGGGCAAAATCGTTGGCTTCTTGGTTTTCATTTCTTGGCACATGTTTTATGTCTGCAACCTCAAAGTATTCCAACAGTTGTGTTGCCGTCACAAAATACTTCAACAAATTTTCCTTGATGCACTTGTACTCTTGTGTGACTTGCCTGATTACCAACTCCGAGTCTCCCCTTAATTCAATTCGGATGGCTCCCAACCCTTTCAAGAGTCGAAGACCAATTATTAGGGCCTCGTACTCAGCTTCATTGTTGGAACATTTTTTCGTTGATCTTGCACTTAAATCTCATCGAGCCATTTTGTGGGGATAATATTAACACTACGACTCCTGTTTCATCCTTGTGGCTTGACCCATCGAAATATAATCTCCATGGTTTGGTGTCAACCATATTTAGAGATGATTCGACCATGGCATGATCCACTATAAAATCTGCCACATTTTGGCCTTCCATAGCCTTTAAAGGTTTAAATGTCAGAGAAAACCCTGTTAAAGCTAGTGCCCATTTTCCAATTCGGCTATGTAGAATAGGTTTAGACAACATATGTTTAATAATATTGTAATGAGACAAAACATAAACTGGTTTTATATATTGCTTTAATTTCATACAGGCAAAGTACAAGCATAGGCATAGTTTCTCAATGAGATTGTACCTAGTTTCAGCATTTATTAACATTCTACTGAGGTAATCAATGGGCCTCTCGACACCATTAATATCCTCTTGTGCCAACATACTCCCTATAGTCGTATCTGATGCAACGATATATAAACTCATATTTTTTTCCTCTACTAGGAGATAAAAGAATATGAGGCTTCATAAGGTAACCCTTAATGGCATCAAAAGCCTCTTATTGCTCTGGTCCCCAGTGAAAATCACTTTCCTTCTTAATTTTGACTAGTGGCGAGAACAACTTCGTCTTACCACTTAGATTCGATATGAAACGTCTTAAGAAGTTTATCTTTCCCAACAAAGATTGGAGCCTCTTCTTTGTCAATGGGCTTTAGAGGTCTAAGATCGCTTTTGCTTTGTTTTGATTGATCCCGATGCCTCGTTTGTGTATCACAAACCCCAGGAAGTCTCCTTTGTGCACACTGAAAGCACATTTTAATGAATTTTTTTTCAATCCATATCTCCTCATTCTATCAAATGAGCGTCGAAGGTGGTTCAAGTGATCTCCTTATGATGATGATTTTATCACGATGTCGTCAATATGCACCTACATAAAATTTTCAATGAAGTCGAAATATGGCATTCATAGCCCTTTGATAGGTTGTTCCTGCGTTTTTTAAACCAAACGGCATCACGACCCATTCGTACGTCCCTAAAGCTCCAGGGCATCGAAACGCTGTCTTGGGGACATCCTCTTCAGCTATAAGAATTTGATTGTAGCCAGAGTAACCATCAAGCATGCTTAGGTATTCAAAACCTGCGGCCGAATCGACCAACATTTTTGCCACGGGCGTCGAGTATTCATCCTTTGGCGTGGTGTTATTTAGATCTCTAAAATCTATACAGATTCTAGGAGTTCTATTTTTCTTAATGGCGGACACTATGTTGGCCAACCATTCGACGTACCTCGCAGTTCTGATGAAACGACTTTTGAGGAGTCTCTCGATCTCCTGCTTAATTTTCAAGGTAACGTCCGGAGAAAATCCTCGAGGGTGTTGCTTCACTGGCCTTTTCCCAGGTTGGATAGGCAGTCGATGCTTCACCATGCTTCGATCTAAACCCGACATTTCGTTGTAATCCAAGGCAAACCAGTCTCTATATTCGGTCAATACTTCAATCAATTTTGCCCTCATTTATGACCCTACCTTAGTACTTATGTAGGTTGGTCTTTTCGTGATCCCATCCCCCAGATAGATATCTTCAAGGGGATCTTGTGCTTGCATCTCCTGGGATTCATCTAATGGGTTCTTTTCAAACCCTAAAAGCTCGTTGTCGTAAATACAATCAAGCCTCCGACTTTCTGAAGTTGTTGTTTGGTCTTGTCGACCATTTTCTAAACCTTCGGCCTCACTGGCCAAATTCTGAAGCCTCTCCTTTTCCAGAATTTCCTTTCTCTTGTTTTCATCCAAATAGGCCAAAATTCCAACCAAACTTTCTGACTCAGCAGTCATCCCCATCGACTGCAGGCCACCCCGTAGGGGGAATTCCCGTCTCTGATATTGTGTCTTCCTCGTTATCCCAAATGAAACCATGATCAGGGTCTAAGTTCAGAACTCAAACAGTTTTGACGGAAGCATAGGAACCCAGTTCGTCATCGCATGGTGCTATATTCGCTAAGTGTTGGTCAAAAGACCTCTTGGAACCCCTGTCATCGACACGGTAATAACTTTGGTCATCCTCAATATTCTCCATGATGTCGTCTTTGTTCCAAATTATAAGTCTCTGATGAACCTTCGAAGGTACCACTCCTATCCCATGGATTCATTCTCGACCCAGGAGTAAATTGAAATTAGATTTGGAGTATATTACCATGAACAGTGTTGAGCGGGTTGTTGTGCCTACAGCGAGATCGACCTGGACAACACCCATTATTTTGTTGGTTTTCCCTTCATAGTTTGATAGGACCATGTTATGTTGTCAAAGGACTTCTTCGCCACTTCCCATTTTCTTAAATAGAGTATGGGGCATCAGATTAACTTCAACGTCTCTGTCGACAAAAACCTTATTTACCGTTATTCCATCGACCTTCGCCCTGATGAATAATTGCTTTAGATGATACATCATCCCTGGGCTAGGTCTTTCAAACATGGCTTTCTGTTCTTCCACCACGCCGATGTTCATGACATAGTAATACAGAGGTTTCCCTCCATCCGTCTCATCTGGCACAAAATCTTCTTCTGTTTCAGCGACTTTGGATACTGTGTTATATTCAGCTGGCAATACCGATACAATGCCATAGTTTACAACGAAATCATCACCATAAATGTCATCATTGTTTCGTCGTACATGTCTTCGTCAAACTCCTCGTCGGACTAGGGGGAGTATTCAGGATCTCCTTCCTCTGGTTGAGGGGAGTACTCAGGTTCTTCTTCCTTCGATTTGTCCCCGCTTCGTGGCTATTTTTCGACCTCTGACGAACATTCCACATTTTGAGAGGCTACCACCGCTTTCTTCCCTGTTGAGTCGACGGTCATGGCCATTGTCTGGTTAGCCACCATTTTTCCTTCTCCAAGACCTAATACCTTTGGTATTTGCTTCTTCTGTCTAGAGGTTTCCACGAATTTCCAACATCGAGTGGTGACATCCCTCTCAGCTTTTTTGTTCCACTGGTAGCGTCTCCATTGTGTCATAGTCATTGGATTCTTTCCTTTGTAGTTAGGATATACCATGTAGCCCTTTTTCTTCTCTGGAGATGTCGTTTCCTTCTCTAACACTCTCCACTTTGGTTTCTTGCCCCCTTTTTGGTTAACAGACTCTATCCACTTTTCTTGTGGAACGTCAGTCGGTGGAATGAAAGTCTTTGGTTGGGGACGTTGGAAATGCCTTATGTACTCTTCGTTCCGTCGAGGTGCTCCATGCTTATCGAACACAAATCGTGGAACATCCATTTTCTCTTCCTTTAGAGCCTTGTTGTCAGCCTCCAGTTTCTCGGTGATTTTCTCATCGAACACCGTACTGCACTTAGGGAATAGCATAGCCTTTGACCCATTCACTATGCACTTCTCTTGGAATTCTGATAAACTTTCGCTTGGTTGGGGGTAGGCCGACTCAGTTTTCCTTTCGGCCTTATTTTCGAAACCCTCAGTAGTTTCAACCATCAGCACTTCAAAATATTCAGCTAAGGGCTCTGCTTTGGAAGCCTCCACGAGACCATCAGTAGTCTCGACCATCATGCATTCGAGAGGCTCCAAATAGAAAGCTTCTTCCACCTTCAGAGGATCAGAGTCCACCTGCATTTTTGGCCTTTCGCCAAACTTGAGCCTTCCTTCTTTCAAAGCCTTTTGCACCAAATCCCTGAAAAGAACACATTGGTGAGTTTTGTGACCAAGGAAATTATGAAATTTACAGAATCCCTTTTTCTTCTTTTGTTCTAGCGGGGATCCTTTAAACCCTGAGGGACGATAATCTGACCATCTTTTACTTACAGATCAAAGATTTTGTCGCACTTAGACACGTGGAACGTGTAGCGGAGTATTCGTTACCTTATAGTTTATTGACTAAACCAAAAGTAAACATATAATTCAAGTCGCCACCGCACTTTTATTTGTCCAAAAGAAAGGCTAAAAAGCGAACAAAAGCCAAGTAAGAAGTTTTATCAAATCAAAAACTAATAAAAATGTCAGAGATCTAGGTAAGGGTGTTGGTTATGAGATGGGAAGGTTTTACGCACCCAAAACATCCTTAGTACTCTAAGGGAGCCCTTTTTGCAAAATGTGTTGTAGGTTGGTATTTGTGAAAATATGTGCAAAAGATTGGGGGATGAGAAGAGAATAGATTATATTTACAATTTTGTTGTTTGAATGGATGAACCCATTGCCTACGTACCATCACAAAGGTAGGATCAAAACCTCGTAGTTCGGGGTAAAAATCTCAAAAGATTGGTGAGTTGATTTGTCCAAAAGCCTTAAAGGTCTTTTGTTATCAAAGGGAGAAAACTCAACCTAAGCCAACAATCCACCATGTGATGAGAGCTTCAACATACAATTGAGGGGTTGACCCTATAATAAGTATGGAAGACTTATAGTCCAATCACTAAGGATAAGGTGAGGTTTATATCAACCACTATGATAACTCAAACCTATGGCTAATGTTTATGAAAAGTTTTAACAAAGGTGGCCATTGGAACCACAAAAATCAACTTGAAATGAGTTGTATTTACAAGTTAGATTTATTTACGAAAATGAAGTCAAAGTTGAATTAGGATTCATTTACAATGAGTATTAATGAAAAGATTTTGAAAAGTCAAAGGCATAAGGCCTAGGTTTCTAATTTGAAAATAATGTCAGAGTTTGCACATAAAGAGTTTGGCTTGGGTTAGAGTGAGGAGAAGAAGAGAAGGGCTAGTCCTAGAGCATACAAAGATAAGAGAAGAGATAAAACCCTTGGAGTTCCTTTTCTTGAAATCATAGAGATGGTTCAAGATGCTCATTTCCTTTGGACTTAGCAAACAACTCAAGCAATCAAACAATATTAAGATTCAAGCTCCTAGGATCTCCATTTGGCTTGTCTCTCTTAACTTGGCTACTCATGACAACGGTCTTTCTTACTATCTCAAGATGGAATCCCTATCACACAAGAGAAAACATCAAAAAGTTCACAACACAATAAGAGGAATGGACAAAGAAGAGTTTTGGAAAGGAAGTCCTTTGAAGTCAACTTTGAGATCTAGCATTCTAAAGGCATGAGGCCTAGTTGCTCTTCAACAAGTTTAGCATTCTAAAGGCATGAGGCCTAGTTGCTCTTGAACTCCTTTAAGCATGGGTAAGTCCTAATTCTAAGTCCTTTCTCCTTTTGCATTGGGTTCACAAAAACAAATACAAAACAACCACAAGACAACAATATATTTATATATAATAATGAGCTCAAATGAGCAAAAGGAAAATGGCATAAACATAAAATATGTGCTCAAGTGAGCAAAGTAAAAAGCAATATGAATAAATGAGCAAGAAGTAAATTGCATTAAAGTAAATTGCAAGAAATTAAATGCTTGAAATTAAAGTTAGTAATTAGTATGGTTATGTTAGTGTGTCATAAGACAATTTAGCGCTATGTTAAGCAATCGTAAGTGGACTAATGTAGTAGTCACACCTATCTGAGGTCGGTCAATAAAACTATAGGCAAATAAACACAAGTTAAAGATCATGACTAGTAAGCCAAGCTCCTACAACTTGCCATGCCAAAAGAAAAGAAGAAAGGCCTTGTATGGACTTTAGGTTTTTTGCTTGACCAAGAAGCAACCTATCTTGGGCACAAAGCAACTCACTTGATCATGGATCAAGTTGAGTTTGATTTGGATCAAAGAAGGTTAAACCTCTCATATGTCAAGACCAACCATAAGACATTAACTCATTGGCCAAAATAAAAAGAAGTGGGATGAAGATGAAGTGAAACGGAAAGATAAATAAAGTGTCAAACACAATTGGTCAAAAGTGAATCAAACCATCATCAACAAATGCTAAACAGAAGAGAAATGAATATTAGAAGTCAACAAGTCAAACATATTTTTTTGGTATTTTTGGATTTAAAATAAATGCAAAATTAAAATGGACAAAATATGGTCAAACCTCAAATTCAATTCAAATCAACTTTAACAAGTCCAATTAAATTCTCATAGGTCTAACATGGTCAAACAAGGTTTGACAAATTTTCTCAACAATTTTTTAAATCAGAAACTATTTAAAATCAATTAAAAACAATAAAAATAACACATTATGAATTAAAATCTCAAATCAATTAAGAAATTGATGAGACTATTTTTCATTGACTTATCATGATCCATAGGTGTTAAGAAAATATTTTGGGATTTTTCAGATATCAAAAAGTATTTAAAATGAATTAAAAACTATTAAAAACCAAATAATTCACAAAAAAATATTAAATGAAGTCACAAAAATAATTAAAAATCAAAATATGAAACTAGATTTTTCAAGAAAATTTTTGGCATTGGTCTCATATTTTTGTGACTTCAAATAAAATATTTATGAATTTTTGAAAATAAAAGGAATTAATGAAATTAAAACAGAAAATAGGAAAATAGCAAAAATGCGCTGCCATTGGATTTGTCTCATTAATTGACGTGGCATCATCACACGGTCCAGAGGCGCGGTCATACCATGTTCTTTGGTCAAGCGCATCACACATTGTATTAAAATAAGTCAAACAAATGCAAGGCCACGATTAGAAAATTTGAGAGAGATCCAAGGGCTCTGGTGATCCCACATGGGGATGGTGGCGGAAACCACCATCTTCTCCGGCCAGGCAACTAATTCCGGCCACCGCGCGCAGGGATTTCAACCTTAATGAAAATTAAAAACAAAGGTATCAAAATGAAGCTGGGGTGATGTACATCACCCCTGTAACCTTGGATCTTCCTCAATGTTTCTATTTAGACAGAAACCAGAGGTTGAAGATCATGGTGTTTGATCTAAAATGTCATGATTCATGAAATTAAGACCGCCACTGGCCTGCCTCTTGCTCGAGGACTTCAGAAAACAGTTCAAACTCAAGCAATTCACATTGTATAGCAAGATCCAGATCAAAATAGTTTGGTGATATACCTCTGAAATGCAGCTTTCAACAACACGATTTGCTCAAGTTCTTGATCCAATTTTGATCTGGAGATGTGATGATGATGCAAGGCTAAGGAATTAAGACTTGAAGATCAACTAAGGATGTTGAAATTCAAGCTTGAAATTGAAAAATGAAAACTGAAATTCCTTTGAGTGAGGTTTGGTTTTGAATTCTGCAGCGTTTCAGATCTCCTTCAGGTTGAATTTTGAATGAGCTAGCACTTCTATTTATAGCTGGAGATGATGCAATGGGGTGCTTTGCTCGTGTGCATGGAACTTGGACTCTTCATGCATGGGCCTGTACAGGCGCGTGCAAAACCCAAAAATGGATGGAAATGTAAGCTGAACTCAAATGTAAATGGTTTGGACGTGTAATTGGAGCTGCATTGGCTTGTGCATGAAGTTATGATGTGAATTGCATAATTGAACCTAAACATTGAGCTCTTCGAAACTTACACATGGAAAATCCAAAAATGGTCATGTGAGTAATCGTTGGAAAGCTCTTGACATAAGGAACAAAAGCTATGTTGGGAAAAAATCCATTTGGAGTTTGGAAATTTATAAAATCTAGCTGTGAAGTTTAGGGTACAAAACATGTCTAGGTTCCCTTTGAAAAAGTTTGCCAAAACCAAGCAACTTCAAACCCTTCTATTTCAATGATGCAAGCCTCAAATGGAAAAACTTCCAACATTAAAGTTGTATATCTTTTCAAGATGATCAATTAGGATTTAAATTTTGCATCATTTGGAGTTTTGATGAGAAATTTATGGGCACTTGAATTTGGACATTTTTCAAATTCAATGACTTTGGTCCAAAGTGACCTATAATGTTTTGTATTATCAAATGTGTTTCTTTTAGGATTATGAAATTTTGTACAACATGACATTTGAAGTAGACATCTTAAGATTTACAATGAAACTGGTCTCACCTCAAAATCACAAAAATTAAGGAAGTTAGGTCCTTGGGAAGTTGACCCAAAATTAGGGTTTCAGTCAAAATGACCTATAATGTTTTGAAATGAATGATGACCTTCCAAGTTTCAAATGGATTTTTGATGAACATTAATGTTGTTCATATGGTTCTTAAGAACATTTTGTATCTCGGGGTCATCTTCATTTGACAAACACATCAAAAGTTATATCTCAGTGATCCTCAGTTTAGTTAGATGACTTGACTGGTCAACTTCTCAAGGCCAAACTTCAAATCTTGATGAATGAATGATTGAGGATACTCACATAGGCTAATATATGCATAAAATAATTAATGAAATAACTTCCCTTGATTTAATTTGATCATAGGTTGAGGTTGCTTCATGAGCAAGGCACAGTCAATGCACAGTTGAATTAGGGTTTCCTTGGGAAACAATCCTCAAGCCCTTTGGCCTATCTTGATCAAATTGGAAAATTGAGACACTTGGGATACATATATGATGATTAGGAACTTTGCGGACCATTTTCATGCTTGTTCTCATCTTCATTGAGCCACTTCATTGAGCTTAGGAGCCTCCTAGGAGCATGAGAGCACATGATCACTTGAGCTTCAAAACAAAACAAGTTAGTGACATATTTTTGTGCTTTTGGTTAGTAAACAAATAAGAAAAGAAATAATATACAATTCAAGCATGCTTGGTGGTCTCAAACCACTCACACAAGTCCCACCCAAGGGTAAAGGAGCCACACATGTTATGATCCTTGAGGCAATGCAATGAGCAAATGATATGATGCCATGAGGGATCTTAGGGTCAAAATTAGGGTCTTACATAACGTATAGGTCTTAGCTACGTATTTATTTGTTTTCTCAGCTTCGATTGGGTTCTTCCCATTCGAAGGCTTTAAAACCTTACACGCATATGGAGGTATGGGCTTAAGTTCCGCCATGTTAACCTCACTTATGTTGATTATACCTTCGTCATCAGAAGAACATCCTTTGACTGCGATATAAAATATTTTTTCTTTCTTATGATATCGACCTGTCTTGGACTTCTCAGCTTTCAGGTGTTCGATGCGTCGAACTCTATCGGCCAACTGGGCCATATCTCTAAGATACTGAGTATCCAGCTTTTTCCTTATAGAATAATCTAAACCCCTGGCAGCTATTTCGACTAACTCATGCTCAGGGACTTGAGTAAAGTATCGTGCTTTCAACATTCTAAACCTGTTTAGGTATTGATCAACTGACTCAATAACTTTTCACTTAACGCTAGCTAGTTCTTTGACGCTAATCTTTGATTGCCCCATGTAAAATTGTTCATGGAACAATCTCTCCAACTGTGTCCATGTTTGGATCGATTATGGAGGAAGCGTTGTGAACCACGTAAACGCATTCTTCGTAAGAGAACTTGGGAAGTATTTTAACTTCAAATCTTCATTGTTCGTTATGTCGCCGGCCTCAGTCTGATACCCGACCACATGTTCGACGGTGGACTCCTCAATATCCCTAGCGAACTTGGTAAATTTCGGGATTTTCCATCCCCTAGGCAGTTCTGTCTGTAAGACAAAATCTGGAAAGGGTGAAGAGTAAGTCGGCCGCTGCAAGCAGGGACTTATTTCGTTTCGTACTATGATCTATTCAACGATAGCCTCTAGGTTTTGTTCCCCAACGACCGCCTCGTGTCGAATTTGCCTGACCACCTGGTCGGGATCTTGGTTGCGGTTAACCATTACCACGGGGGGGCTTCGTGCCACCCTTGGGATTTGTTCGAATTCTTGATATTCTTGTTCGATAGTGTCATACCCCAAAATTTGCCCGTTGATATTACAAGGCATTTTTCAAGGCACTCCGACTTATTCTGCAAGGCACTGATCTTAAAGGAACAAAAGCCCAGCTCACAACGGACTCAATCCAAAATGGCCCAAACTAACTTGCTCGCTAGGCGAGCAATTCCTTCGCCTAGCGAACCCTTCGTCATGACACTCGCCCCAGCGAAGCACCAAATCCAGAAAAAGCCCAAACTAGCTTGCTCGCTAGGCGAGCAACTCCTTCGCCTAGCGAAGCTTGCGAACATCAGAATTTTTGGGCTTCATTCTGAGCCCATTAGGTCATAACAAGGACATTATAAATAGCTAAGCTTCAGTCACGAAAAAGAGGAGAACGAAAACGGAGAAAGGAGAGCCCTAGCAAGCAAACCCTGATACTCACTGGAGACGAACCCTGAAGGAACTCGGCGGCACCAAGGTCTACCTCTGCCCAATTCAATCCGATTTGCCGATTCAAACTCGCAATTCAGTTGCCAACAGGTTTACCTTGCTATTACTGCCTTATGTTCTTAATCTACATATGGCTTCATGATTAGATTTATGAAAATAGCTTAAGTTTGGCAGGTGAACTTTAATATGTATCTGAATACCTTAAATGATTAACCATATAATTGCGGTAATGAAAGCCATAAGGCATAAAATTGGTTGAAAATATACTGATATCAAAACCAGAATCCGCAGCCGCTCGCTAGCACATCGCTAAGCGAGCATGCAGCGAGCATTCGCTAAGCCTTCGCTAGGCGAGGCAGGGGCGAACGTGACAGTAGCCGACTTTTCTGTTCTGATTTTTTACTCATGTTTTGTCATGCATCATTTATCCGACCTTATTTACTGTTGTGATCTTTTTTTTCCTTGTGGTGTAATCCTCGATTACACCCTGATTTGGTGTTCTGACATGTTTTGTTGAGTTTTGTAAAGGTTCACGTGCCTCAGGAAAGGATTGCTTGTTAGGTATCCCCCTTTATTTGTGGGGTACCCGTATGGAGATTCACCCTGAATTACTCAATTTTAATGTATTAATTTTATGGCGAAGATCCACCCTAATGGCTTAATTGTTCTTAATGTATTGATTTTAATATGGACCTAATTACCTACTTGATTACGGCTACCTAATTAATTGTAAAACTTTGCCTTTAAATAAGTGATCTCGGACCTCTCTTTGTTACCCTACGATATTACGGTATTACGGTCATGTCCCGCGAATGTGGGGATGCACTTAGCAAAGACCCTTCGTTTAAATCATCATAGTCTTTCGAATGTTGCCTTTGTCCCTCGATGACCCTTCGGTGTAGCCTACGGTTAAATGATGATCGTCCCTTCGAATACTAAGGTATCCTCACAACTGTTGCCTTCAATGACCAATCGATGACCCTACGATGACCCTTTTACATCCAAAGGATAAAACTGCTTACTTCTCAATAGTAAGGACAGTTTTACCCTCATAAGGATAGGAAATGCCCGGAAAGACCTCGGATAGGTATAACTCTTAATTGCTTATTCACAATTTAAAACTACTTTTCACACCTTACACCTTTCAAAACCTCCATTAGAAAATCACCACTTGGCATACATTCGCACTAGAATCATTGCCGAGTTATATTTTTTTCTAAACGACTTTCAAAACTAAACGAGATAGCCACTTTGTATACATTCATACAAGAATCATTACAAAGTTAAATTCTCCTTTTCAAAACATTTCCTACACATTTCTCAAACACTCTTTCAAACTAGAAAAACATAAATGATTGAGCAATTAAGAGCCCATGGATAACCATGGATACAAAGGGTGCTAACACATTCCCTTTGTATAATGTACCTCCCGAACCTAAGAATCTAAATTAAGGTCTTTCCTGTTCTTTTCCACCTTTCCTTATGGGATAAAAGAAAAGTCGGTGGCGACTCTTGCTAACCGCGACATTGCGATTAAAAACACACAAAGTCAGTTCACCGTATGACAGAACTGGCGACTCTGCTGGGGACTACAAAGAGAGGTCACCTTAAAAAATCATTTATGTTTTTAAATTGTTCCTTCTTTTAAGGGTATTTTTGGGTGAAAGATCCTACACCCGGATCTAGTGTACCTTAGGTAAGTAGCAATAGATCATCGCGACTATCCGGCGTATACTGGAATGGTTAAAATGATGGCTACGGTTAATGTGACACTTTGGATGTCCTGATGTTCCTCATGTTTACTTGAGGAAAAATTGGGCATTCGCGTGGTGTCATCAAAGCATTAACCAGACCTTTAGAACCCTAATTAACTCATCCTAGCCATTAGAAAGTAGTGAGATAACTGGCTTCGGTTCCGACTGGGGTTGGTTGATACTCGATACTACACTCTTTGAGATTGGACTTTAGGGAAGCTTTGGTCAACCACTTGGTGTTGCACTGAAGTGGACTTAAAGAAAGGTCAATGATTTGAGATCCTTCTAGAACCCGGTTACTATTCTAGGATAGGTTGAACCAACCAAACTTCAGTGGGGAGGGTACTTACCTATGGAACTCATGCAAGCCTTAAAACTTAGGAATGATTGTTGTGTGACTTGCTTGTGCTTGCTATTTACATAACATCATAACATCATAACACCATAACATCATAACATTGTACTAACCATTTCAAGGACTTAGGGATTTAGCTTTGTTATGTTAAACAGGTCATGGCTTCCAGGAAGACCATCCGGATCAATCTTGTAGCAATCTCTCCTCAACTAAAGGATTTAGTGTCAGAGCTTCCCGATCAGGCTCAGTTCATCAAGAAACATGGTCATCTCCTCAATTTGGTTACCACTGGTTTCAAAGAAGATATGATGAGAGTTCTATTCCAGTTCTTCGATCCTAAACATCATTGCTTCACTTTCCCAGATTATCAGTTGGTACCCACATTAGAAGAATTATCCAAGTTGCTTGGGATACCTATCCTTGATCAAATACCTTTCAGTGGTTTAGAAAAGATGCCAAAGTCTGAAGAAGTTGCCGCAGCTTTACACCTGACAAAGTCCGACATTGAAACCAATTGGGTAACAAGGAGTGGAATGGAAGGTTTACTTGCCAAATTTCTGATAAGTAAGTCCCGAGAATTCCTAAAAGTTATGAATGTCCATGCTTTTGAAGATGTTCTAGCATTGCTAATCTATGGCTTGGTGTTATTCCCTAATCCAGACCAATTCATAGACATGAATGCTATTAAGATATTTCTCACTCATAACCCTGTGCCTACCTTGCTTGGAGACATCTTGGACTCCCTTCACGCTCGTACTATGAAAAGGCAAGGGACTCTCATGTGCTGCATACCTTTATTGTCTAGGTGGTTTATTTCGCACCTTCCTCAATCAGTCTTGAAGAATGATCAAAATCTGAAATGGTCTCGAAGGATAATGGCACTCTCCCATTCAGACATCCGTTGGTGTTCTAATCTCAGAGAAAATGTTATCCTCATCGACCGTTGTGGAGAATTCCCTAATGTACCACTCATGGGGATAAGAGGAGGCATCACTTATAATCCTGCCTTGGCCTTACGTCAGTTTGGTTGTGCTCGAAGAGATGGTCCACATGAAATGATTATTCAAGGAACAGTGTTTGACTATGACAATGACTCTCAAGGTCTCCGTCAAAGTTTTGTACGAGCTTGGGGCATGGTGAAAAGAAGCACTTTAGGACAGAAAAACTCCATTCCTATGGAGCCTTATCTCAGATGGGTACGCGCAAGAGCTCGTGAGCTTGTCATGCCATATCTCGCAGTCAGGCCATTGATTGTTGAACCAGGAGTTGAAGGAGGTACTTCTCAGATCATTTCTTATCCAGATATGCCTACCGATGTTGAGGAATTGAAGAGATCCTGGACCCAGTTGAGAGAGGAAAGGGATACTTTCGAAGCTCAGTTCAATGCAGAAAGGAAGAAAGTACTAGAGCTCACCAGCCAGCTTAATGAGGAACGAAGACTCAATACATATTTTCGCCCAAAAAGAAGCCGTCCCTGGGAGACTTGAGCTTTTGTTGTATTTTTTATTTTTTGTAATGAACATTGATTAAAGAAATTATTAATAAAAGTGTCCCTCTTTTTGGTAGTTTACGCAAAGTTAAATTCTAAAAGTCCTTGAAAACATTGCATACATTGCATTGCATAACATAACATTGCATAACAGGTATTCCAAAAGACCATATTCTCACGGTCTTCCTCTTAAACAGAAAAATGGCTCTCGAACAAACTGTCAAAGATCTCCAGGCTCAGAATGCTCAATTCCAGGAGATGATGCTGAGCTTATCCAAGGGGCAGGAAGAATTGAAAGCTCTCTTGCTCGAGAAGAAGAAAGACCAGAAACCTGTGGGTTACATTAACCCAGGAAGAAGGCTTAAAAGACAGGCCGCGAGAGTCAAGTTTGGAATTCCGAATGGTCCAGAAGAGGAGACGGAAAATGATTCAGGAGAGGAAGATGTTGATCTCTTCAACGCTGAGGACGATGAGGAAGATTATGAGGATGAACAGTACTCTCCAAAAGGTGACAAGTACAAGTTGCTGGAAGAACGTATGCTAGCTATGGAGGGTCAGAAGGCGCCCGGTCTGGATTTCGAAAGCTTGGGACTGGTCTCTGATGTGGTCATTCCCCGCAAATTCAAGATCCCCACTTTCACTAAGTACGATGGTGCATCCTGTCCTCAGATGCATCTGAGAGCTTATGTGAGAAAGATTCAGCCGCATACCACTGATAGGAAGCTATGGATCCATTTCTTCCAAGAGAGTCTGTCTGGCACACAATTGGAATGGTATTATCAGCTCGAGAGCTCTGACATCCGCACCTGGACTGATTTAGCAACAGCTTTCTATAAACAGTACCAGTATAACTCTGAACTAGCACCTACTCGGCTACAGTTGCAGAATATGACTATGGGATCCAAAGAAAGCTTCAAAGAGTACGCTCAGAAATGGAGAGATTTGGCTGGCAGAGTCAAACCCCCTATGACTGGCCGAGAATTAGTGGACATGTTCATGGGCACCCTGACTGGCCCATTCTACAGCCATCTACTGGGAAGTTCTTCATCAGGTTTCACTGAACTTATATTGACAGGTGAGCGTGTTGAAAGTGGCATCCGAAGTGGAAAGATACAGGCGGCCACCTCTGCAAGCACCAAAAGGTCCTATCAGGGGAGGAATGAATCAAATGCTGTGTACGGTCAAAAGGGTCGTAACAAGAAAAATCGTGACCATACCATTGGAGCGGTTACGATTGCAGCACCGCCATCTCAAAACTTCCAGCCCAAACAAGTGAAGCCAAGAAGGCAGTTTACCAGGATCAATATGACCTTGGCACAAGCACTGCAGGGGATGCTAAAGGCAAATCTGATCACCCTCAGAGATCCTCCTATGAAACCCAACACTGCTTCTTCTCGTTATAATCCCAATGCCAGGTGTGCGTATCACTCCGATAGCCCCGGGCATGACACAAACGATTGTTGGTCGTTGAAGAATAAAATCCAGGATATGATCGAAGCTGGAGAAATTGAATTTGAGCCTCCGGAGACTCCTAACGTCATCACTGCACCTATGCCTAACCATGACAAGACTGTTAATGTTGTGGATAACAATTCTCACATTTCTAATGTAGCTGATTTAACGTCTCCTCTCCTGATCATCAAGAAGAATTTATTGCAAGCCGGTTTATTTCCAGGTTGTGCTGAAAATTGCGATCGCTGCATACTTCGACCCAATAATTGCTTGAAGTTGAGGAAGGGTATTCAACGGCTGATGGATGATCGTACAATTCTCTTCGAAAAGATTCCCAAGGCGAAGAACCCTATTGAAGAGGTATCTGTGATTGCGAGGTCCAAAGTTCCAATGAAGATTACCGCTCCTAGAGTACCTGTGAAGATTACTACTGAGCCCAAGGTAGCGCCCCTAATCATTACTGCACCTGGCCCAGTACCGTATTCCTCAAGCAAAGCCATTCCGTGGAATTATGGAGGTGATGTTTACATCCATGGTGTAAAGCAAGCTGGTAATTCTGCTAATCCTAATGACATTGTTGGGACTAGTAAAGTTACTCGAAGCGGAAGGATCTTCTCTTCGGAGATCTCACCTCCAGTTCCCGAAAACCGAGGAAAGGAACCAGTCAACCCTTCTCAGCCAGAAACACCGGTCGAAGTTACTACTGAGGATGTTGCCAAACAAGAAATGGAAGAAGTGCTGAAGATCATCCGCAAGAGTGATTTCGATGTGGTAGAACAGTTGGGGCATACCCCGTCTAAGATCTCGATGTTATCCTTGTTGTTATCTTCTGAATCTCATGCCCATGCCTTGATAAAATTCTTGAAGACTGCTCATGTACCTCAGGAGACCTCCGTCGATCAGTTCGAAAACTATGTTGCTAGCCTGACTGTTGACGATGGCCTAGGTTTTTCCAATGCTGACCTGACACCAGCAGGGAAGAATCACAATAAAGCTTTGCATATCTCCATTGAGTGTAAGGGGATCACCTTGTCTCATGTGTTGATCGATAATGGCTCTTCTTTGAATGTGCTACCGAAAGCCGTGCTCGATAAACTTGACTGCAAGAGCATTGAACTGAAGCCTAGTGACATTGTGGTACGTGCTTACGATGGTGCGAAGAGTGTTGTCCATGGTGAAGTGGTTCTCCCTATCAAAATAGGACCTCAAGTCTTCAACACTACCTTCCACGTAATGAATATTCGTCCTGCCTATTCCTGCTTGCTGGGACGCCCTTGGATTCACGGGGCAAGTGCTGTAGCTTCGTCTCTCCATCAAAAGCTGAGATATCCAATAGAGGGTAAGATCGTCACTGTGTGTGGGGAAGAAGAGTATATCGTCAGTAGTGTGCATACCTTCAGATACGTTGAGATGGATGGTGAATTCTTCGAGACTCCGTCTCAGTCGTTTGAAGTGGTTTCTCCGCCCAGCCCTGTCCATAAGCCAACTCCCCTTGTGCCCGAGGTTATTCGAGCTCCTCCTGCCATGATTTCTCTGAAAGACGCTCAAGCTGTGGTCGAAAATGGTGGTCGTACTGGTTGGGGTCAACTGATCAACATACCTTACAAGTCTGATAAATTTGGTCTGGGATTTAACTCTGAAAAGAGGGTCAAAGATCAAATCAATGCTGTAGAAGATGCTGATAGCGATTGCGACCTGGATAGCTGGATTTTCCCAACAATTGGCGACGGACTCAATAATTGGAAGGCTGAAGACACTATCCCGATTTCCTTTAGTCAGGAGTAATTGTTATTGTCTGTTTTAGTGTTGCAAATTTTTTTTTTTTAATGTTTACAATTGAACTTCTTAAAGCATTGTGTCTATGCCCGGGGCACAATAGCTAATTTGTTAAGGGTTTGTCATTTCATAAGCATATTCATATTCAATAAATCAATGGACGTTTTGCATTCAAATATTGCGCTCTTTATCTTTCCTGTCATCTTCCAAAAAAGCTATGTTTTCTTACACACACTCACGTAACGAATTGCAGATCCATACCCACCCTGGATCCTGTTGATAATAGTTCTACTACTGTTCATTATGACTTTGAAAATCCGATCTACCAAGCCGAGGATGGAAGTGAGGAAGATTGTGAAGTACCTGGAGAACTTGCCAGACTGTTACTGCAAGAAGAAAGGACTATACAGCCGCATGAAGAGTCAATCGAAATTGTAAACCTGGGTACTGAAGTGGACAAGAAAGAAGTCAAAATAGGAGCAGGCTTGGGAGACAGTGTCAAGGAAAGATTGATTCAGATGTTACATGACTATATGGAGATTTTTGCTTGGTCGTATGAGGACATGCCAGGACTGGATACTGATATAGTAGTGCATCGTTTGCCAACGAAGGAAGATTGTCGTCCTGTTAAGCAAAAGGTTCGCCGCATGCGTCCTGAAATGTCTGAGAAAATCAAAGTCGAAGTTATGAAACAGTTCAATGTCGGTTTTCTAGCTGTTACTTCTTATCCCCAATGGGTTGCTAATGTGGTACCAGTGCCGAAGAAGGATGGTAAGGTGCGAATGTGCGTAGATTACAGAGATTTGAATAAAGCGAGTCCCAAAGATGACTTTCCACTCCCGCACATCGATGTTCTGGTAGATAACACCGCTCAACACAAAGTATTCTCCTTCATGGATGGATTCTCGGGTTATAATCAGATTAAGATGGCACCTGAGGACATGGAGAAAACTACGTTTGTGACGCAATGGGGCACTTTCTGCTACAAAGTAATGCCATTCGGTTTGAAGAATGCAGGAGCAACATACCAGCGTGCTATGGTAGTCTTGTTCCATGATATGATTCATCATGAAATAGAGGTATATGTGGATGACATGATAGCTAGATCTCATACTGAAGAAGAACATCTCGATCATTTATACAAACTTTTTGAGAGGTTGAAGAAGTACAAGTTGAGATTGAATCCGAACAAATGCACCTTTGGAGTAAGATCCGGTAAACTCTTGGGATTTATTATCAGTGGTAAAGGAATTGAGGTCGACCCGGCTAAGGTGAGAGCTATTCAAGAAATGCCAGTTCCTCGTACGGAAAAAGAAGTCAGAGGTTTCTTGGGACGATTGAACTACATCGCCCGATTTATCTCCCATTTGACTGCTACCTGCAAACCCATCTTCAAATTACTGAGGAAAAATCAAGAGATGATATGGAATGATGAATGCCAAGAAGCTTTTGACAAAATCAAGAAATATCTCCAGGAACCTCCAATTCTGATACCACCAATTGAAGGAAGACCTCTAATCATGTATTTGACCGTGTTAGAAAATTCAATGGGGTGTGTATTGGGGCAACATGACGAGTCTGGTCGAAAAGAGCATGCCATATACTACCTTAGCAAAAAGTTTACCGACTGTGAAACAAGATACTCACTGCTCGAGAGAACTTGCTGTGCTTTGGCCTGGGCTGCTCGCCGACTAAGACAGTATATGTTGAATCATACCACCTTGTTGATTTCTAAGATGGATCCCATCAAATACATATTCGAGAAACCTGCCCTCTCCGGAAGAATAGCGAGATGGCAGATGATCTTAACAGAGTACGATATCCAGTATACTACCCAGAAAGCAATCAAAGGAAGCGTGCTAGCTGATCATTTGGCTCATCAAGCGGTGAACGATTACCAATCTATGAATTTTGAGTTTCCAGATGAGGATGTCATGCTTGTTACTGATTATGAAAAACCTAGACCGGATGAGGGACCCGAACTGGGATCCCGATGGACTATGGTTTTTGATGGATCTTCTAATGCATTGGGCCATGGTGTTGGGGTTGTAATTATTTCTCCTGGGGGTTATCATACACCTTTCACTGCTAGACTATGTTTTCATTGTACCAATAATATGGCTGAGTATGAAGCATGTATTTTGGGACTCAAGGCTGCTATAGACCTGCGAATCAAGTTTTTGAGTGTGTACGGAGACTCAGCATTAGTGATCAGTCAGATCAAAGGAGAATGGGATACCAAACATCCGAATCTCATCCCTTACCGAGAACGGGTGATGAAATTAATCCCATACTTTGAAGAGATCACATTCGAACATATCCCACGAGAAGAGAATCAATTGGCAGACGCATTGGCTACCATGTCATCTATGTTCAGAGTTAGATGGGACAGTGAGGCTCCCAGGATCACCATTGAACGATTAGATGGGCCAGCATATTGTTATGAACTTAACGCTGAAGGAGTAGAGGAGAAACCTTGGTTCCACGAAGTGAAAAGATATTTAGAAACTCAGGAATACCCTGAAGGGGCATCCATCAATGACAGAAAATTCCTGAGGAAGTTCTCCGCTAAATTCTTTCTGAGTAATGGAGTGTTATACAAACGTAATCATGAATCGACTCTGCTTCGCTGTGGGGATAGAAAGGAAGCAGAAAGGATTATGGAAGACATGCATGACGGTATTTTTGGGACTCATTCTAGTGGACATACAATGGCCAAGAAGATTCTGAGATCAGGATATTATTGGTCTACCATGGAAGCTGATTGCCACCATCACTCCAGAACCTGCCACAAGTGTCAGATCTATGCGGACAAAGTACATGTGCCTCCTGCTCCATTGAACGTGTTGACAGCACCTTGGCCCTTTGCAATGTGGGGCATCGATATGATTGGAGAGATTAAACCTACTGCTTCTAACGGACATCGTTTCATCCTTGTTGCTATTGATTACTTTACAAAGTGGGTAGAGGCGGCCTCATTTGCTTCTGTCACCAAGAACGTGGTGGCACGGTTCATCAAGAATAGTCTTATTTGTCGATATGGCATCCCTGAAAGAATTATCACTGACAATGGTACTAATTTGAACAACAAGATGATTACTGAACTCTGCACGCAGTTCAAAATAAAACACCATAACTCTTCCCCGTACCGGCCAAAGATGAACGGCGCCGTGGAGGCGGCTAATAAGAATATCAAGAAGATCATACAAAAGATGACAATAACGTACAAAGACTGGCATGAGATGTTACCGTTTGCTCTCCATGGTTATCGCACTTCAGTGCGCACTTCGACAGGGGCAACTCCTTTCTCTTTAGTCTACGGAACGGAAGCCGTCTTACCGGTGGAAGTTCAGATTCCCTCTCTAAGGATCATGAAAGAGGCGGGTTTAGACGAGGATGAATGGATTCAAACTCGACTCGATCAGATAAATTTGATTGATGAGAAGAGACTTGCGGCTGTTTGTCATGGGCAGATATATCAGAAGTGCATGACCCAGGCATTTAACAAAAGAGTCAAGAGACAGGTGTATCATATTGGCGACTTGGTGATCAAGCGTATCATTCTACCACAAGGTGATCCCAGAGGCAAGTGGACTCCCACATACGAAGGGCCATTTGTGGTTAAGAAAGTATTCTTTGGTGGAGCCATGATACTTGCTACAATGGATGGCGAAGACTTCCCGCATCCTGTGAACGCGGACATAGTTAAAAAATACTACGCGTAAAAGAGACCCGCTAGGTCGACGTACCTAGGCAAAAGTAAGGGCATCTCGGCGAACCAAAAGGGTTCGGGCAAAAATTAGGGATAAACATATAAAGACGTACACCCGGCAAGTCGAAAACCTGAAAAGGCGGCTTGGGCAAAAAAGGGCATCCTGGTGGACTGAAAACCTGAAAAGGCGGTCCAGGCAAAAATTAGGGATTAAAGCGTATGACTATGTCCCGTTCTCTGTCAGCTTCAACCAGGTCAAAGGGACTGAACAAGCCAATCACTTCTATCCGACAGCAGGAGATGAGAGGCTTGAAGACATAATGACAGTAGTGGAATTAGAATCGATAGGACTTTTTCTGCATAGCTTTCTCTCTGTTTTCCTGACAATTTCCTCTTACTAGGATTTTCTGTCTCCTTGTACTCAAATTGCCTATTTATAGGCCCTCTTTCAAAATCAATACAATTTTATTTCGAAAAAATGTTGTTGTCTTACTTCCTCTGCTTTGCTTGCATAAACGTCCATTGATTTAATTTGAATTGATTTATGCATTTGAATACGATCAATGTTTACAAAAATGCATGCCTAAAATAGAAATAGCGATTACTACAAGACTTCAGGATCGAGGAGAAGGTCTAACCATGCTTTCCAATGAATCCGTCGCTAATTCTATTCCCCAACAAGAACCAGCTATTTCCCAGAAGAGATTGGCATCGCCAGACAGACTGGTCATCTCTTCCATCCCCAGCCGGGCTCTGTTGAGTGTTTTCCGCCATCAGACAGAAATCAAGTATCCTCAGCTAAGAAAGGGTCATCAATACAAATATCTCCGACCAGAAGACTGAGATTTATTTCCCCAGGAGAGTCCCCCGGAAGAACGTTTCAGACACATAGTGCATTCATTACATCATTCCATATCATATACATGCGTACAATGTTCGCATTTATTTCAGACGCATAATTCATTCATTACGTCATTGCGCAGCACACGCATGCATACAACATTTGCATCTCATGCATCATGTCGTTGCGTGAAACTAACTTGATTTTTCAGGTTAAGCATCCTCCTGATACGGTCAAATAAAGATCCACTCAGGCGGGCATCTTTATCGATTACAGATATATCTTTCAGATATACTCCATGTCAACCTTCATCCTGACATTCTCCTAATGATGGCATCTCTAAGCCCATCCCAGACATTTATTGCGGATACAACATATACAAATATCATCGGATATAGCCTAACGTACGGTTCATTTTGATTCAGCCCGACATATGATTCCTTCAATTATTTCAAGACGGTCTAGCGTACGACCCATTCGGATGTTCATCTCCTCAGATGCTACCTAGCGTACGGTACATTCTGACATGGTCTAGCATATGACTACCCTTTCATCCTCAGACGCGGCCTGACAGACGACTCATTCCGCAACTCCAATGCGGCCTAACATACGACCCCTTTGGATCTTCAACTCGGATACGATCTAGCGTACGATCTATTCTAATTCCACCTTCCTCAGATACAGCCTAATGGAGGGCCCATTCTGCAACTCCGATACGATCTGGCGTATGACCCATTCTGATCTTTCATCCCCAGTGAAGTCACCCGCCTAATGGACGACTCAGTCCGCTATTCAGATACGGTCTAGCGTATGATCCATTCTGATCCCTTATCCCCCAGCAACGTATAACACACTCTGACTCCCCAGCGAAGTCGATAGCATAATGGATGACTCACTATACGGTCTAGCGTATGACCCGGTATGACACCCATGTCTTCAGATATCGTCTAATGTACGACGCACTCTGAAGCTCTCATCATCAAACTTCCTGGATGGCATCTTTAAGCCCATCTCCATCAAGACCAACTTTCGATTAACAAGCGCAAATTTTTGGGGGCATTCTAGTGTTCAATAATCTTCCACCTCCAGGCCACGAATGGCGTACATACCATTCTAACTCTCTCGGTTCAAGAATATTGAACAGGGGCAGCTGTCATACCCTAAAATTTGCCCGTTGATATTACAAGGCATTTTTCAAGGCACTCCGACTTATTCTGCAAGGCACTGATCTTAAAGGAACAAAAGCCCAGCTCACAACGGACTCAATCCAAAATGGCCCAAACTAACTTGCTCGCTAGGCGAGCAATTCCTTCGCCTAGCGAACCCTTCGTCATGACACTCGCCCCAGCGAAGCACCAAATCCAGAAAAAGCCCAAACTAGCTTGCTCGCTAGGCGAGCAACTCCTTCGCCTAGCGAAGCTTGCGAACATCAGAATTTTTGGGCTTCATTCTGAGCCCATTAGGTCATAACAAGGACATTATAAATAGCTAAGCTTCAGTCACAAAAAAGAGGAGAACGAAAATGGAGAAAGGAGAGCCCTAGCAAGCAAACCCTGATACTCACTGGAGACGAACCCAGAAGGAACTCGGCGGCACCAAGGTCTACCTCTGCCCAATTCAATCCGATTTGCCGATTCAAAGTCGCAATTCAGTTGCCAACAGGTTTACCTTGCTATTACTGCCTTATGTTCTTAATCTACATATGGCTTCATGATTAGATTTATGAAAATAGCTTAAGTTTGGCAGGTGAACTTTAATATGTATCTGAATACCTTAAATGATTAACCATATAATTGCGGTAATGAAAGCCATAAGGCATAAAATTGGTTGAAAATATACTGATATCAAAACCAGAATCCGCAGCCGCTCGCTAGCACATCGCTAAGCGAGCATGCAGCGAGCATTCGCTAAGCCTTCGCTAGGCGAGGCAGGGGCGAACGTGACAGTAGCCGACTTTTCTGTTCTGATTTTTTACTCATGTTTTGTCATGCATCATTTATCCGACCTTATTTACTGTTGTGATCTTTTTTTTTCCTTGTGGTGTAATCCTCGATTACACCCTGATTTGGTGTTCTGACATGTTTTGTTGAGTTTTGTAAAGGTTCACGTGCCTCAGGAAAGGATTGCTTGTTAGGTATCCCCCTTTATTTGTGGGGTACCCGTATGGAGATTCACCCTGAATTACTCAATTTTAATGTATTAATTTTATGGCGAAGATCCACCCTAATGGCTTAATTGTTCTTAATGTATTGATTTTAATATGGACCTAATTACCTACTTGATTACGGCTACCTAATTAATTGTAAAACTTTGCCTTTAAATAAGTGATCTCGGACCTCTCTTTGTTACCCTACGATATTACGGTATTACGGTCATGTCCCGCGAATGTGGGGATGCACTTAGCAAAGACCCTTCGTTTAAATCATCATAGTCTTTCGAATGTTTCCTTTGTCCCTCGATGACCCTTCGGTGTAGCCTACGGTTAAATGATGATCGTCCCTTCGAATACTAAGGTATCCTCACAACTGTTGCCTTCAATGACCAATCGATGACCCTACGATGACCCTTTTACATCCAAAGGATAAAACTGCTTACTTCTCAATAGTAAGGACAGTTTTACCCTCATAAGGATAGGAAATGCCCGGAAAGACCTCGGATAGGTATAACTCTTAATTGCTTATTCACAATTTAAAACTACTTTTCACACCTTACACCTTTCAAAACCTCCATTAGAAAATCACCACTTGGCATACATTCGCACTAGAATCATTGCCGAGTTATATTTTTTTCTAAACGACTTTCAAAACTAAACGAGATAGCCACTTTGTATACATTCATACAAGAATCATTACAAAGTTAAATTCTCCTTTTCAAAACATTTCCTACACATTTCTCAAACACTCTTTCAAACTAGAAAAACATAAATGATTGAGCAATTAAGAGCCCATGGATAACCATGGATACAAAGGGTGCTAACACCTTCCCTTTGTATAATGTACCTCCCGAACCTAAGAATCTAAATTAAGGTCTTTCCTGTTCTTTTCCACCTTTCCTTATGAGATAAAAGAAAAGTCGGTGGCGACTCTTGCTAACCGCGACATTGCGATTAAAAACACACAAAGTCAGTTCACCGTATGACAGATAGTATCTTCTGTCATTTCCTCTTGTCAGATCGGTGTTTCCGGTCGAGGAGGAGGCGTAGGATTCCGACGGGCTGGAGCCCTTAGGGCTCCCAAAAGTCCCATATCCTTGTCATTTGACTTGCCAACTGCTGGTAACTTTGTGTCGAATCTTGGATCAAAGGCCTCAAGATGGTACACATTTTCTGAGTTAGCATATGTTTCATGATTACTCTCGTCCATCTGTTGTCTCATAACGATGACAGAACTTGACGTAAAAGTTGGGACTGACTGGGATGTCAGTCCAAAACCTGGGGGTCAACCAAATGGGGTTGCCAAAGGTCCTAACCCCTGGTAAAGATGGGATGTAAATGATGAGGTGTCGCTGTAAGTCGAACCAAGGTTATGCATACTTGCCATAAACTCAGTCGGCATTCCCAACGTCCTGTGCATGGGGACTGTAAAACTGGGCATATGTTGCCCAAAAGTTCCCGTTGTTGTTGGTGTTGGAATTTATGGATGACACGGTGTCAGAATTGGACATACAAGCACTGTCGAAACCGTCAATGCCACGCTAGAGCCGACATTGGTCGCATGGAACTTCGTCGTGTCTCCCCCTGAAGACGTTTCTTCGTGTGGTCGACGAGACGTCATTTTTCCACTGCGCAATCGCATACACCTAACACTGTTGAGGTCCCACCGGGTGTTCCAATTCGTTGGTTCATCAATAATCTCTAGCCTCCCTATGAGAGGGTTACTTGCAGGATCGGCTACAAAGTCTTGGACTTAGTGTTTAAGCGTATGATGTTTTGGTAAGCAATGTTTTTGAAATGTTCAAAAGGAGTAAATATAACTCTTGATGAGTTAGAAAGGTAGTGAAAAGTAATGACAGGCGAAAATGTATTGAAAGTAAAGTAATAAAGTAAAGACAATTTGGTAAGTTTAAATGACTTATGAATGTAAATGGAGGCAAAGGTAAATTTTTTGGTAGGGAGATGACTCTTTTCTCGTAAACTCTTTGGTACTTCAAGTGTACTCCTACTGCAAATTCTAAAAATGTCACCCCTAACATGATCTCTAACACTTGCTTAAATACTAGTAAAAAGTAACCGTCGGGGGTTACGAACCTATCTTGAGATGACAAATGTCGACCCACTTCTCCCATGTACGTAGATAACTGCCCACATTCTTTGGCCGCCCATGATCACTCTCGCCGTGGAGACCCTTTTACTTCGACCGAAACTCTAGGTGTCGACCCATGGATTGCCCAGCTTTTTGTCGATGATATTCCGATGGGCTTCCTAGTCGAGTGGGTTTGCCTTCTTTGGCCGAAATTTGTTAGCTAACAATTATCTCTATTGATGAACTTTGAGGCTCACCGTGAAGCTTTGTAGAAAGTCTTAGAACAAGCCTATGTAGACCATGATGTGACAGTCGGAAAATTTGATGGTATCGTCGCTAACATCATGGTCTGCAATAACTTGAGTTTCAGTAATGAAGAGCTCCCCGAAGAAGGAAGAAATCATAACATGGCACTAAATATCTCAATCAACTGTATGAATGACTCTTTGTCAAGTGTGTTAGTGGATACACGCTTGTCTCTCAATGTCATGCCGAAGTCGACACTTTCCAGACTTTCTTTTCAAGGTGCTCCTATGAAGAGTAGCGGGGTTATTGTCAAAGCTTTTGATGGTTCCAGAAAAACAGTCATTGGATAAGCCGACCTTCCTATGACCATCAGACCTCATACTTTCCAGATAACATTCCAGGTGATGGACATAGAAGTTGTGTATAGTTGTTTATTGGGTCGTCCTTGGATTCATGAAGTTGGGGCGATCACTTCCACTCTGCATCAGAAGCTTAAATTTGTGAAGAACGGGAAGCTAGTGACAGTATGTGGGCAGCAAGCACTGGTTGTGAGTCACTTATCACCTTTCTCTTATCATGAATCTGAAGAAGTTGTTGGAACTCAATTCCAAGCCCTTTCTTTGATTGACAAAGATGTCAAGAGAGGAGTATCCATTTCTTCATTCAATGATGCATAACATCTAGTAAATGATGGTATAAGTGATGGTTGGGGAACAGTTTTAGATGTCCCAGAAAATAAACACCGAGAGGGTTTAGGCTTTTCTCCAACTTCCAAGAATATTTCAGAAGGAAGTAGATTTGTCCGTTCAATCAAAGAAACATTTCATAGTGGAGGTTTCATCAATCCCACTTTGCCAGAAGTTAGTGCCATTACTGAGGATGATGATTCAGCATGGGAACCCTATTGCGACGATCCTGAATGCGATCTTGAGGCAGAAGATGCATATGTGCCTTTCTACTTTCCTCATCATAGAGAACTTGAATATATACATGGGTCAAAGACAAAGTAGCTGAAGCCAATGCCATTGTGGAAGACAATACTAAAGATGTTTCGGCCAACTTCATAGCCCGTGGAGTGATTCACCAAAACTGGATCTCTGTTGATGTTCCTGTTGTTGCTCACTTTTCAAAGTAATATTTTGTTGTTTGTTTTCTTTTCAAAAAAATACTTTCGTTATGCCTAAGGAGAAAATGACAATGTTTAGGCTTGTGTTTCAAGAATTAAATCAATGAAAATGTTATTTTGTTTCCATATTGTTGTTTTTATTGTTTTTATTATTTTGTTGTTTTTTCTGGAAAATGGTAATCTAAAATAAAAAAGTAAACACTTCCAAATAGTTGCACACAACTTCACACTTTTATCTATTTCTAAAACAAGTATCAAATCACATATGTAGATTAATTCATGACATATCCATTAAAACCAATGATCCTATGCCCTCTTGCAACTTTGAATTCCCTGTGTACGAAGCGGAAGAAGAAGAAGAAGATGAAGACATTCCAGATGAAATCTCTAGACTGCTCGAAAATGAAGAAAAGACCATTCAAACATTCAAAGAGCCTATGGAAGTAATCAACTTGGGGTCTGAAGAGGATAGAAAAGAAGTCAAAGTTGGAGCACTACTCGCGCCAGAGGTCAAAGAGAGGATGATAGAGCTTCTCCAAGAAAATACCGATGTGTTTGCTTGGTCATACCAAGACATGCCAGGGTTGGACACCTATATTGTGGAGCATCATTTACCGTTGAAGCCAGAGTGCCCACCGATCAAGAAAAAGTTAAGAAGAACTCGTCTGACCATGGCGATCAAAATCAAAGAGGAAGTGCAAAAGCAGATTGATGCAGGTTTCCTTGTCACATCAGAGTATCCATAGTGGTTGGACAACATTGTGCCAGTTCCCAAGAAGGACGGGAAGGTTCGCATGTGCGTTGACTACAGAGATCTAAACAAAGCCAGTCCTAAGGATGACTTTCCTTTATCACACATTGACATGTTGGTCGACAGCACCGCTAAGTTCAAGGTATTCTCTTTCATGGATGGATTTTCCGATTACAATTAAATCAAAATGGCTCCCGAAGATATGGAGAAAACATATTTTATTACACCTTGGGGCATATTTTGCTACAAAGTAATGCCATTCGGCTTAAAGAATGTTGGTGCCACCTATCAACGAGTTATGACTACTCTTTTTCATGACATGATGCATAAAGAGATTGAAGTCTATGTAGATGATATGATAGCAAAATCAAAGACTGAGGAAGATCATGTTGAGTATCTTTCGAAATTGTTTTAGCGTTTGAGAAAATACAAACTCCGCTTGAACCCAAACAAATGCACCTTTGGGGTCCGATCAGGAAAGCTCTTAGGCTTCATCGTCAGTCAAAAGGGTATTGAAGTTGATCATGGCAAGGTTAAAGCCATTCAAGAAATGCTAGCACCTCAAATAGAAAAGCAGGTGAGGGGATTCCTTGGAAGTTTGAACTACATTTCAAGGTTCATATCTCATATGACTGCTACTTGTGCTCCCATTTTTAAGCTCCTCCGAAAGGATCAGGGTTGTGTTTGGACGAATGATTGTCAAATAGCCTTCGACAGTATCAAAGAGTATTTGCTAGAACCTCCTATCTTGTTCCCTCCAGTTGAGGGAAGACCATTGATTATGTATTTGACTGTGCTAGAAGAATCTATGGGTTGTGTCTTAGGTCAATATGATGAAACGGGAAGAAAAGAGTATTCCATCTATTATTTGAGCAAGAAGTTCATTGACTGTGTCTCCCGATATTCCATGCTAGAGAAAACTTGTTATGCTCTGACTTGGGTTGCCAAGCGTCTCCGTCAATATATGATGAATCACACAACTTGGTTGATATCCAAGATGGATCCGATTAGGTATATCTTTGAAAATACTGCCTTGACCGGAAGAATTGCTCGTTGGCAGATGCTCTTGTCTGAATATGACATTGAGTATCACACCCTGAAAGTTATCAAAGGAAGTGTCTTGGCCGATCATTTATCTCATCAGCCAATCGATGATTATGAGTCTATAAATTTTGAATTCCCAGATGAAAATGTGATGTACTTAAAAGCCAAAGATTGCAATGAACCACTACCAAATGAAGGGCCAGATCCAGGTTCTCAATGGGGTTTAATATTTGATGGAGCTGTTAATGCTTATGGTAACGGTATTGGGGAAGTAATCATCATTTCTCATGGCTCACATATCCCTTTTACTTCAAGATTAAAATTCAAGTGCACGAACAACATGGAGGAATACGAAGCCTGCATCATGGGTCTAGAAGAAGCCATTGATAGAATAAAAAATCTCAATGTTTATGGAGACTCGACTCTAGTTGTCAATCAAATTAAAGGAGAATGGGAAACTCGTCAACCCGGCCTAATCCCATACAAAGAATATGCAAGGCGGTTATCTACTTTCTTCAACAAGATTGAATTTCATCACTTCCCTCATGAGGAAAATCAAATGGCAGATGCCTTGGCAAGTTTGGCTTCCATGATCATTGTGAATCGTTGGAATGATGTGCCTAAGATCGATGTTATGTGTCTTGATAGACCCACTCATGTATTTGCAATGGAAGAAGTCTCTGATGATAAGCCATGGTACCACGACATCAAGTGTTATCTCCAGAGTCAAGAATACCCTCTCGGGGCATCAAACAAAGATAAGAAGATCTTGAGAAGATTTGCTAGTAACTTCTTTATGAACGAAGACGTGCTATACAAGAGAAACTTTGACATGGTTCTGCTCAGATGCGTGGATAGACATGAAGTAGACCTGTTGATACAAGAAGTTCATGAAGGTTCTTTTGGTACTCATTCCAACAGACATGTAATGCTAAAAAATGTTAAGAGCGAGTTACTATTGATTGAAAATGGAAGTTGGCTGTTGCAAGTATGTGAAGAAGTGTCACAAATGCCCGATTTATGCTGACAAGATACATGTACCTCCGACTCTTCTCAATGTTCTATCCTCTCCATGGACTTTCTATATGTGGGGCATCGACATGATTGGTATGATTGAGCCCAAAGCTTCCAACGAGCATCGTTTCATTCTGGTGGCTATTGATTATTTCATAAAGTGGTTTGAAGCGGCCTCATACGCCAATGTGACCAAGCAGGTGGTAGTCAGATTTATCAAGAATCAACTTATTTGATGTTATGGTGTGCCAAGCAGAATCATCACTGATAATGGTTCAAACCTGAACAATAAAATGATGAAGGAAATGTGTGAAGAGTTCAACATTGAACACCATAATTCCTCTCCCTACAGACCCAAGATGAACGGTGTTGTTGAAGCTGCCAACAAGAACATCGAGAAGATCATTCAGAAGATGGTAGTGACTTATAAGGACTGGCATGAGATGCTTCCTTTTGCTCTGCATGGATATCATATATCCGCCCGCACTTCAACAGCGGCAGCCCCATTTTCTCTTGTCTATGGCATGGAAGCAGTGCTCCCAATAAAAGTAGAGATCTCGTCAATGTGTGTCTTGATGGAAGCTAAGTGTCGCAACCTGAAAAAATCAGTGCGAAAGAAAAGACAGAAGAGTCGCCACCGTGTGTTATTTATCCCAAGGGAGGGAAAGGAAACGCTCGAAGTAAACCTGGAAAAAGGAAAGGAAAAGACAAGGTCTCGCAACCAAATCTTGGGTTCGGGAGTCGGTTATGCGAAGGGAAGGTATTAGCACCCCTACGCATCCATAGTACTCTATGGGATCCACTTTTGTTGTTTTTGTCTAAAGGGTGTGGGTTTATCTAATGTACTATTTACTAAAAGGGGGTCAAAAGAAAATGACTCGCACGGATGTCGCGTCCACTGCATATGTATCTCATCTGAATATGAGAATCAGAGTCTTCGTAGCTCGGTTCCCTATGGATTAGGGGGATATGTGCTCGATAAGACGTCGCGCCTTATGCCTACGTATCTCATCTGGAAGGAGAATCAGAGCAAGCCGTAGTTCGGCTAACTACGGGGTAAGGGTTGTTTTGGGTGAACGATGTTACTACGCAATCTACCGGATGCTCGACCTTTGGAGACTTACTCGCCTGTAGTAGAAGGAGTTAACGCGTTCTTAGAAGAAGAAAAATCAATGAGTTTGGGGTGTTTAGGGATGCTTATGCAAAAAAGGAAGTCCTAGACGAAGGAACAATGCTACCTTAATTGTCATGCAAACGAGAGACTATACGAAGTCTAGCAAACCTATGGGGGAGACGACCACACCACACAAAACATGTATCTTAAAGTAAAATGCCACCAAGGGGCTCAAACATTGCCTCCTATCGAGGTCTTCCAGCTAAGAAAGCGGTAAAATACGGGAAAGAGGTAAAAGTACCACATGGATAAAGATCTGAAGTAACAGCCGCTAAAGGAGCAAGAAACCCGGAGATCCCTCCAGCTAGACCATCAAAGAAAGCGAGTCAGTACAGGTAATCGGAATAAACCTCCAGGGGGTATCCCACAAATAAAGTGGAATACCACGCAAGCCATCTCTTTTAAGGTCATGTGAGCCCTCACAAAAAAACTCAACAAACAGGTTAGGAAGCAGGAGAAAACAATGTCATGGCAAACACAAAATAGGTTAGAGCAAACAGAAAAACAGATGTTGTCGCGATCGCTACTGCGTCGCTTAGCGAAGGCTTAGCGAAGCCTCGGTACCTACTCGCCTAGCGATGGTGCTAGCGAACGCCTGTGGGTTTTGGGTTCTTCATGGACAACAGTGCAATCTCGGAAACCCCAAATCCTAATTGGAGAGATTGAATGCAATTGGATTGCACCGGGGTTCGCAGAACAACCTCGGGGTTTGTATGAGGTAGAACTGGTTCTTTGCCGATGAGTTTCCTTCAGGGTTCGGAGGTTGCTCTGAACTCTGTTAGCTTCCTCTCTGGCTTTGTTAGGTTAGGTTTCAGATCAGGTTAACTCAGGTCTTCTCAGGTCAGGTTTTCCCAGGTTCTCTTTTGGGAGATGAGAGTCTAGTATATATAGCCTAATTTTCGTGGCTTTGGGCTCAAATGAGGGCAACTCAAGCCCAAGATTTTTTGTTATTTTTCTCAAACGCGTGAGCTTCGCCTAGCGAAGGATCTGCTCGCTTAGCGAGCATGACAGTTCAGTTCGCTTAGCGAACCATGTTGCTCACCTAGCGAGCATGACAGCTTAGGCTCTGTTTTTTCCAAACTCGGTAACCTGTGTCCTGGACCTTTGTTCCTTTAAGGTTAATGCTTTGAATGATGAATAGACTTCATTTGAACATGTTGGAAGTAACCCAAGTCATTCCCTTGTGTTGACTGATCACCCAGATGGGACCCACAAAGTGTCTTGGATGATATTCGGGCTTCTTGGAGCTAATTCTGATTGACATGATGAAATGCAATATGAAAATGACCTAAAAATGAATGCATGAATAAGGAGGGCAAATTTTGAGGTGCTACAGTTGCCCCTATTCAATCAACTATGAACCTGAACGGATGAAAGCAGCGGCTATCAGACTTTCAAGGTAGACAGAGATTGAATACCAAAAGAACCAGAGAATTTGCACTCTGTAGGTGACGAATTAAGGAAAGCGGGGCCATTTACCGATGGCGGCTTCAAAACAAATTTGATATTTACCGATATCAAAGAAAGCGAGGCCATTTACCGATGGCGGCTTCAAAATAAAACTGATATTTACCGATATCAAAGAAAGCGAGGCCATTTACCGATGGCGGCTTCACTAGGGGGAACTCGATGTTTACCGACATCGAACAAATATATTTAAAAGTGAAACAAGACCAAACATTTACCGATGGCTCTACTGGGGAATTGATATTCGCCGATATCAAAGAAAGCGCTTCACGACCAGACATTTACCGATGCCTGGGAAGGAACTTGATGTTTACCGACATCGAACAATGATGTTTACAGACACCAAGGAAAGAAAACATTTATGGAACGAAACCATTTATCGATGGCGACGATGAAATACTCGATATTTACGGATAATGAATCTGCTGGGGAGTCTTAAACGGCAAAACCATTTACCGATGGTTAACAAGCGGCTGATGTTTACCGACATCGAATCAATGATGTTTACCAACATCGAATCAGTGATGTTTACCGACACCAAAGAAAGGAAAGGACACACATGAGTGTTGACATAACGACTTTTGTAGACATCAAGAGAGACATGCCATTTACTGATGGCCAACGATTGGAATTCGACGTTTACCGACATCGAACAATGATGTTTACAGACACCAAGGAAAAGCATTTACGGGAATCAACACGACACTTACCGGTATCGCAAGGATGATATTTACATATGTCAAAATAAAGCCAGACACTTGTCGGGGACCACACTGGGGAGATAATCAAGCTTTCCTTTCATGGACTGGTGAGAAAATAAATCTCACTGGGATTATCGATTCTGAATCAACTGCTGCAAATGTGCTACACTGATGTTGAAAAATGATTCGTCTCTGCTGGGGATACGAGCCAATCTGGTTTAATACATGTATGCATATGTTTGAATTTTTCATGGCGTAATGCTCCACACTGAATGGAAATGCTACGCGATTTGAGAATGCGAATGCAAATGATGATTACTACATGCGAGATGCAAAGGGAGGAAAACTCCTGCTGGGAAAGCGAATGATCACTTTACTGAGCACACAATTCCTGATTCGATCTTCCAACTCTGTGGGGAGATACAACAATTCTGCTGAGGATACTTACTGGTCTGACATTCTCGGAACGGTAGAGAAACCAACTCAACTGGGGAGTCACTTGTTGGGAAAACACCAACCTCTCGACCATGCTGGGGAAACAAATTCTGAACTCGACTTAGACGACCCAACTTCTTACACGCCTGGACAGTGTTGAAACAACAGGGTCTTCCTTCGAACAAACTTTGGCTCATCTGCTTTAGCCATCAATCAAAGATAGTAACCTGCAAAACGGCAAGACATACATGCCCCAGGGGATCGTATGGACAAAATATACTCAAGTGTACTCAACATTCAAAATGATTTTCAGATGTTTTATCTTTCCGCATGTTATTGTCTAGCCTTCATGTTTTTAGACGTAATGTTTATCAAAAATTCGAACGTTTTTTGCAAACAAAACAGTAGAAAGAAAAAAAAGCAAGAGAGCAATTTGACTGAATAACGACTTTTATTGATTTAAAATGGCCTATAAAGGCAAATACATCAGGAAGCAATTCCTAGGAAGAGGTAATTGCGCCAAAAGAGAAAATAAAAACTATCCTATTGGCAATGTGAACACGGCATTCCACTATTTTCCAACTCTATTGCGACTCATAGATCTTCACTTCCCCCCAAATTCTTTGCTTTCTGAGAAGAGTGATTGGACCGATCATATCCTTCAAGATGGTAGACACTGAAACGCGATGAAGTACAGATAACTCAGACTGTAGTCTTCGCTTTAATCCCTCTTTTGCCTGGACCGCCTTTTCAGGTTTTCAATCCACCGGGATACCCATTTTTGCCTAAGCCGCCTTTGCAGGTTTTCGACTTACTGGGTGTACATATTATTTTTATTCTTTATCCCTAACTTTTGCCCGAACCCTTTTTTTTTTTTGGTTCGCCGGGATGCCCTTTTTTGCCTGGACTTTCTTTCTTTGTCCAGCGGGTCAGTTTATGCGAAGTATTTTTTTACTACATCTGAATTCACAGGAGACGGAAAATCTTCACCATCCATAATTGTAAGCATCAAGGCTCCACCAGAAAAGACCTTTTTAACAACATATGGACCTTCATAATTCGGATTCCACTTGCCCCTGTTATCTGTACCGGGAAGAAGGATCCTCTTCAAAACTAAGTCACCTATCTGATAGCTTCGAGGACGCACCTTCTGATCAAAGGCCTTCTTCATCCTTCTCTGATATAGTTGTCCATGGCACACAGCTGCTAATCGCTTTTCCTCAATTAAATTTAACTCATCAAACCTGGCTTGAACCCACTCAGCCTCGTCAAGTTTTACATCCATCATCACCCTCAAAGAAGGGATTTCAACTTCTACTGGAAAGACTGCCTCCATGCCATACACAAGTGAAAACGGAGTTGCCCCGGTTGACGTACGCACTGAGGTACGATACCCATGCAAAGCGAAAGGCAACATCTCATGCCAATCCTTGTACGTCACAACCATCTTTTGCACAATCTTCTTAATGTTCTTGTTTGCCGCCTCTACAGCATCATTCATCTTTGGTCTGTAAGGAGAAGAATTGTGGTGTTAGATCTTAAAGTCTTTGCAAAGCTCTTTCATCATCTTGTTATTGAGATTCGAACCATTATCAGTGATGATTCTCTCAGGAACCCCATAACGACAGACAATTTCTTTCTTAATGAATCGAGCAACCACTTGTCTGGTAACACTGGCATAAGAAACTGCTTCCACCCACTTGGTAAAGTAATCAATCGCGACTAGGATGAAGCGATGTCCATTAGAAGCAGTAGGTTCAATCTTTCCAATCATATTGATGCCCCACATCGCGAATGGCCAAGGAGAATTCATAATATTTAGCGGGTTTGGTGGTACATGCACTTTATCTGCATGGATCTGATATTTGTGGCACTTCCGAGCGTATTTGAAACAATCAGATTCCATGGTTATCCAATAATAACCGGCTCTTAACAACTTCTTGGCCATTGCATGACCACCAGCATGGGTACCGAAAGATCCCTCGTGTACTTCCCGCATTAACATGTCTGCTTCGTGTCTAACCACGCATCTGAGCAGGACCATGTCAAAGTTCCTCTTGTACAACACATCATCCTTGTTCAAGTAAAAGCTTCCAGCTAGCCTTCTCAGTGTCTTCTTGTCATTCTTCGACGCTCCTTCAGGATACTCTTGGTTTTGAGGAAATTCTTAATATCATAGAACCACGGCTTCTCATCAATAACAGACTCGGCTGCAAACACATACGCAGGCCTCTCGAGTCGATTCACAGCAACGTGTGACACATGATTCTGCCAATGAACTTTAATCATGGAAGACAATGTGGCTAAGGCATCGGCCATTTGATTTTCATCTCGGGTACATGATACAACTTTACTGTCTTGAAGAAAGTCAGGATCCTTCTGGTGTAATCTCTATAAGGAATAAAATGCGGCTGATGAGTATTCCAGTCTCCATTGACTTGGTTAATCACTAGAGCAGAATCTCCATAAATGTCCATAGTCTTGATCCTTAGATCGATGGCTTCTTCAATCCCCATGATACAGGCCTTGTACTCAGCTTCGTTGTTGGTTACTTCAAAAGTCAATCTGGCGGAAAAAGGTATGTGTGCACCTTTAGGATTAATGAGTACCGCCCCAACACCATTTCCATTCACATTTACCGCCCCATCAAACATCAGTGTCCACTTGTCATCAGGATCCGGTCCTTCCTCGACAAGAGGCTCTTCACAATCTTTCATCTTTAAGTACATGATATCTTCATCGGGGAATTCAAACATCATCGGCTGATAGTCATCAATTGGTTGCTCGGCAAGGTAATCAGACAGAATACTACCCTTGATGGCCTTTTGCGACGTGTACTGGATATCATACTCTGCCAAAATCATCTGCCAACGAGCCACTCGTCCGGTAAGAGCTGGCTTTTCGAAGATATACTTTACTGGGTCCATCTTAGAAATCAACAAGGTAGTATGGTTCAACATATATTGTCTTAGTCGGCGAGCAGCCCATGCCAAAGCGCAGTAAGTTTTCTCGAGCAGCGAATATCTTGTTTCACAGTCGGTAAACTTTTTGCTAAGGTAGTATATTGCATGCTCTTTTCGACCAGACTTGTCATGCTGTCCCAATACACACCCCATCGAATTCTCTGTTACTGAAAGGTACATTATCAGAGGCCTCCTAGGAACTGGAGGTATAAGAATTGGAGGTTTCTGCAAATATTCCTTTATCTTATCAAAAGCTTTTTGACAATCATTGTTCCACCTGATTGCTTGATCTTTTCTTAGCAATTTAAATATCGGTTCGCACGTAGCTGTTAGGTGTGATATGAACCATGTAATGTAGTTAAGCCTTCCTAAAAACCCACGAACCTGCTTTTCCGTTCTTGGTTCAGGCATTTCCTGAATAGCTTTTACTTTCGCTGGATCAACCTCAATCCCTTTCTCACTGACAATGAAACCTAACAGCTTTCCAGATCTCACTCCAAACGTACACTTGTTTGGATTCAGCCTCAGTTTGAACTTTCTCGATCTTTCAAACAACTTTTGCAAGTTTACCAAGTGCTCCTCTTCTGTCTGAGACTTCGCAATCATATCATCCACGTACACTTCAATTTCTTTGTGCATCATGTCATGAAAGAGAGTCGTCATAGCTCTTTGGTATGTAGCACCAGCGTTCTTCAACCCAAATGGCATTACCTTATAACAGAACGTGCCCCAAGGTGTAATGAATGTCGTCTTCTCCATGTCTTCTGGCGCCATCTTGATCTGATTATAGCCAGAAAATCCCTCCATGAAAGAGAAAACCGAGGACTGAGCAGTGTTATCGACCAATACATCAATGTGAGGTAATGGGAAGTCATCTTTCAGACTGGCTCTGTTTAAATCTCGGTAATCGACACACATCCTGACTTTACCATCCTTCTTCGGCACGGGTACGATGTTGGCCACCCAAGGGGGATAATTGGTAACTGCTAGAAAACCTGCATCCAACTGTTTCTGAACCTCCTCTTTGATCTTGACAGCCATATCAGGACTAGTTCTGCGAAGCTTCTGCTTTACCGAAGGACAATCTTCTCTGAGAGGTAGCCTGTGCACCACAATATCTATATCCAAACCAGACATATCTTGATACGACCATGCGAATACGTCCACATATTCTTACAGCATTTCAATCAGCCCTCTCTTGACCTTTTCCTCTAAAGCAGCCCCTATCTTGATCTCTTTCTTTGCGTCCTCAGTACCAAGGTTAATGACTTCTAACTCTTTCTGATGAGGTTGAATGACCCTTTCCTCCTGTTTCAATAGTCTGGCCAATTCTTTGGGGAGTTCACAGTCTTCTTCACTCTCCTCTTCGGCTTGGTAAATGGGATTATCAAAGTCATACTGAGCCATAACAGAATTGTTTTTAATGGAATCCGCAAGATCAATTCTGCACGAACGGTGTTTCATGCTTTATTTTAGAAAAGAGTTCAAGGAAGTCACAGAAAAACAAAAAAACATTGCCATTTTTATTGTTTTGAAAACGAAAGTAAAAACAAAACAGAAAGACATGGAACACAAATTTGAATGCAAAACGTCCTTTATTGATGATAATCATTGAAAACTTAAAACATGATATGGCCCTACAATGAACCACTACGCCTTGGGCAGAGCATAGGGTTTTCATGCAAAATGAAAAACAAAAGAAAATTACTCTGTCTGAAGAGTAACTTGGACGATTTCTTCAGCAGTCCAGTTGTTGATCTTCTCCCCTAGAGCACACGGGTGCACCCAATTATCCATATCACAATCACTGCCACCATCTTCATTGTCTGTTGCAAAGACATCCCCGTGATTCATCAACCCAGCACTAGTGAAAGTACACGGCCCTTTCTGATCCTGGACACCATGCGCTGACGATTGAAAAGGCTGATAACCAATGCCAAACATGTCTTCTTTTACGGGCACATCAATCATCTTGCCCCAACCTTCCGCGTTACCTGAATGAATGACCTCCAGAGCTTGTTTATAGGACGCAATCGAGGTACCTGGTTTCTTCTGTTCAACAAAAGCCACCTTCTCAATACTGACAGTCTCAAAAGCTTGACATAGAGTTTCATGAATCTCGCCATCCATCTCCACATATTTGAAGGAGGATAAATGACTCACAAAGATGTCCTCTTCGCCACACACAGTCACAACTTGACCATCCCACACATACTTTAGCTTTTGGTGGAGAGTCGAAGAAACTGCTCCGGCTCCATGTATCCAGGGACGCCCCAACAGACAACTATATGCTAGTTGAATATCCATCACATAGAAGACAATGTTAAACACTTCCGGGCCGATCTTCACAGGCAACGTGACTTCACCAAAAACCGATCGCTTGGATCCATCAAAAGCACGGACAACAAGATCACTTGGTGTGAGAACAACCCCTTCGGCATCAAGCTTACTCAGAGCCTTTTTGGGCAGCACATTCAAAGAAGAACCGGTATCAACCAAAACATACGACAAAACGGCGCCTTTGCATTCCATCGTGATATGCAGAGCTCTATTGTGATTGCGACCCTCAGGTGTCAAGTCTAGATCCGTGAATCCCAAACCATGTCTAGTGTTAACATTTACAATAACACCTTCAAGCTGGTTAACAGAAATCTCTTGAGGCACATAAGCCATATTCAATATTTTCAACAGGGCGTTACGGTGTGCCTCGGAACACATCAACAGAGAGAGAATAGAGATTTTTGATGGTGTCTGGTTCAACTGATCCACGATCTTGTAATCATTCTTCTTGATAATTCGCATAAATTCCTCCACGTCCTTCTCAAAAGAACCCTCGGGCACTTCCTCTCGCACTGGTTCGTCTTCAACTACAGCTTGTTTTCCTTTTATTCTAGCAAGAGCCTCAGCATTATTATCCTTCGGAACCTGTGGTGTAAACAAACGACCACTTCTCGTAAATCCTCCGGGTCCTCCCACATTACCCACAGCCGAACCAACTGTTACTGGAGTCTGATTTACTGATCTGGTCTGATTCTCAGGTCTTCTATTTCTGCAAGACGCATTGTCATATTGCCACGGAATTGCTCTACTATTCTCATAAAGTCTTCCACTAGAAGCAGCAATGGTGGTAGGAGTACTGGTAGTTACTAGAGCATTAACAATCACGGGAACACCAACAGTCACCGGAGCAGATATGGTCACCGGCGCAGCTACGGTCACAGGAGTACCAATAGTCACAGGCGCACTTGGAACACGTACAGAACCTTCTGATGGTGTAAAGTAAATGGTAACAGTTGATACCTCTCCGCGGTCTTTCACTACTCGATCAAACTGTAAACAACCTTCATTCATCAATTCCTGGATACCTTCTTTCAATTTCGCACAGCCGTTTTCATGATTACCACAATCTGAACAACTCTTGTCACATCCCGGGAATACTCCCCCTCTAAGCAGACGTTCCTTCACCACAAGCAACGAAGTCTGAACGTCATCAACATCGACTACCAAGTTCAAATTTTCCCCATCTTCCACACTATTTACTTTGGGCCCTCCATGCTGAGGCATAGGGTTATTCATCACATTTGGAGTAGGAGCAAAATTAATCGTCTTGGCATCGATCAGGTCTTGGACTTTATGGTGAAAAGCTCGACAATTCTCGATGTGGTGCCCTGGCGCACCAGAATGAAAATCACAACGGACATTAGCATCATAACCCGCGGGAATCCTTGTTAATGGAGCCATAGTGCGAAGTTCAACAAACTTTAGCCTGGGCAGTTCAGGGAGTAATTCAGCATAAGTCATTGGCAACGGATCAAAATGACGATCTGGCATTCTTTGTCTTGGTTGGAATGGGCGTTGCTGTTGTTGTTGTGGTTGTCCTCTTTGTGGTTGTTGAGGTTGGGTGGCTGGAATAGTCACAGCAGCAACTTGACGGTATTGTTGTCCTCTGTTTCCATTTCTCTGATTATGTATAGCATTTGTCTCACCCTCTCTCCTTCTGGGTGCCCCTGAAAATAGTTTCTTAGCACTTGAAGAACTTGAAGAACCCGGGTCTTGGATTTTTCCCGCTTTGGTAAGACTTTCGGTTCTTTCTCCGTAAATCACAACATCCGAAAAACTACCAAACGGGCAACTTCCCATACGATCCATGAAAACACCTTGCAGGGTTCCAATGAACATATCAGTCAATTCTCTCTCCAACATCAGAGGTTGTACTCTCGCAGCTAGTTCACGCCACCTCTGGGCGTATTCCTTGAAACTCTCACCAGTCTTTTGAAACAAACTCTGCAACTGAGTTCTACTCGGAGCCATGTCCATGTTATGCTTGTACTGCCTCAGAAAAGCTTCACCTAACTCTCTCCAGCTTCTAACAGATTCTTTTCTCAAGTCCATGTACCAATCCAAAGATGCTCCAGACAAGCTGTCTTGGAAAAAGTACATCCACATCTTTTCATCATCAGTATAAGCAGATATCTTCCGGTAGTAAGCTTGCACATGAGTTCGGGGACAAGAAATGCCATTGTACTTGTCGAAAGATGGCGCTTTGAACTTGTACGGGATCCTCAACCCATCAACTAAACCCATATTAGCAACATCAAAACCCAAAGAATTCTGGCACTCCATGGCGCGAATCTTTTCAGCGAGGGCGTCGACCTTTCTATCTCTCTCTTCCGCCTTTCCAAATTCATCATCGTCACTGGGAATGGTGAACATATCTTCTTGTTTGTCAACCAAATGAGAAGGATGGTGAGCCGGAGCACGTGTCGATCGAGCATTAGCAGCCTCTGCGATGATGGGTTGTCCGTTGATTCTAATACCACGCAATTCGTCACCAGTAGCATGGTTGTCGACAGGGTTGGTAACTGCAGCGTCATCGACAGGGGTCCCTTTTGGCGGATTCTGACCGACAGGGGGAATCACAGTTTCTTGTCTCTGGACCAAGGCTCGGAGTTCCTCTTGCCCTTGCACTACCCCTTGCATCATACTCATGAACTGGGCCATGTTGGTCCTCATCTCTGCTAGTTCTGCTTGAACTTGATCCATGATCCTCTGTTGATTCTGTCTTGTTGCGTAACGGTGCGGACGATACTCAGCAATTCTGCCTGAAACGGGAACCGGAATGAGAAATCCTCCTCAAGAACTCCTGTAATGATGCATGAATGATATGTGCATGATGCGTATGCTATTTTTTCTCAGATATGCATATGCGGGTTAACTTTTTTTTATATGTACTATATTTTTTGAAAATAAACATGCTATGATGCAAAATGATGTGATGCAATGCAAAGGCATGTCAATCAGGATTGCTGTATCCGCTTGAACATCTGTCAGGTTGCACTGTCTGAAGAGAAACCCACTACGAAATCAAAACTTTGCTTCAAAAAACCGGGTTGGTTGGAGGTTAAGGTTTCCTGAATTTAGTCCGCCCCTCACTGGTAGGTTCTAAGGACAGAAGTTCGTCCGCTTCAGCCCTTCAGTCGAGAATAATACGTTTACCACTAAAGGTTTGGCATTATTACGGGATAAAAGACCTCTGCTGACTCCCCTCAACAAGACATCCTAATAGCAAGTTCCCAGTCTCGGGGTCCTCGGATTGATCAGCGAGAATGCACCCACCAGAGCTAACATAATCACGTCTCGGAGGAGAGGCCTCGAATGAGTTCTCGGGAAATGGTCACCAGAGTCGACAATTTCTAAAGGAACATCATGTCGTTATGGAACACCCATAGGACAGAATATATCCAAAAGAAACCTCGTCTGGATGTGGTTCTTCATGAACGACTTAACGTAGCAACACGCCACGCAAGCCTCATGACTATCCACTCTAAAACCTGTGGGTACGCTCAAGCCTGGGTAATGGGCTTATCTCTCATAAAACATCCCATCCCAACAAACAAACCAACAGATCCAACAGATACAGCAGATGAATGCAAGCAGGTAAGTAAATAACTGTACAGAAGAATAAACACCCAACAAACAAGAAACCTACAAAAGCTAGGAGGGACTCGCTTAGGGAAACCGGGTCCCCAGCAGAGTCGCCAGCTGTCGCAACCTGAAAAAAGAGATGCGAAAAAACAACCGGCGAGAAAGAAAAGACAGAAGAGTCGCCACCGTGCGTTATTTATCCCAAGGGAGGGAAAGGAAACGCTCGAAGTAAACCTGGAAAAAGGAAAGGAAAAGACAAGGTCTCGCAACCAAATCTTGGGTTCGGGAGTCGGTTATGCGAAGGGAAGGTATTAGCACCCCTACGCATCCATAGTACTCTATGGGATCCACTTTTGTTGTTTTTGTCTAAAGGGTGTGGGTTTATCTAATGTACTATTTACTAAAAGGGGGTCAAAAGAAAATGACTCGCACGGATGTCGCGTCCACTGCATATGTATCTCATCTGAATATGAGAATCAGAGTCTTCGTAGCTCGGTTGCCTATGGATTAGGGGGATATGTGCTCGATAAGACGTCGCGTCTTATGCCTACGTATCTCATCTGGAATGAGAATCAGAGCAAGCCGTAGTTCGGCTAACTACGGGGTAAGGGTTGTTTTGGGTGAACGATGTTACTACGCAATCTACCGGATGCTCGACCTTTGGAGACTTACTCGCCTGTAGTAGAAGGAGTTAACGCGTTCTTAGGAGAAGAAAAATTAATGAGTTTGGGGTGTTTAGGGATGCTTATGCAAAAAAGGAAGTCCTAGACGAAGGAACAATGCTACCTTAATTGTCATGCAAACGAGAGACTATACGAAGTCTAGCAAACCTATGGGGGAGACGACCACACCACACAAAACATGTATCTTAAAGTAAAATGCCACCAAGGGGCTCAAACATTGCCTCCTATCGAGGTCTTCCAGCTAAGAAAGCGGTAAAATACGGGAAAGAGGTAAAAGTACCACACGGATAAAGATCCGAAGTAACAGCCGCTAAAGGAGCGAGAAACCCGGAGATCCCTCCAGCTAGACCATCAAAGAAAGCGAGTCAGTACAGGTAATCGGAATAAACCTCCAGGGGGTATCCCACAAATAAAGTGGAATACCATGCAAGCCATCTCTTTTAAGGTCATCTGAGCCCTCACAAAACACTCAACAAACAGGTTAGGAAGCAGGAGAAAACAATGTCATGGCAAACACAAAACAGGTTAGAGCAAACAGAAAAACAGATGTTGTCGCGATCGCTACTGTGTCGCTTAGCGAAGGCTTAGCGAAGCCTCGCTACCTGCTCGCCTAGCGATGGTGCTAGCGAACGCCTGCGGGTTTTGGGTTCTTCATGGATAACAGTGCGATCTCGGAAACCCCAAATCCTAATTGGAGAGATTGAATGCAATTGGATTGCACCGGGGTTTGCAGAACAACCTCGGGGTTTGTATGAGGTAGAACTAGTTCTTTGCCGACGAGTTACCTTTAGGGTTCAGAGGTTGCTCTGAACTCTGTTAGCTTCCTCTCTGGCTTTGTTAGGTTAGGTTTCAGATCAGGTTAACTCAGGTCTTCTCAGGTCAGGTTTTCCCAGGTTCTCTTTTGGGAGATGAGAGTCTAGTATATATAGCCTAATTTTCGTGGCTTTGGGCTCAAATGAGGGCTACTCAAGCCCAAGATTTTTTCTTATTTTTCTCAAACGCGCGAGCTTCGCCTAGCGAAGGATTTGCTCACTTAGCGAGCATGACAGTTCAGTTCGCTTAGCGAACCATGTTGGTCGCCTAGCGAGCATGACAGCTCAGGCTCTGTTTTTTCCAAACTCGGTAACCTGTGTCCTGGACCTTTGTTCCTTTAAGGTTAATGCTTTGAATGATGAATAGACTTCATTTGAACATGTTGGAAGTAACCCAAGTCATTCCCTTATGTTGACTGATCACCCAGATGGGACCCACAAAGTGTCTTGGATGATATTCGGGCTTCTTGGAGCTAATTCTGATTGACATGATGAAATGCAATATGAAAATGCAAAATGACCTAAAATGAATGCATGAATGAGGAGGGCAAATTTTGAGGTGCTACACTAAGTTATCTGAAGCTGAATGGTGTCAAAGCAGGTATGACCAACTGAATCTGATTGAAGAAAAGAGGATGACGGCTTTATGCCATGGTCAGTTATATCAGCAGAGAATGAAGAAAGCATTCGACAAGAAGGTTGATAACACTGAAATTTACCGTATTTTCGACTCCGATTTCACATGCATTCTAGTTGTTTTATTGCTATTTTGTTGTGTTATTACTATGTTTTTCTTTGTTTTCAGGTTTTTACTTTAATCGGAGCCCCGATCGAGAAAAGGAGCGAAAAAGAGCCAAAAACCCTAAAATTCAGCATTTTGTACTTGTGGCTTCCCCCATGGCTGGCGCCATAGACCCTGTCATGACGTGTCCAGGCTCAACTTCCCTCAACTGCCACGTTCCCCACTACTTCCACTAAGGCGCCTCAGAATGGTCTTGTGGCGGGCGCCATGGTCTTGTGGCGGGTGCCACAAGAGGAAAAGTTTTCCCTCCCATTTTCAAGTTGAAGGGCATCCTTGTCATTTCCATCTTTTTACTTGCTTATAAATAGAAACTCGAAATCACTTTTACAATCATCCAAACTTAGAACAGAGGCAAACTCAGAGCAACTTTGTTTCACTTAGGCATATATTCAGTATTTTAAAGTGGTAATCGCTTCCCATTGGAGTGTTACCATAATTGTGTAATCGAGTCTGTGATAGAGTCTGTAATCGAGTTTGGAGCACTTTGGAAGGAAGTTAATCCTGCCGCCATTTTCATTTCCGCTTTGCAATTTATTCAACCCTCTGATTGGAGCAGGTTTTTATTACTTGTCTTTACCTTATTTATTTTCCCGCACTCGCTTTACTTTATTTATTTCTCGCACTCGCACTTTACTTTATTTATTTCCCGCACTCGCTTTACTTTATTTATTTCTCGCACTCGCTTTACTTTATTTATTTCTCGCACTCGCACTTTACTTTTATTTATTTCCCGCACTCGCACTACTTTTATTTACTTTCCGCAGTCGCACTACTTTTATTTAAATTAATGCACTTTTACTTTACCATGTCTAACTAAATTTATAAGGTTAGAATGTAAGGATCGTAATTGAACCGATAATCCGTACAATTGTTCGTAGAAGTACTTAAGGGCTATTTTAACTTTCAACTTAAGTTTTCCCGCGCTTCAATTCCGTTGGGTAAGATCGAAAGTCGTCCAACGTCTATCTAAACTTAATTGTTTTTAACTATTTCATAAACAGCGAAAGCGCTTTGTTTAGTTCATTAGGAGTTTTTAATTTAAGAAGAAAAGAGATTTTAAAACTATTTTCGAACGCGGTTATAAGTTTAGAGTCTGGTTCGTAAGAACCTCTTTTGGTTAAGAAATTCAGGTTATAATACTTTTCAACTTAGTCAAGATACTATATTTCTTAAAAATAGGTTTACTACTCTAACGCAATGCGCGCCTTTTTATAAGTGACAATAAGAGGGTTTGATTAGGGAGTACAACTCGGTTCTGAATACGCGAAAGCGACAGTTCCCGTTAAATTAGTTCTTTTCAAAGTAGGAAACATTGCCCATAAGTAGTTCTATTAGCAAGTACTTGGATTATTAATTGATTATGTGAATTACATTCAACCCTGTTTTTATTAATTAAACTTTATTCAACACTTTACTTTTCATTGCACACTCTAAAAACACCTATTTTGATTGCCTTTGATAAACACCATAACAATAGATAACGATAGATTGACACTTGGTCTCTGTGGATTCGACAATCTTTTATATTACTCTGACGCGTTCGTATACTTGCGAAAAGTACCGCATCAAGTTTTTGGTGCCGTTGCCGGGGACCAATTTCGTCAAATTTCATTTTCCTGTTGTTATATCGTTTAGACTTAGGCTATTTCCCGCCGGTCAATGCAAAGAACTCGCAGCACCGGAAGTTTAAGCTTAGTATATCCTCTGGCGAAACCTGAACGTTACGCTCGCGCACGTTTATTCTTTCATAGAATTAAGAGAACTATGGCCGAAGATCAAAACCAAAGACCTCTTAAAGATTTCGCTCAACCATCCAATGAAGAACCTAGTTCTAGTATAGTAAACCCAACCATCCCAGCTAATAATTTTGAACTTAAACCATCCCTGTTGCAACTAGTACAACAGAGACAATTCGCAGGTCTCGCTACTGAGAACCCAAAACAACATTTAAAAATATTTCTTCAATTAGCAGACACTTTTAAAACCAATGGAGCTTCTCCTGAGGCAATACGTTTAAGATTATTCCCTTTTTCCCTCAGAGATAAAGCCCTATCATGGTTAGATTCCCTTCCACCCAATTCCATTACGACTTGGGATAACCTTAGAAGAGTTTTTCTTGCTAGATACTTTCCCCCGAGTAAGACCGTCGTTCTTCGAAACCATATAACTAGATTTACCCAAAACCAAGGAGAATCATTGTTCGAAGCTTGGGAGAGATATAAAGAGTTGTTAAGAGCATGCCCACATCATGGCTTAGAAAATTGGTTAATCATTCAAACCTTTTATAATGGACTTCATTACAACACAAAGATGACCATCGACGCTGCCGTGGGCGGTGCTCTGATGAACAAACCTTATCCTGAAGTTAGTGCCCTCATTGAAGATATGGCTCAAAACCATCAATCATGGGGAGTCGAATGAGCAACAGTTGAGAAGAAGGAAGCCCAAGGAGGAGTGCATGAACTAAGCTCTATAGACATGATGCAAGCTAAAATGGACGCATTAGCCCTTAAGGTCGAGCATATGTGCATAAACCCGAATACTGTAGCCGTAGTTTCGTCGGATTGTGAGATATGTGGAACCAAAGGACACCAATCTGCAGAATGCAGTCTATTAAACGAAACACACTCTGAGCAAGTGAACTACACCCAAGGGAACCCATACTCGAATACCTACAACCCTGGATGGGGGAATCACCCGAACTTCTCCTATAAAAACAATAACCCTATCCAAAATAATGCATCTCCGAGACCTAGTTATCAAGCCCCTAGATCAAATCAACCTATGCAACCTGTGCCACCAAAGCCGAGCCTTGAGAAAATTATGGAAAATTTTATCACCACTCAAACCCAACAAAACAAGGAGTTCATGAACTAGAACATTCATGTTAACGAATTGATTACTCAGTTAGGAACCAAGGTTGACCAAATAGTTACTCATACTAAGATGCTTGAAACCCATATCTCTCAGGTATCTTTAAACCAAGCCCCTCAGACTACACCTGGAGGACAATTCCATGGACAACCTCAACAAAATCCGAGAGGACAAGCCAATGCCATTACCCTACAAAGTGGGAACGCTTATGATGAGCCACCAAACCCTAGATTGAGTGAACCCGAAACTTCTAAGGAATGTACCAAACCCACGGACGAAGTAAAGGAACCAGAGGAATCTGAAAACCAGGAAGGTCGAGAAAAAGGAGAAGAACCTAAAGATAAAACTTACGTACCACCCCCGCCATATAAACCACCTATACCATATCCGCAAAGACTCAAACAAACCCAGATCAATAAACAGTATCAAAAATTTATTAAAGTTATAGAAAAACTTCATGTAGAAATCCCTTTCACAGAAGCCATCACCCAAATACCTTCTTATGCAAAGTTTCTCAAAGACATCCTTACCAACAAATGTAGACTTGACGATCCGAAGCCTTGGGAATGTAATGCTATTTCCGAGGACAAATTAGCAAAGAAAGATAAAGACCCTGGAAATTTCTCCATTCCTGGCCTTTTGGGTAATCATGTCATCGAAAAAGCTTTTCTGGACTTAGGAGCTAGTGTGAGCCTAACGCCTTTAGCAGTTTGTGAGAGGTTAAACTTAGGAGAATTACAGCCCACTAAGATGTCACTTCAGTTAGCCGATAGATCTGTTAAATATCCGATAGGCATCTTGGAAGATGTCCCTGTTAGGATAGGCCAGTTATTTATCCCTACTGACTTTGTTGTCATGGACATCAAAGAGGACAACGATATACCAATCCTTCTAGGTAGACCATTCTTATCGACTGCAGGAGCCATAATAGATGTCAAGAAAGGAAAGTTGACGTTTGAGGTAGGTGACGAGAAAATAGAATTTATACTTTCGAAGTTCCTTATGGCACCTGTGATGGGAGACGCGTGTTATGCCTTAGATATCATTGATGAATGTGTTAGAGAATTAGAACAAGAATAAATTATAAAAACAATTAAGTTACCATCGACTCTCATAATGGAAGATGATGACTTTAAGAAACCCTACATCGATGATAACCTTCACGAATGTTTATCCCTTACCCCAGATCCTATGCCATGCCCTAAGAAACCAACCTTAGAACTTAAGGAACTACCTAAAAACCTGAGATATGAGTTCCTCGATGAAAAGATGAACCGTCCAGTTATAGTCAGTGCTACCTTGAGCCAAGAGGAAACGAACCAACTTTTAGACGTTTTACAAAGATATCCCTCAGCCTTAGGATATAATATCTCTGACCTGAAAGGTATAAGCCCATCCGTATACATGCATCGGATTTCGCTCGAAGAAGATTCAAAACCCTCCAGGGAACATCAGAGAAGAATAACCCTATAATGAGTGATGTTGTTAAAAAGGAAGTTCTTAAGTTACTCGAGGCAGGTATAATCTATCAGATCTCGGATAGTAAGTGGGTGAGCCCTGTGCATGTAGTACCTAAAAAGGGAGGCATGACAGTCGTGCAAAATGATAAAGGCGAACATGTAGCAAAACATTTAGAAGGAGGATGACGGATGTGTATAGATTATAGAAAATTAAATAAAGCAACCAGGAAGGATCATTTCCCTTTACCATTTATAGACCAGATGTTGGAGCGTCTAGCCAGACACTCTTACTTCTGCTATCTAGATGGATACTCTGGATTCTTCCAAATACCTATCCACCCCGAAGATCAAGAAAAAACTACCTTTACATGCCCTTATGGAACTTTTGCCTACAGACGAATGCCATTCGGCCTCTGTAATGCCCCTGCTACTTTCCAACGCTGCATGATGTCAATCTTTGCAGATTACCTAGATGGTATCATGGAAGTGTTTATGGATGATTTCTCGGTTTACGGATTTGATTTCCACAATTGTCTTGCTAACCTTGAGAAAATCCTGGAGAGATGCGTGGAGGTGAACCTCGTGCTAAACTGGGAAAAATGTCATTTCATGGTAACCGAAGGAATAGTTTTAGGACATATAGTTTCTGAAAAAGGTATAGCGGTAGATAAAGCTAAAATATAAGTTATAGAAAACCTAAAACTACCAAAAACCATCAGAGAAGTCCGAAGCTTTCTTGGACACGCTGGATTCTACCGGCGTTTTATTAAAGACTTCTCCTAAATAACCAAACCTTTAACTGGACTTTTAATGAAAGATGCTGAATTCATTTTCGATGAAAAATGTAATGATGCATTTAATCTTTTAAAGCAAGCGTTAATCTCAGCACCCATTATGAAACCACCAGATTGGTCGGAACCTTTTGAGATAATGTGCGATGCTAGTGATTATGCAGTTGGAGTCGTTCTAGGACAAAGGAAAGATAAAAAATTACATGCCATTTATTATGCCAGTAGAACCCTAGATGCTGCCCAACTTAACTATGCAACAACTGAAAAAGAATTACTCGTTGTATTTTTCGCTATAGACAAATTTAGATCTTATCTAGTAGGAGCAAAAATTATAGTTTACACCGATCATGCTGCCTTTCGTTACCTATTAAGTAAAAAAGATGCCAAGCCCAGGTTACTCCGATGGATTCTATTACTACAAGAGTTCGATTTAGACATAAGAGATAAAAAAGGCACTGAAAATGTAGTAGCCGATCACCTTTCTAGGCTAGAACATCTAAAACTTGAACTAGTACCCATAAATGGAGATTTCGCCTATGATAGCCTGATAGCTAGAGTAGAAACCCTTGAAGATGATAACCTAAGCCCTGATAAGCATCCCCAAAATTCCTTAGCAATAAGTAACGTACCCTGGTATGCAGACTTCGTTAATTACCTAGCTGCTGATATAGTACCCCCTGATCTTGACTACCACCGCAAGAAGAAATTCTTCCACGATGTGAGAAACTTCTATTGGGACGAACCGCTCCTTTTCAAAAGGGGTAAAGATGGCATTTTTCGCCGTTGCGTTTCGGAAGAAGAGGTAAATAGTATTATCAAGCATTGTCATTCTGCACCTTATGGTGGACATGCGAGCACCTCTAAGACATACGCCAAAATTCTTCAAGCTGGCCTATTCTGGCCTACCATGTGGTGTGATGTCTATGCTTGCATTGTCAAATGTGATAGATGCCAACGCACTGGAAACATTTCAAGGCATGATGAAATGCCTCTAAGAAACATTCAGGAAGTAGAACTTTTTGACGTATGGGGTATAGATTTCATGGGACCTTTCCCACCATCCTTAGGAAACAGGTATATCTTAGTAGCTGTGGACTATGTGTCTAAGTAGATTGAAGCTATAGCTGCACCCACAAACGACACTAGGGTTGTAATCAAACTATTTAAAAACTATATATTCCCTAGATTTGGAACACCACGTTTAGTCATAAGCGATGGAGGATCGCACTTTATATCGAGAATATTTGACAAACTTTTAAGAAAATATGGAGTTAGGCATAGAGTAGCAACACCATACCATCCACAAACTAGTGGCCAAGTAGAAGTATCTAATAGGGAGATAAAACAAATCTTAGAGAAAACTGTTTCTATTTCTAAGAGAGACTGGTCTCAGAAGCTTCAAGAAGCATTATGGGCCTATAGAACCGCTTTCAAAACCCCTATAGGAACTACTCCTTACCAACTAGTCTATGGAAAATCCTGTCACTTACCGTTCGAATTAGAGCATAAGGCCTATTGGGCCACTAAAACTTTGAATTTAGACTACCTAGCCGCTGGAGAAAAGCGTACCCTAGACATTCATAAATTAGAAGAACTTAGACAATCTGCCTACGAGAATGCAAAAATATATAAAGAGAGAACAAAAGCCTATCACGACAAAAGAATAGTAAAGAAAAACTTCAATGTAGGAGATCCTGTTCTCCTTTTCAACTCTAGGTTAAGACTCTTCCCTGGAAAGCTACGTTCAAGATGGACTGGTCCTTTCGAAGTATCCAAGATTCTGAGATCCGGAGCCGTAGAAATCAAGAACGAAACTTGTAGTCCATTCATTGTAAATGGACAAAGACTGAAGCTCTACGAAGGAGGAGACATTCCAGTATACTACTCAAGCCACACTCTGATTGATCCACCAATCCCTACTACTACAGGTGTATAAATTCTAATCGTCAAGCTAATGACGTTAAACAAGCGTTGCGTGGGAGGCAACCCATGGTTTTTCTTTCATTTTACTTTTTCCAATTTATTTTATTTTATTTTATTTTATTTTTATTTTGCATCGAGACTAAAAATTTGAATGGTTTGCATTTTCAGGATCACTTTCTTAACTTTTACAGGATGCAGGATTTCGATGATATGCACGTGGCCTATAGAGATAATGCTCAGAGAGAGCGCTACATCACTCTGTATCAGCGCCCTATGGCACCCACACGTTATCCTGATCAGCACTGTATGGAGGCACTGGGTATCGAACCGAGTATCCGATTCCTTAGCCACCAGTTTCACTGGGACGAGTTTGCTGACGACTTGAGTAACACCTACAGGAACCTGACATTGGAGTTCCTGAGTTCATTTGACTATGACCCATACTCTGGACCAGATGGGTATGCTGCTTTCAGGCTCTTTGGAGTTGAGTACTCTTTCAGCCAGAAAGAGTTCGGCGACCTATTGGGCTTCCAGACCACTCCTGATGCTATCCCGGAGACACCTATGGGATATTTTCTGGGTAAGGAGGTGGAGAAGTTTTGGAGTGATATATCAGGTGGCGGAAGCCAGGATCCATCTACGCAGCTATCTCATGTTATACATAACCCCGCCCTTAGATACTTTCAGATGATATTGGCACATTCCTTCCTGGGAAGACCGGTTGCAGAGACATTACTGAGTGAAGAGGAGATCTTCATACTATTTTGTGCATCCCAGTCTCGCCCAGTAGCATGTGGGAACTTTTTGTTATACAATCTCAGCGGTATCTCCAGATCTACCGAAGGAGTCATCCATGTGGGCGGGATCATCACACAGATTGTTGTCGCTTTAGGTCTGTCTCGCAAGCTGTCACATCTCCGGATCTACTGTGGGTACACTACCATGGACATCGACTTCTGTTTGACCAGAGGGTTGATGAGGAGAGCCTCTTTTCACCCATGTCAGTTCCGATTGCTGGTCGACAGCGAGGCTATCCATTATTTCACACTGCCAGATCCTATGATGACCAGTGTGTATGATCCAGCGAATTAGAGTTATGCTCTAGAGGGCCAGGGAGAGAACGTCGAGGAGCCGAGATCACCACCCATTGCTGAGTACACACCTACACCACCTTCTCTCAGGATCACTGTTTTCTCTAATAATCTTTCATTGCAGACCCCCGACATCCGCACCCAGATTGCTGAGTGTCGTAGAGAGATCGCAGAGCTTAGACAGGAGGTGGCTGACCTCACTTTACAGATGGGAGTGTCTGATCTCACCCACGCTACCGAAGCCGACTGTTTATATCAGGAGATCGCAGAGCTCAGGCAGGAGGTAGCCATGCTCCGTGGATCCACTCAGGAAGACGACATCTCTACCATATGATCTCACCATTTCATCTTATTTTATCTCTTTTTATATTTCTCGTATTTACATAACTTATTTTATATTATCGCATTTGGAATATTATATAAACTATGTCTATACATTGATATTTCTACTTTTATCTATATATGTCTTATGTTTGTTTTATTTGCATTTTTTTAATTTTAGTTGTTTATTTATTTATTAGTCTAATATTTAATCTTTGTTTTATTTTTATTTTTACTTCTATAAAAATTATGCAAGTCAATGATACTAGGAAAATCACAAGACAAATGCTATTTGGACCCCTCAAAGCCAAAAGACAAGAGAAGCCCAAGCCAAAGGACCAAAATCCGGCCCAGCCAGATTTTGCCCTATGGCGCCCGCCACAGCGTCTGTAAAAGGTCGGGGCAGAACCCCTTTCTTCACCATTTTCACACCTTACAACCTTCCAAACCCATTTTTTCATCTTGGCAAAACATCCTTGAACCCACAAAAAGCTCATACTTTTCTAATCACCACACCGTACAAATCATTTTTTCGATTTCCATTTTCATTTTCATCCGTCGGATTTCGTAAAAATCCAACCTTTTCACATTCCACTTCATCTTCTTCGTCACTTTTCAAGAGCTACACAAATGGAGTTTAATGGATTCATTCTTCGAGGAGGGAAACCGGGGGATAGACAAAGAAAAATTATCGAACGGTTGCAAAATCGGGAGATACTCTCGACAAGGTATGTTGACGAAAACTGTCTCTACACTTTAGGTATCTATCATAGCATATTTCATTTATTAGATAACTTAGGTTTGCATAATTTCTTTTCCAATAAAGAACCCACCTATGAGCGATTGACAATCGAATTTTTGAGTTCCTTAATCTATATTGTCAATCCTAACACTGCTAGCACAGTTGGTACTGTCAGATTTAGAATGTTTGCTGTTGAATACGAATTCAGTACCGACGAACTAGCCGGCTTGTTAGGAATCCCTCATGGGGACGGTGCTATTTGTGAGGCACCTTTGGATTCGGAGTGGTCAATTGAGGTATTTTCCTTCTGGGAGCGATTATCAAACACTTCCATAAACTCTTTTGAAGGAGTCCTTGCCTCAACTATGCATAACCCAGCCATCAGAGTTTTTAGATATCTGTTGGCATGCACTATTTTTGGCCGGGAGAATCCAAATAAGGTTAATGCTAGAGAGCTTCTATTTTTGCAAGGAAGCCTCACAAATAGACGAATTAATTCGGTCCCGTTCATGCTTGCTCATATGACCTTGACTTTGAATAAAGCGGGACCGATTTCTTTTGGTGGATTGATTACGTCTATTGCTCGGGCGCTTAACCTAAACGATGAGATGGCTACCCTAGACCCCTTACCTCCTCGCACAATTAACCTAAAATTTCTCAGAGATATGAAATTGTGCCGTTTGAGGAGAGAAGGAGGCTATATGCTTATGGTTCATGGTGTAGCCATCCCATCTGTTGTTTTACCATGCACTAGACGTACAGATGTACGAGATGAACAAAATTGGACCTATGCTTTAGATGCTCCACCTGTTTTGGTTCCTCTTCCTCCTAACATTCCTGATGAGGCGGGACATAACACTGATGATGAATATGATTGGAGAGAGAGATCTCCCGTACCCCATGTGTCCCCCCATCATCCTTCACCATCACACACAACACCATCTTCTTCTTCTGCAGGTACCACTCCTAGCTTTTATATTACAGAGGAGATGTGGCATGACCACATGGCTAGAGAGCAAAGGCGTGGCGACCTACTCTCTACCATCCAACAACAACTGGCGAATAACATGAGCTTCATGCAAGAGTTGCAGCGGAGGACAGACAGGTCCTACGACACTGTTCTACAGTCTCTGCAAACGATTACAGATACACAAGCCCGTCAGCAACACTACCACCAGAGACACATGACACTCATTGAAGCCACTCAGGGTCCATTATGGGTAACCTTCGAGAGGTGAGGACCGCTCAGGATGCCCTGCAGGCGAGGATGGATCAGAGAGATCGTCGTCGTACCCGATCCCGTCATCCACCTCAGGATGGCGAGGGCACCAGTGGTCAATAATAGGTTGTCAGGTAACTCTTCCCTTATCTTATTTCGAAACATTGGGGACAATGTTCGATTTAAGTGTGGGAGGAGACTCTATCGTCTTTTCTTTATTGTTTTTCTCGTCTTTTCTTTATCGCTTTTCTTTGCTGTTTTTAGATAGTTTGTTTATTTTTAGTTGTTTATTTTGCTTTTTAGTATAATGCATGAGTCTGACGAGTCACCAAATATAGTATATCTTTAGTACAATCTAATCTCCCCATACCTTTAGCCCCACCGATTTTTTTTTGCAAAAGAAAACAGTGTTATTCCGAAAGTTTTCAGGTTTTAAAGACATGTTTTGAGTAAGGATGCGGTGACTTGGCAGAACTTTGCGGAATATCAGTATTATTTTAGCACCATAGACTTCGTAAATATAGGAACCACTCCCGAAACCCCATATACCACGACCTTAATCATCATTTCCGTATAAGTCCTCAGTAGTTTATCTCAGCAGTCAGCTCCGGCCTACGCATCCTCTACGTAGGGGACCGATGCAAATAAGTGAATGATCCAGCAAAACAAAAAAATAAAAGAAAGCAAAAAGGCAACTCCGGTATAGGTGACCCTCACAAAGTCATTTAAACCAAAGAATTGTAAAAATTTGCTACAAAAAGAAAAAGAAAAAGAAAAAGAAAAAACTTACCCACTGTTAGTTGGTTCAGAGGTATCTGGCACTGAACTCGGTAGGGCGGATTACGATCCGATCCCCCACAACTACAGTTGGGTCCAATAAAAGGGTTTACACATATTTATGTGCCAGAAACCCCAGGCTCAGATCATAATCACTAACAGACCACTCTACTATGAAGCATGTACGGATAACGGGCTTAATGTGATTGCGCCTGAATGAAAAGGACACAAAAAGAGATGAAGAAGCAGGCCTAGGTATTGTGGGATGATATGGGTTGGTTAATATAGGAATGAAGTTTATGTCCGCATTTGCGGATTAGTGTCATCATGATACCCTTAGTTCACTCAGTTAGTACCTATCACTGCATCCTGACTTGAACTTAGAATTTTTACCTGAAGCACTCGTTTACACTAGTTTTTCTTTTATGAGCTTTTTAATGTTTTGGTTGAGGACAAGCAAAGGTTTAAGTGTGGGAGAGTTTGATAACACTGAAATTTACCGTATTTTCGACTCCGATTTCATATGCATTCTAGTTGTTTTATTGCTATTTTGTTGTGTTATTACTATGTTTTTCTTTGTTTTCAGGTTTTTACTTTAATCGGAGCCCCGATCGAGAAAAGGAGCGAAAAAGAGCCAAAAACCCTAAAATTCAGCATTTTGTACTTGTGGCTTCCCCCATGGCTGGCGCCATAGACCCTGCCATGACGTGTCCAGGCTCAACTTCCCTCAACTGCCACGTTCCCCACTACTTCCACTAAGGCGCCTCAGAATGGTCTTGTGGCGGGCGCCACAAGAGGAAAAGTTTTCCCTCCCATTTTCAAGTTGAAGGGCATCCTTGTCATTTCCATCTTTTTACTTGCTTATAAATAGAAACTCGAAATCACTTTTACAATCATTAGAACAGAGGAAAACTCAGAGCAACTTTGTTTCACTTAGGCATATATTCAGTATTTTAAAGTGGTAATCGCTTCGCATTGGAGTGTTACCACAATTGTGTAATCGAGTCTGTGATAGAGTCTGTAATCGAGTTTGGAGCACTTTGGAAGGAAGTTAATCCTGCCGCCATTTTCATTTCCGCTTTGCAATTTATTCAACCCTCCGATTGGAGCAGGTTTTTATTACTTGTCTTTATCTTATTTATTTTCCCGCACTCGCTTTACTTTATTTATTTCTCGCACTCGCACTTTACTTTATTTATTTCCCGCACTCGCTTTACTTTATTTATTTCTCGCACTCGCTTTACTTTATTTATTTCTCGCACTCGCACTTTACTTTTATTTATTTCCCGCACTCGCACTACTTTTATTTACTTTCTGCACTCGCACTATTTTTATTTAAATTAATGCACTTTTACTTTACCATGTCTAACTAAATTTATAAGGTTAGAATGTAAGGATCGTAATTGAACCGATAATCCGTACAGTTGTTAGTAGAAGTACTTAAGGGCTATTTTAACTTTCAACTTAAGTTTTCCCGCATTTCAATTCTGTTGGGTAAGATCGAAAGCCGTCCAACGTCTATCTAAACTTAACTGTTTTTAACTATTTCAAAAACAGCGAAAGCGCTTTGTTTAGTTCATTAGGAGTTTTTAATTTAAGAAGAAAATAGATTTTAAAACTATTTTCGGACGCGTTTATAAGCTTAGAGTCTGGTTCGTAAGAACCTCTTTTGGTTAAGAAAACCAGGTTATAATACTTTTCAAATTAGTCAAGATACTATATTTCTTAAAAATAGGTTTACTACTCTAACGCAATGCGCGCCTTTTTATAAGTGACAATAAGAGGGTTTGATTAGGGAGTACAACTCGGTTCTGAATACGCGAAAGCGACAGTTCCCGTTAAATTAGTTCTTTTCAAAGTAGGAAACATTGCCCATAAGTAGTTCTATTAGCAAGTACTTGGATTATTAATTGATTATGTGAATTACATTCAACCCTGTTTTTATTAATTAAACTTTATTCAACACTTTACTTTTCATTGCACACTCTAAAAACATCTATTTTGATTGCCTTTGATAAACACCATAACAATAGATAACGATAGATTGACACTTGGTCTCTGTGGATTCGACAATCTTTTATATTACTCTAACGCGTTTGTATACTTGCAAAAAGTACCGCATCAAAGGTGACCTTGTGCTTAAAAAGATTCAATCTTTCATATCTGATTCTAGGGGCAAAGGGACTCCTAATTATGATGGTCCATATGTTGTCAAGAAATCCTTCTCCGGTGGGCCTTGATTCTTATAAATATGGATGGTGAGGAACTCCCACGTCCTATGAATGCTAACGCAGTCAAGAAATACTTCGCCTAGAAAAATAAAAGAACAGCTCGCTAAGTCGAAAACCCGAAAAGGCGGCTTAGGCAAAAATGAGCGTCCCGGTGGACTAAAAACCTGAAAGGGCGGTCCAGGCAAAAATTAAAGACATAAACAGAAAATGATTATCCAGGTAGATTGAAAACCTGAAAAGGCAATCTAGGAAAAAACAAAGGATTATATGGCAAGTAACTGCATCAGATCAGATTGGATCACTTGAAGAAATGGTTATCTGTCAAAGCTCTCAACTGGCTCTTATCAGAAGCCCAAATACATCTCGAATTCAAATTTGTTAGGGAGAATAGTTTCATTGTATTTTAATGTAGCCTTTTCCCGTATTACCATTTTTCTAACTTTGTAAATATCCATGGGATCACGCCATTTACGGATCACCATTCTATCAATAAAATTTGAGACTTATATATATTTATTGGCAATCCTTATTTTATTTCTGCTCCGCAAAAATATCATTTTTACTTTGATAACAATTTTTGAAATGAATATTTGAAAAAATTTGTTTTTTCAAAATAAAATTTTGTTTTCTTTTGATTTGTGAATGCAAAAAAGAACGTCCACAGTTAAATCCCCAAGCGGCGAGTAAGCTGTGAAGTATTAGATGTTGGAACTTAATGTTCCCCAGCAGAGTGTTAAGCCTGGATTTTCTATCAATCTTTAAAATAAACAATCAAGCTTTTTCAGCGATCTTCATTATCCCCAGTGGAAGCTGCAAATTTTGATGATATCCCCGGAAGAATCATTTTTGAAGGTTTTCCTGACAAATCTATACACATCCTTGAGAAACTGGAAGCCTACAGCAACATCTTTGCTCCATCAAAGGTTCACATTTCATCCCCAGACGAAGCATCTTCCTATCCCCAGAGAGAATTGGACCTCGTGACGAGCCTTTTCTCCTTTGATGACCTTTAACTCATCTCTAGTGATGTTTTCCACCTTAATGAGACTAGCCAAGCTCATGTTGAGCTATGAAACATATTATGTTCATCCTTGATGACATTTACCTCCATCTCTTTGACTATGTTCATCCTTGGGTGTTATGTTTCCTTCCCCATAGGAGTCTTCAACCTTAAGTAGAGAGTTTATATCCTTTCTAATTCCCCACTGAGTTTATTCCTCGTGGAAGATGGTTGCTTTAGTTATCCTTTTCCATCTTTGGATAGGATAAAATCCCAATTGATCTTTATTCCCCATTGGTAGAGTCTTGCTTGATTGTTTTCTCTCCAATTGTTCTTGGAGTGAGCCAAATATTTAGAAATTAATGGTGAATCTCTCTAGGCTATTAAACCTAGATCGAGAGTGCATTTATTTTGCATTGTCTCCCTAGGAGAAGCATCTTCATTATCACCAGTGAAGAGATATCATTTTCCCCAGTATAGGCACAAGTGGTTATCTCTTTTGAGAAGCTTGTCTATCTCGAAGGAATTATCAACATAGAATTTTTCTTCTATCATATGGTTTTCTCTCCAGAGAAGTTTAATGAATACTTCCAACAGGTAGTTGCCTCTTTATTTGAGAACCCTATTTCATGATCTCTGATCCCCAGTAAGTAGTTGTCTTTTTCCGAGAAGCTTATTCTATTTATGGACGCCCATTTTAGATAACAAATGGCAATCTCTTTTTGAGAATTTTGTTTATCTCCAATGAAGTTATCAACATATCAAACATTCTTTCCAACAAATGGTAATATCCCAAGAAAATTTTGTCAAAGAAGTTTGTTAAAGACTACTACAAGCACCTTTCTTTTATCACAGGACTTTATATCCCCGGTGTGGTGTTCCGTTACAAGAACTTATATCACCAGTGAGGTGTTAATCACAACTAATGGTACTTTCCCTAGTAAATCACGGTGGAAGTTTGTTGAAGATCCTTACTGTGATTTTCTCTTTATTTGAGAATTCCAGATTTTTACAAGATTAATTGACTTGCATCGTTCGAAGATCCCCGGTGAAGTTTCTTCTCTTTCCCCAACAAGTGGTCACCTTTTTAGGAGCTTGTTCATTGATCCTTTCCGAGAGAAAGACTTGGTTAAAGAAGAAACCAAGGCCCGTTCACTGGCTTATGACCCGAATCATGGATATGTTTATTTTGCCTTTTCTAGGTGGAATACTTAAGTAAAGAAGAAGTTGAATCATGTTTTGATCATGTAAGCTTATTTGGACTCATTATTTGAACAAACGGCTATCTCTACCTTTGAGAAACCTGTTGCGAAAGCCAGAACTCGTTATTTGAACATGTGGTCATCTCTACCTTTGAGAAACCTGTTGTGAAAGCCAGAACTCGTTATTTGAACAAGCGGTCATCTCTACCTTTGAGAAACCTATTGCGAAAGCCAGAACTCGTTGTTTGAACAGGCAGTCATCTCTACCTTTGAGAAACCTGTTGCGAAGATGTTTCCTCAGTGAAGTGTACTTTTATTTGGACTCGTTATTTGAACAGGAAATCATCTCTACCTTTGAGAAACCTATTGTGATCCAATATATTTCTAACAAGATGATTACATTTGCTTAGGCTACCACATGTTTGGTAGTAGGTAATATACCTCCCTCCTTGAGCTACCCTATTGTTTAAGTTGCCCTGTAATTGGTAGTCGGTAGTCTCATTCCCTAGTAGGGTTGATAATCTCATCCCCTTGGAGCCATCACCCCTTCCTTAGTTGAATTCACGATCCTTTGGAATGATTTATTCCCCAGTAAGCCCTGATCCATTGGAATTTGCAAATCTTCTTCCTCAGTTGAAGTTGTAATCTTTTCCTAAGTGGAATTTCCTTTTGTTTATCCCCATAGTGGTGTTCCTTTATCCCTGTATGTTTTCTCAACTAATATTACTCCCCTATGACATTGTTCCTCACAGAATTCCTGAGTCCTACATGATCATATCATAAGCATTTGGTGGCCTCTTGGGGCCAAAAAATTGTTCATGTTTGTATTTAAGTCTCTCCAATCACGTCGAGATGAAAATTCCAATATTCACATCTCCGGATTGAAGAAACTTAAATAGGGGAATATGTCATACCCTAATTGTAAACCCTAATATGCCACCATCATTTGTATCATTTGCGTGACATCTAGCATCTTTGCATGACTAACCTATTGAAAATACAAAAAGATTTTCTACTTTGTTTGCCTTAAGCTAGAGTTTTGCACCAAGAGCTTTCAAAGATTGATCAATCAAGACTTGGCATGAGTTTAAACATTTCAAACTCCTCATCCTTCCCAGGTGACCAAGTGACTTCCATCAACAAGAATCAAGTTCAAGATCATTCCATCTCAAATTCATCAAGGCCAAAGTTCATCTGATACCCTCAACTAGGGTTTTACCCAAAGTCAACTGGTTGACTTTTTAGCCAAGGCATGATCTCAAAGCTTGAAGTATGGCTCAAAGAACTCAAATAAATAATAAGTGATCCATTCACATCATCCAATGTTCCCAAGAGATCTCATTTATTAAAGATTGCAAGAATTGGATTCATCTGATACAAAGTCAACTGAGGCAAAGTCAAAGTTTGACTTTTGACATTTTTGGTAAGCCATGGACTTCTCAACTCAAGGATCATGAAAATATGGTTGATAGATGCATTTGATCAAGAGAAAACAAGAAATTTGAGGCTACTTACAAAAAGGGCAAGATTTGGTTTTGTAAATTTTTCCAAGTTATGAAAAAAATACATGTTCAAGTACCCAATTTTCCAAGGCCATAACTTGTGATCCAAGCCATCATTTTCTTTGCTCCAATGATCAGATTAAAGGTCTTACTTCATAGTTCAACTTTGTCCTTGATTGATTCCCAAAAAATACAAGGATTTCAAGTGATGAAGCCATAAAATTGAAACACTTAGAAACAATTTCAACCAAATCTGCCTCCAAAAAGTGACTTACTTGATCATCATGATCCATATTGATTAAAGGAAAACTCCCAACATGAAATTTATAGAGGATGGTCTTAGATTTGCAAAAATTCCAAGAGCATGAAATTATCATATTTGAGCTAGGAGTTTCGAAGAGATGAAGTTGGCTCTCCAAATCTGAATTTTTGGTCATTTTCATGGCAAGTTCATCATGCAACCTTGAGCCAAAGCTACATAAAATTACTTTAAAGGATATCTTGCTTCTAAATCTCACTCTAATTATAAGATCACACACACTTTTGAGCCATTATCCAAGCAACCAAGCCATTACACAATGAATCATTCCATTTTTGGCATAAAGGTTACACTTCCATTTGTGTAAAGTACATTTAACTCAATATTAAGTACCATTGAGATCTCAAATGGATTTGGTTATGAGACATACCAACTCTAAACCTCAAGTCAACTCTTATACTTCAGACAAAGCTCAACAAAACACTACATGCACCCCATGCTTTTTCCATGCTTCCCACTTGGTGTTTTGTGCAAGAACCAGCCAAGCAAGCAAACCAGTACAAACCACAATTATTTTATGATATCTAAAGCTTCTTGAACCCTAAAGGATCACTATAAGTATAGAACAAAGTCTCAGCTATCCGGACACCAAGCTCACCAAGCAAAACTTCATTTTTGCAAGCTTTTGACCTTAACCTCCATTTCTCTCATCTTGCTCGTGCATTCTGCCAACCAAGGGTTCCAATCACCTTATGGGAGTTCATAAGCATTAGGAGAAGCATCAAATAGTAGCTGGAAGTGGTATTGATGAGGCATTGGACCTTGCTCCAATAGGTATATTCTTGCACTTTGAAACTCACTATACATGCATCATTTCTATGTGATTTATGAAGCAAATATGTAGCACTTATTGTGTTAAGGTTGATCATTAACTCACATGCCATTTATCTTGCTGTTTATGTGAATTTAAGTTTCATGAAACCTAAAGTTTCAGTTCTGGTTTTGGCCTTCGTGCATCTTCATCTTTGAGTATTAGCTAAAATTTATTGTACCATTGTGTTCCTTACATTTTTCTAAGCAATTTTGATATTTATTTCATGAAAAATGGTTGAGAAATGAGAGAGATATAATTGATGGAAGATTTGAAAAATAATGAAAGAAAAAAAACAAAAATAAGAGAGAGAGGTTGAAGAAGATGTTGACATGACATGGAAAAGTCAAATCAAACGTGTTTTTATAATATATACAATTTCTTGTTTTATAATAAACAGATGTATAGTCACCCTAGTGGTAGAAACGTGCGTCCTAAGTCACTTGTAACCAAAAGGTTTGGGGTTTGAATCCCCCTCGCCCTAGACTTTGTTTTTATTTTATTTTTCCAAACAGTGCATGGAACCCCAAGGACGTGGGTTCGAACCTGGCCAGTGTAATGTTTTTTTCTCACTTGTTAAATGTTCATTTTTCTTCCTAACTTCAAATATCCATAACTTTATGATTTCTTAACATTTTTGACCCATTATTTTTGCCATGTGTTCATGAGAATGTCTATTTTATGAATCCATAAAAAAAATCCCAAAAAATAATATTTATTTTGACCATTTTTATTAGGTAGAAAACTAGTGCATTTTATGTTATTTTTAGGCCTTTTAATGAATTTTCTTTTATTGTTTCCTTGTTCTAAGTGATCATAGATGTTTGTGTGACCAATGTATATTTGTTTAGGTCTTGTTTGATGTTGGTAGCATTTTGTTTTCTTAAACATGATCATATTTTGGGCATTATACCATAATTAAATGGCCTTGTTTTAAAATATTACTGATTGATTATTTAGATGAAACTTAGGGTTTTGTTTAGATGAATCTTTTGAAGCATCTTGATGCATGATTAGGGTTTCCACTTAAGCTTGGTCTTATCATGAACTTTGATTCAAGTTTAATATTTATTTTGTAAAGACTTATAATGTGATGCATGTTTGACCTAAATTGATTCATGTTGTGTTTACCATGTACCAATGAATGTCTTTACCATGTCAAATATGATTTTGTCTTCACCATCAATGTGTTGTGTCTTGTGATGTTATGTGAAACTTCGTCATGTCTTGTTTATGTTTATCTCAATGCCTAAAAACCATGATCAATATTGTCATCCATATCTCACTCACCTTGTGATTGCCATTGTATTTAGCCATATTTTGTGCCTTAATGTTAATGCATGTTCAACCTTGTTATTATTTATATCCAAGGGAAAGGAATCATGACATTCTTGTTATTTTGCATGTGTGTGTTCATCTGCATCCTATACAACTTTGCTTCTCCTTAATCCAAAACTTCTAGATACAATCTTAGATTCCCCTCAATGTAAATCTTAGGATTCTATCTCTCTCTCTCTCTCTCTCTCTCTCTCTCTCTCTCTCTCTCTCTCTCTCTCTCTCTCTCTCTCTCTCCTTCTTATAACCACTTTCATAATAAACTTTGACTTAGGTCATTATTTTCCCTTTTATTTCTTAATAAAATGCTTCAAAATACTTAAGCATATTCAAAGATCTTTTCATAAGACCTAAAAAACACAAACTTAATTCAAACCCTTTTACCACTTTGGCTTTTCCATGTTGAAAATATTTTCATAAAAGGATTAGACATGAGTCATCCCTAGTTGAGATTTAAATCCCCTAGCCCATAACATTGTTGAGATTGATATTGATTCTTTTCCATTTGGAAGAGGTATGTGGCATACTTGTTGATTATATATCCAAGTGAGAGTCCTTCTTTCAATTTGATGCAAAGATCTTCCACACGTTTGTGGTGGTTTAAAAGTGATTTTTCTCCTTAAGATGACAATTTGTCTCTTTCTCATAAAATCAACCCCAACAAATCCCTTCTTATTTTTGAACCCGAACTACGAGGTTTTGATCCTTCACGGGTACGTAGGCATAAGACTCAATATCTTTCCAAATCATCAAACAATAAAAAGATGTTCTTGTTCTCATCTCCCCAATCAAATAACAAACAATTTTAAACCAAACACATATATTTAAAAGGTTCTTGTAGAGTACTACAGATGATTATGGTGCTAATACCTTCCATTTTCATAACACACCTTCGTGCCTTAGAATCTCCCCCCTTTTTTTGCTTAGCTTAAGTTTAATATTCTAGCTTTGCATATACATATTGGGTTATTTTTGAATCTTTTCTCCTTCCCTTGGATAAATGAAAATTCGGTGGTGATATTTTGATTCATGAGTCAAGCCTAATCAATAGCTTGGTCTCCAATTCTTCACCGCGACACATTGTTCGGAGGATGCCACAAAATTACCTTGATCACCGGAGCTAGCAGAGAATTAATTTGAGCCTTGAAAGATTTGAGAAGGACAAAGTCTTATATGGGAGAGTTACAAATGATCTTTGAATTATTGTTAGTGATGTCTAATTGAGTCTGGATGTGGGTAATAGTAAGTAGTCTTCTTTCAAGCTAAGCATGCCCGATGAGGAGGTAGCCCACACCAAATGATCATTGTCCATGATTTAAATGCTATCAGGAGCCTTGACTCTATAAATAATGAAAGGGAATTGTATGGACCATGTATCAGGGAAGTGCCATTGCCCATTTAGCAGGATGTCGGAAACTTTTGCAAAAGGGTCAATATCTTTGTTGTGAAGAAAAGAGATGGATGTCTCCAAGATCAAGGGAGCTCCACACCACGATTCAGTCCAAAATCTGATGGAACTACCATGGCCAATAATCCAACTAGTCTTACTTGTGAGAAGATTATATTCACTTTTGATACCTTGCCAAACTGAAGAAAATATATGATGTTTTATCATATCAAATCTCCTCAGAGTTCTGCATTTTAAGATGATAGCAAAGGGCTCATCAGAGATCATCATGTCTCAGCATAACTTCAGATTAATGGCTTCATTTAGAGCGATGGGGGACCTCAAACCAACACCCTCATCGGTGATTGGGGTGCAAAAAAAATTCAAAGCAATGTTATCAGTAATACTTCTTTTGTCTCAAAATAGTTAATTTATTTGAAAAATAATGTGTTCTAAAATAAATGCCTTTGTTTAATTTTTAATAAAATATTAATTTTTTTCTTTTTAATTATATATTATAATTGAGAAGAGTGACATGCACACTCTATCAAAAGTTATTTTTTTATTAAATAAAATATTCACTTTAAAAATGTGTTTCGCATGTATAATTCACATGTATTTTATCCAATAATAAAGTGAATATTAAAAAAGTTGTTGTACTCTAAAAATCGTCTTTAAAAATTTTAAATTAAAAAAGTATTTTTTATAAACATTAATTATTTTAATTTTTAATAATATTGAATATACACGCTTGTAAAAAAAGCTTATCTTTATAAACTCTTAAAGAGTGTCCTAAAACACTCGGTAGCTTGAACCATATTAAAAATAAAATGTTTTTAACATTTCTCTTATAATTAATATTACTTACACCTCTCATAATTCAATAGTATCTTTAAATGCTTATTTAGAAAAATAGTATCCGTAATGTTGTATTTATTTGAAAATATAAATTATCAATACATGATATTAATATTTTAAGTAAGAAAACATACTATTCTTTTTTTACTTTATTTTTTTAATTTATAAATTGATCAAATAAACCACTCATTTAGAAATAGAGATTATAGATAAATATATAAAACTCTACCTTAAATTGTGTAAAATATTATCATGACTTTTATAGAATTTTCTTTCAAAATTTATAAATAGAAAAGAGTTTTTTTTAATTATTAATTTATAAATATCAACAATCTACTTATATTAATATATAAATATAAATAAATGATGTTTTAAACCCTAATAAAAAATATATTGTCATTTGTAAAGCAAACAATAAATTATCCTGTGTAAAATATTATCACGATTTCTATAGAATTTTCTTTTAAAATTTATAAATAGAATTTTTTTTAATTTATTGATTTATAAATATCAATAATTTATTTAAACTAATATATAAATATAAATAAATAATGTTGTTAGAGACTAAACCCTAATAAAAAAATATTATCATTTGTAAGCCAAACAATAAAATTAACCCAAAAAAAACAAGATATTCTTTCAAATGTTCTAACCTCCTTAATTACCCAAAATCTCACCATAGACTTCCTTCTTTATTTCAACAATAACTTGTAAAATCCTCCCTCTGTTTCAATGAGAAAAAAAATGAAAATTACACTTAATTTAAATAAAGTAAACTATAATAATTTAAATTAACTATTTTGTATTTTTTAAAATAAATTTTATAAAAATATGTATAAACAATATTTTAATTGATTATTGATTATGTATAAATGAGAGTAAATAAAATATAATTTACATTTAATTTTGTTTTTTAAAAATAAATTTATTTAATTAATTTATAATAGTATAGATCAAGAAAAATAGTTTTTTTTATATATATATATATATATATTTTAGGTCGGAGGGAGTATAAGTTTTGAGCAGCCATTAGAATAGTGAAACATGAAAGTGTAGTAGAAGTAGATGTTTCTTTGTATTTGTATTGACTTAATTAATGCAATAAGCAGCATGTACATTAGAGAAAATGAAGTGACCAGTCCCAATCAGTCAACCATAGTGGCATTGAAGTTAAAGTCTATACTCTATCTTTTCCAAAGAGCACCTACAATGGCTCATTACATTTTACACTACAATAGGTTTCATTATTTGCATTATGTAGCTATTGAAATCAACTATCTATGTTCAAAAAATGGAGACATTCATGAATCTCTACTAGGTAGTAAATAAACAAAAGTGGTAGCCAACTTAAACATTAAGGTATATATACATACATGAACTAACAAAAGATTAAGTCAAACTCATGTCAAGATTGATATTATTAGGCCAAAATTCATGATAAATAAGCCCCCAAAATCAGTTATTATTGTGGAATGGAGAAAATTCTTTAAGATTAAGAGATATACATTCTTAATAAAAAGTTATTTCATCCGACATTCTATTATCACTTAAGACTTTCTGTTTCATAAAAAATTATTATATGTATTTTTTCTTTATCTTAAAATAATTGTTAATTTACAATATCAATTTAATATTTGTTATTTTTTTCTATAATTATACTCCTATTTATTAGCTTTCATTTAATTCAATTATTCTATTAATTATGTTGGAGGAGTTTTTTTACTATGAAGCATTGAATATTGTGACTTCCTCTAAAACAACACTTTTGTGAGAGACACACCATGTATTCATCCAAAACCTAATGTTCAATGCTCCTCCAACAAATGGTATCATGAGCCTTTGGTTTGAGAAAGAGACTAACTTACTTGTATCGAAAGTCAACGGTGCCACAATGGTGGTGAGTAAGAAACGTTCAGTTGAAGAGTGTCAACGGCGCCAGAGTGGTGGATCCCAATTTATTCTCTATAAATAAAGCAACATGCTTGTTTCATTTTCAAGCTTTTGAGAGCCAAGAAATCCCTACTTCACTCTGAAATTTTTCCAGAAAATTGAACTATTGTGTTTTGAATAACAGCTTGTTTCAATCCAATTTCTTGATTCCATTAGCACCTTCGATCTTCTCTAAAGCTTTTGCAACAATCTCCAAGCTCTAACACCTTCTGAAGTGCCCTGACCAGATCGAGTTTCATCAACTTCTGACCACCATTTAGACAAGGTAGTTCTGAGCATCATTTAAACTCAAACAAGTTATCACGATGTAGTCATTCACTCTATGATATCTTTCCCTAACTTATCTGATGTTGATTGATCGAATTCATCATTTAATTTTATTTTCCGTGGTTTGCTTGCTTCTGAAATTCTCCATGCTCAGTTTAGATAAATGAATTTTGAGCATGAGGTCGAATTTGTGATGAAGAGGCGATCACATTGGTGGTAGACTTATGCTCTGAGTTTATCGGGGAATATGACCGAAATTTATCTCAGGTCATCTAAGTTTGCATCCCCGTTGGCTATTTAAAATGTTTTGATTGGTCTATTTTAAATCGCATGTTTCATTTTTGCTAATTTCCATCTTGCGCTTTAACCTAAAGATTGTTGGATTTGTCATGTCAATTATGAGAATGTGTCAAGTGTGAGTAGTGTGGATAATAGTCCCACATTGGTTGATAATGTAGAGACTTGAGCATTTATAAGTGAGAGAACCCACTCACCTATCACCTTAAGGTTTTGGGTGAATATGTGGTGTGTCTCTCACAAAGGTGTTGCTCTAGAAAAGGAAGTCCCACTATGTTCAATGCTCAATACTTGGCTTGTGGCCGTTCCATGCTTCTTCGGGTGTCATATTCTTGACAGCAAATGTGGGACTTCTGTTCAGCAAGTGAATGCTCCAGGTTACAGCCTCTGGCCAAAAACTTTTTGGCATCCCGCTCATCTTCAACATTGTTCGAACCATATTCATTATGGTTCTATTCTTCCTTTCTGAGACGCCATTTTGTTGTGGTGTGTAAGTTGTTGTAAGCTGCTTCCGGATTCCATGTGTCTCACAAAAATCTACAAATTCTCGTGAGTTGTATTCACCACCACGATCGCTGCGTAGGATTTTAATTGACATCTCCATTTCATTTTCAGCAAGAACCTTGAATTGTTTGAAGACGGATAGAGCTTCAGACTTTTCCTGCAAAAGATAAACCCATATTTTCCGACTAAAATCATCAATAAACGTTATGAAGTAACGTTTACCGCCATTTGAGGTTGGAGTGATTGGACCGCAGATGTCAGAATGAATCAGCTCCAAGACTTGTTTTGCTCTCCGTGATTTTCCTGCTGGAAAAGCTTCTCGATGTTGCTTTCCAACAACACATTCTTCACAAACTTGGGATGGTCTTTGAAACTGTGGCAGACCTTTCACCATATTCTTCTGTTGGAGAGTTTGCAATCCTCCAAAGCTCAAATGACCATAGCGAAAATGCCATAGCCATGACTCATCTTTCAATTCCGCTGAGAGACTAATTTGGGAAGTGTTTCTGAAATGCAGCAGAAACATGCGATTTGATGTCATGTTTATTTCAGCAACCAATCCCTTTTCTTTATTCTGGATACAACACACCCCATCTTTGATATTAATCTCAAATCCCTTCTCCTGGAGTTGTCCAACACTAAGAAGATTAGTTTTCAAATCAGGGGCAAAGTAAACATTACCAATACAATGTTCTGTGTTGTCTTTTGTATAGATTTTGACATTTCCTTTGCCAATGATTGAAACGGTAGAGTTATCTCCAAACTTTATAGTGCTTCAGAATGATTCATCCAAGTCTGAAAACAATAATTTATCCCCGCACATGTGGTTGCTGCAGCCTGTGTCTAAGTACCACATACTTCCATGCATTTTCTCCTCCTTGTGACATGCCATCAAGAGAGAAATATCTTCTTCCTTTTCTTCCACATAGTTAGACTTCTGACCACGATCATGGTGCAATTTAGTTCTACACTCAGACTTGTAGTGACCATATCTGTGACATCGAAAACATTCAACTTTGGACTTGTCATTATTCGTCTTGTTGCCTCTGAATTGACGGTAGTTGTTACCCTTTCGCGTATCTGATGCATAATCCTCATCTGATTTGTGATATGGATTCTTGTCCTTCCACTTTCCTTTTCCTCTATCGGAACTTTTAAAGTTTGAAGCCTTCAAAGCTTGTTCCTCGGTGTCCTGCTGGATGATTTTTTGCTCATGAACCGACAAGGAACTTTGCAACTCATCAAGTGTCAGTTCATTAATGTTTTTTGATTCTTCAATGGAGCAGACAACAAAATTGAATTTGGGCGTCATTGACCGAAGAATCTTTTCTACAATCTTCACGTCCTCCATTTTTTCTCCATGAACTCTCATTTTGTTAGCCACTGCCATGGTTCTACATAAATAATCAGCGACAGGTTCGCCTGTTTTCATTCGCAAAGTTTCGAATTTTGTTCGAAGTGCCTGCAGTTGCACACGCTTTGCCCTTGCATTTCCCATATACCTTCTTTTCATAGAGTCCCAAATCTGCTTGGAGGAGTCTTTGCAAAGAATCGTCTCCAAGGTTGCTCGATCGATGGCTTGAAAGAGGTAATTCTTCGCCTTCAAATCCTTTAACTTCAAAGCTTCTCTTTCTGTTTTTTGTGCATTAGTCAATGCAGCTTCATCTCCTATCTCTGGTAATCCAGATTCCACAACCTGCCAATACTCCTTGGATCTCAAGAAGTTTTCCATGAGCATGCTCCAATGGTCATAGTGACCATCAAAGCGGGGAATAGCAGCTTGCACAAAGCTATTGTCGGAAGCCATGTGTGCTGAAAGAAAAACAACTCTGCAATTTCTTGGTTCTCTCCCTCGCAGTGTTTTTCTCACCGTGCACTCCCTCTCACATATGAGTCCACAATGCTCCCCCTCAAGTGAAAGCTCTACTTACTCCTCTTGTATCGCACGGAACGTTTCTTATTCAACGCTCCGTATTTTTTCTATTTTTTTTTCATTTTAAATTGATGAATGGGATGATTAAACAACACGATGATATAAAATCGTGTATTAAAGCATGAAATTACATTTTTATGAATATAAAGAAAATTTGAAATCAAATGATATTTCAAAGTTAAAAATTTATTCTAACAATAAAACTGTGTTTATTAAAATCTATTTGGAGACGTTTCTCCGCGGTATTCTTCAATGTTCGACATCCATAACCATAATTTATAAAAAAAAAAATTGGCTGTAAATGGAACATCCATTGTTATTTTCCTAAAATAGAGACATTTTTCTAATTTAAAAAGCAGTTTATAGCGTGGGAAGACTTTGAGTTTATGAACAAAATTTTAACAAGTGCGACCGATGCATAGTGGAATTTGACTTTTGGAATATATATATATATATATATATATATATATATATATATATATATATATATATATATATATATATATATATATATATATATATATATATAGGATTTAATTGAAATACACTGACAGTGTAAAAGGATTTTACGCCGTCAGTTAATCATAGTCGTTGGATGTTGAAACAAGTTTGACTTTTATATAAAAAATCTATAATGTAATGCAAACGGGTGATAGTGATGAATCGATTGTGTAAAACTTTTTACACTGACAGTGCATAGTAATTAATCTCATATATATATATATATACATATATAACTTTGATTTTTCTATTTTTTTCTCTCAAAAAAATCTTTGATTTATGGTGGATAAAAATTTGATTAATACAATGCATAGTTTAATTAATATGTGTTCTGACATTAAAAGTAGGCTTAAGGGGAAAAAATAAAGTTGGTTATTTTAGTATAAAAGTTTATTTTTAGTATAATTTATAATTTGATTATTTTGTCCTCTGACATACAAAAATAAAATTTCACATGCGTAAAAGGTTAGTTAATATATATTATAAAAATATTAATATTATGTATTTTATTAATTAATAAAATAATGAAATTGATTAATAAATTATAAGTAAAATAAATTGTTGATAATATATATTTTTGGTTAATAAAATTATAAAATTAATTAATGATACAATCTTATATTTTATTTATGTCATAAAAAATTCAAAAAATACTTTTATTATGAATAATAATTTTTCCCTTTTAAAAAAAGTTTGCAAGATTATTACACGATTATTTTTATCATAAAGAATATTACAATTTTTCATAAAAATAATAATTTTGAACAATTTTAATAATAATTTTATTTTAAAAAATTTTAATTTCTATAGACAAATTAAGTAGCAAATTTAATTTTTATATATTATATTATATTTCATTTTTATATTTAAATTATATTTTATTAACTTCTAACTTAACTCAAATTTAATCATTAATTTTAATAAGACATGATATAATAAGTTTTATGATTGAGTTATTATATTATGTCTCATCAAACACTATATTATGTCACAACCAAAACGTGACTCAAGTCAACTAAATAATTAAATTATCATATGAAATGATTTTACATATAGGGTAAGAATTTGATTCCCACTAAAAATGCAATGCGACTAGTACCACTAAAGATTTAAATTCTTAGAAAATGGCTTTTTATATTCTGTCTTATTTTTATACTTCCATGAATCTCGATTTATAAATCAGTAAATATTGTGTATTGACTATCATTTTTTTCAAATCTGATATAAAATTTTGTACTTTGAAAAAAATTGACATGGTATGAAAAGCCTTTCCATTCATATATCTGAGTAATATTTGGACCAAAGAAAATTTATAGCATATTCCTTCCTTTTTCCAGATCTTGAAGTTTGAGGTTTATGCAAAAAGTTGATACAAAAACCCTACAAAACAGAGTGTGAAACACTTGAAAGGCCTGAAATCTGAATGATTGACTAGTTAAGTTTAGAGCCATGCAAAGAGAATTGTGAGAATCAAATTTCATTTCTAGAAAGGGTCATAGTTTGTGGACTATATTTCATCTCATAACATTGAAGTGAAATCATGACCATCTATTTCGTTATCTTATCTCATCATATGTACGAATGTACTAATGAAAATGGATTCCCTTTGTTTTCCAAAACACAGTCACAGATTATATAACCAATAGATAAAATCGAATAATTCACACTTTAAGCTTAATTTTGAAGGGATGAAAGCACGTTACTGCATGAAAAAATCAGGTCTTTTACAGCATCAATTAGCACTTCAAAATATTTAATCACCCTGCTTTAAGATGATTACTACTAACTGTTAGGGCATAATAAATGACGGATTTGGCAAAAATAAATCTAAGATGAATATCGTTCCCCTTGTGGGGATCAGCAGAATGAAGCAGAATGAAACACGACTGTTGACTTGAAAATAATGTTTCAAACCAACCAAACAAAACATGTGACACATTGAATTTATACCATTGAATGAACCACAGCAATTAGATGTAATTCGCCAAAAATATGTAAGAATATCCTTCCCTGTGATTGCATGTGTTTTACAGTCTGGGATAGAATCATAGAGGCAGAGCCACCCAAACATAATCTTCAGAGAATCAATTTGTTGGGTCACTTCTTTCCGCTTTTTGGGTCCGCATCGTGCGTCACTTCAAAATAAGTCAAATATTGTTAAAAGATATGCAGAGACAATAATTTCAATCTGGAATTGACCGTTTGGTGATGGCCTACTCCAATTTGGTTGATGTTAAGATCTTAGTGCATCATCATATCATTTAGGTAGCTGAGTACAGGTTGTACTGCAAATTTTGTTTAATGTATACAATGAACTATAGGCAAATAAGTGTTTAAATGTTTATAATAATGACAACTATTGTAAATTATCTTTGTAATATGGCAAATTGGCAATGCTTATTTAATTTAATACAAAAAATAGTGTACACAGGCAATAGAAAGTATCAATAGAAAGTATCAATGAGACAATAATCAGGCATGATTAGTATTGCAATCCAAAAATCATTTACAAGAAAACTCTTTAACCGGACTTCGTTGTTGATATCTTCACCAATGAGTGTGGATTGTGAAAGTCTTCTTTCAATTATTTAGTTTTTTCTTGGTGCATGAAAAGATGTTTACCAGGCTAAAATTATGTATCACGTTGAATATCCGGTTCCTTCGGAGGTAGCTGTCAGTAGTTCGTTCCAAGTGGCTAGTTTTTCCCTAGGCTTGTTCCTTAAACTTCCAAGATTCCTTTCTTCAGAGTCTATCTTTTCCCAATCATTGAATGAGAAATTTCGAACATTTCTGTCTTGCAAAAGATTGAGGAGACCGTCCCTACCTGGTTTTGGTGCGGCCGTTGATGAAATCAAAACTCCTTTCTCAAGGTCTTCTAAAATGCTCGAAACCTATCATGTCAATTGTCAGCAGAAAAATACAATACTAGTAATCACATGTAAACTTTAGCTACCCCTCCCTCTTCCCTGTTGTTAAAAGTTGAGCAAGTCCAATCATATTCTATGTAACATGTCCCAAATAAGGGATTTTGAAGGGTAAAACAAGGTTTCACAGTGAACTGTGTGTGACTTAGATGACATGGTTGAAATTAAAATTTGGTCATAAAATAGATTTGTCAAATAGAGTGCCTGAGAAAAATGTGGTTTGTGAAACTTGTGCAGTTATATGTATGATAATTCAAAATTGGTAGCTTTACGACAATCAGTTTAATTCTTTTAAGGGGAGTGAAGAGGACAGTGAGAAACAGATAAGACCAATAGTATCCTATAAAAAAATGCATGCTGCGGTAAAAGAACTACAACGGGAAAAACAATGTTCCTCATAGAGTGGAATTTAGTCGAGACTCGAGATTTAGAAAAGCTTATTTAGGCTTATCTCATAACTTAAGTATTTGTACAAATGTATGAATTATTTTAGTAAACAACTCAGAATAGCTTATAAATAAGCATTAAATGGATATGTTTCTTTAGGCATGGTATTGCAATTGAATAGGTTCGATAACACTTGTGAATCATTAAGAGAACCGATTATGATTTGTCTTCTAAACTAGCACGGGAAGGATCTTGTGTAAATGGCTTCTTGATGAACCCACCAAGGAAATATAGTGGAGAATCTGTCCCAGATTTGGAACAAGGAACTTAAAATGAGAAAACTAGAGTTTGACCGGGATCAAAGGAACTAGAAAGTGGAAGAACATTGAATGAACTCGGAATTGGGAATCGAGAAATAAAGGGTTTGAGAAGCTGTTGAAGCAAAGCTTTAATACGATATTTGTTTGAGCTTAATCTAACTAGCATTAATGCTGCAGGTTCTTAATATACACACAGGGACAATGAAGAGGAACTGCAGCGAAATAACATGAGAAAAAACATTATATTAACCTTTAAAATACGGGTTAAATTAAATGGGTAACAACCTAACAACTAAAAGCTCACATCAATCTCATTAACTCAGACTCGGCTTTAAGAATTCTAATGAAAACATGAAAACTGTGAGATTTGCTACTTCTGACAGTTTAACTTTTATAGGGACAATATGGATAGAAAAGAAAGAGTCGCATACAGTTTCTTCAGCACAATATAGGTTTGTCGCAACAATCCCAGTTGGCCCTCTCTTCAGCCAACCACATACGTACAAGCCTTCTTCAAGAACTGCAGTATCCGAAGTCTCATGCAACACTCGACCTTTATCATTTGGAACTATACCTGAAGGTACACATCATATATATTAACTAAGAACTACTGACAGATGTCACTATTTTTTATAATGCGCGAGTTATTAACAAAAGGAGACTACAAAGTAGGAAGATTAGAATCCTCCAATCTCTTAATCCACGATGAACAGAGAGAAATAAATAATAAAATTGCATCATCACAAAAGAGCAACTGAATCCATTTATAAGTCCTACCTACAGACACTGAAGAAAAAAAACAGTGAATACACTAGTGCAAGTTGAATCTAAAATTTTGATTTTAAGGTTTGAAATTTGGGCCATCCATGTACTGTTTTATTGCCACTTAAAAACTTCTGAAACTCTGATCAACTTCTAAGTCTAATATGGTCACAGTCAATCAAACAATATAATGTTCAAAATCCTGCCATCGACAAAACCACGTGTCCCAAAACTTAAACAAATCATATTCTGGTGAAAAAAAGGCTGAATACTGCTTTTCGGGAAAAAAAGGCTGAATACTGCTTTTCGAAAAAAAAGGCTGAATACTATTTAGAAAGTACCATTATCCCAAAATCGGCAGAAATTTCTACAATCAAGCATATTTTGAAATTAACATTGAATAAAAACATGGCTTTGTCACAAGAAAATATGTAACATTAATTAACAATAATATGAACTAAAAGTAAGTAAATTGGGAACACCCGTTATTCCTTCACCTTTCTTGTGATCAAAAGGGAGGCCATCTACCGGTACTGATTTGTAACCAATGCTCTTAAGAACCATCCTACAAAAAGCCAGCAAGTGGCAATGTAATCAGTAAATATTCAGACCATTTTGTGATAACAGTGCAGGAATAAATATCGGTAGTGGCATATATAATATATAATATATAATACTGTAACATTTGAAGCTTTGAATATAATAATATCAGCAGAAAATATTTCATGCCAAATGCTAACAATTTTTACAAATAAAAAACTTGGTGATTTAATATTGTTTCTTGAGTATACCCGCATTTTATATCTTCAAATTCTCCGGTACCAACGGCAATTTGTTTTCCAGGGCCAGCACCTATAAAATTAATTTGAGTAATCAAAAAAGAATATCACTGTAAAAAAAAGACTCGTATTTTCAAACAATCCCAGTAGTGTATACGCATTGGGCATATCTGTTACCACAATAAATTATGCCAATTTTAAACTATTGAACGTATTCTATTATATTAGAGTGTATTATCCATGTTCTAAATTCTAATAAATTAATTTCTTATAAAAATGAAAACTACCTTTAAGAACTGTCTTCTCAAAACGCACTCCAGAGACATGGCCAGTACTGTCTTTTGCTTCTTGAAAGCTATCTGGCTTACGGAAGAACACAAAACGGAGCTGGCGCTGGTTCAAACCAGCATGTCTTGGTCTTGAGGTGGCTGCCTTGGATAACAACTCAAAAATTCTTCTGTGTATTCGGTTGCTCTTAAGCTCTTCCTTTGCCAAGTGACAACATCAATACATTGATAACATTAGTGAAAAGAAATCTAAGTTTTTTTTTAGTTGTAAAAACATTTACAGAATAGCATATCTAGATTCTAGATAGAAGATGCAAAACAGGAAAATAGAACTACAAAATAGCAAGTAGAAAATAGATACTACTCAGGGAATCTTTATATTTTCATGTTTCCTGGGTGAAGATTGGAAAAATAATGATGAATCAAATAAAATTGGTTCATCTTATACCTCATCAGCTGGGGTTAGTAGTAGATCAGATTCCTGTATTGAAATATCAAGATTGTGAATACCTGTAAATAGATGCCGGAGCTTCAGTTAGTGTAATATAAGTGGGAATGGTGTAAAACGGCAACTGTGACCAATACAGATAAGGATGATAAACCAATATAATATATCAAACGGCAAGCCAAAAACTGAAATCATGGAAACCAATGGAGAATAGAAACCCACATAACAAGGTATACTATGTAAAGTGAGAAGTATTCTTTTACAAAGGAAACATCCATGTCTAACAAAGAAAATCATCATATAGCCAAAGTGCCCTTTTCCAAACAGTTACATAGGACGACACCAAAAAGAATCAAACAAATATGAATAAGTAACTAAATGGGTAAAATAGATTTGGTATAGGACTTTATGCAAAAGTTACCTAGAACTTCACGTAGCTCTTTGGCAGTACAAGCTGCTTGGGCTGGACCACGTCTTCCAACCAAATAAACTACCCTGTAATATTGCTTATATTACTGATATACAACATGCTGAATAATATCAATAAGAATATCTGGTTGTTTCAAATAATGCAATTAAAACCTGATAGAGCTCTCCTCTAAAGAAGCCAAAGCATGACTGGCAATATCAGTTGTCGCTAACTCTGTAGTAGGTCGTAAAAGAATACGTGCAACATCTAAAGCAACATTCCCCTGAAATTAAATAAAACCGTTTCTCTAGTAAACCTTAACCAAAGTTAAAATTTAAATCAATATAAGTCATCTAATTGATTAGGATTTGAGCTGTGAAACCAACACACCCACAATGGGTCAACCCTAATATGCACCCCATCATGATAGGAGTTTAATAGCACCAAGCTGCTTCAAATATTTTGAAAAGTCATCTCTTATGAACAAAACATTATAGCATCTGCTCAGTTAAGAGTCGCTGTAAAATTTAGCCATTGTAAGAACACATGAGGTAGAGTTACCTGTCCAAGAATTACAGCTGTATCAGTGCTCTTCAGGTCTGGATCAAGATTTCGTCCATCTGGGTGCCCATTATACCACCAAACAAATTCTCTAGCTGATATTACCCCTTTTAAGTTCTGAGAAGAAAAAAATGTAAACAAGGCATTAAAATGAAAGCAACAAATTATCAGTTAATGCACAACTGTCACGTGATAAACAATAAAACGTCACTTATACTATGATAAAGTATCAATGAATTCAAATATTCCAGCATCATATCACTATAATTAAGAAAAAAAGAAAAATGAATAAATCAAGCATACTTCTCCTGGAATACCAAGATCTCTGTCGCTTTCAGCGCCATATGCAAGGACAACCTGCTCGAACGCATAAACAGAGTCATTGAAAAAGATAGTACAGCTGATCAACATGATCAACATGTACATGGAACATTTTACCATTGGCATAACAAATTCAGAACCAAAGCCTCACCACATCATACAGCTTGCGTAATTCAGAAAGAGATATGCTGGATCCAAGGGCCACGTTTCCGAAAAACGAGCACCGTTCATGTTGCATCGCCCGTGAAAATTGGTTGACGACAATCTGTTGCAATTTTTCTGGTAAACTAAGCTCAATAGAGTTACTCTCATCAAAGAAAAATATAGAAAACCCATTCCAACCCCCAAACAATAATAACAAATTAACAAGCAAACATTTTTCCCACTAAATCCAAAAATAGACCTTTGTTTCAGGGTGATCAGGTGCAACACCAGAGCGAACCAACCCAAAAGGCGTAGGCAACCTATCAATGATATCAACTTGTGCTTGTTGATGCGCCTTCAGCATCTAAACCAACGCAATCCAATTACTCAATTTCGTTACCCATTTTCAATTTTCAAAACTAAAAACCCTAAAATGTTGACAGAGATGACTAACCTTCTCGGCAGTGTAGCAACCGGCAGGGCCACTTCCGACAACACACACTCGCAAAGGCTCCGAGTGAAGAACGTTCGAGAAGCTTCTACAAAGCCACTTTCGTGAGTGGGAAATTCTCCTTTGCAGCATTTTATCAACTGGGGAAAGAAATTGGGTAATTGAATTGCTCTGTTACTGTCCTTTGTATATGCGTTTTCTGCATAAAATTCAAAGGTTTTCCGGTTGAAGATTTGAAAAGCGGTGATCAAGTACCATAAAGAATCGGATGACCCGACCCAGATTAATTCATAAAGGCGGGTCCAGTCCAGTTTCCGGGTCAGCAATGAAATAGATCTTTTTGGGCTTGGCCTTTTTGTTGGTCAAATGAGAAGATTTTACCCAATATCCCATCAATTATCTTATCCCCCTATTTTTATATTATAATTTTTTGGACCAAAATGCCCTCATATAAATAAGCTATATTTTTAAAATTTTCATTTTACTTCACTCTCGTTTCAAGTCTTTCGGAAACACACATTGTATCGCTCCAAATCAGAACTCAATCGGCAAGACTTTCGGTTTACAATTCGCATACTGGAACACATTTAGTAAGTGTTCTAGTTTTCTCCAATTCACCGGAACTCATTGCAAAAGTCTTTCGATTTTCAAATTGCACACCGGAACTCTTCTCAGAAGTCTTCAAGTTTTTTATTATTTTCACCGGAAGTCTTCTCAAAAGTGTTCCGGATGTTTGATTTTTTTTCACACCGGAACTCTTAAGAAGTGTGAAATTCTGGTATCAGATATGAGATGTCGAAGGTAATGTCACGACACTAATATCTGAACAACAACTAAAGTATAAATAGGATAAAAATAAAGAAACAATTGAACAAGTGACACAAGCAATTGTTAACCCAGTTCGGTGCAAACTCACCTACGTCTGGGGGCTACCAAGTCAGGAAGGAAATCCACTAAACAGAATTAGTTCAAAGACTCTCAGTAAACAACTTCAAGTTACAGTCTTTTCACCTAATCTCTACCAGTGTGACTTCTATCTAAGAACTCTTAGATATGAGACCCTACTCACTCCCCCTCAATCACAGCAGTGATATAAAAACAAATCTTACAAAGAAAGAAGACACTCTTCAAGGACACATACTTGATCTTGCTTAAAAGCTTCAACCAAGTAAACAAACACTCGTGCTTCAAAGTTTAGAGTGGACAAGTTACAACACAAAAGTCAGTCCAATTCAAACATCAATAAGATGAATGAATGGCTCACAATACACAAGCTCACACAAGGCTAAAACCCTAAAACTCTCTCTCTCTTTATCATTCGTCTCTTGTGTGTTTAAACTAGGTTTTACATGGCCTTTAAATAGAAGCTTTTGAATGGGCATGGACAGCATAAAACCCTGATTCTATTTTCCTTGTGTATCTTCTAAGAAACAGCAGTTAATCATCCCTTATTAGAAAATAGATCATTCTAGTTTTAAATCAAATTACTCCTTGATTAACGCATTCAATCTCCACATAATCACACACGGCTTTGCATGAAAAGAGCAATATTAAGATACATAACATTCAGACTGAATGTTCTGTATACACATGTCTTAACATCGGGTCTGACATCTTAGCTAAATCCTGCACAACCATATTTAAACATCCTGCAGGAAGCTGATATCACATGTCAAGATAACACGCGTGACAACTTGTGATCACTCTAAGTTTTACCAAAATTGATGCCAACACATAGAACCAACAAACTCCCCCTTTGGAAAATTTTGGCTAAAACATACATCAAATCATACGTTCACAAGAAATCAAATAAAGTATCAGTTCAGCAGCAGCAGAAGTAAACATACACACATTACTAGCAAAAATAGCAACTAGTAAACACACATGTGCTTGTGCTCAGAACACACCACCTCCCCCTTCAGCTAGTCCACACCAAGCACCAATCTGCTTTACACAGACAAAATATTTATCCCTCCCTCATAACATTAAACAACAGCTATGGCTATAGCTACATCTCCCCCTTTTTAGCCAAAAGAGACCAACGAGACAAAATAAATGTCTATTTAGTCATAAACCAAATTGTCAAAGGTTAAGGGTTACAAAACCAAGTACATATTCAACTGTAAGCAAGTTGAGATACAAACCAACAAAACATGAATACAGCAGAACAGAACTGCCAAAATCAAGAAAATCCATCAAAACAGCAACAAAAATCATCACATCAATGGGGGTCAAATTCAAAGGAGCTAATCAGAGGAGCTTGAGCTTGCAGCTTCATCAACATCAGAAACAGAATTGCCACTTGTCTCATTATTAGTTGCAGACCTCTCACTAGAGGTGTGGGCTTCAGCTTCCTTAGCATGTTTAATATTCTCACCTTCAGCTTGCTCCAAGCTTGCAATCAGGGCTTCCAACGATTCTTTCCTAGTTGTTGTTACCCTTATCCCTTCATCCAGCTCTTTACAAGTCTCCTTCAGCTCAGTAATAGTTCCAACTTTAGAGGCTGGCTTTTCCATAACAGATGTCATGACAATGTCTTCGACATGACTGCCTTCAAACAATTTATAGTGCACTGACGGAGCAGGTTTTCTTCTACTTGGTAAGTCATTAGAACTCAGAATCCCAGGGTGTTGACTCAGGATAATCCCACAAATCATATAGGGAAAGGCAATAGGCAGCTTAACTGCATTAGTAGATGCATGCTTGACAATTTGTTCAAACATAAATCTACCATAATCAAAATTCATTTTGGTTCCAACAACAAAAATAAATCTTCCAAGGGTATTAGCAATTGTGGAAATGTGATTGGTAGGCACCCAATTTGCAGCTCCTATTTTATGCAAGATTGCATACTTGACAGTTAACTTCCCAGAAGGAAGATGCTTTTTAATAGGCCACCCTTTCACCTGTCTTGCTGTAATTTCTCTACAGACCTTATTGTCTGTAGCTTCCAATTCACTTGCACCCTCAACTCTTCTTCCCAGAAAATTGTTAATAACAGTGGGAGAGAAAGTGATACACTTACCTCTCACAAATACTTTGCAAAATTCCTTGTTATTCTTATCAGCAATATCCTCAGAAATGTTGGTAATGAATTCCTTAACCAAACCCTCATAACACTGAGAGAACCCAGCCACAGTCTTCATCAACCCAACAGTCTTTATTAGGTTCATGACCTCCTTGACTTCAACAGCATCCTTTCCTAACTCCCTTTCCACAGCCACCCTTCTTTTAATCACAAATTTCCATTTGGCAGCTCCATCTTCAAGATGGAAAGAGATATTATCCAAATGCACAGCAGCAACTTTCACATGGGACTTCCTCACAATGGTCTTCTTCACAGGAGAGATGTCAGGGACATCTTCCTCAACATCTTCTTCAGACTCAGAGACTTCTCTAACCTTCCTCTTCTTCACTTCAACCTTGCTCCAAGATTTGGAAGGACCAACACCAGCAGTCTTCTTAGATGTTATATCTGACATCATTTCAGCCACATATCTTCCTTTTCGAGTCTTCATACGCTTAGCCACACTTGGCTTTAAGTGATGAAGTAAGCTATCCTCTTGCTCATCAGACCTATCATCCTCTAGGTCAATCACATCATTTGCAACATCATGCTTCTCAGAATGGGAAGCATTGGCAGTTTTAGATGTCATAGATTTTCCTTTACCAGACATAGTTTGCCCTAGAGAGCACAAACCTTCAGCAGCCATGTCCTTCTCAGACTTGGAGGAATCGTTATTCTTCTCACTATGTTGTGCACCTTCGGGCGAGGGGTACATTTTAGACAGGGGAGTAGAGACTCTCTTCATAGAATGTCCTTCATTAAGGATTCTAGTGACTAGGTTCCTTATGACATGATCAGTGTGGTGTATATCTTCCTTAGAACTAGTGACATGAGTTGAGCTAGAAGGGATACTAGAGTTGTTACCTTGATTGGGGCATGCAGAAGTTGATGCATCCATGGGATGGTTCAAATCAAGGGTCTCGCAGGGAATAACTGATAGAGGAACCACATCCAGAATCTCATCATCATGAAAGTCCATGGAAGGAGCGCTAACCTTTTGAGTGGACTTAGTAGTTTTTGAAGTAGAAGTAGTTTGATGTTGTGACATTTTGACGTTTCTATGGAAAAATTGCAGTTGCCCTAGTAGAGGAGTGTGAGGAAGAAGCAGGAAGTTGGAAGAGTTGGAGTAGTGATCGATGTATTCGCAAGTGCACGAATCGCGTCAGAGTAATATAAAAGAATATCGATCCCACAGAGACCAAATCGTCAATCTATCGATTACTATCGTTGCAGTGTTCATCTAAGGCGGTATAAAAGAGATATTGATGTTGCAAAATAACAGTAAATAAAGAAAATACTAAGTGCAGTGCAGATAAAGACAGGTTTGAATGTATTTCACGTCAGTTAAACGATTTTTCGATTGTCTAAATAGAACTACTTATGGGGCAATATTTTCTACTCTTGAAAAGAATCCATTTAACAGGAACAGTCGCTTTCGCGTATTCAGAACCGAGTTTACCCTTAAATTAAGGCCTTTTATTGTCACTTATAAAAGGTGCGCAAAACGCTAAAGTAGTAAACTTATTTTTAAGAAATAAGACTCGTAAACTTAGTTGAAAAGTGATTTTGATTTAGAAAGTTTACCCCAGGAGTTTCCTGATTTTAAATCTATTAACGCGTCTGAAAACAATTTCAAAAATTGTTTTTCCTTAAAGTGATAAAAATTCCTAGTTAACTAAGCCAGGGTGCTTTCACACTCCTTGAGTAGTTAAAACTAACCAAGTTTGTTTCAGAAAACTCGAGTTAAAAATCAAAACAGCCTTTAAAGCATTTCTACAGATTCAATATGTGAAACATCTCTTTAACCGCGATCCTTATATTCTAACCTTTGAAAGATTTATCCAGACATGGTAATACCAACAAACACAACGATATTGATCATGATGAAAAGTTGTTTTAGAATGTAAGGCGTCAAGAACAAGTAAAGCGCGTAAAATAATTAAAACAAGCAATAAAGATAATGGCGAGAAATTTAAATAAAGTAAAGATAATGACAGGAATTAAATAAAGTAAAGTGTGGCGAGAAATTAAATAAAGTAAAGACAATGACAGGAATTAAATAAAGTAAAGCGTGACGAGAAATTAAATAAAGTAAAGACAATGATAGGAATTAAATAAAGTAAAGCGTGGCGAGAAATTAAATAAAGTAAAGCATGGCAAGTAAAATAAATAAAAGCAATTAAATAAGAACCTGCTCCAAACGGAGGCTTTAAATCTGGTACAAGGAAAATAAACCTTCGACTCTGAAGATAAAGACGACAGCAAAATCAAAGTGCTCCAACTCAATCTCACTAAGGTGTCATAACCCCTCGATGTGACGGATTACCACTTTTACAGATGATAAATATAGTCTTAGTGTTGTAAACTAAGTTGGATGATTTGGAAATGAACTAGAACGACCTATTTATAGAGGAATTCAGCAGCTTGCAAAGACCATGATGCCCTTCAACTTCTCCTTAGTGGGAACGTGAAATACAAAGGTGGCGCCCGCCATGTGTGGAAATGGGTAAGTTCATGGGATCGTGGCAGTTACCTCCTGGTTGAGGGCTGATGAGTCATGGCTTCTCCTATAACGGTCGCCATGTATAATGCCATGTGTGCAATATTTGCCGAAAAACCCTAATTTTTGGTCTTTTTGCTTTGTTTCTTCTAAAAGGGTCCCGAAAGAGCTAAATATCTGAAAACAACATATAAGAGAGCATAACACAAGCAAAATGATAGTAAAGACCTAATAAACATGTGAAATCCGAGTCAAAAACGCGGTGGGATTCAGTGTGATCAAGTAGGTAGTGAGGTTGCGTGTGAAAAGGTAATAGATGGTATTTCCAAAAATAGGTGATGATTTACCATAATGGGGGCGCTTTATTTTAGCCACATAGATACTACTTTGCTTACTTTTCCCACTCCATATTAATTGCTACAAGTCTTCATAAATATAAAGCCCTAATTTTCCTCTCAGGACTTCAAACTGATTTGCATCCAATGCCTTTGTAAAAATATCAGCTAATTGCATATCAGTAGCAACATGCTCTAAGGTTATAATCTTATCCTCCACGAGTTCTCTAATAAAATGGTGACGGATATCAATATGTTTTGTCCTGCTGTGCTGAATAGGATTCTTAGAAATGTTTATAGCACTCAGGTTGTCACAGTACAATATCATGACATCTTGCGTGACATTGTATTCAGTCAGCATTTGTTTCATCCACACCAGTTGAGAACAACTACTTCCAGCTGCTACGTATTCAGCTTCAGTAGTAGACAAAGACACACAATTTTGTTTTTTACTAACCCATGATATTAAATTGTTCCCCAAGAAGAAGCATCCTCCTGATGTGCTTTTCCTATCATCAACACTTCCAGCCCAATCAGCATCACAATATCCAAACAACACAGATTCAGATTCATGAGTGTATAGCATCCCAAAGTCACTAGTACCATTGACATATTTCAGGATCCATTTCACTTGGTTTATGTGACTCATCTTTGGTTCAGCTTGATATCTGGCACATACACCTACAGCAAAAGAAATGTCAGGTCTGCTTGCTATGAGATATAGCAGACTCCCTATCATGCTTCTGTAGAGACTTTGATCCACACTGACACCATTTTCATCTTTAGACACTTTCAGATGAGTAGGAGCAGGTGTCCTATTGTGGCTTGCATTCTCCATGCCAAACTTCTTAACAATATTTTTGGAATATTTACTTTGAGATAGAAAGATAGAATCTTCCATCTGCTTGACTTGCAGGCCAAGAAAATAGGTTACTTCTCCAACAAGGCTCATTTCAAATTCAGACTGCATTTGCTCAACAAAATGTTGAACCATCTTACTTGACATTCCACCAAACACAATATCATCCACATATATCTGAGTCACCATGAGCTTTCCTCCTTCATCTTTGACAAATAAAGTCTTATCAATGCCTCCCTTCCTGTATCCATTGTCAATGAGAAACACTGTGAGTCTCTCATACCAAGCTCTAGGGGCTTGTTTCTACCCATAGAGGGCTTTCCTCAACTTATACACATGCTTTGGAAGATTTGGGTCTGTGAACCCTTTAGGTTGTTCAACATACACTTCCTCATTTAAGTAGCCATTTAAGAAGGCACTTTTCACATCCATTTGGAACAGTTTAAACTTCAGAATACATGCCACTCCTAGCAGTAATCTAATGGACTCCAGGCGAGCTACAGGAGCAAATGTTTCATCAAAGTCAACTCCTTCAACTTGAGTGTATCCTTGTGCTACCAATCTTGCTTTATTTTTAGTAACCACACCTTTTTCATCAAATTTATTCTTGTAAACCCACTTTGTTCCAATAACATTTATTCCTTCAGGTCTTGGAACCAATTCCCACACTTCATTTCACTTTAATTGGCCTAACTCTTCCTGCATGGCATTGATCCAGAATTCATCAGTTAGGGCTTCTTTGACATTCTTAGGCTCAATCTTGGACACAAAACAGGCATGTGAGATCACTTCCCTTGATCTAGTGGTGACCCATTTATTTGGGTCTCCTATAATGAGATCTTTAGGATGATCCTTCTGAATTCTGATAGAGGGTTCCTTATTAACTTTATCAGCTTTAGGTTCAACTTGAGTGGACTCACTCTCATTACTTTTGTCTAAGAGATCAGCTGGGGCATCATTCAGAAATGTTTCAACATCATCTGTGACATCAGTCTCTTGATCATCAACAATAACATTGATAGATTCCATCATAACTTTTGTTCTGGAATTAAAAACTCTAAAAGCTCTGCTGTTTGTTGAGTAGCCCAGAAATATTCCTTCATCACTCTTGGGGTCCATTTTCCTTCTTTCTTCACGATCAGCCGGGATATAACGTTTACTACCAAACACATGGAAGTATTTAACAGTAGGTCTTCTTCCCTTCCAGACTTCATATAAAGTGGTTGGGGTCCCTTTCCTCAAGGTTACTCTATTGTGAACATAGCAGGTCGTGTTCATAGCTTCGGCCCAGAAGTGGTAAGGCAAATTCTTAGCATGAATCATAGCTCTAGTAGATTCTTGGAGAGTTCTATCTTTCCTTTCTACCGCACCATTTTGCTGAGGGGTAATGGGAGAAGAGAACTCATGACCAATTCCTTCATATGAACAGAATTCAGCAAATTTACTGTTCTCAAATTCTTTCCCATGATCACTTCTGATTCTGATAACGTGACTTTCTCTTTCTCTTTGAAGTCTTTGGCAAAGATCTTTGAACACATCAAACACATCAGATTTTTCAATTATAAAATTTACTCAGATATATCTGGAGAAGTCGTCCACCACAACATAAGCATACCTTTTCCTACCAAGACTTTCCACCTGCATAGGTCCCATCAAGTCCATGTGGAGAAGTTCCAGCACTCTAGATGTGGTGTCATGTTTGATCTTCTGATGTAACATCTTTGTCTGCTTTCCAATCTGACAATCACCACAAACTTTTCCTTCATCAATCTTTAATTTTGGGATTCCTCTGACAGCTTCAACAGATATGATCCTTTTCATTCCTCTAAGATGCATATGACCTACTTTTTGATGCCACAGTTTCACTTCTTCTTCTTTAGCTAGAGCACATATTGATGAATAGCTAGTTTCTTGAGAATTCCATATATAGCAGTTGTCCTTAGACCTGACTCCTTTCATGATCACCTCATTTTTTGCATTAGTAATCAAGCATTCAGTTTTTGTGAAGTTCACATTTAGACCTTGGTCACATAGTTGACTGATACTGATCAGGTTTGCAGTCAATCCTTTAACAAGCAGCACATTATCAAGGTTAGGGACTCCAGGACAGTTCAGCTTTCCAATCCCCTTGATTTCACCCTTTGCTCCATCACCAAAAGTTACATAGCTGGTGGCATGAGGTTGGAGGTCAATTAGCAGGTTTTTGCTTCCAGACATGTGTCTGGAGCACCCATTGTCAAAGTACCAATCTTCTTTGGCTGAGACTCTGAAGGAGGTGTGAGCTATCAAGTTAGTAGCACCAGCCCTAGGAACTAGTGTTCTCTGTTAACAGGGATGTGTTGTTTGGATCTAGGTTGATGATGAGTAGGACTAGGATAACCATACAGCTTAAAGCAGAATAGTTTTATGTGGCCAAATTTCCCACAGTAATGACATCTCCATCTTTGGTGTTTTCCTTTATGTTGTCTTTCCTTGTGATGTTGAGACAACTGATGTGACATCTTTAGTTTGCTACCAGTGGGATTACAATCAGGAGAGGATTCATTGAACCCAAGGCCAGTCATGTCTCCTGCCATCTTTCCAGTGTTGAGGATTTTGTCTAAGGTGTCAGATCCACTGTTTAGCATTCTGACATACTTCGTCATCTCATCCAGTTTGGAGTTCAGGAATACGGCTTTGATCTTCAACTTAGAAATGGTTTCTAAGTGTTTTGTCTTCTCATCCTCTAGTTGGGTTATCAATTTCTTCTGATTCTCCACTTGTTGACACACTTCTTCACTTCTGAAACACAACTTCCTATAGGTAGTAGCTAATTCGTCAAATGTTACTTCATCATCACTGGAGTTTTCATCAGAATCCCATCTTCTAGTCAAGGCAGTCACAAGATTGGCAGACTCTCCTTCTGTTTCACTTTCAGAATAGTCATCAGACCAAGTAGCAGCAAGACTCTTCTTCTGTTTCTTGAGATAGGTCCCACATTCAGCTCTAATGTGTCCATACCCTTCACATTCATGGCACTGAATTCCTTTGCCCTGTTTGGTTTTTTCCTCAGGTTTTGTTCTTCTTCCAGCATCATTGGACCTACTGATGTCAAATGAGTTGTTCTTGACATTAGACTTTGACCTTACATCCATCCTCTTCAGGAGTTTGTTGAATTGTCTCCCAAGTAATGCTACATCATTTGCCAGATCTTCATCAGTATCCTAACTAATGTCTTCCTCTTTCTCTTCAGTGTTTGACATAAAGGCTATGCTTTTGACTTTCTTTTCAGATCCATCACTCATTCCCAACTCGAATGTTTAGAGGGATCCAATTAGCTCATCCACTCTCATCTTGCAGATATCTTAAGATTCTTCTATGACTGTCACTTTCATGGCAAATCTCTTGGGAAGTGACCTGAGAATTTTCCTCACAAGCTTTTCATCTGACATCTTCTTACCCAGAGCTCCTGAGGCATTAGCAATTTCAAGGGTATTCATATGGAAGTCATGAATGCTTTCATCTTCTTTCATCCTTAAATTCTCAAACTTAGTAGTAAGCAACTGCAATCTAGACATCTTCACTCAAGAGATACTTTCATGAGTGGTTTTGAGAATATTCCAAGCATCTTTAGCCACCTCACAGTTGTTCACCAGTCTGAAGATGTTCTTATCAACCCCATTGAATATAACATTCAATGCTTTAGAGTTTCCAAGAGCTAGTTCATCCTTCTCCTTGGTCCATTCTTCCTCAGGCTTCTTATCAGTTGTAACTTCTCCTTCCTTAGTAGTGAAGGGATATTCCCAACCTGTTAGAACAACCTTCTAAGCCTTATTATCCAAATATTTCAAGGAGACTACCATTTGAGGTTTCCATTAGTAATAGTTAGATCCATCAAGAATTGGTGGTCTGTGTACAGATCCTCCGTCTCTATCCATAGTACCAAAAAGTAACGTCCCAAGATCTCATCCAGAACCAGAGTAGGATGCCTGCTCTGACACCAATTGAAATTCTGGTATCAGATACGAGATGTCGATGGTAATGTTATGACACTAATATTTGAACAACAACTAAAGTATAAACAGGATAAAAACAAAGAAATAATTGAACAAGTGACACAAGCAATTTTTAACCCAGTTTGGTGCAAACTCACCTACTTCTGGGGGCTACCAAGCCAGGAAGGAAATCCACTAAACAGAATTAGTTCAAAGACTCTCAGTAAACAACTTCAAGTTACAGTCTTTTCACCTAATCTCTACCCGTGTGACTTCTATCTAAGAACTCTTAGATATGAGACCCTACTCACTCCCCCTCAATCACAGCAGTGATATAAAAACAAATATTACAAGAAAGAAGACACTCTTCAAGGACACATACTTGATCTTGCTTAAAAGCTTCAATCAAGTAAACAAACACTCGTGCTTCAAAGCTTAGAGTGGACAAATTACAACACAAAAGTCAGTCCAATTCAAACATCAATAAGATGAATGAATGGCTCACAATACACAAGCTCACACAAGGCTAAAACCCTAAAACTCTCTCTCTTTATCGTTCGTCTCTTGTGTGTTTAAACCAGGTTTACATGGCCTTTAAATAGAAGCTTTTGAATGGGCCTGGACAGCATAAAACCCTAATTCTATTTTCCTTGCGTATCTTCTAAGAAACAGCAGCTAATCATCTCTTATTAGAAAATAGATCATTCTGGTTTTAAATCAAATTACTCATTGATTAGCGCATTCAATCTCCACATAATCACACACAGCTTTGCATGAAAAGTGCAATATTAAGATACATAACATTCAGACTGAATGTTCTGTATACACATGTCTTAACATCGGGTCTGATATCTTAGCTAAATCCTACACAACCATATTTAAACATCATGCAGGAAGTTGATATCACATGTCAAGACAACACGCGTGACAACTTGTGATCACTCTAAGTTTTACCAAAATTGATGCCAACATATAGAACCAACGAAGTGTTCCAGGATTTTTTTTTTAAAATTTATAGTGCCTCGAACACGAGGTAAAGACGGTAAGATTCCAGATCGTGGTGTAGCGGGAAATTCATGATCATCAAGCTATTGACAAGCTAGAGATCAATTAACAAGAGTCGCCACCGCGCTTTTATTGTTTCCAAGGGAAAAGAGAAAAAGTACGAACAAAACCCAATTAGTAAAAAGTTTTCAAATAAAAACTAATAAAAATTAGAGATCATAGGTAAGGGGGTTGGTTACACAAAGGGAAGGTGTTAGCATCCAAAGTGTCCTAGGTACTCTTAGGAAGCCCCTTTTGTGTTCATATGTATTTTGTACAAAGTGATGTTTACAAACAAATAGAATGGGGGATGAGAAAAGAATTTATTAATTATATTTTTGTGTTTGACAAGACCTTCGGACTTGTGCCTACGTACCAACATAAAAATGAGGGATCAAAACCTCGTAGTTCGTGGTACAAATTTCAAAATGGATGCATTGCTTTTAACAAAAATTAAGTTTGAGAGGGCACCAAGGCCTAAAATGATTTGAATGGATTAGTTCTTTTTGGATTTTTGAAAGTTTAAGTCAAGTATGGTTAAGTTTATTTACAATTTTGATTTAATAAAATAAGTTTGAAAATGCAATGGCATAAGGCCAAAGTTTCTATCTTTTGCAAAAGTGGTCAAAGTTTAGAACAAAAATAGTTCACACAAAGAAGGTTTTGAAAATGGAGGGGGAGATTTTGAAATTAAAGAAATGGGGAGAAGATGAAGAGACTTCCCTATGCACAAAAATTTAAAAGTTTAGAGTTGAAAAGATCTGACCAAATGGGTAGCAATCCAATAGACAAAAATGTCAATAGAAACCCAGAATTCCCTTGGACTTTTAGAATCAAGCAACACACAAATGCACAATTATATTATCTTTAAGAGCAAGGCATCAAATAAAGATGGTCTCATCCAAGCTTATCCACTTCATGATCTTCTTCAAAAATAGCCCATGTAACAGATGAATTCCACAAGTCACAGGTTCAAAATAACAGTTTCCCAATGATCATGTTACAGATGAATCCTAGAGAGATCTTCAAAGATGTATCAGATGGATTTCAAAAATTGCAAGCACTTGGTTCTTCACAAATTGGCATTGGGCATGTCCTTTTATCTTAGGGAGGTTGCCTAGATTCTAAGTCCATTTGTCCAAGATCAAGCCAACAGTCCACTCGAAAGTTTTTTATGGTTTTTATGATTATTATGTACATTAATGGTCAAAGACCACACAAACAAGCAAAGTATACACAAACAAAATATATCACACAATATGGTCCAAATGGACAAAGTGAAAATTGCGTTAACATAAACAATTAGAATGATATGTACAATGGCAAATGAAATAAAGTGTTAAAAGTAAAATTGCATTAAGATAAAGCTTGAAATTAAAAGTTAATGGTTAGTAAGTTAGAGGTTAGTTTTGCTTTGCTTTTCATTTCAAGACATTCTTTGGAGAACACTCAACCCACTTATCACAAGCATGGATCCTTGAACCAAAACATCTTCCAAAGGAAGGAAAGAAGACCAAGTTTCCACACAATACCATGAAAGAGGGGAGACTTACAATCTCACTAACTAGAATGCTTATGCCTTTTGTGTCACAAATTTAGCGCTATGTTAAGCAATTGTAATTGGACTTATGTAGAAGTCACAACTATTTGAGACCGGGCAATAGGCTTTTGGTGTTAATGCATGTTGGAGACATAGTATTATGAACTATGCTCATGAAACATACCACACACAAAAAGTATGCAAAATGTGTGGCCTAATCTCATCTATACTCATGTCAATCTTTTAATCAACTAGCATTAGAACCTTGAGATGTCATTGGCCAAATGGAAATGAATGGATGAAGAAGGGGGATTAGATGAAGAGGGAAAGGGATGAATGAGATCACAAATTGGTCAAAGGAGGACTTTTACCAAATTAATATCATTCATTCATTTGGGAGATGGAATGTACATTCCATCAATCCCCTAAATCCAATGATATTAACTTGACAAAGTCAAATCAACCTTGACCAAGACCCAACAACAAAAAGCAAACTCAACCAAGTCAATACAAATGGTCAATGATCACACTAAAATTTACATATTTTCGACTCCGATTTCGCATGCATTCTAGTTATTTTATTATCGTTTTGTTGTGTTATTACTGTGTTTTCCTTTGTTTTCAGGTTTTTACCTTAATAGGAGCCCCGATCGAGAAAAGGAGCGAAAAAGAGCCAAAATCCCTAAAAATCAGCATTTTGCTCTTATGGCCTACCCAATGGCGGGCGCCACAGTCCAAGCCATGACGTGTCCAATTCAAACTTCCATCAACTCCCACGTTTTCCCACCACTTCCACTAAGGCGCCCCACTTTGTGCTTGTGGCGGGCGCCACAAGAGGAAAACGGTTTCCTCTATTTTCAAGTTGAAGGGCATCCAAGTAAATTCCACCTTTTTTATTTGCTTATAAATAGAAACGCGAATTCAGTTTTACAATCACCCAAACTTAGAGCAGACAAAGGTCCGAACGTTGGAACAAGGCGAAATCAGAAGCAACTTTGTTTCACTTAGGCATATATTCAGTTTTATAAAGTGGTAATCGCTTCGCATTGGAGTGTTACCACAATTGTGTAATTGAGTCTGTGATAGAGTCTGTACTCGAGTTTGGAGCACTTTGGAAGGAAGTTAATCCTGCCGCCATTTTCTTTTCCGCATTGCAATTTACTCAGCCCTCCGATTGGAGCAGGTTTTTATTACTCGCCTTTACTTTATTTATTTCCCGCACTCGCTTTACTTTATTTATTTCCCGCACTCGCTTTTACTTTATTTATTTCCCACACTCGCTTTTACTTTATTTATTTTCCGCACTCGCTTTAAATTATTTATTTCCCGCACTCGCTTTAAATTATTTATTTTCCGCACTCGCACTACTTTCATTTATTTTCCGCACTCGCTTTAAATTATTTACTTTCCGCACTCGCACTACTTTTATTTATTTTAATGCACTTTTACTTTACCATGTCTAGCTAAATTTATAAGGCTAGAATGTAAGGATCGTAATTAAACCAGTAATCCGTACAATTGTTCGTAGAAACACTTAAAGGGCTATTTTAACTTTCAAATTAAGTTTTCCCGCACTTCAATTCCGTTGGGTAAGATCGAAAGCCGTCCAACGTCTTTTTAAACTTAATTGTTTTTAACTATTTCAAAAACAGCGAAAGCGCTTTGTCTAGTTCATTAGGAGTTTTTAACATCAAGAAGAAAAGAGATTTTGAAACTATTTTCGGACGCGTTTATAAGTTTAGAGTCTGGTTCTGAGAACCTCTTTTGGTTAAGAAATCCAGGTTATAATACTTTTCAACTTAGTCAAGAAACTCTATTTCTTAAAAATAGGTTTACTACTCTAACGCAATGCGCGCCTTTTTATAAGTGACAATAAGAGGGTTTGATTAGGGAGTACAACTCGGTTCTGATAACGCGAAAGCGGCAGTTCGTGTTAAATTAGTTCTTTTCAAAGTAGGAAACATTGCCCATAAGTAGTTCTATTAGCAAGTACTTGGATTATCATTTAATTATGTGAATTACGTTCGACCCTGTCTTTATTAATTAAATTTATTTTAAAACTTTACTTTTCAATTGCACACTACAAAAACACCTATTTTAATTGCCTTTGATAAACACCATAATAATAGATAACGATAGATTGACACTTGGTCTCTGTGGTTCGATATCTTTTATATTACTCTGACGCGTTCGTACACTTGCGAACATCAAGATTTACAACGCATCAAGTTTTTGGCGCCGTTGCCGGGGACCAATTTTGTCAAATTTCATTTTCCTGTTGTTATATCGTTTAGACTTAGGTTATTTCCCGCCGGTCGATGCGAAGAACTCGCAGCACCGGAAGTTTAAGTTTAGTAAACCCTCTGGCGGAACCTGAACGTTACGCTCGCGCACGTTTATTCTTTCATAGAATTAAGAGAGCTATGGCCGAAGATCAAAACCAAAGACCTCTTAAGGACTTCGCTCAACCATCTAACGAAGAACCTAGTTCTAGTATAGTAAACCCAATCATCCCAGCCAATAATTTTGAACTTAAACCATCCTTGTTGCAATTAGTGCAACAGAGACATTTCGCGGGTCTCGCTACCGAGAACCCAAACCAACATTTAAAAATATTTCTTCAATTAGCAGATACTTTTAAAACCAATGGAGCTTCTCCTGAGGCAATACGTTTAAGATTATTTCCTTTTTCCCTCAAAGATAAAGCTCTATCATGGTTAGATTCCCTTCCACCCAATTCCATTACGACTTGGGATAACCTTAGAAGAGTTTTTCTTGCTAGATATTTTCCCCCGAGTAAGACCGCCGTTCTTCGAAACCATATAACTAGATTTACCCAAAACTAAGGAGAATCGTTGTTCGAAGCTTGGGAGAGATATAAAGAGTTGTTACGAGCATGCCCACATCATGGCTTAGAAAATTGGTTAATCATTCAAACCTTCTATAATGGACTTCATTACAACACAAATATGACCATCGACGCTGCCACAGGCGGTGCTCTGATGAACAAACCTTACCCTGAAGCTAGTGCCCTCATCGAAGACATGGCTCAAAACCATCAATCATGGGGAGTCGGACGAGCGACAGTTGAGAAGAAGGAAGCCCAAGGAGGAGTGCGTGAACTAAGCTCTATAGATATGATGCAAGCTAAAATGGACGCATTAGCCCTTAAGGTCGAGCATATGTGCATAAACCCGAATACTGTAGCCGCAGTTTCGTCGGATTGTGAGATATGTGGAACCCAAGGACACCAATCCGCAGAATGCAGTCTATTAAACGAAACCCACTCCGAGCAAGTGAACTACACCCAAGGGAACCCATATTCGAATACCTATAACCCTGGATGGAGGAATCACCCTAACTTCTCCTATAAAAACAATAACCCTATTCAAAATAATGCACCTCCGAGACCTAGTTATCAAGCCCCTAGATCAAATCAACCTATGCAACCTGTACCACCAAAGCCGAGCCTTGAGAAAATTATGGAAAATTTTATCACCGCTCAAACCCAACAAAACAAGGAGTTCATGAACCAAAACATTCATGTTAACGAATTGATTACTCGGTTAGGAACCAAGGTTGACCAAATAGTTACTCATACCAAGATGCTTGAAACCCAGATCTCTCAGGTAACTTTAAACCAAGCCCCTCAGACTACACCTGGAGGACAATTCCCTGGACAACCTCAACAAAATCCGAGAGGACAAGCCAATGCCATTACCCTACAAAGTGGGAACGCTTATGATGAGCCACCAAACCCAAGATTAAGTGAACCCGAAACTTCTAAGGAATGTACCAAACCCCCGGACAAAGTAAAGGAACCAGAGGAATCTGAAAACCAGGAAGGTCGAGAGAAAGGAGAAGAACCTAAAGTTAAAATTTACGTACCACCCCCGCTATATAAACCACCTATACCATATCCGCAAAGACTCAAACAAACCCAAATCAATAAACAATATCAAAATTTAATTAAAGTTATAGAAAAACTTCATGTAGAAATCCCTTTCACAGAAGCCATCACCCAAATACCTTCTTATGCAAAGTTTCTGAAAGACATCCTTACCAACAAACGTAGACTTGACGATCTGAAGCCTTTGGAATGTAATGCAATTTCCGAGGACAAATTAGCAAAGAAAGATAAAGATCCTGGAAATTTCTCCATTCCTTGCCTTTTGGGTAATCATGTCATCGAAAAAGCTTTTCTAGACTTAGGAGCTAGTGTGAGCTTAATGCCTCTGGCAGTTTGTGAGAGATTAAATTTAGGAGAATTACAACCCACTAAGATGTCACTTCAGTTAGCCGATAGATCTGTCAAATATCCGATAGGCATTTTAGAAGATGTTCCTATTAGGATAGGTCAGCTGTTTATCCCTACTGATTTTGTCGTCATGGACATCAAAGAGGACAATGATATACCAATTCTTCTAGGTAGACCATTCTTATCAACTTCAGGAGCCATAATAGATGTCAAGAAAGGAAAGTTGACATTTGAGGTAGGCGACGAGAAAATAGAATTTATACTTTTGAAATTTCTTATGGCACCTGTGATGGGAGACTCATGTTATGCCTTAGATATCATTGATGAATGTGTTAGAGAATTAGAACAAAAAGAAATTATTAAGTTACCATCAACCCCCATAAAGGAAGATGATGACTTTAAAGAACCTTACATCGATGATAACCTTTACAAATGTTTATCCCTTACTCCAGATCCTATACCATGCCCTAAGAAACCAACCTTAGAACTTAAGGAGCTGCATAAGAACCTGAGATATGAGTTCCTCGATGAAAAGATGAATCGTCCAGTTATAGTCAGTGATACCTTGAGCCAAGAGGAAACGAACCAACTTTTAGACATTTTACGAAGATATCCCTCAACCTTAGGATATAATATCTCTGACCTGAAAGGTATAAGCCCATCCGTATGCATGCATCGGATCTCACTCGAAGAAGATTCAAAACCCTCTAGGGAGCATCAGAGAAGAATAAACCCTATAATGAGTGATGTTGTTAAGAATGAAGTTCTTAAGTTGCTTGAGGCAGATATAATCTACCAGATCTCGGATTGTAAGTGGGTGAGCCCTGTGCATGTAGTACCTAAAAAGGGAGGCATCACAGTCGTGCAAAATGATAAAGGCAAACATGTAGCAAAATGTTTAGAAGGAGGATGTCGGATGTGTATAGATTATAGAAAATTAAATAAAGCAACTAGGAAGGATCATTTCCCTTTACCATTTATAGACCATATGTTGGAGCGTCTAGCGAGACACTCTTACTTCTGCTATCTAGATGGATACTCTGGATTCTTCCAAATACCTATTCACCCCGAAGATCAAGAAAAAACTACCTTTACATGCCCCTATGGAACTTTTGCCTACAGACAAATGCCTTTCGGCCTCTATAACGCCCCAGCTACTTTCCAACGCTGCATGATGTCAATCTTTGCAGATTACCTAGATGGTATCATGGAAGTGTTTATGGATGATTTCTCGGTTTGCGGATTCGATTTCCACAATTGTCTTGCTAACCTTGAGAAAATCCTGGAGAGATGCGTGGAGGTGAACCTCGTGCTAAATTGGGAAAAATGTCATTTCATGGTGACCGAAGGAATAGTTTTAGGACATATAGTTTCTGAAAAAGGTATAGAGGTAGATAAAGCTAAAATAGAAGTTATAGAAAACCTAAAACCACCAAAAACAATCAGAGAAGTCCGAAGCTTTCTTAGACACGCTGGATTCTACTAGCGTTTTATTAAGGACTTCTCCAAAATAACTAAACCGTTAACCGGACTTTTAATGAAAGATGCTGAATTCATTTTCGACGAAAAATGTAATGACGCATTTAATCTTTTAAAGCAAGCATTAATCTTTGCACCCATTATGAAACCGCCCGATTGGTCAGAACCTTTTGAGATAATGTGCGATGCTAGTGATTATGCAGTTGGAGCCGTTCTAGGACAAAGAAAAGATAAAAAGTTACATGCCATCTATTATGCCAGTAGAACCCTAGATGCTGCCCAACTTAATTACGCAACAACCGAAAAAGAATTACTCGTTGTAGTTTTCGCTATAGACAAATTTAGATCTTATCTAGTAGGAGCAAAAATTATTGTTTACACCGATCATGCTGCCATTCGTTACCTATTAAGTAAAAAAGATGCCAAGCCCAGGTTACTCCGATGGATTCTATTACTACAAGAGTTTGATTTAGATATAAGAGATAAAAAAGGCACTGAAAATGTAGTAGCCGATCACCTTTCTAGGCTAGAACATCTAAAACCTGAACTAGTACCCATAAACGATGATTTCGCCTATGATAGACTGATCGCTAGAGTAGAAACCATTGAAGACAATAACCTAGATCCTTATGAGCATTCCCAAAGTTCCTTAGCAATAAATAACGTACCCTGGTATGCAGATTTCGTTAATTACCTAGCTGCTGATATAGTACCCCCTGATCTTGACTACTACCGCAAGAAGAAATTCTTCCACGATGTGAGAAATTTCTATTGGGACGAACCGCTCCTTTTCAAAAGGGGTAAAGATGGCATCTTTCTCCGTTGCATCCCAGAAGAAGAAGTAAATAATATTATCGAGCATTGTCATTCTGCACCTTATGGTGGACATGCGAGCACCTCTAAGACATACGCCAAGATTCTTCAAGCTGGCCTATTCTGGCCTACCATGTGGCGCGATGTCTATGCTTACATTGTCAAATGCGACAGATGCCAACGCACTGGAAACATTTCAAGACGTGATGAAATGCCTCTAAGAAACATTCAGGAAGTAGAACTCTTCGACGTATGGGGTATAGATTTCATGGGACCTTTTCCACCATCCTTAGGAAATAGATATATCTTAGTAGCTGTAGACTATGTGTCTAAGTGGATTGAAGCTATAGCTGCACCCACAAACGACACTAGGGTAGTAATCAAACTATTTAAAAACTATATATTCCCTAGATTTGGAACACCACGTTTAGTCATAAGCGATGGAGGATCACACTTTATATCGAGAATATTTGACAAACTTTTAAGAAAATATGGAGTTAGGCATAGATTAGCAACACCATACCATCCACAAACTAATGGCCAAGTAGAAGTATCTAATAGGGAGATAAAACAGATCCTAGAGAAAACTGTTTCTATTTCTAGGAGAGACTGGTCTCAGAAGCTTCAAGAAGCATTATGGGCCTATAGAACCGCTTTCAAAACCCCTATAGGAACTACTCCTTACCAACTAGTTTATGGAAAATCTTGTCACTTACCATTCGAGTTAGAGCATAAGGCCTATTGGGCCATTAAAACTTTGAATTTAGACTACTTAGCCATTGGAGAAAAGCGTATCCTGGACATTCATAAATTAGAAGAGCTTAGGCAATCTGCCAACGAAAATGCAAAAATATATAAAGAGAGGACAAAAGCCTATCATGACAAAAGAATAGTAAAGAAAAACTTCAATGTAGGCGATTCTGTTCTCCTTTTCAACACTAGGTTACGACTTTTCCCTGGAAAGCTACGTTCAAGATGGACTGGTCCCTTCGCAGTATCCAAGATTCTGAGATCCGGAGCCGTAGAAATCAAGAACGATACCTGTAGTCCATTCCTTGTAAACGGACAAAGACTGAAGCTCTACGAAGGAGGAGACATTCCAACATACTACTCAAGCCACACCTTGATTGATCCACCAATTACCACTACTACAGGTGTATAAATTCTAACCGTCAAGCTAATGACGTTAAACAAGCGCTGTGTGGGAGGCAACCCATGGTTTTTCTTTTCATTTTACTTTTTTTTCGCATTTATTTACATTTATTTTTATTTTTATTTTATCTTCTCTTATTTTGCATTAAGACTAAACTTTGAATGGTTTGTATTTTCAGGATCACTTTCCTAACTTTTACAGGATACAGGTTTTTGATGACATGCATCTCGCCTATAGAGACAATGCTCAGAGGGAGCGCTACATTGCTTTATACCAGCGCCCTATGGCACCCACACGCTACCCCGATCAGCATTGTATGGAGGCACTGGGTATCGAGCCTAGTATCCGATTCCTTAGCCACCAGCTCCACTGGGACGAATTTGCTGATGACTTGAGCAACACATATAGGAACCTGACTTTGGAGTTCCTGAGTTCATTTGACTACGACCCATATTCTGGACCAGATGGGTATGCTGCTTTCAGGCTCTTTGGAGTTGAGTACTCCTTCAGACAGAAAGAGTTCGGCGACTTATTAGGTTTCCAGACTACTCCTGATGCTATCCCGGAGACACCTTTGGGATATTTCCTGGGTAAGGAAGTGGAGAAGTTTTGGAGTGATATATCAGGCGGAGGAAGCCAGGATCCATCTACACAGTTATCTTATGTCATACATAACCCAACCTTCAGATATTTTCAGATGATATTAGCACATTCCTTCATGGGAAGACAAGATGCAGAGACTCTACTGAGTGAAGAGGAGATCTTCCTATTATTTTGCGCATCCCAGTCTCGCCCAGTAGCATGTGGGAACTTTTTATTGAATAATCTCAGCGGTATCTCTAGATCCACCGAAGGAGTCATCCATGTTGGTGGAATCGTCATACAGATTGCTGTCGCTTTGGGTCTGTCTTGCAAGCTGTTGCATCTTCGGACCTACTGTGGATATACTACCATGGACATCGATTTCTGTTTGACCAGAGGATTGATGAGGAGAGCCTCTTTCCACCCATGTCAGTTCCGATTGCTAGTCGACAGTGAGGCCATCCATTACTTCACATTGCCAGACCCTATGATGACCAGTGTGCATGATCCAGCGAATTGGAGTTATGCTCTAGAGGGCCAAGGAGAGACCGTTGAGGAGCCGAGATCGCCCCCAGTTGCTGAATACACACCTGCACCACCATCTCCTAGAATCACTGTTCTCTCTAATAATCATTCATTGCAGACACCCGACATACGCACCCAGATTGCTGAGTGCCGTAGAGAGATTGCAGCGCTTAGACAGGAAGTGGCGGACCTAACTTTACAGATTGGAGTGTCTGATCTCACCCACGCTACTGAAGCCGATTGTCTATATCAGGAGATCGCCGAGCTCAGACAGGAGATAGCCGTGCTCCGTGAATCCACTCAGGCAGACGACCACCCTAATACCTGATCTCACCATTTCACTTTATTTCTCTTTCATATATTTATCGTATTTGCATTACTCATTTTACATTATCGCATTTGGATACTATATAAACTACTACCGTACGTTAGTATTTCTATTTTTATCTATATATGTTTTATATTTATTTTATTTTGCATTTTAATTTTTTCAGTTATTTATTTATATTTATATTTAATTTCTATTTTTGTTTTTGTTTCAGTTTCACTTTTTATTTTCGTTTTTACTTTTATAAAATTATGCAAGTCAAAGAAACTAGGAGAATCACAAGACAAATGCTATCCAGACCCCCTTAAAGCCAAAAGACAAGCGAAGCCCAAACCAAAGGACCAAAATCTGGCCCAGCCGGATTTTGCCTTGTGGCGCCCGCCATAGAACCTGTGGCGCCCGCCATAGGACCTGTGGCGCCCGCCACAGCGTCTGTAAATGGTCGGGGCAGACCTCTCTTCTTCACCATTTTTGCAACTTACAACCTTCAAAACCCATTTTTTCACCTTGGAAAAAAGCCCTTGAACCCACAAAAAGCTCATACTTTCCTAACCATCATACCACACAAATCATTAATCCACTTTCCGTTTTTGATTTCATCCACCGGATTTTGTAAAAATCCAACCTTTTCACCAACCACTTCATCTTCTTCATCCACATTTCAAGAGCATTCAAATGGAGTTCAACGGATTCGTTCTTCGAGGAGGGAAACCAGGGGAGAGACAAAGAAAAATCATTGAACGGTTGCAAAATCGGGAACTTCTCCCGACGAGGTATGTTGACGAAGATTGTCTATATACTTTAGGCATCTACCATAACATTTTCCATTTATTAGACTTCTTAGGTTTGCATAATTTCTTTATCAACAAAGAACCCACCTATGAGCGGCTGACAATTGAATTTTTAAGTTCTTTAATTTATGTTGTCCGCCCTAACACTGCTAGCACAGTCGGTACTGTTCAATTTAGAATGTTTGTTGTTGAATACCAATTCAGTACCGATGAACTAGCCAGTCTGTTAGGGATCCCTCATGGGGAGGGTGCTATTTGTGAGGCCCCTTTGGATTCCGAATGGGCTGTTGAGGTATTTTCCTTCTGGGAGCGTCTATCAAACACTTCCATTAACTCTTTTGAAGGAGTTCTTGCCTCAACCATCCATAACCCGGCCATCAGAGTTTTTAGATATCTGTTGGCATGCACTGTTTTTGGCCGGGAGAATCCAAATAAGGTTAACGCTAGAGAGCTTCTATTTTTGCAAGGAAGCCTCAAAAATAGGAAAATTAATTCGGTTCCGTTCATGCTCGCCCATATGATTTTAACTCTGAATAAGGCGGGACCGATTTCTTTTGGTGGATTAATTACGTCTATTGCTCGGGCACTTAACCTGAACAATGAGATGGCTACCCTAAACCCCTTACCTCCTCGCACAATTAATTTAAAATTTCTGAGAGACATGAAATTGTGCCGCTCAAGGAGAGAAGGAGGTTACACACTTATGATTCATGGTGTGGCCATCCCATCTGTTATTCTACCTTGCACTAGACGTACAGATATACGTGATGAGAGGAATTGGACCTACGATTTAGATGCTCCACCTGTTTTGGATCCTCTTCCTCCTAACATTCCTGATGAGGCGGGACCAGACACTGATGATGAATATGATCGGAGAGAGAGATCTCCCGTACCACATGTGTCCCCCCATCATCCTTCACCACCACACACCGCACCATCTTCTTCTTCTGCAGGTACCACTCCTGGCTTCTATATTACAGAGGAGATGTGGCGTGACCACCTGGCTAGAGATCAAAGGCGTGACGACCTACTCTCTACACTCCAGTAACAAATAACGGGTACTATGAACTTCATGCAAGAATCGCAGCGGAGGACAGACAGGTCTTATGACACTGTTCTACAGTCTCTGCAAGTGATCACCGACACACAAGCCCGTCAACAACATTACCACCAGCGACACATTGCTCTCGTAGAAAACACTCAGGGTACCATTTTAGGTCACCTTCGAGACGTGAGGACCGCTCAGGATACCCTGCAGGCGAGGATGGATCAGAGAGACCGTCGTCGTACCCGTTCCCGTTGTCCACCTCAGGATGGCGAGGGCACTAGTGGTCAGCAATAGGTTGCCAGGTAACTCTTCCCTTATCTTATTTCGAAACATTGGGGACAATGTTCGATTTAAGTGTGGGAGGAGCATTTATCGTTTTCCTTTTATTTTCAGTTTATTTGCTGTTTTTAGACTATTTATTTCCTTTTAGTTGTTTAATTTCCCTTTCAGTTGTTTATTTTGCTTTTTAGTATAATGCATGAGTCTGACGAGTCACCAAATATAGTAGATCCTTAGTACAATCCTACCTCCCCATACCTTTAGCCCCACCAAAAAATTTTTGCAAAAAGAAAATAGTGTTATTTCGAAAGTTTTCAGGTTTTAAGGACATGTTTTGAGTAAGGATGCGGTGACTTGGGAGAACTTTGCGAAACATCAGTATCTGTTTTAGCACCATAGACTTCGTAAATATAGGAATCATTCCCGAAACCCCATATACCACGGCCTTAATCATCATTTCCGTATAAGTCCTTAGTAGTTTATCTCAGCAGTCAGCTCCGGCCTATGCATCCTCTACGTAGGGGACCGATGCAAATAAGTGAATGATCCAGAAAAACAAAAAAATAAAAGAAAGCAAAAAGGCAACTCCGGTATAGGTGACCCTCACAAAGTCATTTAAACCAAAGAATTGTAAAAAATTGCTACAAAAAGAAAAAGAAAAAGAAAAAGAAAAGCAGTATTCACTGTTAGTTGGTTCAGACGTATCTGGCACTGAACTCGGTAGGGCGGATTACGATCCGATCCCCCACAACTACAGTTGGGTCCAGAAAAGGATTTACACATATTTATGTGCCAGAAATCCCATGCTCTGATCATAATCACTAACAGGCCACTCTACTATGAAGTATGTACGGATAACGGGCTTAATGTGATTGCGCCTGAATGAAAAGGACACAAAAGAGATGAAGAGGCAGGCCTAGGTATTGTGGGATAATATGGGTTGGTTAATATAGGAATGAAGTTTATGTCCGTATTTGCGGATTAGTGTCATCATGATACCCTTAGTTCACTCAGTTAGTATCTATCACTGCATCCCGACTTGAACTTAGAATTTTTACCTGAAGCACTCGTTTTCACAAATTTTCTTTTATAAGCTTTTCAATGTTTTACTTGAGGACAAGCAAAGGTTTAAGTGTGGGAGAGTTTGATCACATTAAAATTTACGTATTTTCGACTCCGATTTCGCATGCATTCTAGTTATTTTATTATCGTTTTGTTGTGTTATTACTGTGTTTTCCTTTGTTTTCAGGTTTTTACCTTAATAGGAGCCCCGATCGAGAAAAGGAGCGAAAAAGAGCCAAAAACCCTAAAAATCAGCATTTTGCTCTTATGGCCTACCCAATGGCGGGCGCCACAGTCCAAGTCATGACGTGTCCAATTCAAACTTCCATCAACTCCCACGTTTTCCAACCACTTCCACTAAGGCGCCCCACTTTGTGCTTGTGGCGGGCGCCATGGCCTTGTGGCGGGCGCCACAAGAGGAAAACGGTTTCCTCTATTTTCAAGTTGAAGGGCATCCAAGTAAATTCCACCTTTTTTTATTTTCTTATAAATAGAAACGCGAATTCAGTTTTACAATCACCCAAACTTAGAGCAGACAAAGGTCCGAACGTTGGAACAAGGCGAAATCAGAAGCAACTTTGTTTCACTTAGGCATATATTCAGTTTTATAAAGTGGTAATCGCTTCGCATTGGAGTGTTACCACAATTGTGTAATTGAGTCCGTGATAGAGTCTGTACTCGAGTTTGGAGCACTTTGGAAGGAAGTTAATCCTGCCGCCATTTTCTTTTCCGCATTGCAATTTACTCAGCCCTCCGATTGGAGCAGGTTTTTATTACTCGCCTTTACTTTATTTATTTCCCGCACTCGCTTTACTTTATTTATTTCCCGCACTCACTTTTACTTTATTTATTTCCCGCACTCGCTTTTACTTTATTTATTTTCCGCACTCGCTTTAAATTATTTATTTCCCGCACTCGCTTTAAATTATTTATTTTCCGCACTCGCACTACTTTCATTTATTTTCCGCACTCGCTTTAAATTATTTACTTTCTGCACTCGCACTACTTTTATTTATTTTAATGCACTTTTACTTTACCATGTCTAGCTAAATTTATAAGGCTAGAATGTAAGGATCGTAATTAAACCAATAATCCGTACAATTGTTCGTAGAAACACTTAAAGGGCTATTTTAATTTTCAAATTAAGTTTTCCCGCACTTCAATTCCGTTGGGTAAGATCGAAAGCCGTCCAACGTCTTTTTAAACTTAATTGTTTTTAACTATTTCAAAAACAGCGAAAACGCTTTGTCTAGTTCATTAGGAGTTTTTAACATCAAGAAGAAAAGAGATTTTGAAACTATTTTCGGACGCGTTTATAAGTTTAGAGTCTGGTTCTGAGAACCTCTTTTGGTTAAGAAATCCAGGTTATAATACTTTTCAACTTAGTCAAGATACTATATTTCTTAAAAATAGGTTTACTACTCTAACGCAATGCGCGCCTTTTTATAAGTGACAATAAGAGGGTTTGATTAGGGAGTACAACTCGGTTCTGAATACGCGAAAGCGACAGTTCGTGTTAAATTAGTTCTTTTCAAAGTAGGAAACATTGCCCATAAGTAGTTCTATTAGCAAGTACTTGGATTATCATTTAATTATGTGAATTACGTTAGACCCTGTCTTTATTAATTAAATTTATTTTAAAACTTTACTTTTCAATTGCACACTACAAAAACACCTATTTTAATTGCCTTTGATAAACACCATAATAATAGATAACGATAGATTGACACTTGGTCTCTGTGGTTCGATAATCTTTTATATTACTCTGACGCGTTCGTACACTTGCGAACATCAAGATTTACAACGCATCAGTCAACACAATTAAAATGGCATTTATTCAATTAAAAATAATAAAATAGTGCATTTAATTCAAATATGTTTTGTCCAAATCCTAAAATCTCATCAAAACACCAAAGAAATGGCCATGAGATTTATCATAGATCAAACAAGGTCAAAGGACTTTGGAGAAAAAAATTCATAATTTTTGGACATTTAAAAATATTTTTAAATAATTAAAAACAAATTCAAAATCAATTAATTCATGAAAAATATTAATAATGATCCAAAAAATAATTTTAATTCAGAATATGGAAGAGAAAAATATTTGAAAATTTCTGGTGAAAGTTCCATATTTTTTGGATCAATATTGAATTTAATATGAATTATTGAAGAAAATGTAAGTAAAACAAAGTATCAGAAATTCAAAAATAAGTGGACCATTAGATCTCCCTCATTAATTGAGGTGGAAGATCTGATGATCCAAAACGCGCGTTCCACATTGATGCTAGTCAACAGCGCTGTACACATGGTATTTACAACAAACGCTCAAGATTAAAACGTGACATATGGATCCTGTGGTTCAGATGCAAGACACCTCATCGCCGGAGCCAGAGCTCCGGTCATCTTCTCCGGTGGCACTCACCAGACTGGTCAAGATGAACCATCACCAAAAAAAGAAATAAGGACATGATCTTAAAGAGAAAATGGCACTGAGCTCGAATCTAACCTCCAATTACTCCAATTCCAAATATATTAAGAGATATGTGGAATTGAAATCTGAGGTACATGAACTAAGTTGCTTCGAGTTGACCTCAAAGCAACTCAATCTTCTTGCCTACATTGGTAGGACTTAAGACAACCAAAGAATCAATGGAATTGAGCAAGGATTTAAGAGAATCGAAGAGTTTAAAATTTCTGCAAATTACCCTCAATGGAGGTTTGAACACGATGGATCTTGATCTGGCTTGCACTTTGACTCACTCTACTTGCTTACAGGAAGGGAATGGAAAGGTTTAGAAGCAATGAACTCCTGGAGAATTGAATTCCAAAACAGTGGAGATTCAAGCTCAAATTAAAATGAATTTATCAAGTTTATCCTATGAGAGTGAAGGGTTTTCAATGGGGGATCAAAGCTGGCGCAATGTTGTGTGTATTTCTGAGCAATTGAAGCTCTATTTATAGTTGAATCATGTGATATTTGCACGCTCACTTCCACTTTCCAAAATTGGCAAATGATGATGGAATATTGCATGGGCGCGTATAGGCCCATGAAATGATAGTTGAAAGTCCAAATTTGAAGATCAGGCGGTTTGAAGTTGGCTTAGATTGCAAGGCATATGTGCATTGATGCTTGAAGATTGATCCATGCCAAATGATATCATCCTGTTTAAGCCATGCGCAGCCTATGCATTTCTCATCCAAAATGAATGAATTTGAGCTCTTTGGGAAGGTGAGATCAAGAGGAACAAGTTTGATGTTGAACACATTTTCATTTGGAGCTTGGAACTTGGAGAAGTTTGAGGTGGAAGTTTGGAAAAATTTGACATATAAAAAAAAATTCTAAGTGTCAAGCCATATGTCTCAATATTCTACCTTGCTTAACTTTTTATGGGAGCTTAAAATGAGAAACGTGTCTTCATCAAAGTTTTATATATCTCAAAGACATTCAAAATGGTCACCAATTTCATGTCATTTGGATTTGGAATGATAGAGTTATGCATTTTTGAAGTTTGGAAAAATCACTTGATCAATGGTATAGGTCAAAAGTGACCTATAATGTAGCCTCATATCACATGCTCAAAAAAGTTGAATTAGCTCACACTCTAAACATCAAAGTTGAAGTAGATACTTGGAAATCTTTCATATCATAAAAATTGAGCAAGTTATGGCCTTGGGAAGTTGACTTTCAAATTAGGGTTTAGACAAAATGACCTATAATGTTTCAACATAGAAAATGATTTTCCAAGCAAAACTAGATATAGGTCTCAACATGAGAGTTGTTTATAATTTCATTTAGAGTAAGTTTTCTCTTGGAATCATTTTCATATGGTGAAAATTGTAGGAGATAGGGTCTAGGGAGACCCAGTTTTGATTAGATGAATTCATCTGGCCAACCACCATCAACCAACTTGATAATTTCCAATTCTATTGACTTTATTGGCTCATGGTAGATCATATATGCATAATATTATGAAATTTGAAGTGTCCCTTTAAGAAAAATGATCAATTGGTGAGACAGCTTATTGGAGAAGTTACTCAAGATACCTAGTCAAACTAGGGTTTCCAAGGAAAATCACCCTCAAACTCTTGAAGAAAACTTGATCAATATAACATGTAGAGATCATTGGGACTCATATATGATGTTCATAACCATTCTTGAATCAATTCTTGGTTGTGCTCTTTGTTCATGAGGGTCTCAAACCCTAGATGTGATCTTGATGCATCAATGAGATCATGCCCCTACCTACAAAAGAGTTAGATAGATGCAAAGACATATTTTTGGTATTTTAGTTAGTAAAATGATAGTATACATGCATGATATAATCACAAAGTTCTTGGTGATCTCTCCCAAAACAAACCCAATGAAGGAGGGGTAAGGATGGTGTTAAGGCATGATCCCAATGCTAATGCTTATGATGAAATTGCATGAGGGATCTTAGGGTCACAATTGAGGTCTTACACGTGGTTTAAGATGGAGCATTACATCGACGTTGGCTGGTGAGGAAGGGCATATTGGTGCATTTGCATCCGCAACACAACCGATTGGCTTTCTAATAGGGTTTTACAATACGTCTCTTTTGGTAAAGTACGAGCAACATGTTGCTCGACATTTATGGTTCAGTGAGGTAAGTAAATGACTTATATTTGATATTGAATAATATTTGAATTTTTTATGTTGTGTTTTTTAATATGTGCTTTAATTATTTTCAGGATAGAGATCTGAAGAAAGAGTTGAAGGTTGTTGGACATGGGTTGAAGCTGACATCGAGGGTTCCACAAACTCTTCCACAACAGATGGAGAGTTGGGTTTCTAGGTCTGGATTATCTTCACTTTAAAAAACCAGTTTGACGAAGATAGACACAAACCTGATATTCACGTTTATGGAGAAATGACATCTAGAGAGATCTTCATTTCACATGTCGTTTGATGAGATGGGCATTACTCTGGATGACGTCTCTTGTCTGCTTCATCTATCCATCAAGGGAGTGTTATGGAGCCCTTAAGATATCACTGAAGAGGTTGTTGTTAAACTTGTTGTTGATTACTTAGGAGTGTCATAAAATGAGGTACAAGCACATGTTCATAAATGCAAGGGTTCTTACTATAAGTTGGAATGAAGTGGGGTGACATAGTTGTTCCATACTTGCCTGACAGATGTATACGTCAGTTCGGATACAAGCAGTATGTTTCACCCTCACCTCCTGATTATATGATGATTGATGATATTGATGTTGAGTGGATTGATTACCATCAGAGCATTGTTGTTGTGATCTGTCCGACAATATTGGCCATCACTCCATCTAATACAAATGATGGATACCTTGAGTGGTATTATCGTATTTCGCATCCTTGTTTGGTCCGCCACATCGTGATGTGCTAAGAGAGGTGCTAGTTCCTATTTACAAAGTAGGACCATCTGATCCTAATTGGGCTCTTATTTCTACATTGATTCAGCGATATCTGAGACAAGTTAATTATGACAAGGATGACCTGCAGTTCGTTGATTTATTTCAAGATTTGCATATTTCTCGTTCACATTGGTTTATGTTTATGCTTTTTCCTACGTATTAACTTTTAGACGTACCTTTAATTTCTTATTAATTATGTGATCATGAGACATTATATAATATTCATATTTTGATTACATATTCATGGTAATATAGGCGTAAGTAATTGTCAATGTTGTAGACGTCCTGTAAACCCTAACATCCAAGACGTTGTTACTGGACAACGAAACTTCTTCCAATCAAATATGACTGGTGGCAACGGAAACCCCCCTTTCATGTTTACCTGATTATAAAATAATTAAAACATTAATTTATATATTTAATAAAGTAAACTAAGTAAAATAATTAAAACAGTAAGTCATATGTTAAATAAAATAAACAAAGTACATGAAACCAATGATTTTGGTTTACAAAACCAATGCAATAAATTGGGACATTTTGGTGAATGTAAACTTGTCATAAGAAAGAAAGTCATGCACGGATTGCCTAAACAGACAAGTACAATATTATAGTAATTCGATATCAAGTAACCCATATCTGGTAGAGTTAACCATTTTTTGTGGTGGTTGCGGACCAAAGGATTTTATCATCAAAGATTATCTCACTTCTGCTAACCGATTACAAAATAATTTGTCATACAAACTTGATCTTTCCTTGTCTATTACTTCCAACTCCAAGTCTCGGCAAACCATCGACCAACCATCCTTACCATATCCATGCAATGATGCAATGAGTCTAAATCCAAAATTACCATCTGATACAACATTAACTACACCTTCAATATATGACCTAATATGATTAGGAAATTGAAGAGTGAAATGTTTCTTTGATTATGGTTGTTTCTTTGACAATTTCAACTTCTTTGAAATCTGTGTTGGTTGAAACGCAATATTGGCGGTATCCTCGAATTCCCGAAAACAAAGTTATCCATTTCGAGCAACTATTAGTGCAAACCACTTGAATACGAATGAGATCCATAATTACACCATTTCATATATAATCGTTTAATGAGAAAATAAAGAAGATAAATTTACTCCTCACCCTGCTCAATTACTATTGGGATAACAGGAATAAGACGTCGGGGGGAATTAGAAAGTATGTCTGCAACTTTTAAATTTTTTTTAACACCAAACTCCCCTATGATTTGTTCACCATACATATCTTTTAACTATAGAACCTATAGGTAGCAAAGAGTAATACTAGAGATATGTATTGGTTCCATTGCCAATATCATGTATAATATATATTATAGCCAACTCTCTCACATGTAAAAGTTTCTTAAAAATCCAGATACCATAATTTGGTTTGTGGTTAAATACACCAATAAATTGCTTATAAAAAAGAAGCATTGTATGTAAAATACATACCTATAATCTATATAAAGACTTTTTGCAGCCATAACTTAGATATGCTTCAACAAAACATCTTTATTCCACTCCACCAGTGAAGCCCGAAACCACCTTTTTTTTTAATTTAAAGGGCATCAAATTTCCAAGCAATATTCCATTTGTTCCTAACTCACAAACACAAGGTAACCCATAAGATGTTCTAAGAGTACAACCACATATTTGCCTGTTAGTTCCAACATAATTAACTCTCAATAACTCTTCAGGAATACGTCTCAAAGCAGCTCGAGTCACTGAACCACGCAGATTAACATAAATGGACTTATGTGCGCATGCTCAACTTCGTAAAAACTTTTTTGAAATGAAGCTCTAATGTTGCCCAGTTGTAACCTTAAGTTTTTATTCATAGCTTCCTAACTTTCGACCATATCACCTATACTGTTCACTAACATCTGCTTTAACTTTCAATGAGCAGATTCAAACCTAAAAATAATACATATTGAAAATATTTAAAATAATACAAATTAAAAAAATACATAGTAAAAAATATTTAAAAAAACATACTGATTAGTCGTCGTGTTACCCAAATGTAGCACACGATTAATCCATGCTCTAATAAATCTCTGTCTATGTGGAGTCAACCATGTGTCTTTCACATAATCAATAAATCCACTAAAATCAACACATGTCTGCTCAAGTTGTTGCAATCATTGATCATACTCAACTTCATCACTAGCCCAAACAACTTCCACCCATAATATGTCGATCGTCTTTTGCATGTCATTCACCACATATTGCTTGCATTTTGCACCAACATTTTTGTTAATGTGAAATCTACATAGCAAATTAATCGATCTAGGAAACACAATTTCAATTACTTTCATCAAAGAAAGATCTTTATCTATCAAAATCACCTATCGACACAAATCTTTCTTCACAAACAATTGTTTAAGCTTATCCAACACCCAACAAAAATTCTCTGTCTGCTCAGACTCCATATACGCAAATGCGACAACAAAAGTTAACTCGGTTGATGTCATGCCAACAATTTCAAACAGAGGTTGTCTATATTTATTTGTCTTGTAGGTGTTGTTCATAACTAACACAATAGGAAATATATTCAATAACTTAATTGAATCTGGATGGGCCCAAAATATCTCTCTCACAACTTCTGAGTCATCTCTTTTTCTACTCCAATACACATAGTCCGCGTCCTCAATAAGCTTAAACAAATGTTTTATCTCACTTCTAGGACCTCTTATATCTTTTTTTATCACAATCTTATACTTGTATATTTGCGTGATCCGAATGACATTCTTTGGCTCTCGGTCTTGCAAGGAAAGTAATATGTGTCTAGGTGGAACATGTCTCTTTGTCAAATCAACGACATGCTGCTTCTCATTCATGGTCAACCTACCAACAAAGGAGTTACCTTCTAATCTATCAGGTAAACCATGGTTATGGGCTCCACATTTTACATCAACCTTCCAGCCAGACCCATCTTTTTCCAAAGTCGACCTGATTTTAAATGGATATCCACATTTTTTTGGCCGCACTTTGGATTCCACTATCAGTATCCTTGTATTTCCCACCTTTATCATAATCAAATATTAATTTGTTACTTCTCATTCTCTTGTTTGTTTCAGTATCTGAACGAGTGATAATAACAGTTACTTTATTTCGGATTTCAACCTCTTTAATCCATCTTATCATCTCTTCTCGTGTACCAAATCTTTGAGTTGTTGAAAAAGTATCAGAAGTATCTACACATATTTGGGGAAGATTTTCCATACCTGCACAATAAAAAATTGTCCAAAATAAATTAACAACACAAACCGGAAGTTTTCATAAAAGAGTTATGATACACAAAGTTAACAAACCGGAAATCTTTAGGAAAAAGTTTCGGTATATATGAGTGTGTTAATCATAACACATCTGTTAAGTATTCTAGAACGATACATTTTTTAGACTAAATCGGAACTCTTATAGACAGTGTTCCGGAACATATTTTACAATAAATTGGATGTCTTTAACAAAGTGTTTTGGTAAAGAAAAAAATACATACGGGGAGTCTTTTTCAATGTGTTCTGGTGCGAGTCTGAAGGGGTGCAATTTTCGAAGTCTCAATTACATGGTTAAAAGTGAAACGATAAATTAGTTAAAAATAAACAATGGCAAAATTAGCATTTTTAACAAAATATAAGGGTATAGGTATAATTTTAGGGCTATGAGGTAAAATTTTCGTCAAATGAGCTTGACGTATATAACTAATGTTTAATATAGGGGACGCTCGAATTTTTGAAAACTTGTAAGCAAGCTATATTTCTTACTCGAAACTATGCAAGCCCCACTGCAACTATGAAACCCATAATAGAACACACACTAGAAACTATGCAATCAACACAAAAACAGAAACAAGGAATGAAAATTGCTACAAAAACATGAAATTTATATCACAAAATTGGAAGCTTTCACGGACAATACTAGTACTAGTGTTGTTGTCAAGATTACTCACAATTTTAAGTCCAACTCTAAAGATATGATATCCTAAAGAAATCTAATTCTAACTCCACAACACTAGTAATTAACATTGCAATAGAACACATGCATCAAGAGTACTCACACACCACCAAATTCGCAATTCAAGACTAACAATCTAAAGTTGATGTAGAAAATATGAAAGTTCATCATAAAGCAAACCTACAAATTGAGTACAACAGGTGGAATCTTGAGCCTTTGCTTGAGGATCTTCGATGGAGAAAATGAGAGACACAGAGGATTTTCGGTTGAACTTATTAGGGTTTGAGATGCAAGCATGAAATCCTGAATGCGAATGAAAGAACTTTATAGTAAAAAAAATGAAAAATTATCTTAAAAGATTGAATAAATTAGTAGGGGTCCAACAACACATTACCTCTCTCAAAAAAATGTGTAGGCCCCTTGCAACTAAGCCAATTTTTTATATATTTCAAACTAATATATTTTTACTAGTATTATGTGATAAATATTTACATAATAAATTGATGTTATTAAATATAAAATAATTATTATATGGTTTATTGAATATTAAGTAAATATATTCTAAATAATTATCATATAATAAAATTTTAATATAAAATAGATAATTTATTTAAAAAGAAATAGATATTTATTCAATAAATTACTATTATTAAATGTATGCGCGCGCGTTTGTGTGAGAGAGGGTTACTAGTATGTTTGCTTGACTTATGTTTGTCTTTTCTCTATGCATTTTTATGTTATTGATTATTCTACCTACTTAGTTGATTTATTCGTGATTCATTGTTGTGTCCATTTATTGATATGCTGAAATGCTTGATATTGATATGATTTTGATACTAATATGTTTACCGATATGCTTTGATACTGATACGTTCAATCTTGTTTCTAACATTTTAGTAGAATAAGTAATGTTATACATTCATTCATATTTCCAACTAAATGCCAGAATAATTATTATTAGACATTTAGGAAAGACTAAATATCCTTTTTGGTACCGTATCTTAACATTGAAGTTCATTTTTGTCCATTAACTTAAAAGATATTCATATTGGTTCTTTAACTCTTTAAAACGTATAATGTTTGTCCTTTTCGTCCAATTGGTGATGGAAATGACCAACATGATATGTTTTGAAGAGTTAAAAGACCAATATAAACCTTTTTTAAGTTAAGGGGCAAAAAATGAACCCTAATATTAAGATACGAGACTAAAAAATATATTAAACTTTTAAATAAACTAATATGTCCCAACCTTAAATAGTCATGACATATGAACAATGTCTTTTGGTCCTCATAATTAATGTCTTAGAATTCTATAGTCATAGGATTTAAGAAAACTTATATTGATTAACCAAGTCGTACCTAATTTTGAATTTGTAGAAACTACACTAAAGTATGTTTTCGCTAAATTTCTGATGTATATTAGTAGAAATGAAACATAATTAAGAACATATTACCACATGCTTCAATATAGTTAATAAGTTACATCAGTTCTAAAGTCAACAATACAAAACATTTAATGGTAGGAATTTCAAAAAAAATGCTTAAATACATTTTTGTCTCTCTATTTTGAAGTTTTTTAAAATTTAGCCCCCCATTTTAAAAACACATTTTTGTTCCTAAAATTTACTTTCCTTGGAATTTCCATGGCCCCTTCATTTGACAGTCTCATTAATGACATTGCACATGTGTTGTACATCCATGTCATATTTAATTAATATTTTATTTCACAATATTTAATTTTAACATTAAAAAATAATTTTAATTTAAACAATTACTAGGATAATTTTTCCATTAATATTTTTTTAATTAATAACTTTAAGTAATTAAGTTTTCTAGAATTAATAAATTAATAAATTTTCAAAATTAATATTTGGTCATTGTTACTATCTTGTTGTTGCTGCTGTGTTACTGAACCAGAACTGCAAAAATTCTGCAGGTTTAAGTTTGATCTTTATTTTGAATAGTCTAATTGTTTTAGATGATTTAGATGATGAAAAGTTTGGTGTTTATATAGACTAAATAAACATAGCAATTGAAATAGTTGTGGTTGATATGGAGAGACATTGCAATGAATTGGACTAAAGACCCAATATTATTATTTTAAAATTTGTCTTAAACAATGTTCAAAATATATTTATAAAAAAATTAATTAATAAAATAAATTTAGTAATGAAAAAATTATTCTAGTAATTATTTAAATTAAAATTATTTTTTAATACTAAAATTAAATATTGTGAAATAAAATACTCATTAAATATAATGTGGATGACAAAAGGTGGAGTATATATAAAAATAATTAAGCACCTGAATTTGACACTTACTATTTATGTTAAAATTCTGAAGATTTATTAATTTTGCTTTAAAGTTTAAATTTAATTAACCTGGATAGAATTTAGGGGAAACTTACAAATCTCACCCTTTATACTATTAGACTCAATGAGATCTTACAAACCTCAGACCCTGAAGTCAACTCGTTAATTAAATTAATAACCACTGTTCTTAAATACTTGTGTTTGTCATCATAAAAAATATGGAGACCATTGGAACAAAATTGGTTTATACCATATCCCAGAGGTTTTGACGATAACAAAGGATTTAAAGAACAATTAGGTATACTAATATTTGTTAAAGTGTGCAAGACCATGGACTAAAATTTTAAGAATAATCTAAGTATTGGTTCTAACAGCGAACATCTAAATAAAAGCTTTATGATAAGAATTTGAAGGATCAGAAGTATACTTCTGAAGATCATACTATGAAGAGGTCAACGCCTGAAGATAAGACTCTGAAGAAGGCAGCCTCTCTGCTTCTGAAGATCAGAATCTGAGGTCAGTCAAAGCACAAAGATCAAAGTGACTCTGATAGGCCACTGCCAGACTCTGAGGCCATTTTGTCTTCTTCTGATCATGTGAAGACCTAAGCTGAGATGTAACCAATAATTATTTTTGAAGCAAAGAATTTTCAAATGACCTTTTAACATTATTAACCATTTGAAGAAACATTTCAACGTCTCTGTTCAAACTTCTCAAAGTCTGTCTTGTGCAATCTCTCCAACGACTCTTTTCCTTCTCTATTTAATGAACTGAAGACATGAAGTACAACAATGAACTTTTTACATTCAAATAGCAAATAATTTATCAAAACATAAGCACAAGTTTAACTTAGGATTTCTTATCTTTGTATATTCTAGAAATCCCTAAGTCTTAAAGAATCTTCTTGTATTGTATTTTGTCTACACCTCTGATTGTGTATCAAATGTATTAACCGAAACAATCTTTTATCTATTAGGTAGATTGTTAGAAGTCTCTTACTTAGTGTTTGAGCATTTGAAGGTTCTTACTTGTGTGCTTGAGCATATAAGTCGCATGCTTATATGATTGAGCATTGGAAGTCTCTTGCCTGTGTGCTTGAGCATATAAGTCTCTTACTTAGTGTTTGAGCATAAGAAGTCTCTGTCTCGTATGCTTGCAAATTGTAATCTTGTGTGATTATAGTAAAAATCTCTTGTAAGTACTAGGGGACTAGACTACTCTTGGTTTGTGAGAGGAACTAGAATAACTTTGTGTGTCTCTCTTTCCTTATCCGCTGCTTATCTCTCACCTCAGATTCAGATTCTATACTTTGTGTTTAGAATCTGACTAGAGTTTTAAAAAGAAAGAAAAAGTCTAAAATAATTCAACTCTTTTTCTTGTATTTTTTCTCACCTTCACAAATATATAACATTTATTATGGTGAGCCACTTGCAAATTGAGAATGTGTTCTACACTAACTCAAAGCCACCATAGAAAGAACACTATTATTTAAAATAAGTGAAAGCCTAAATATATAAGCTTACATTAATGTTGCTTATACAAGTTCTAGTTAAAGGTAATGTAACTTCCTATGTATGAATCTTGTTGCTTAGAAAATTTTCTAATAAGAAGTAAAGTATAATTGTTCGGTTAAATATTGTTAAATTTTTAGAGATATGCCTGTGAGATATTGGATCGAACTCTAGTATGGTCGAAGGGTAGCCTATTGGTTCTACAATTCGACATGACCTTAGCATGTCGTCGAAGTCTGTTCACATGCTATAGTCGAAGTATGCTAGGATTGTTAGCATGTCGAATTGGGCCTGATTGTTATGTCCAATTATTTAAGTTAGCTTGTTCTCTAAGTTAACTTGTGTAATGGGACTGTGTGTAAAAACCCATTAGTTTAGTGTGTTGGTTTTCTTATAAATAGCATACTAGTCTCTCATCATTGCAAAACGCAAATCCTAATTAGTGTGAGAGAGGTTATTTGCTATTCTGTAACACCTGTAATCGTGTTTCAAAGAGAAAGTAAAGAATAACAATTTATAACCAATTTCATTATGTTCTTATTGTTTTCTTTTTTTCTACCCTTGTGGGTTTCTTACTGATCAAGAAACCAATTATACTTTGTAATTCCGACATCATTTTCACAACAAATTGGTGCAGTGAGCATGGATAAGATGTCGTCAACATATGTGATTGAAAAGTTCATCAGAGTGAACGATTTTGGTATGTGGCGCTTGAAGATGAAAGCCCTACTGGTACAACAGGGTTATTTAGAAGCATTGAAGGGAGCCGTAACCATGGACATTGCGTTAAAGGATCAAGAAAAATTGACTATGGTAGAGAAAGCCCACAATGCCATCTTATTGACGATGTCGGTTCTTTGGGAGAAACTCAAAAGTTTGTACATGACCAAATCATTGGTCACACGCCCATATCTGAAGTAAGCTCTGTATTCATTCAAGATGAGTGAAGACAGAGTTATGGCTGAGCAGTTAGATATGTTCAACAAGCTGATTCTTGATCTTGAAAATATCGATGTAAAAATAGGATGAAGATCAATCACTGTTATTGTATTGTTATTTGCCTAGAAGACATGCTCACTTCAAAGAAACTCTCTTGTATGGAAGAGAGTCTCTGACATTTGGAGAAGTTCAATCAACCTTGTACTCTAAGGATTTGAACGCATGAAATGAGCACATGCCATCTTCAACTGGTGAAGGTATGTCGGTTAAGGCGGAATTTACAAAGAGAGATGGCAAGTTCGTCAAGAAGAAGGGTAAAAGTCAGCAGAAGTCTTATAGTGGTAATGCATCTGGTATTCGATGTTATCATTGTAAGAAAGAGGGTCATACAAGAAAAGTGTGACATGAACGCCTGAAAGATTATGGAGGTAAGGATAATGGCAATGCAACCATTGTTCAAGATGATTTTGACTCATTTAATGTTCTTGTGGTTTCAAGCGGAGACTCAAGTAAATAGTGGGTTATGGATTCATATTGCACCAGACACATGAATCCAAACAAAGACTTGTTCGAGGAACCATGTGATGAAGATAGTGGATCTGTATTGCTTAGAAACAATAAAGCTTGCAAGATTACAGGTGTTGGATCTGTGAGATTCAAGGTCCATGATATGTCAATAAGGTTGTTGACCGAAGTCAGGTATGTACCTGATTTGAAGAGAAATTTGATTTCTCTTGGTGAATTCGACAAGAAAATATATGTTTTCTAAGGAGAGAAAAGTATTCTAAAAGTCATGAAGGGGTCGAAGGGAGTCTTAAGATGCGTGAAAAGACAAGGCTTGTATACCCTTGAGGCTGAAGTTGCCAGTAGTTCTGGAGATGTTGCATCCATGAAACTTTTGTTGAAGATAAGAACTTGGCACATGAGATTGGGCCATGTCAGTGAAAGGAGTCTGGTCGAATTAGGGAAACAAAATCTACTTGGTGGAGACAAAGTCAAGAATCTGAAGTTTTGTGAACCCTCTGTACTTGGAAAATCTTGCAGAGTGAAGTTTAATAAAGGCCAACAAAGAACACACGGATCCCTTGATTACATCCATGGTGATCTTTGGGGGCCTGCGAGGTGTCCATCACATTCAGGAGTAAGGTATTTTCTATCCATAGTTGATTATTATTCCAGAAAGTTATGGGTATTCATCCAGAAGACTAAGGATGAAACTTTCGAGAACTTCAAAAGTTGGAAGACTATGGTCGAAAATCAGACTGGCAGGAAGGTCAAGAGGTTGAGAACTGACAATGGCCTCGAATTTTGCAATGAGATGTTCGATAGTTTTTGTGAAGCCTCTGGTATTGTAAGGAACATAACTACTGCATGTACTCCCCAACAAAATGGTTAGGCTAAAAGGTTTAATCAAACCATTTTAGAAAGAGTTAGATGCATGTTGACTAGTGATGGATTAAATAAGGTGTTTTGGGTATAAGATGTTTCAACAATAACATATCTGATAAGAATATGTCCTTTGATTGTGTTAGATATGAAAACACCTGAAGAAATTTGGTCGGGCATCCACTAGATCTCGACAAACTTAGAGTATTTGCATGCATAGCCTATGCTCACATTAGGCAAGACAAGATTGAACCTAGAGCTCTGAGTTGCATTTTCATGGGATATCCTAAAGGAGTCAAAGATTATAGGTTATGGTGCCTAGAGCCAGGTCACAGGAGGTGTATCACCAGTCGATATGTAGTTTTCAATTAAGTTAAGACATCTTTCAAGAAAACAGACGATGTTAGTCAAAATGCACAAATATCTGAAGAAGAGATGAAACAAGAAGAGATTAGTATTGAGGTGGAACATGTCGATGTTGAATTGTGTATCCCAGATCAAGTTGAAGAAGAAGCACAAGATGCTGAAGATACTGAGGAAGATGAGGAAACTGTCGATGACTACCTATTGACAAGAGATAGGCCGAGAAGAGTCATCAAGCCACCCCAAAGACTTGGGTATGCAGATCTCATAACTTATACCTTAATCTCTGCAAGTAGGGTTCTAGATGAAGAACCTAGAGAATATAAGGAAGTTATGAGGAGTCAAAATAAGATTGAATGGTTGAAGGCCATGGATGATGAGATGAAGTCTCTTCATGATAACCACACTTGGAACTGATCAAGAAACCTATTGGAGCCAGGTTAGTCAGTTGTAAGTGGACTTTCAAAGTTAAGGAAGGAATCAAATGAGTGGCGTCGAAGAGATATAAGGCAAGATTGATCGCAAGGGGTTTCACTCAGAAAAAAGGTATCGACTTCAATGATGTGTTCTCTCTTATTGTGAAGCACATGTCCATTCGAATGTTACTTACCATAGTGACACAACTCGACCTAGAACTGGAACAAATGGATGTGAAGATTGCTTTCTTGTATAAAGATCTAGATGAAACATTTCTGATGAGGCAACCTGAAGGGTATGTCGACTATGATTATGCAGGTTGTATGGATTCCAAAAAATCTATTTCCAGATATGTGTTCATTATGTTTGGCACAGTAATCAGTTAGCAAACAACATTTTAGAAGGTTGTTGCCATATCAACCATATAAGCAAAATATATCGCCTCCATTAAAGCTGTGAAAGAAGCATTGTGGCTTGAAGGTTTTGTTAAGGAACTAAAACTTCAAGGTCGAGTTATCACTGTTAAATGTGATAGTCAAAGTGTTATACACCTGTCAAAGAATTCAGTCTATCATGAGTGAACCAAGCACATCGATGTGAGGTTGCATTTCGTTAGAGGGGTAATCGAACGTGGGAGAAGTCCAAGTGGTAAAGGTTTCGATAGATCATAATGTTGCTGATATGATCACCAAGACATTACCAAGTTACAAGTTTTTCCACTGTATGCAGTTGATAAAATTGTATGAAGAAATCTAGTTTGTTCCCTTGATGTTATAGAGTTTGTTCCAAGGTGGAGATTTGTGAGATATTGGATCGAACTCTACAATGGTCTAAGGGTAGCTTCTTGGTTCGACAATTCGACATCACCTTAGCATGTCGTCGAAGTCTGTTCACATGTTGTAATCGAAGTATGCTATGATTGTTAGCATGCCGAATTAGGCCTATTTGTGATGCTCAATTATTTAAGTTAGCTTGTTCTCTAAGTTAACTTGTGTAATGGACCTATGTGTAAAAACCTATTAGTTTAGTGTGTTAGTTTTCTTATAAATAACATACTCGTCTCTCATCATTGCAAAAAGTAAATCCTAATTAGGATGAGATATGATATTTACTGTTCTGTAACACTTGTAATCTTGTTTCAAAAAGAAAGTAAATAATAATAATTTATAACCAATTTCATTGCCTTATTATTTTTTTCTCTTCTACTCTTGTGAATTTCTTACCGATCAAGAAACCAATTATACTTTGTAATTTCGAGATCGTTTTCACAACAATGTCATTAATAACTCGTAAATTATTATGCATTAAATTTGTGCTATAAGGTTTAAGATAAAGCGTGAAACTAATATCAACTTGTTTTATGATAATAAATTGGCCATCAATACTCTTCATAATTTCGTTCAACTTTATAATATATTAAAATAACATTTTATTAAAGAGAAGTTGAATAACAAATTTATAACTATAATCTGTGGGCCTATTTGTTTAAATTAATAAAAAAAATAGATTTTTTTATTGTATTTTCAAAAATTTATTTTTATAAAAATGCTTTTTAAAATGTTAGAAGTTTTTTGAAAATTGTTTTTCTCAAATACTTTTTACATCAAATAAAATAAACGAAGATCAATACATAATCAAAATTGTAATTCTTTTTAAAAAGTTATATTTAAAAAATAATTTTTACAAATAATTATTTGAAATGAATTCAAAATTAAATAATTTTTTGAAATTTTAATATCCTGTTTTTTTCTCGATAAAATGATAAAATATTTAAAATAATATTTTAAGAGTAATTATTAAAATCAAATTTTCATTTAAAGTTTTTATGAAAAATTTATTTAAACAAAATTATATACATCATAAAAATCATAAAAAAAAATTAAAACAAAAGGACTCTATTTCATCTAGTATCACCTAAGAACCATGTTAACAAATTACTTACAAATTGATATATTCAATCAACTTTCTTATTATTTTTTACAAAAATAACCCATTTTTTCATTGAAATTCCCAAAATACCCCCGATTTCAAAAAAAAAATCTCAAACTACCCCACTTTTAGGAGGAGTCGCCAATTGAATTGGCGACTCCTCTTAAAAATTGAATGGAGGCGCCAATTGGATTGGCTAGGGCATATGCCCTAACCAATCCAATTGGCGCCCATGTGTATTACTTGATAGGAGGCGCCAATTGGATTGGCACCTCAGTGTAAAATGTAATTTTTTTTGGTAAATGGTCTACGTGATACATAAATTTGAAATATGACCAATTGATATTAATAAAATTTTTCGTTTACACAAAAAAGCCTAATGGTGATGACCGGGATCACCTAACCGACCTCCGGTCCCACATCCCCTAGCTACCCTAACCCGTGGGCCTAACTCACGTTGATGATTCACCACTGGTGTTTGAGCATCTGAGGGGCCAGTAGCGTCACTACCAACTACAGGAGATGGTCTGTTGAGGTAGTCAGACAAGTCTACATAGTCTTCAGTATGCATCGAGGGTGTACTCTGTAGCTGAGTTCATGACCCATGCCAGAGTAGTTGGGTTGTGGTTGACTCATTGATGGGCGACCGGGACGGTTGAAGGGAGACATGGGTGTGAATGATACGTCGAGGAAAGGTTGGAAAGGTTGTTGGGGTGTTTGGTAGAGATAGGGTTGTTGGATGTTTTGGTTTTGTGAGGTTTGGGCTTCTTGGCTATGGTAGGAGGAGGGGCGGTTGGTGTTGAATGATCGTTGGGTGTCCTGGCTAAGGCGACTTTGGTAGGGTGATGGGGTGGGTGCGAAGCGATGTTGGGTCTCAGGTTGATGGTCAATTTGTTGATAATGGTATGGGGTATGCTCTTGGTATTGGGGTTGGGTGTATGGCATGTTTTGGTTATATGTTTGTGTGTTGGTTAAACGGAACGTTTGACGGACGAGGGGTTATGTGTATCCGGTCTAACACTGTTGTTAGGGGTTTGATGTTGAGGTGTCAGGTGTGTAAGTCATCTGGCGTGGGTCGTAGAGGTACATATCCTCGGCGATGAACTGAAAATCAACCAATCTGTACCAAGCCATATAAGTACGACTTGGTTTTTCTTCTTATGGCATGATTGCGTCAGTTAAGACATGGTCACGGCGGTGCTTCCATTTGCAACACTCCGATCTTGCGAAGCATTTCCATGGATTGAAGTTCCATTGGTCGTTAACTTTGCGCAAAATGCCACTCTCCTAGGCTTGCTGGGGGATCTGGGATGTTTTGGGGCATACCGAACTGCAACTTCACACGATCACTGTTGTGCATATCCACAGTTGTGAACCGTATTATCGGTGTGCATGCAATCCATACGGCCGTGTCTTCAGCGTTGACCTCATGGTCATGATCCAAATTAAGGTATGGACACCAAATGAACTGAAATGTGAAAAAAGATAGGATTAAAATCTAGGTAGAAGAAGTTAACAAATTATAACGAAATAAATTAAGTTATTATCCTTACGTCTGTCGGTCGAAGGTGATCCAACATATTGCAATACTGAGTAATACAGTGTCTAGGACATCTGTTATAACTCATACCACGTGCATACCATCTACACCAAAAAGGTAGGAATATTAGTTAGAGATAATAATCTTTAAAGAAGTAAGTAAAGATATAGCAATTTAAACAACTTACTTTTGTGCATAAGGGAATGTGAAAGGATTGTTGTTGACGGGTGCTAGGGACAGTAGTCTTGACCAACCCCATGCTTGTAGCAAAACAGCACATCCAGAAAATGTAGATGTGTCTTTGTGTGAGTTTTTTCATAGGAGCTATAGAGATAGGCTAGACAAGCAGATCCCCAACTGTAACTTCCTATTCTATCTACATGTCTAAGTAAAGGTAAATACATAATATGCATGCTAGAACCACTACCTTAGGGAAATAAAAACGAACCAATTAACAGCATAATGTAACACCTAGTTTTTATTATTCGAGCATCTTCGGTAGAATGCTCATCTAAGTATAAACTATTATAGTATGATTTAAGGCGTGAAAGTAGTATACCTTGACCTCTTGCGTTATCATCTAACAAATCAGTCTCCAAGAGGTCCATGCAAATTGAATTTGCATAGTTGGTTTTACCATTAACAGCCTTACCTTCAATGGATATTCCCAAAAGCATATAGACGTCTTCTAACGTCACGGTACATTCACCGGTTGGGAACCAAAATGTGTGTGTCTCTGGACGCCATCTTTCTCACAAAGCAAGAATGAATTTATTATCTACGGACCAAGACAAAATCTTGCTTATGTGACCAAAACCAGCGAGTTCCACATAAGGTTGAATCATCGGGTCCATATGGACATGTTCGTGGACCCGAGTCCGGAACCTTGAAACATCCTATAAAAGAAAGAACAAAAAACTTGACTAAGTTGGTATGTTAAAATAAAAGGGACCTCTATTAAAACAAATAACAAAAGAAAAAAACTTACATAAGTTGTTATGTTCACAACCGTTCCTCTATGCGTTTCGCCCATTGTGAGGATATACATTTTATCGGGGAAGAAAGCGGTTGGTGCAGATGAAACTACAAGAAGTTGTTGCAGATGAAATTGTAGAAGAAGTATTGTAGAAGAAGTAGTGAGAGTGATGGTGTGGAAGAAGTGTTGATGGTGTGGATGTATTTATAGGAAAATGAATGGGAGCATGAAAAGTTGTGCTTCCATGGTGTCTCCAATTGAATTGGCGCCCATGTACAACTTGTACATGGTGTCGCCATTCAAATTGGCGCCTCCATAGGGACATGCATGCAAGACCTAGGTCTGATTGCTTGGTTTCGAGGTCTGCATGCATGCTTTGACAAGGTGTCTCCAAATGGATTGGAGCCCATGTGCAAGGAATGAATGGGGGCGCCAATTCAATTGGAGTGTGCGTCTGCATGTCTGACATGTGGCTGTCATCTCTCTTGCATGCTGAACATGTCACTTCTTAGTAGCTTGCATGGTTGACACATCATTTCGGACTAGCTTGCATGTGCGACACATCACTTCGAACTAGCTAGCATGTGAGACACATCATTTACCTATTTAAGTGTCTTACTATCAACATCCAAGACACATCACTCACATTCATCTGCAGCAAGAAAATAGTTTTCATCTGCACAATGTCATCTTCACCAAAATACAATGTCAACGTTCACTGCAACGGTGATACATACGAGTCTGAGTTATATGGTTTTTGTTTTCGAAACACTGATACCATTAGACTTACGATCAAGAGAAATGCAACATTCTTGCATTTGAAAAAAAGAATACAATCCTGTATAGGATCGGGTATTGTGTCAAAGATCATGTATCAAAATCCAATATTTTTTTAGAATAGTCAATTCAAGTTTTTCCCGCTTAAGGTACGAGACGATGAAGATGTTGAATACATGTTTGTTAGTCATGAACATTCAGACTGCAACTGTATTGAGTTGTACATTACTCTTCAACCATGTATACCGTCTCAGCAATCTCAAATAACCAGTCAGGATGAATCTGGTGAATTTGATCCACAATGGTCAGATGACGTCAACCCAGAAGTAGAAGCAGAAGTGGATGTTATTGATGAAGAAGAAGAGGAGACCGAGATACAGGTTGATCAGATGCCGAACAACAACATTGAAGATGATGATCAACCACCACTAATACCTCCTAGTCATGTCTACAATCTGCCTCAACATATGACAAATTTGGATCTACACGACGATGATACATCCAACAGTGTTTTCTATAACCTGTATCCACGATCAGAAGGCGAATTAAAGGTGGGAGACATGTTTCGTACCAAAGAAGAATGTGTGCAAGCTATCAAAAAATTCCACATGAAAAACTTTGCTGATTTTATAGTGAAACACACTGATTCAAGAAGGTATGTTATCGAATGTCGTAACATCCTTTGTAAGTTTCGGTTGGTTGCGTCTTACAAAAAGAAAAATTACTCTTGGGAGATCGCTTCAATAAACCCACCTCACAGTTGCATTGCAACTAATGTTGAACAAGATCACTGTAAACTAAGTGTTGCATTGATATGTCAAGACATTCTGCCATTGGTTAATAAAGACCCATTGGTGAAGGTGAATATAATTATATCCCATATCAGAACAACATATAATTATACTCCATCTTACAAGAAAGCCTGGATTACGAGGACAAAGGCTGTTGAACAGGTATTCGACAACTGGGAGGATTCATACAAAGAATTGCCACAGTTTTTATGGGCCCTAAAAACATATGTCCCAGGAACTGTGGCAATTATGGAGACATTGCCAGCAATGATGCCAGACGGAACCTGTGTTACAGGTAATAGAATCTTTCACCGTCTCTTTTGGGCGTTTGACCCATGCATCAAAGGTTTCACATTCTGCAAACCTATTATTCAAATTGATGGCACTTGGTTATACGACAAATACAAGGGTACTTTGCTTATGGAGGTTGCACAAGACGACAACAACAATGTCTTTCCCATTGCCTTTGCTCTGGTTGAAGGTGAAACAGCTGGTGGATGGGGTTTCTTTCTTTGACATCTCAGAACGCATGTGGCTCCACAAGCCAATCTCTGTTTGATTTCTGATAGACATGTTGTCATTGAGAGTGCCTACAACAACCATGACAACGGATGACATGATCCTCCTTCTACCCATGTCTATTGCATTAGACATATTGCATAAAACTTCATGCGTGCAATAAAAGATAAGAATCTTCGCAAGAAGGTGGTGAATGCTGGATATGCTCTAACTCAGCCGTCATTTCAATATTATCGTGATGAAATTAGACTGTCTAATGAAGACGCGTGGAGATGGCTAAATAACATACCAGTAAAGCAGTGGACAATGACATTTGACAGAGGTTGTCGATGGGGCCACATGACAACAAACCTTGTGTAATGCATGAATGGGGTATTCAAAGGAATTAGAAATCTGCCAATAACCGCCTTAGTAAGATCGACCTATTATAGGTTGGCTTCTACGTTCGCAACCAGAGGTGAAAGATGGAGTGCGGTGTTAATGTACGGGCAAGTATTTAGTGAGTGTTGCATGAAAGTCATGAAAGAAGAGAGTACCAAAGCTAGCATACACGCTATAACAGTCTTTGGCTGTCATAGCAAAATTTCAGCGTCCAAGAAACAAACAATGAATCACAACAAGGGGAAACCAAATTTAGCATATGCTGTTAGACTAAACAGAAGTTGGTGCGATTGTGGAAAATTCCAGGCCTTCCGCATTCCTTGCTCCCATGCCATTGCAGCATGCGCTTATACTCTCCAAGACGCTTACATCCATTTATCTGATGTGTACAAGGCCGTCACCATCATGAATGTATATAATCAAAGCTTCTCGGTACTACCAATGGAGGAATACTGACCTCCATATGAAGGTTATATAGTTTGGCACAACGACGAGATGCATAGAAAGAAAAAAGGAAGGCCAAACAACACACGTATCAGGACAGAAATGGATTCCACAGATAAAATGATAAGATTATGTAATATCTGTCGTCAACCAGGACACAACAAGAACAACTGTCCCAATCGAGGAGCATCATCTGGGTCTTAAGCTTTTTGTAACATTGTATTTCTATAACCTTCAATCATTATATATCATTAAGTTTTTGTTACAACGAGGTTCACAACAAACATCAGTACAAAATAAGCTATCTGAAAACAAAAATATTTTTAACTGATTACAACAATCAAATTGATGTCATCTCGACCGAACATCATTTCCATAGCATCCTTATCAGTCTTCATTCGCACCCAACCAAAGATACTGTCGAGTCTCTCAATACTTCTAATTTGTTCCCCTTCTGGTATTTTCTCATCTAACCAACAAACCAACTCCCTCTTCAGTTGATCGAACGTAGTGATGTTCCAGAACAACATCAATATCCGAGGTTTATCTCTCGCATAAATCACCTTTCCGTATCAGCGACGAACACCAAACATGATTGCCAAATGATTAAATGAGATGTGGAACAATGACTCACACAACACATCTATTTATAACAAAAAAATTGCATTTTACACTGAGGCGCCAATCCAATTGGCGCCTCCTCTCAAGTTATACACAGGGGCGCCAATTGGATTGGCTAGGGCATGTGCCCTAGTCAATCCAATTGGCGTCTCCATTCAATTTTTAAGAAGAGTCGCCAATTGAATTGGCGCCTCCTCCTAAAAATAAGATAATTTGGATTATTTTTTTAAAACAGGAGTATTTTGAAAATTTCCTTAAAAAAATGGATTATTTTTGTAAAAAATTCACTTTCTTATAAATTGGACAATAATATATACTCATTATCACTAATTTAAAAAGGAAGTGTTGTAAATATAATTACTATTATGTGATTATTTGTGTAGAATATATTAGACCCCTTAATCAAGTCCATTAGATATAACATAGACGGTATAGAAATTTAGGAATCGCATATTCCATTAACTTCTAAAATAATATTCAGAAAAATTATTCTCCAACTCTATAATAACCAAATTTTAACATTTATCTCCTAAGAATTACCAAGTGCAAAAGGTAGGTTTCGCCAAAAATATTAGCAAAATGAAATATAAAGTTAATCATGATTTTGGATTATTTTTGTGATATCATCGTATACATGTTTATGAAGTTCTCAACTAAATTTCAAAACTGTATGATTCAAGAGTTGTTTGGTGGGATTCTAATGCGCACGCGAAAGAAACAAAACAATGATAAAACTTTTTGATTTGCGATTTCATCCAAGGAGAACCATCATTGCTTAACAAACTTGCATATGGCGCAACATTATATAAGTAATGCTTTGTGTCCTTTTCAAACAACAATAAAAATGTTTCCTAGTGCATAGCGATTAAACTCTTACTTCAAAATTAATATTATGGAAAATTGAATAAATGACTTTATAATGAGAAGCGAACCGGTAACAGGACTATGAACATTTCGTAGTCACAAATGGCGTGAGGATGATGTAACAATAGTATACTATGTTTAAAAACCAGGAAACTATTTTTGAGGTTTTCTTTTTGACAAAAGTATACGTAGTTGTGTGAATTTTAAGGATAATAAACCAAATTAGAATGTGGACCTAGCATTGATTTCGGAATGGAGAAAAATATTATTTAAAAAAGTGGGAGGGAGAGAAGGAAAAAAGAGATATCATTTTTGGCCTTTTGCTTTATGTAAATGATTGAGAAGGGAGAGAAAGTAGGGTATGAATAAAGGAATGAGCACTAAGATTGAGTAGTTGTGTCCAAAAACATTAGTCACTATCAAACATGAAAGCCCAAATAGAAACGAGTTCCTTTTGTTTGGAACTCTTTTCGGACCATAGCAGCCAACCTGGACCCACAAACTGCCTCTCTCACCTCCTAACTACTTTTTTTTTTCTATGTCAAAAGTTTATCTTTTTTGATAGATTTTTTTTAATTTAAAATTCTTCCATTTTCAAAACAATTTTGAAATTCTATTCGATAGTATTGAAACAATATAATTTAAAAGGATGAAGAACAAACAAATAAATTAAATAATATCGATAATTAGTAGTAATTCAGTAGTAATGTTATTGACGTTTAGAGGACTAAGAAAATTTATTAATTCAAGTAGTCAATAGTATACGACAGTCTCATCTGAATTCTTCCAGGTCAATGTATTTTATTTAATATTACATGTGAATTTCAACGCAAACTCCTCTGAATATGAAATAATTTAATTTTTACTCAAACACTATCCCAAATGTGTGCAAGAAAATAATTATATGTGATGTAATTCAAATCACCAACACTTTATCTTTCTAATCGTTGTAAAATTAATTTCTTTCTTTTATTTATAATAACCATGAATCCCCTAAGGACGAGTGACTAATTTTCTTAAATTATTTCATCCTTAGACGAATTTTCTCCAATAGTGTGAACCATGTGATCCAGTCAGTTTTTTATTCATAAATGTTTTTCTTTCATTCATGGAATTGGTAGAATATATATATATATATATATATATATATATATATATATATATATATATATATATATATATATATATATATATATATATATATATATATATATATACACCGTAACCAAATAGGATTGTGAGGCTAATTATGATTGCTAGAGATATGAGATATTCAGTTGTGACATTATATAACCTTGTGACGATCTTGTCAGGGCCATTAAGGTAATAGCAATAACAAATAGGGATACTCAATGATGAAACCATTGGTAATGTTTTGGTAAAACAATCGCGATTAGAAAGAGATCATTACGACTTCAAGAAAGGATACACCATAGGAAAGTAGAAAAGAATTCAATTGAGACTTAATAGTTTCTCCTATAGATATTTAAGTAATTCATTTATTTTTGGAGTTATAGACAATTCAATCAATTGCGCTCTACACATCCCCGTTACTTTATTTTGTTTATTTCTTAATGATAAGTATGTTGGGTTTGAGCTTCCTTCCTATGCGGAGAAAGACCCAAATATGTTAGCCCATTTGTCTCATTTATTTAAGTGAAAATTGTCAATTTAGGATTGTGAGAAATAGAGAGAAAAAATGATTCAAAAGAGGAATGAATCATATTCCCATTTTCTAAAAGCATTCTCACTAAATTGGCGATTTCAAATTCGTTAACCATTAGATTGTGCTCAAATTTGAAGGGCAGGTTCACAACAACTGTATCTACCTTTTGATCATCCAGATCTTTAAAACATACTCTGAGCTGAGATATCTGCTTTGCACTGAAGCTGTAAATTTGGATAATTTTTACCTTCTTAATTCTTATTTGTAAGCTAGCCTGCTTTGTGATTTGCGTTTGTTAGCATTAGTTTATGAATAAGTTTAAGACTCTCTTGTACCCTTATTTGATTATAGTAGAGCTATTTCTTTGGTCTAGACAACTTATGGTTTTTACTCTCATATTTAGGGGGTTTCCACGTTAAAATATCGGTTCTCTCTTGTGCTTTTATTTGTTCGATTTGCTGTCATATATTTATTTTTGATCCTAAAGGTTCTTTCAAATTTGGGGGAGTTTTATAGTCACTGTGTATTGGTTTATTATTGTGTGTTAATTTCCCATCAGAGTGGCATTAGAGCTCTTGGTTATGAGTTGTTTTACTTATTTGAATAATGGAGTCAAATACAAATATGAAGATGATGTTGTTGAATGGTTATGATTACCATTTATGAAAGGGAAAGATGAAATACTTAATATTTGTGAAAATTTTGCACATACTATTTGTGGAAGGGCTATTCTCTGTGTCTGATAAAGAATGAGAGTTTGAACATCTACATTTATGTGGCTTTATTCGACAATATGTAGAAGATAATGTTTAAAATAATATTTATAATGAGACAAATGCAAAAACTTTTTGGGAGAAGATATAGTTCTTGTATTCCTCTATATCAAGGAATAATAAATTGTTCTTATTGAATAGCTTCATAAGTTTGAAGTATAAGGAAGGGACCTCTATTTCAGATTGTAGTTCCTAGTGGATTGATTTCATTTAACAAAACAAAAACATCGAGAAGTTTCCAAGTATTCAAGATTGGTCTAACTTGCTAAAGATGTATGAAGCTACATAAGGGACACATGTTGGGAACGATGCTCCAGTATGTTGGTACGACATCCGGGCCTTGCTTAACGGACGCCATAATGTTGTGTTTCGAAGTATGTTCTGCGGAAGATTTGTTAGAGATTTTATTGTTATTAATTTAACAATATGATTAGGTGATTTGTTTTAAAGTTGGATGAAGATTAATTTATATTTAAATGAAGATTTAAATTTGAATTTAAATTGAAACAAATCATATCTTGTTGGAGATATTTAGGGAATAAATAAAATATTCAACAGATTCTGCATTAATTATGGACGAAATTAAAGATATTATCCAAGGAGAAAAACTCGGAGTTATTATGTTATATAAATAACTCAAAACCTACATTGGAAGTCAAGCAATACATTTAAGATTTAGAGTACTAGGGTTTATGTTTTAGTCATTGTTATTATTGTATATACATTTATATGTTTCAGTAACTTGGTATATAAGGTTTGTCTAAAGTTGAGTGGTAGTATTCAACATTGATTATTGAGTTATAATCTTTAATCACGGGTTGTGTGATTAAGGAGAAAGTGAGTAGGTTCTCATATTTATGGGGAGACTCTAAATAGAAAGTCATTGAATAGTGTTAGAAAGGCATTGAATAAGATATGGTTTGTTGTTATCCCCCCAGATGTAGGTGTGGTTTCACCGAACTGGGTAAACAATTGATTGTGTTCTTAATTACTTTTCTTCTCCATCATCTAGTACTGGTTATTTTAGTGGTTCTGGTGTATCTTGTTGAACTTGTTGTTAAAGCATTACATTCAACATATATCCCCTAAGGAACAAAATTTCATTTGGAATCAGAGTCGACACCTAGTCTGTTAGGCGAGCTCCATGGAAGACAAACTTTGCTCAAATGAAGGCAATGAAAGAGGGAGGACCAGTCAACAAACCACCTGTTTTGGATGACACAAATTTTGATTATTGAAAGGTTATGGTGGTTTCTTTTCTCAAATATTTGGGAAACAAAGCATGGAAAGCATTGTTAAAAGGGTGGAAATAACCAGTAGTTACTTTTGAAGATGGCACAACTAGTCTAAAACCAAAATCTGATTGGACTGTTGTTGAAGATGAGGAAGCTCTTGGAAACTCCAAGCCTATGATTGCTATCTTCAATGGTGTGGACAAGAACATGTTTAGATTAATGAACACATATTTAGAAGCTAAAGATGTCTGAGAGATTCTCAAAACTAAACATGAAGGCACATCCAAAGTTTGTGTGTCAAGACTGCAACTGCTTACCACTAAGTTTGATAATTTGAGGATTAATGAAGAAAAATCAACATGTGATTTTCCACATGAGATTGCATGATATCGCCAACATATATTTTTCCTGAGGTGAAAATATGTCTGAAGAAAAGCTTGCCAGGAAAATTTCCAGATCATTACCTAAGAGGTTTGATATGAAAGTAATTGTTATTGTAGAAGCTCATTACCTAAGCAATATAAAGGTTGATGAACTCACTGGTTTCCTAGAAACCTTTGAGATGCCCATCAATGACAAGTCACAAAAGAAGAACAAAGGTGTAACCTTTGTATTAAACACTAAGGAAGTTTGAATTCAAGGTGACAAATAAGAGAGCTTAGTAGATGATATTCCTCTTCTTGGGAAAAAGTTCAACAATTCTTTGAAATATCTTGACAGAAAATGGAGGACAAATATCTAAGACAAGAGGTTCAACATCATTCCCTAGAAGAAAGGAAGGAGTGAAGAAGAGCCCAATAGTAGCAAGGGTACTCAATGCTTTGAATGTGAAGGCTATGGACACATTTAGATCAGAATGTCCTAAATTCCTAAGGAAACAGAAAAAGGGACTATACATCACTCTGTCTGATTCTGAAAGTGAAGGTGAAGGATAAATTGTCAATAATGTGATGGCTGATTCTGGAAGATATGAGTCAGACGGTGAATCCAGTACTGAAGAAAAAGATCTTGAGTCATACATGATCATACTCTCCAAATGGAAAGAAACATGTCTAACCATAGATAATATGAAGAAAACCATATGAGTGCTTCAGGAGGAAACATATGAGTCTGCTTTAACCATCACAAGCATAAAGGAGTAAATTTCATCACTAAACTCCCAAATAGAAAACATGTCCCATTCTGAAAGTAATTTGATTCATAGGTCAAATTTATTTGATGAAAAATAGAGGTTGGAGAGATGTCAAGCAATATGAAGAGAAATAATGTTGATACGAGCATGGAAGATGAAATCAATAAGATTCCCTCAAAGAAGGTTATTTTTCTTGAAGGAAAAACGGAGGTTTTGAGGTTGGACCAGATGTCATAACTTCGTGCACCACATGTGGCACCCTATCATAGGAAGAACAAGAAATAGCCTCTAATATATCACCACTGTGGTAAATATGAATGTACAAGGCCTTATTATTTCAAATGGCTTACGCTAAAGATCATAGGTCACAAAGAGGTCCATGATGAGAAGAATTGGAAATCCAATGCTCCATTAACTAGCTCCAGAGCTCATACAGAACACAAAGGTTCATCAAGGAAATGATGGTATACTAATATTGAGGATTCCATTCACATGGCTAGAGATAAGATAGCTCATGGAAATCGAGAAAAAGGAAGAATCAAGGGCTTAAGGAAATTAGTTAGAAAGAGGTTCCACTAAGAAAAGTCTTATCTATCGATATGAACCAATTGTGTATTAAAAGGAGGAATATGAACTTTAACAATTCCAAGGGTAATGTACCCAACAAAGGTAAGAAGTTCTTTTGAAGAAGGCCATATCTAAAAAAGATATCATGAGTTTGAAAGACCTTGTGATTGATATAGCTAATTTGTATGAATAAGAAAGGTCAACTAAGATATTAGAACAAATGTTCCAACAACATTCTTAGAAGTCTGAATTATCTCATGTGGATTGGGTCATTAAAGGGAAGGTTAATGGTCAGCATGAAGGTCCTCCCAATTTTGAATAACATACAGTGGTTAGAAGAAAAAGCTGAAGAAGAATATTAGATATGACATAATTCCTTCTCATGTGTCTAGATGTGTGAATGACCAACATCATGATATGATGGTTGGTGAAGCAGATTCTGGTGTGTTGAAGTCCAGTCACAAGGTGTATGTATCATGTAAATCTGATCTAGCTAGTGGTAGAAGTATGAGTGAGGTTCCACTTAGGTCTGTATCATTGAGAAATCATCTTATCAATATAATGTCTTGTGTAGAAAATTACCAAGAAAATAGATTGAGTAATCCAGATGGTGATGATGATGTGTAAGACATTCTATCAAACGTGTTGATAAAATCTCAGGTGCATGAGGAGAATGATGATCAAGTTCATGAAGATGTTGAAGCTAATGCAACCAAAGCTAAGGATGATGGTTGGAATAACCATGACCAGGTTCTGAATGAAGGAATGATAAGTAAAAATGGGAGCATTCTTCTGGTGTCTGCTACAAAGATCAAAGAGTATATATTGAGTACTTAAAAGGGTAGGTCTGCCCTTATTTAAGAGAATTTTGATATGGAGTAACTTGCTAACAAATCAAGAAACTCTATGATATTTACTGCTAAAGATGTGAATTTCCATGAGTGTTTTTCTCTTCTTGGAACCATCATACTAAGTCCAAAACTGTCCATTTTTTTGAAGTTCAAACTATATCAGATGGATGTGCACAGTGCCTCTCTCAATAGGTACTTAAATGAGGAAGTTGAAGAACTTTACTTTACCAGCATAATGCAGAACATCATGGAGAATAATCTGAGTAACAACATGAATAATGTTGTTGAGAACTCTGTTAATGTTGATGTTGTTCTTATGATCAAGGATGTTCATGATAGGCTCGAACTAAGCAATGAAGGGGTTACTAAGGGAGTTGATCTTGGTAACGTGTCTCTCCTTAATGAAGATATTATGCTAAAGTATTTATGCCTGCCAAAAGAAGCCTTAATCTATGAAGAGAATGTCCAGCTGCTTGAGAGAGCCATTATGAAAGACAATGATAAAGTTCTCATGTATGATGTCAACTTGTTAGACAACATGGTAGAACATGTTGTTCATCAGATCCAGTTTGACCTGGGATTGAGCAAGATAGTAGATGTTGGATGTCATCCTCAATTTCAAGAAAAGCTAATAAAGGATGGTACAAATGATAAGGAAGATGTTTTAGACATCTTGAGTATCCTAGTGGTTACTAAGCCACCAACTCATAAGAAGGAAGAGCTAGAAATGCTTGGTTACCATGAAGAATCTAGAGTGCTTATATCAAAGTACGATGATGAAGCAAATGCATTAGGTTCAAAATTTAGAAAAGGATAGATGGCATAGTATTAAAGGGGATATGGTTGTTAAAAGAAGTTCTGATGTTTGAAGAAATGCTTCAACTACTAAAGGATGTATGTGTGACAAAAAATGATAACCTCATGATAAGTTTAAATGGTGATGATGATGGTGAAGAATGCTTATCTCTTGTAAACAACATAATATCTTGGGTCACCAAGGAGAAAATCATTGCTACCTTATTTTATGATGAAACTAAATTCCCTACAGTTGGGAGCAATGCTAAGAAATTACTATGGGTGAGGCAAATGCTGAAGAAGTGTAATGTGGAACAAGATGTCATGACATTTGTCTCTAACATTTTTAAGTCATGAGATGCACTCAACTTAAAAAAGGGGTCTGCATTTGTGAGATTCATTAGAAATCAATGCTAGAGAGTTGTCCTAAGAGAAAAATCGTTTCTCTCCCCTAAGACCATTTTGGCACATAAACCAAGGAAGTTTCCTTGGTTATTTCAGGTTCGGTATAACTAGGTTGGCGTTACAAGCAAGAAAAACATACATCTTGACTTATCCTACTCTCAAACTACAGATCCTTCTCTCAACATAAATCCAAATAAAGCTAGTGGGAGAAAAATTATCCAAGAGATTGAGGCCTCAAAGGAGGTTATTGATATGCTGGAGTTGTGGTTGAACAAAGCCAAGGAAGCTGGAGAGGTTAGGAATAACATCTCAGTTGTTAAACCCTCTGGTGGAACTGGCACTAAGAAGATCTTAATCAAGAATCCGAACCCTTAAAATATAAAGAAGATATAGGCTATTGTGAAGGACCTAATGAATATAGATTCAAGTGATTCTAAATCAGATGAAGACTTGGAGAACTACATGGATTCACTTAGGCATAAAGACTGAAGACCGCCGTTCGGGGATCCTCTGATGTTGTTGGGTAAAATTGGCGGTCCTTATATTTTGAACATGTTATTTTTTATTTGGGCATATTATTTTTCTAGATTTGTAAAGGCTCTATAGCCCATGTGTTTGTATTTTTAAAACAGATCTAATGCTTGTTCATCTTTGGATGTTTTTCTAGTTGTTTTCTCATGTTTTTGGTTATGTATGTGCTAACATACTAACCTTTGCATGATTGGCATCTAGATGTTATATGATACTAACCCCTTTTCCAAGTTATGGAAAAAATGAGGAGGAGGAGTGTTACTAGAGCTAAGGTGACAAACAAGCTTTTGTTTGGTACTAACCATCTCTAGTAAGTGCTAATAATGTGCTTCATGCTGGAGCATCAGGTAAGACATATGGCCCATGTATCTGTGAAAACAGATATATGTTAATAATATTACCTGCATATTCTGATACCAACTACTAACTGATTGTGTGTGCATGACTAGACATGTGAATGATTTCATGTTGATATATGATAGTCAGTTGTATGCTACTAACTAGGAACTAACTAGATTCATGCATGATTAAGTCTGTGAATGATTGCATAATTATATGTTTTGTTTGGAGCAACTTAATGGATTATGTGTAAGCATCTGAGTGTTGATGCTTCTTACTTTCCGCTGCTAAAGCCTGACACTGATAATTGGAAGATGGATGTTGTTATTGATTGCATGCTCTGAAGGTTGTCACTTGTTCTGATGGAAGAAGTGTTGTTTATCTTGTAGATTTGTTTTGCCACAATTTTCCAAAGGGGGAGATTATAATTCCAAGTGGATTGACTGCATTTAGAAAAACAACAACATGGAAAAGTGTCAAAGCATTCAAGATTGGTATAGCTTACTAAAGTTGAATGAAGATACAGAAGGGACATATGATGCACGCGATGCTCCAACATGCTGGTACGACATTTGGGCATTGCTCAACAGGCACCATAATGTTGCGTTTTGAAGTATGTTATGTAAAATATTTATTAAAGATTTGATTATTATAATTTGACAATAGGATTAGGTGATTTACTTAATAACTTGATAATGATTAATTCATATTTAAATGAAGATTTAAATTTGAATTTAAATTGAAAAAAATCATATCTTGATGGAGATATTCAAGGAACAAATCAAATATCTAACAAATTCTGAATTTAATTATGCATGAAATTAAAGATATTATCCAAAGAGAAAATGCCATAATTTTATGTTATATAAGGAGCTCAAAACCTACATTGGAAGCCAAGCAATGCATTGAAGATTTAGAATTCTATGGTTTATTTCTGAGTCATTGTTATTATTGTATGTACACCTTTATGTTTTAGTAACTTGGCATAAAAGGTTTGTCTAGAGTTGAATGGTAGTATTCAACATTGATTATTGAGTTGTAATGTCTAATCACAGGTTGCGTGATTGAGAAGAAATGGAGTGATTTCTAATATTTAGAGAGAGGCTCTAAATAGAAAGTCATTGGGTAGTGTTAGTAAAAGGCATTGAACAACATCGAGTTTGTTGTTGCTTGTAAGACTAATTGTACTAAGATACTAATAGTGAATTTATTTTCTTGGATTGTGGACTCAGCCCCTCAGACGTAGGTGTTTTTTCACCAAACTGGGTAAACAATTGATTGTGTTATTTATTACTTTTCTGATGATAATCGTGTTACTGCTGCAACTAGTAATGATTTTGTTATTCTACATGAACACGAGTCTATTAATCTCGTATCAGACGAGAGAATATGGATAGTTGATAGTGGTGTTACATTGCATGTTACACCAAGGAATAATTTCTTCACATCATATACTTCTCGTGACTTTGGAGTATTGAAGATGGGTAATGATGATGTATCTAAGGTAATCGGTGTTGGTGATGTTTGCTAGTAAACCAACATAGGAATGCAATTGTTTCTTAGAGGTGTCAAACATGCTCCATATGTCCACTTTAATTTAAATTATGTTCATATGCTTGATGATTGTGGTTATGACAATCACTTTGGTTCTGGAAAGTGGAAACTCAACATAGATAACTTGGTTGTGGTTATAGGGGAAAAGCTTTCTAAACTGTATTAGAAAAAAGATTTGGTTGTTAGGATCAATGTGAATGGTATCGACATGGAAGCATCTTTGTGGAACCAAAGACTTAGTCATATTAGTGAAAAGGGGATGAATGTTTTGGCCAAAAAGGATGTTCTTCCAGGATTAAAGAATGCAGATTTGGAGAAGTGTTCTCATTTCATGGCTGGTAAACAAACTAGGGTATCCTTTAAGAGGCATTTTCCACAAGGAAGTCGACGTTGCTTCAATTGGTACATTATGATGTTTGTGGTCTATTAAAGGTAAAATTCTTTAGTGGTGCACTTTATTTTGTTACCTTTATTGATGATTGTTTCAGAAAATTATGGGTTTATGTATTAAAGACAAAAGACTAAGTGTTGGAGAATTTCAAAGAATTACATGCATTGGTTGAGAGGCTTGCAAGAAGTTGAAATGAGTTAGTTTTGACAATGATGGTGAGTATTATGGACCATTTTATGCCTATTGCAAGCAACTTGGTATTTCACCTGAAAAAACTTCTCCTAAAACTATGAAATTGAATATATTAGTAGAGAGGATGCATCGAACATTAATTGAGAGAGTAAGGTGTATGATTTCTGAAGCTAAGTTTCCCAATCATTATTGGGGTGAGGCACTTTACACAGCGGTGGATGTTCTTAATCTCAGTCCTACTGTCGCTTTGAACAGTGAAGTTCCATACAAAATTTGGTTTATAAAGAATGTAAAATATCATCATTTGAGAGTCTTTAGTTGTAAGGATTTTGTGCATATTCCAAAGGATAAAAGATCCAAGTTGGATGCAAAGTCAAAATAATGTATCTTCATCGGCTATGGGCAAGATGAGTTTAGTTACATGTTATATGATCCTATAGGGAAGAAGCTTATAAGAAGCCATAATGTGGTATTTACGGAAGACCAAACTATTGAAGACATTGATAAGGTGGAAAAGAGTACACCCAAGAAAAATATCAATTTGTTTAATACTCATCCACTTCGATTACTTGTTCATAATCTAGTTACTTTAAACAAGTTCTATAAAAATATGATTGATATCACTTCATTTATATGGTGTATTCTACCACTTATATGCTTCTGTTTTGTCAAAATCACATCTTTGATAATATACACCAGTTTATCCACATGATTGTCCAACTTATAGGCTCATAGATATATACTTTCGCTTTTTTTTCATCCATATTACTTATTCTTTCACTAGGCATGTGCTTGAAACATAATGATCCAAACACTTTGAGGTTATTCACTTTCTTCAAATTCAATCTTCTTTGGGCACTTTGATCTTCATCTTCTTGGCTGAGCATTTGATTAGTACATAAGTAGCTTTGTTGATTTCTTCTCCCAGAACATATGAGACATGTTCTGGTTCTTTAGCATACTTATGGATATGTCATGTATGGTCTTGTTTCTTCTTTCTTCTAGAGCATTATGTTGAGAAGTATAGGGTGAGTGATAGTTTGTTTAGCAAGTGTACTAACTCATATTGAAATAATAAAATTAAATTTGTATCCATAGGGATTGTTTTATTTTTAAAACACAATTATTTTGCTATGATAATATAACTGGGGTTTTTTAAAGTTTGGATTTGAAATTAAAATGCGTAAATAAAATGATAGAGAAGTTATACGATTAAAAGAGACCAGGTCTCATATTGAATCACTTGTATGTTCCTATTGATAATGGTGTCTATTTGTCTAAATTGATTTCTCAAAATTATGAAGATTTAACAAGGCCGTTATACCCAATTCCTTGGTGTGTAACTCACTATTTTACAATACAACTTCTTAATCCCTCATGCCAGTTTGAAATTAAAACGAGAAAATTCATACATTAAACCTTAGGTCATAACTTAAATTTTTTTATTCTTAAAATCAATTATTAAGTTGAATACTTAATCTAGATCAAGTTTATAGAGATATGGTCAATAATCCCTACTAATCTAGGTTTATTATATGAATTCATCAATGCATAAAAACATTTAGACAAGAGGTTAACTAAATAAAAATATTGAAATATATACATTCATGAAAATAATAAAAAAGAAAACATGTGCCCTAACAGATCCATACAAGTTTATCTAATAAGACCAGCTGTCGCGGCTGGAAAAATGACAGAGTCGCCACCGTCATTTATTCGTTCCTAAGGAACATGTAAGTAATTATAAAACCTATAAACTAAGGGTGAAATACTAGGTTCGGGAGTCGGTTAAATAAGGGGAAGGTATTAGGCACCCCTTACCTCCATCGTACTAAATTGAATCCTCCTTTAATTTTAGGGTTAATATGTATTCCTAAGGCATTTGCTTGATTAATGATTAACTATTAACTATTTATTTACTTACAGAAGATATTCTATTAAATGTATGAGAGACCCAAATAAATTTTCTATAAACATACTCGCTAGAGTTTATAACTATGTGCCTACGTACCTTCGTATTAGGCGAAGGATCAGAGTATCGTAGTTCTTCTTGGAAAAATGTTGGTTGGTTGGTTGTTTTTATCTCTTAAAAATTTCTCACGCATCGGGGGCGGAGAAATATTCATTTTGAAAAATGCCTCAATACACTAGCGTAGAGGTCTTACAATTTGAAGTGTGTTGAATCTGTTTTTATCCCTTTATTACTTGCAAAAAATAGTATTTAAATTATTTAAGAAAATAAATTAGAGGTCATAATTAGGTATTGGATGTGACCTTTTATCCCAATTTTATCCCCGATTGAACCCTTGAAAACCCCATAGTTTTATCCCATATTGTATCTCATGCCTTGTCCCATTAAATTCGAAAATATTATTTAATTTAATTAACAAAAATAAATTAAATATGATATAATAATATAATACAAAATAAATTAAATTAAATGTAATACAAACAAATTAAATTAGATGTCATAAGATATATCACCTATCCCTATTTTATCCCATTTTTATATCTCTTAAAATCCTAAGAGTTATCCCTAATTTTATCCCATGATTCCTGATTTAATTAACCCTAATAATAATATATCCCTAAGTAATTAAAATATTACTATTATAATTAATTAATCAATTAAATAGAAAAACAAATTATCATGAATAAATAAATAACAAAAACCTAATTATTATTTTAATTGAATTAATCATAAATATTGAATAGATAAATCCTAACGGGGGGGGGGGGGGGGGGGGGGGGCATTTTAAGTTGGGTTAGTAATGGGCTCCGAAAATGGGGGTGAGGTTGTAAGACCCCAATTTTGACCCTAAGATCCCTCATGCAATTTCATCATAAACATTAGCATTGGGATCATACCTTGGCATCCTCCTTACCCATTTTCATTGGGTTTGTTGTGGGAGAGATCACCAAGCATTATGTGATTGTATCATACTTGTATTTTATCATTTTACTAACCAAAATATCAAAAATATGTCTTTGTATTTGCCTAACTCTTTTGTAGGAAGGGCACAATCCCATTGATTCATCAAGTTCACATCTAGGGTTTGAGACCCTCATGAACAAAGAGCACAACCAAGAATTGATCCAAGAATGGTTATGACCATCATATATGAGTCCCAATGTTCTCTACATGTTATATTGATCAAGTTTTCTTCAAGAGTTTGAGGGTGATTTGCCTTGGAAACCCTAGTTTGACTGGGTATCTTGAGTAACTTCTCCAACAAGCTATCTCACCAATTGATCAAATTTATCAAGGTACACTTCAAAATTAATCATCTTATGCATATATGATCTACCATGAGCCTAGAAAGTCAAGAGAATTTAAGATTAGCAAGTTGGTTGATGGTGGTTGGCCAGATGAATTCATCTGATCAAAACTGGGTCTCCCTAGACCCTATCTCCTACAATTTTAACCATATGAAAATTATTCCAAGAGAAAACTTACTCTAAATGACATTCCAAACAACTTTAATGTTGAGACCTAGAGCTATTTTTTCTTGTAAAATCACTTTCTATGTTGAAACATTATAGGTCATTTTGTCTAAACCCTAATTTGAAAGTCAACTTCCCAAGGCCATAACTTGCTCAATTTTTATGAGATGAAATATTTCCAAGTTACACAATAAAATTCAATAGGTCTACTTCAACTTTGATGTTTGGAGTGGGAGCTAATTCAACTTTTTGAGCATGTGATATGAGGTTACATTATAGGTCACTTTTGACTTATACCATTGATCAAGTGATTTTTCCAAACTTCAAAAATGCATAACTCTATCATTTCAAATCCAAATGACATGAAATTAGTGACCATTTTTAAGGTCTTTGAGATAGCTACAACTTTTATGGATACACTTTTCTCATTTGAAACCCATATAAAATGTTAAGCAAGGTGGAATATTGAGACATATGGCTTGACACTTAGAAAAAATTTGATATGTCAAAAATTTCCAAACTTCCACCTCAGATTTCTTCATGATACAAACCCCAAATGGAAAAGTGTTGAACATTAAAGTTATTCCTCTTGATCTCACCTTTCCAAAGAGCTCAAATTCATTCATTTTGGACAAGGAATGCATAGGTTGCGCATGGCATAAACATGGTGTCATCACTTGGCAAGGATCAAATTTCAAATCTTCATGCACACTTGCCTTGCAATCCAAGCTGAATTCAGACTATCTCACACTCATTTGTGGACTTAGGGCAATGATTTTATGGGCCTATGCGCGCCCATGCACCCATGCATCATCAATACCAAATTTGGAAAGTGGATTTCAAGTGTGCAAAAAGCAATGGATTCAGCTATAAATAGAGCCTATATGCTTAGCATTTCACACACATTTGCGCCAACTTTGATCCCCTAACTCTAGCCCTCACATTGCAAAGGATAATCCTGAGAAATTCACTTGAATTTGAGTTTGAATTTCCACTGTTTTGGAATTCAAAAAATCTAGGGATCCACAACTTTTTGAGCCTTCAATCCTTCTTCTGCAAGCATTTGGAGTGAGATCAAGCACGAGCAAGAGCAAGATCAGTTGAATCCAGACCTCCATTGAAGGTATTTTCCAGAAATTTTGATCTCTTCGATTCTCTCTAATTCTTGCTAAATTCTATTGATTCTTTGGTTGTCTGAAGTCCTACCAATGTAAGCAAGAAGATTGAGTTGCTTTGAGGTCAAATCGAAGCAACTCAGTTCATGTACCTCAAATTTCAACTCCATGTATCTCTCAATATACTTGGAGTTAGAGTGAATTGAGGCTAGATTCGAACTCATTGCCATTTTTATTTTGAAATCATGTCCTTGTTTTTAATTTTGGTGATGGTTATGACTGAACCAGTCCGGCGAGGTTCGCCGGAGAAGACAACCAGTCCTTGGACGTCGGTGGTGCTCTGGATGGTTCTGAGCCATAGGATCCATTTGATTTGATCTAATCTCGTACGTTCCTTTTGAATATCATGCCTGTTACGCGCTGACTTGAGTGCATGGTGGAACGCATGTTTGGATCCACTTGATATGCCACCTCAATTAATGAGGGAGATCAAGTGGTCCACGTTTTTTCTGATATTTTAATTTTCATTTTAATTGCATTATTTTCAATATTTCATATTAAACTTAATATTGATCCAAAAAATATGGGACTTTCACCAAAAAACTTCAAATATTTTTCTCTTTCATATTCTGAATTAAAATTATTTTTTGGATCATTATTAATATTTTTCATGAATTAATTGATTTTGTATTTGTTTTTAATTGTTTAAAAATATTTTTAAATGTCCAAAAATTATGAAAATTTTTCTCCAAGGTCCTTTGACCTTGTTTGACCTATGATAAATCTCATGGCCATTTCTTTGGTGTTTTGATGAGATTTTAGGAATTGGACAAACCATATTTAATTTAAAAGCACTATTTTAGTATTTTTAATTGGAATAAATGCCAAATAAATTTGTTGACCAATTGTGATGACTTGTTTATGTTTGACTCTTGTTGTTGGGCCTTGGTCAAGGTTGATTTGACTTTGTTAACTTAATATCATTGGATTTAGGGGATTGATGGAATGTACATTCCATCTCCCAAAATGAATGAATGATATTAATTTGGTAAAAATCCTCCTTTGACCAATTTGTGATTTCATCCATTCCCCTCCCACTTCATATCATTCCCCTTCTTAATTCATTCATTTCATTTGGCCTATGACATCTCAAAATCCTAAGGCTAGTTGATTGAAAAATCAACATAAGTATGGATGAGATTAGGCCACCTCTTTTGCATATTCTTTTTTGTGTGTGGTATGTTTCATGAGCATAGTCCTGTCATACCCTAAATTTTACCCTGAGTTTATTTCACATGCATTAGCATATCATAATCTATCTGTTTTGTCGTGTATTTCATCATCTAAGAGCATTCATCAGGGTTCGGATGAATAGTCAGGAGTTATGGCATTTTATCCGATCTTGATGACATTCATTCAGTCATATGATTGATTGAGAAGTAGAAATACTTGATTTCTCAATCTCAGTGCATCATTCATTCGGCTGCGTTTTGTTTCAGAGGTTCAGAAGGTGATAGTCAAGAGTTTTGTCATCGTATGAATCTTTATATGGTTTTGTTTGTGTTTGAGAATCAACAGCAAATGGTCAAAGAGTGATTCGTTTGTATCTGATTTTCTGTTCACGATTATTTAATCAACAATTCAGTTCATTTACAAGACGTTTGTATTTTGTACTCATCATATCATGCATTTTGATCCGTATAATGTTTAAAAGGTCACTTGAAATAATTTTTCGGGTCTACAGACAGACCGATCAAATCGTTTCTCAACTGTATTTCGATTTAGCGGGCGAAAAATTTCAAAATCAAGTTCGCAGATGTCAGTTTTGTTAATCTACGTTCTGTGTAATTTAACATGGTGTGCTCATTTTAATTTTTCGACTACTTTTTCAGTCGTAATTTTTCCCGCCAGAGCCTTTTAACCGGTCGATTTTTATTTTAAAATTTGATCAAAACTTGTATGTTTCCGAGATGTTTATTTCACGCTGATCATTTTGGTGCATTCAGTTTAACTTTTCAGACATTTTTACACCCGATTTATTTTATTTTATTCTTGTTTTTTTTTATCATTAAAATGTTTAGAAAAGATACTTAGAATTAGTTATATTTTCATTTTACTTTTATTTTCTTTTTTTTATCTTAAAATATTTAAATATTATTTACTGTAATTTGTTTAATTCATTTTGGTCTTTTAAAATATCCAAGGGCATTTTGGGTTTAAATAAATTGTTAACCCTAAAACACAGTATATATGTTAACTTGTGCTTGAAATAAAAAAAAGCTGGCGGTGGAACTTAGGTTGCAGCCTGGACAAGTTGTTGTTTGGTTTCAAAACCCTCACTACAAGAACCATCAACAGCGGCCGAATCACTTACCCATCCAAACACCACCAGATTCAACACTTCCACTTCCACCTTCCAACACTTCACCAAAACTTCAAACAATTTCATCAAACCATCAGAAACCTCTGTTTCGCCGCCTCAACACCACCGTAACAACTTGCCGTCGTTGCCATATTCCAACCGGCCATACACGCTCTCCTACCTCCATTGTACATTTATTTTCGCCGTCGCATAACTGCCAACCATTATAGCCGTCAGAGACACACTCTTTTTTCCTTGTCCACGGAGGTCCTCTCTCCCTTGGTGGTGTGTTTGTTTTTCTAAATCTCCCTGCGTATTTATTGTTTGTGTTTATACAGTTTCTTTTAAATGTTTTATTCTATATTCTCACTTCTATATTTTATTTTTCTTTATAATCTTTTTATTACTAATTGTCTCTACTATTTCGTTTGTTTACTATGGATTTTTTTTAACCCACCTTATTTTAGTATTTCTCAAATATTGGATATGTATAGTGATTCTCATTTTTAGATTAGTACATTTATAGCCTAAGTAGTACAAATGTAACATTTGAAATCATATATCTCTTTTGAATAAAAGATAGCTAATTATAGATGTATATTATAATTTAATGACTTTTATTTTTAAGCAAATAATTTCCTCTTTTTTATATAAAAATCTTGTAAGCTTCTATTGTTCATTATGCTTAAATTAATACTTTTTGTAGTTCTGCTATGATTTTAAGACACAACCTTGTAAAAACTTCCATATGATTTTAAAGCACAACCTTAGAGTTCAACTAATATGCCTCATAAGAAACGAAAATGAGGAGTTCGTCGGCTTTCATGCTAACTTTTTTTATTTACTTTAATTCTTCTTCTTATTACTATTATTATTATTATTATTATTATTATTATTATTATTATTATTATTATTTATTGATTAATAAATATTTGTTTTTAATTATTCAATAGAAAAAAAATTGATTCATTTTCCCGATCAATTTTCACAGATGCGTAGCAATAAAATTTTGTTGACTGGCCTCAGATAGGGTGATTCCTACATGAATCACTTTACGATTGCTTAACATTATGTTAAATTATGTAGTTTAAATTTCTGATTTCATTTCGAGTCCCTTGGCTTTCTCTTGGGCCTTCTTACAACGAGATTCTTTTATTTTTTAACTGTCTTTCAAAATTTATATCATTTAATTATCGTATTGTATCTCCATTCGACAAACTGTACCCCCAGTCCCGTAAATGTGTAATAAATTTACCGTTTTTATTTACTTTATTGTATTAGTTGATTATTAACAAAAGATTAAAATCAACCACCTTAAAAAAAAGAATAAATAAACATTTGATCTCACATCGAGTCTATTTTCCAAATAAAATCCAAATTAAAATGCAAAGTTGAGCATAGACCCCCGCCACATCCAAACTATTTTCATAAAGTCAGCTTCTGACGCTTGATCCAATTTCAAGTTGTCCCGCTGTTTTTAAAAGCTTTTCACAATAAAAATGGAAGAAACTGATTAAGTTTAGACTTTCTCTGTTTCGAATGTTAGGATACTGCTGTAGAGCTCAATGTTCAAACATTCGTCTTCCATATTAAAATACAATAATTACTAGAATTAGGTCATTTCTCTTATAGAAGAAAAATATTGATTGGGTATCGATCTTCTCTTTTCCGATTATTTGGACACTGTTGTAGAGCTCTCTGTCTGATTAATCGTCTTCCATTAATGAACTTTGACCTAATTTGTCACACATTTTCATAATAAACTTTTGGATGAAAAAAGAGTGATTGGGCTTAGGCCTCTTCCTTTTCGGACATTCGAGTACTGCAGTAGAGCTCCCTGCTTGGATGCCCGTCTTCGCTTAAAATCAACTCAAACTCATCAAACTTATTTTCCGCCCTCGTGCGACCCCGAAAACATTTTCAAAAAAGAGTATGCAACATCCATTTTGATGCGAAACAAACAAAGACTTCAGCCTCCAAGAGCGAGCAACAAGTAAAGGTTTAATCGCTCAATTGTGATCCAAGCATCACTCTCTTTAAAAGCAATCCACCTAGTAGTTCTCTTTGGGTAGAACTACGTATGCCTTGAGTTCTTCATAGCACCTGGAGATACGTAGGAGCAGGATTGCGAAATCTTGTCAGGCACATTAATATTAAAAACCCTAAGTCTTTCCTTTCTTTATTTCTCTTTCCTCACTCGATAAGTAGAAGCTCGCAAACAATATCACGCTAACACTCTTACACGAAACTAACTAAATGGGTCCCATCGAGTACGATGGATGTGAGGGGTGCTAATACCTTCCCCTCGCATAACCGACTTCCGAACCCAATTTGGTTGCGATGACCATTTCTTTTTGCTTTTCGTGGGTTTTATCGATATTTCCCCTTTCCCTTTTTGGGAATAAATAAAGTTCGATGGCGACTCTGTTTTGTTTATATTTCGAGCGTTCCCCACGCTCGGGTATTTTTTGCGCCGCGACAAGTCCATTATACCATGTCTCTAACATGCATTAACAACAAAATTCTATTGCTCGACCTCAAATAGTTGTGACTTCTACATAAGTCCAATTACGATTGCTTAACATAGCGCTAAATTTGTGACATAAAAGGCATAAGAATTCTAGTTAGTGAGATTGTAAGTCTCCCCTCTTTCATGGTATTGTGTGGAAACTTGACCTTTTTTCCTTCCTTTGGAAGATGTCTTGGTTCAAGGATCCATGCTTGTGATAAGTGGGTTGAGTGTTCTCCAAAGAATGTCTTAAAACAAAAGCAAAACAATACTAACTTCTAACCTATTAACTACTAACCTTTAATTTCAAGCCTTTACTTTAACGCAATTTACTTTTAGCATTTTATTTCATTTGCCATTGTTCATATCATTCTAATTGTTTATGTTAATGCAATTTTCACTTTGTCCACTTGGACCATATTGTGTTATATATTTTGTTTGTATACTTTGCTTGTTTGTGTGGTCTTTGACCATTAATGTACATAATAACAACAAAAACCCTAAAAAACTTTTGTGTGGACTGTTGGCTTGATCTTGGACAAATGGACTTAAAACTTAGGCAACATTCCTATGCTAAAGGACTTGGCCAATGCCAACTTGTTGAATAACCAAGTGCTTGCAATTTGAAACTTCATCTGATACATCATTTAAGATCTCTCTAAGTTCATCTGCAACATGATCATTGTGAAGCTGTTATTTTGAACCTGTGACTCGTGAAACTCATCTGTTACATGGGCTATTTGAAGAAGATCATGGAATGGATAAGCTTGGATGTGGCCATCTTTATTTGATGCCTTGCTCTTCAAGATAATATAATTGTGCATTTGTGTGTTGCTTGATTCTAAAAGTCCAAGGGAATTCTGGGTTTCTATTGACATTTTTGTCTAGTGGAATTGCTACCTATTTGGTCAGATCTTTTCAACTCTAAACTTTTAATTTTGTACATAGGATAGTCTCTTCATCTTCTCCCCATTTCTTTAATTTCAAGATCTCTCCCTCCATTTTTCAAAATCTTCTTTGTGTGAACTATTTCTTTGTTCTAAACTTTGACCATTTTGCAAAAAGATAGAAACTTTGGCCTTATGCCATTGCATTTTCAAACTTCTTTTCTTAAATCAAACTTGTAAATAAACTTAACTATACTTGACTTAAACTTTCAAAAAAGCCAAAAAGAACTAACTCATTCAAACCATTTTTAGGCCTTTGTGCCTTTCAAACTTAATTTTGTTAAAAGTAATGCATCCACTTTGAAATTTGTATCACGAACTACGAGGTTTTGATCCCTCATTTTTATGTTGGTACGTAGGCACAAGACCGAAGGTCTTGTCAAACACAAAAATATAATTAATGAATTATTTTCTCATCCTCCCATTCTATTTTTTTGTAAACATCACTTTATACCAAGTACATATGCACACAAAAAGGGCTCCCTAGGAGTACCTAGGACACTTTGGATGCTAACACCTTCCCTCTGTGTAACCAACCCCCTTACCTGTAATCTCTGACTTTTTATTAGTTTTGATTTGAAAACTTCTTACTTTTAGGTTTTGTTCGTACTTTTTCCCTTTTCCCTTGGAAACAATAAAAGCGCGGTGGCAACTCTTGTTATTTGATCTCTAGCTTATCCATTGCTTGATGATCATGAATTTACCACTACAGAAATTAAGTGGCGACTCTGCTGGGGACTAGTCTCCAGTGGGTTTAGCCGACTTTTTGTGTGTATATATTTGTATATATGTGATGTTTGTATATATATGTATGTGTGATATAATCTGCTTGTTGTGCTTGGTGATCTCTGAGTGGTGAGATAAGTTCTAACCCGAAATTGAGTGCAATTAAGATAGGAGGATGGTATAGTCATGTTCGACTTGTGTGGAGTAGTCCTTAACAAGTTGGCTTGAGACCCATCTGCTCAGTGGAGACTCTTTTGAATTTGGAAATGTCACACAAGTATTTGTGGTTAGGCATTACTATCTCTAATTTGGGTCTGAGAAGCTGAGGACCTTAGAACATTTAACCCATCTTGGCCTATTTAGGACGTAGTGCAAAGACTATTCAAGTGTAGACTTGATAACAGTTGTTACGCGATACTACACTCAGACGAGTTTCTCTTGAGAATATTATGGGTCGATGAGTCAGTCATCTTAACCTGTAATATCCGATAGATGGAATTAAGACTTTGGGAACTTTTTAGAACATGCCCTACAGGTTTTATCCTTAGTTCACTCCTTTGGGATGGTTCTTACCCAGACTCCATGCTCGTGACTTGCAACAAACCCTTGATTCTTGGTTGATCCAATCAAGTCTTGTCAATATCAATGGAACTTGGGTGTTGATAAGGTGAAAACCATAATCCACCAAAATGGATGATTGATCTTGACAATGACTTGATTCATCCCTTGACCTTTGTTTGTTTGCCTTTGTGTGTGATCCCTTATTTGTGATTGTTGCATTCATGCATTCATACACATCATAACATTCATCACACAAAAAATTTCAAGGAACTGAGGTATTATTTGCAAATATTTTCAGACCATGGATTGTGAACGAAGGAACACTAAGAAGTACAGTTTCAGATGTCCCGACTTGAAAGAGTTAAGGAAGCTAGCATCTTTTGTATTAGATCCCTTGGACTTCAAACAACGTCATGGGAAGCTTTTGTCCATCTTGTCTGCTGATGTGGTTGAAAGACTTTTGAGTGTGCTAGTGCAGTTTCATGATCCTCTCTACCGTTGTTTCACTTTCCCAGATTTTCAGCTTGTGCCTACCTTGGAGGAGTATTCTCATCTTTTAGGGATACCTATTTCTAGTAGAGTGCCTTTTAGTGGATTGGAGGAGATTCCCCGATGTAGTATTATTGCTGAAGCTCTTCACTTGAAGAAGTCTGAGATAAAGGCTCATTGGGTTAAGAAAGGAGGATTGTTTGGATTGTCATCTGATTTCCTCATCAAGGAAGCTACTGCTTTTGCTCAAGCCGGTAGTGTGGACGCTTTTGAAGCTATCTTTGTGTTGCTCATCTATGGATTAGCTTTGTTCCCTAACATTGACAGTTTTGTTGATGTTAACGCCATTAGACTTTTCTTGATTGGGAATCATGTGCCTACTTTGTTGGGTGATATGTATTTCTCTTTGCATCTAAGGAATTCTAGGGGTGGTGGAACGATTGTCTGTTTTATCCCTCTTCTGTACAAGTGGTTTATTTCGCACTTGCCTCAGACACCTGCTTTTGTGGAGAACAAACAATGTATAAGGTGGTCTCAGAGACTTATGTCTCTCACTAATGATGATATAGTTTGGTATGACCCATCTTTAAGTAGTTTGGATATCATTATTAGTTGTGGTGAATTATCTAATGTGCCTCTCATTGGTACACAAGGAGGAATTAATAGAGATTCTCCCTTAAGAGTCACAAATACTGCATCATCCTGCAACCATCAAAGCTATACCTCATAAACCATCACAACAACCAAGAGGTAGCAATAACATTAATCAACACAACTGCAACTGATACAAACCAAGCACTGCCAATCCAAGCATCAACTGCAGCCCACGAGCCATCTGTCAACAATGGAGCAGAACCCACATCTAACAAACTACCAAATCCATGACATGGATTCACTTCAGTTCATACCATATGATGCCTAATAAAATTTGAGCAGGAATTGCAGCAAGGGAATGAGACCAAACAAAAACGAATTCTAGGCAAACTCAAACCTGCTATAAATTCAGGCCAGACTTGCAGGATCCTTGTATCTCACAAGCCAAACCATGACCAGACTGCATAGTTAATCCAAACAGTACCAAATACAAGGTTATACACCATGTCTCCATGCCACCAATACCAGATGCTGCAAAAATAACCTGCACCCATCCTATCCAACACATGCTCATAAACCTATAATCAAACTGCAAAATCACTCAAGTAAGAACTCATAGGAGATATAGTGCAGTATGAAAACAAGCCTACAAACATGTTGTACACAAGCCTAGTAAACCACATACCTGCATAAAACCATGTCAAAACCAACACCCTGTTCAACAATCCACAATAATCTAGTGTGGTTCATACAGTGGAAAACATAAACATTAAGCAAACCATAACATCCTTGCCAAAGCTGGTGAATCCCGAATTCTTCAACTCCATGAGCTAGAAGAGTTTAGGAATCAAGCTTATGAGAATGCCAAACTCTATAAAGAGAAGACAAAAAAATGGCATGGTCAGAAGATCCAGAGAAAGGAGTTTGTGGAGGGGCAGTTGGTACTCTTGTTCAATTCCAGGTTAAAGCTCTTTCAGGGAAAGTTGAAATCCAGATGGTCCGGTCCGTTTTTGGTTCACATAGTATTTACCCATGGAGCAATAGAACTTAAAAATCAAAGTAACAAGAACACATTTGAGGTGAACGGACAAAGATTGAAACATTACTACAAAGGGCAGGAGAGTTGGTTGATAGACAATATTCGTATAAGAGGATAAGAGGGACGACCGTCGAGCCATGCGACGTTAAATGCAGTGCTTCGTGGGAGGCAACCCGCACTATTTAATTCTAACAATTTTAGTTGTTTTGTTGTGGTTGATTTTTTTTGTAGGTTCGCACAATAATTGCACAGGACGAAAGGACAGGTTTGAGCCCAACCAATAGAATACAGTTTGCAAGAAGAGCAAGGAGAGACAGATGGAAAAGATGAATCTTTTTGGCAAAAAACAGGGTCCTGACACGGGTTCCCGTGTCAACTGACACGGCCCGTGTCAGGAAAGGCCCATCAGGACCATGAATTTTCCAATAGGCTGACACGGCCTCCCGTGTCAGCCCTATTGTACAGAGAATAGAAAAACAAAGTCCTGACACAGCCGCCCGTGTCACGGGACACGGCCCGTGTAAGGCAGTGCAGGGCAGAATTTTTGAATTTTAAATTTCAATTTGTATGGTCCCCACTCAGATTTTTCACCAATAAACACCCTTTTAACTCACCATCAATCCTATTAATCAGATTTTTATCACTTTTCTCTCTCATTTTCACTTAACCCTCCTTCTTTCTCCATAACTTCCACCATTAAAGCTCATTCCTTTACCACCATAAGTCGTCCAAATCGCCGACTCACTTCATGAGAGTTGCTCCATTCTCCATCCTCTACAAGTACACGGTAATCTTTTCTCCTAATTTCTTACTTTCAACATTATTTTATGTCAATTTTTTTGATTGTGTATTGTTTTTTTAATTAGTTGTGTGGTATTTTGTGTGTTACAGATAAAGGATATTCATGCCGGATGAATGATGAGGCTTGGAGCGATTGGATGAAAGACACACTCCTTACTTGCTCTCCCGGAAACCCCCAAAAGTTGATGTTGCTGAAGTGAATAATCGGACGTGGTTTTCTATCACTGAACTACACAGGAATACTCTGTACCCGAATCGAAGACGAAGCTACATCACACTGAGAGCTATCTTGGAAACCTGTATGCTATACCACACATGGTGAGAATCACAAAAAGCCAAAACACTTATCATCATGAGAGCTTTTCAGGTATGTCTCTGTCACTCTGAGTTTGCGTAAGTAGATATTGGAATTTCATAACACACATGTACACACTAAGGCACTTCTTTGTTTGAACCCCGAGCCTTTCCAGCCAACCAGTCAATATTACCCTTCGTTTACCCAATTCAAGCCATATTCCCTTTTTGTTTGTTATGAACCGCTGTAAATAACCGTAAGCCCAAACACTACCTCACCTGGCTCAGATAAGTGTTGTTGACCGTTGATCTGTGGACAATTCTAAGTTTGGGGTTGGGACACCGGTAAGAACTAGATAAGTGCGGATGAAAAAAAATATAGTTGTGAAACTTCAAAAAAAAAAAGAATGAAAAAATTGAGAAGTAAAATAAAACACTTATCTAGAAAAAAATTGAGGTTGGCAAAAAGCGTGCTCAAAGGAGCGCATAAAAAAAGAGAAAAATAAGAGCCAATAAATCATAACAAGAACGGTGTCTAGAGAAAACTCTTAGTTGAACGATTGAACACAATGATGAGGATGACAACACAGACTCTGAGCCTAAATCACTAGTTTCCACCTTTTGTTTGTTTTTCCCCACCGTGCACCTAAGCCCCATTACAACCTAAAAAGCCCTCGAATAGTGTGTGTGGTATGTTTTTGAAATGAAGGTATTTGTTATTCAAACTTATGAGTGGACTCTGCATGCTCTGACTTTTGAGTGAAAACACTTTGACCCTGAGAGATTTGGTAAAAGTGTGAAAATCTACGGGTGAAAAGGTGCTTTGATGTGAAAGTGTATTGGAACGTCGGAAGTCGGGGAAGAGTAGAACAGTGAACGAAAAATGAAAAGGGAGTCGCGAAAGATCACAGTAGTATTATGGGAAGTGAATTGAAAGAATTTGGGGGCGACTGTCCCGCTGTCCCGAGCATCACTTGAGGACAAGCAATGAGATAAGTTTGGGGTTGTGATCGGTCTCCAATTTGACTTTTTCTCTGACACTCATTCGACATTAATTCACGAAGTCGGTAACACCTTATTTTACCTGTTTGTGTTATTTTGTTAAGTAAATTAGATGTTTGCATTTCCATTCTGTTTTGATTATTATCTTTGGTTTTCGTTAATGTACTCTATTTTATGCTTCCTTTTGGTAGTTTGGTTGGTTTCAGGTGTAAGCAAGAATACCCAAAGACTCGCCAAGGAAATCGGGCATTCCGGGCTCATCGGAAGAAGAATTTTGAAGTTACAGTAGCCCTGACATGGCCACCCGTGTTGCCTGACACGACCCGTTTCAGGGGAAGGAAGAAAGAGGAGTCAAGAAGCTAAAACAGAGAGCTGACATGGGTGCCCGTGTCAGCTACACGACCCATGTCAGCAGTCCTGGCAGAGGCGTGTTGGAGAGCTGGTAGCAGTAAGACAACATGGTCGACCGTGTTGCCTGACACAACCAATGTTGGCTTGGACGCCTCATCTTCTATTTTTTCTAGTTTTTTGGAATTGCTGATCTTGGAGGGTATTTTGGGTATTTTCTACATCAAATATTTGATCAGTGACTATTTAGGGGACTTTTGAAGATAGAGAACGGGACTTTTGCACGACAAAGAATTGGTACGATTGAGATTGGAACGATCAAGAGTTGCGGAGAACGGAGGTCCTTCAAGAGCGGATGTGATTGAAGATCAACGAAGTCCTCTTATTCTTGTAATGTCTAAATTAAAATTTGTATTTTCTTTGAATACTATGAGTGGCTAAAACCCCCAATGCCAGGGGGGTGTCCCTGATTTGATCGTGTAATGACTATGAATTTGTAATTCCTTCAATATTGTGTTTGTTATTCAATTTCATTTTGCAATGTTTTTAATGCTTTCGTTATAAAAAAAAATGAGGATTGATTATATGGTTAACAAGTTGCAGGATTGCAATTGTTAAGGTTTGTGCACAATGAAACTGTAGTAGATATCACCTAGGACTAGGGATACCCTATGGCTACTGGTTTTATCTTGTTATTTAAAAAGGCTTGATTTCATTATAATCCCTTAAGGACTTAGAGATTAGAATGAATGACCAAAGGTTTCCCTCTAAGGCTTTAGGAAGAAACAATGTTAAGATCTGGTAATTCCATTTTAGAACTATTTGAGGAGATATATATTCAAGGTCATTACAGGAGATAATCATACACCATCCTTGGCATAATTTTATCAATTGTGTAAAAGCTATATTCTGTATTCCTTCTAATTCCATTAGAGAGTGACTTATTACCAACCTTCAACTATTTGTTTTGTTTAATTGAATCACAATTTAACTCATATTACTGCACAACCCTCGAGATCGATATTTGGGAAACGCCCATATTATTACTACATTGGCAAAATAGTACACTTGCTATTTTTCCGATCATTTTGTCATTTGTTTTTTAGTATTTTTAATTAGGAATTAATTAGGCTAATTCTGACTATTAAGATTAGGTTTTAATTAGGCTTTAGAATGTTAATTAGAATTTAGAATTTAATTAGATTTTAATATAGTTTAGATTTAAGTAGATTTTCAATAGTAGGTTAAAATCAAGCTTTAGGGTTTAATCGATTTTAGGCTATAGTTAGATTTTAACTAGAATTCAATTGATGCTAATAATTGAAATACTTTTGCGATTTGACCATTTTACCCTTTAGGAGTAATTTTGGGTATTTTATCCATATAATCACATGCTCCCTTAGGAATATAATTAACATAGAATTTTTAATCAATATTTTTGACCAATATTAACATGCTCCCTTAGGATTTTTAAACATAGGTTTTTAATCAACTTTGACTAACCATAACATGTACCCTTAAATTAGCTTGATTGGAATCAACATCATCATCTTCATATCATCATATCACCCTAAACAACTTCTCCTATTCTATTTCTTGAGGTGGGTTCTAGTTAGAAACCCTAGGATTTCTAGAGATTAAGGTTGTAGAATCATAGATTAACTATAAGAATCCATGTTATATGATGAATGTTTTCTCTTGATTATGTTGATTTCCATGAACAAGTACTTGATATACTCTTCATGATTGTTATGACTAAATGATTGGTTATGGTTGTGGTTATGAACTTGAAACCCATGATATAGATATATGTGTATATAAGTATGTTGTATGATGGATTTTGTTGGAATAAGAAGTGTGTTTATCTGTTAGAAAAGAAACAAAGTTATGCAGGTGGAAATCCAAGTGGTACATAAAGTGTTTTTGTGAACATGATAAGGACCAATCGATTAGTCCTGGGCTTTTCTCCAAGCCAATCGATTCAAGACACTCTCAAAATGGGAAATATGAGATTTTGCTGAGAACCAATCAATTGACGCACTCCTCCAATCGATTGCACAAACTTTATGTTTTGGAAAAACTGGAAAATTTCAGGTGCCAATCGATTGACACTGAGGATCAATTGTGATGTTATACTTGAAGTGAATCAATGTTTGATGTGAGAATTATATAATGAATCTAGTGAGTTAACCTAGTGGTCATTTTAGGCAATAAGTTAGACTTATGACTTAGATAACATTAGAAGGCGACATTCATTCGTACGACGCTTATGTGGAGGTTGTGAATGAATGGTTGCCATAGTTAAGAGTGAGACGCTTTGTATGGAACATGCCATGTTATTGCTTGTGTATTTTTGTGAATAAAGTCACCTGTGATTGATGAATCTTTTTATGATTTATGGAACCGATCATGTATTCATAATGTTTTCCCCTTGGTGGTGCACATCTCTATTTGATATGCTTAGATGAGTAATCAATAGGATGTGAGATCGATGATTCGTGCCTCAATTGGGTTTGAGCCCCAACCACGGCGTACGTGGGGGAAAGGTGGACACCTAAGTGGGTTAGAGTCCCATACGGTGAAAGATACCCTAAGTGGGTTAGAGTCCCATATGGGTGACTGTCGCTTGAAATGAGTTTGGAACTCATCGAGGACCCGATATCCACCGTGAAAGTCGAATCATACGAGCATGCATGAATTGGGCTTGCCCTAGACGTAGGTCTGCTCAGGGATTGCTGTTTCGTGAATCTGAATAATGATCTTGTTTTGAGTTGCGAGAACTCATGAGCATGTTGCCATACATTGCGAGTTAGTTCCCCATCACTTGAGTCTTCTTTCCCTTGTTGACTTAAGTTGGATATGGATTAAAAAACCTTGTAGAGCCGAATGGACCCATAAGATAGGGAACCCGCTGAGATTATTATCTCACCCCCTGTTATTGATTATTTTTCAGGTGGTTCTGAGCAGACGAAGGGTAAGGATAAGATAGAGTGATGTCTTGCTTACCTGATGTTTTGAGATGGCTACTCCGCTGTGTAGATATTTTTGAGATCATTTTATAATGATCTAGCTCCTAGTTTTTATTTTGGGCACTTTTGTGTACGTTTTGTGCCATGTTATGTTTCTTTTGAGCATGTAAATATGTACATTGTTGCCGCTAGGCGCTTATGCATTTCAGTACCAGTATTACACTATGTATAATATGTATTCTAAACATATATTATATGATGGGTGTTACATATGGGGCGTAGGCCCTAACTATTCAAAGCATTCGCCCTTATTCATAGACTTTAGTGTGATTCCTATCAATCGATTGTCAAGTCTATCACTCTCCATTTCAATTCAATCATTTAGTCACATTATTTTGTCTCCAATCATTCTTGCTTTCAGCCCTAGTGTGCTGAACTACGAAAGCTCTGATTTGCTTATTGCACTATAAGGATACGTAGGCAGGAGAACCCAGTTTCTTCGCGAGATACCCTATTTATCAATTAATCACTCTTCATTCATTCAATCAGTACCAGCCTTTTTGAGATCAATCATACTTCTCCTTGGACTCCTTGTCTATCCTTTTAGGATGATTTAACGACTATCCACCTCATCAATTGAGAGTTGTTTGGGACTATGCCCAAACACTTAATTCAGTCTTTCTTTTTGGCTTTACCCTATAGTGGCAGTCTTACTAGACGACGTACTGGTAAATGCCTACCTTACTCTCCGATTCAGAGTCTATCTCCTTCTTGGATCCAATATACTATTATTATTTGATCTTGAACCGTTTGTTCCCCATCCAGTGATACACTATTCCTTGTACTATATAGTAGTGCAATCATCCCTTGAAGTGTGTTTGTCTTGTGAGTCCCCATTGCTTAGACAAATATCTCTCTCTCCTCGTTTCATAGCAGTTAACCTCTAAAATTGGGTTTGTCTTGTGAGTCCCTGTTGCTTGGACAAATACCTTTTGATACCATTCTGTTGGTACAAATTATACTCTTCATCACTGTCTCTCTCTCTCTCTCTCTCTATATATATATATATATATATATATATATATATATTCTCGTGGTTCCGAACTACGACTGCTCTGATTTTCTCATTGAACAATGAGAATACGTAGGCACGAGGATGTGAATCCTTGGCGAGCATACTTATAATTATTCCTCCTTTCGTCTTAGGGTACCACTCATATCTTTCACTATCCATTATCTACCTTCGACTATAAATCGTTCACCCAGTGACATACTATTCCTTTGAGATCAGAAATACCACTTTTTTGGAATTCCATATACACCATTTTAGGATGCCTAACGTAAAGTCCGCATTTCTACCTAGAGTTGTTTGGGACTGTGCCCAAACACTTAATTTCTTCTTTTTTGGCTAATCACCTTATAGTGACGGTCCTAATAGTCCACGTATTGGTTAAAGCCATTTCCCTCTATGGTACAAATCTCATTTCTATTATGGATTCCAATACACTTTCACCTTTTGGTTTCAAACAATACTTCCTCAGTCACTTATCACCAGATATTCATTTATGTGAGTTTAGTCATTTTATTCCGTTCATCCCCACGATGCACTCGTATTTTACCTTCTTTCACCCCATGTGATATACCTATTATTTGAGCCAAATACACTACCTCTTTGTGCTTCTCCTTGTGTCCCCTTGTGAACCAAGAGATGTTTGGGACTGTGCCCAAACACCTAATTTAGTCTTTCTTTTCGGCATTACCCTATAGTGGCGGTTTTACTAGCCCACATACTGGTGATAGACACCTTACTCTTGGGTTCATCTTTTCATCCTTGTTGGAGTTCAAAACATCATTCTTTGGTTCAGACCATACTTTGATCACACTACTTTTCATTTCCCACCTCTAGTTCCTTGAACTAAGGAGCTCTGAATTCCTCATTGCACTATGAGGATACATAAGCATGAGGGCCATAATCCTCACCGAACACTTTATCTATTTCTTTTCCTTTTCCCATTCTTTTGCGAGTAATCTTTAGATATCACACCTATTCGAGCGAGAACAATCAAAACGGTTCCCATGGAGTATCATGGATTGTTGGTTCTATGTGTTGGCAACAATTTTGGTAAAACCTAGAGTGTTCACAAGTTGTCACAAGTGTTGTCTTGACATAAGATGACATGTACCTGCAGGGTGTTTAAAATGAGAATATGCAGGATTTTATTGAGATGTCAGACCCGATGTCATGACATCTGTATACAGAACATTCAGTCTGAATGTTATGTATTGTGTGATTGCGTTTTTTATGCTAATCTATGCATGATTGAAGAGATGATTAAACGCGCATTCAATCAGTAATTACAACTAGATTGACTTATTTTCCAACGAGATATAATCAGTTGTCATGAGAAGATATGAATGGAAAATAGTTTTAGGGTTTTATGATGTCCAAGCCCAGCCAAATGCTTCTATATAAAGGACATGGAAAACCTGGTTTTATACACAAGAAATAATGAACGAAATATTGAGAGAGAATAAGGGTTTTAGTCTTGTATGGTTGTGTGAATTGTAATCCATTCATTCATCCATAGATGATTGAATTGGACTGATTTTTGAGTTGTAATTTGTCCACTCTAAGCTTTGAAGCATGAGTGTGTGTTTACTTGATTGAAGCTTTTAAGTAAGATCAAGTATGTGTCTTTGAAGAGTGTCTTCTTTTCATTGTAATTCTTATTTTATATCACTGCTGTGATTGAGGGGGAGTGAGTAGGATCTCATATCTAAGAGTTCTTAGGTAGAAGTCACATGGGTAGAGATTAGGTGAAAATACTGTAACTTGAAGTTGTTTACTGAGAGTCTTTGAACTGATTCTGTTTAGTGGATTTCCTTCTTGGCTTGGTATCCCCCAGACGTAGGTGAGTTTGCACCGAACTGGGTTAACAATTGCTTGTGTCTCTTGTATTACTGTTCTTTATCTTTTATCCTGTTTGTATTGTTCAGATATTAGTATCATGACATTACCTTCGACATCTCATATCTGATACCAGAATTTCAATTGGTATCAGAGCAGGCATCCTGCTCTGGTTCTGGATGAGATCTAGGGACGTTACTTTCTGGTACTATGGATAGAGACAGATGATCTGTTCACAGACCACCTATTATGGATGGATCCAACTATGACTATTGGAAACCTCGAATGGTAGCCTTCCTAAAATCTTTTGATAATAAGGCTTGGAAGGCTGTTTTAACAGGCTGGGAACATTCAGTTATTACTAAGGAAGGAGAAGCTACAACTGATAAGAAGGCTGAGGAACAATGGACCAAGGAGGAGGATAACCTAGCCCTTGGGAACTCTAAAGAATTGAATGCTATATTCAATGGAGTAGATAAGAACATCTTCAGATTGGTAAACAACTGTGAGGTGGCTAAAGATGCTTGGAACATTCTCAAAACCACTCATGAAGGCACCTCTAGAGTGAAGATGTCTAGACTGCAGCTGCTCACTACCAAGTTTGAAAATTTAAGGATGAAAGAAGATGAAAATATTCATGAATTTCATATGAATATCCTTGAAATTGCTAATACCTCAGGAGCCCTGGGTGAGAAGATGTCAGATGAAAAACTAGTGAGGAAAATACTCAGGTCACTTCCTAAGAGATTTGCCATGAAAGTGACAGCCATAGAAGAGTCTCAAGACATTTCTAATATAAGAGTTGATGAGCTAATTGGATCCCTCCAAACATTTGAGATGGGAATGTGTGATGGATCTGAAAAGAAAGCCAAAAGCATAGCCTTCATGTCAAACATTGAAGAGAAAGAGGAAGAAAGTGGTCAAGATACTGATGAAGATCTGGAAAATGATGTAGCGTTACTTGGAAGACAGTTCAACAAACTTCTGAAAAAGATGGATGTAAGGTCCAAGTCTAATGTCAAGAACATCTCACCTGACATCAGTAAGTCCAATAATGCTGGAAGAAGAACAAGATCTGATGAAAAGTCCCAAGAAGGAAAAGGAGTTCAGTGCCATGAATGTGATGGGTATGGACACATTAGAGCTGAATGTGGAACCTACCTCAAGAAACAAAAGAAGAGTCTTGCTGCTACTTGGTCTGATGAAAGTGAAACAGAAGAATCTGCAAATCTTGGGTCTGCCTTGACTGGAAGGTGGGGTTCTGATGAAGACTCAAGTGATGATGAAGTAACCTTTGATGAGTTAGCCACTACCTACAAAACGTTGTGTCACAGAAGTGAAGAAGTGTGTCAACAAGTTGAAAGTCAGAAGAAAGTGATAACACAACTGGAGAATGAGAAGGTAAAACACTTGGAAACCATCTCTAAGTTAAAGACTGAAGCAGTGTTCTTGAATTCCAAACTGGATGAGATGACAAAGTATGTCAGAATACTAAACAATGGATCTGACAACTTAGACAAAATTCTCCAGACTGGACAAATGGCAGGAGACAAGTCTGGCATTGGGTTCAATGAATCCAAACCTGAGTGCAGTCACACTGGTAGCAAACCAAAGATGTCACATCATATGTCACAATATCATAAAGGAAGACAGCAGAAAGGGAAACATCAAAGATGGAGATGTCATTACTGTGGGAAATTTGGCCATATAAAACCATTCTGCTATAAGTTGTATGGCTATCCTAGTCCTTCTCATCATCAACCTAGACCTAAACCTGTCAACAGAAAACAATGGGCTCCTAGGACTGGTGTTACAAACCTGATAGCTCACACTTCCTTCAGAGTTTCAGCCAAAGAAGACTGGTATTTTGACAGTAGGTGCTCCAGACACATGACTGGAAACAAAAACCTGCTAACTGGCCTTCATCCTCATGCCACCAGCTATGTAACCTTTGATGATGGAGCAAATGGTGAAATCAAAGGGATTGGTAAGCTTAACTGCCCTAGAGTCCCTAACCTTGATAATGTCCTACTTGTTAAGGGACTGACTGCAAACCTAATAAGCATCAGTCAACTATGTGACCAAGGCCTAACTATAAACTTCACAAAAACTGAATGTCTGATTACTAATAAAGAAAATGAAGTGATCATGAAAGGAGTCAGGTCTAAGGACAACTGCTATATGTGGAGTTCTCAAGAAACTGGTTATTCATCAATGTGTACTCTAGCCAAAGAAGAAGAAGTGAAGATATGGCATCAAAGATTAGGCCATCTGTATCTTAAAGGAATGAAGAGGATTATATCTGTTGAAGCTGTTAGAGGAATTCCCAACTTAAAGATTGATGAAGGAAGAGTTTGTGGGGAGTGTCAGATTGGAAAACAGACAAAGATGTCACATCATAAGCTCAGACATGACACCACTTCCAGAATGCTGGAACCTCTCCATATGGACTTAATGTGACCCATGCAGGTGGAAAGTCTTGGTGGGAAGAAGTATGCTTATGTAGTGGTGGATGACTTCTCCAGATACACCTGGGTCAATTTTATAAGAGAAAAATCTGATGTATTTGAAGTCTTCAAAGATCTTTGTCTAAGACTTCAAAGAGAAAAAGAAAGTCAGGTTATCAAAATCAGAAGTGATCATGGGAAGGAATTTGAGAACAACAAATTTGCTGGATTCTGTGCATCAGAAGGAATTAGTCATGAGTTCTCATCTCCCGTTACTCCTCAGCAAAATGGTGTGGTAGAAAGGAAAAATAGAACTCTCCAAGAATCAGCCAGAGCTATGATTCATGCTAAGAAATTGCCCTACCACTTCTGGGCTGAAGCTATGAACACAGCCTGCTATGTTCACAACAGAGTAACCTTGAAGAAAGGGACTCCTACTACTTTATATGAAGTCTGGAAAGGGAGAAGATCTACAGTAAAATACTTCCATGTGTTTGGTAGTAAATGTTATATCTTGACTGATCGTGAACAAAGAAGGAAGATGGATCCCAAGAGTGATGAAGGAATATTTCTGGGCTACTCAATAAACAACAGAGCATTTAGAGTCTTTAATTCCAGAACAAAAGTAATGATGGAATCTATCAATGTTGTGGTTGATGATCAACAAACCGATGTCACAGACGATGTTGAGACATCCCTAAATGATTCCCCAGCTGATTTCCTAGACAAAAGTAATGAGAGTGAACTCATTCAAGCTGAACTTGAAGCTGACAAAATTAATAAGGGACCCTCTATCAGAATTCAGAAGGATCATCCTAAAGATCTCATTATAGGAGACCCAAATAAAGGGGTCACAACTAGATCAAGGGAAGTGATCTCACATGGTTGTTTTGTTTCCAAGATTGAGCCTAGGAATGTCAAGGAAGCCTTGACTGATGAGTTATGGATCAATGCCATGCAGGAAGAGTTAGGCCAATTCAAGAGAAATAAGGTATGGGAACTGGTTCCAAGACCTGAAGGAATAAATTTCATTAGAACAAAGTGGGTGTACAAGAATAAATCTGATGAACAAGGGGTGGTTACTAAAAATAAAGCGAGATTAGTAGCACAGGGATACACTCAAGTTGAAGGAGTTGACTTTGATGAAAAATTTGCCCATGTAGCTCGCCTTGAGTCCATTAGACTATTACTTGGAGTGGCATGTTTTCTGAAGTTCAAATTGTTCCAAATGGATGTAAAAAGTGCCTTCTTGAATGGCTACTTAAATGAGGAAGTATATGTTGAACAACCTAAAGGATTTACAGATCCAAATCTTCCAAAGCATGTGTACAAGTTGAGGAAAGCCCTCTATGGTTTGAAACAAGCTCCTAGGGCTTCGTATGATAGACTCACAGTGTTCCTCACTAACAATGGATACAGGAAGGGAGGCATTGACAAGACCCTATTTGTTAAGAATGAAGGAGGAAAACTCATGGTGGCTCAAATATATATGGATGACATTGTGTTTGGTGGGATGTCAGATCAGATGGTCGAACATTTTGTAAACAAATGCAGTCTAAATTTGAAATGAGCCTTGTTGGAGAGCTGACCTATTTTCTTGGGCTACAAGTCAAGCAGATGGAAGATTCTATCTTTCTATCTCAAAGAAAATATGCCAAAAACATTGTTAAGAAGTTTGGCATGGAGAATGCAAGTCATAAAAGGACACCTGCTCCTACACATTCTGAAAGTCTCCAAAGATGAAAATGGTGTTAGTGTAGATCAAAGTCTCTACAGAAGCATGATAGGAAGTCTGCTATATCTCACAACAAGCAGACCTGACATTGCTTTTGCTGTAGGTGTTTGTGCTAGATATCAAGCTAAACCAAAAGTCAGTCACATAAACCAAGTGAAAAGGATACTGAAATATGTCAATGGCACCAGTGACTATGGGATGTTGTATACTCATGGATCTGGATCTTTGCTGACTGGATACTGTGATGCTGACTGGGATGGAAGTGCCGATGATAGGAAAAGCACATCAAGAGGATGTTTCTTCTTGGGGAATAACTTAATATCATGGTTTAGTAAGAAACAAAATTGTGTGTCCCTGTCCACTGCTGAAGCTGAATACATAGCAGCTGGAAGTAGTTGTTCTCAACTGGTTTGGATGAAACAGATGCTAACTGAATACAATGTCACACAAGATGTCATGACATTATACTGTGACAAAAAGAGTGCTATAAATATTTCTAAGAATCCTATTCAGCACAGCAGGATAAAACACATTGATATTCGTCATCATTTTATTAAGAACTAGTGGAAGAGAAAATCATAGCCCTGGAGCATGTTACTACTGAAATGCAATTAGCTGATATATTTACAAAGGCTTTGGATGCTAATCATTTTTAATGTTTAAGAGGGAAATTAGGGATTTGTATCTATGAGAATTTATAGCAATTAATTTGGAGTGGAAAAGGTAATAAAAATATTGTCTGTTCACTTAAAAGAAAGTGCCCCATTTATGGTAAATCATTACCTAGTATTGGAACTTCCATCTATAAAATTTTCACACGCAACCTTAGCTCAAACATTTCCACCTTCCTCAAACTTCATCGACCTTCTCTGCTAGGGTAACATAAATCCTTTCACAAGCTCAACAAGATGTCACAACATCCTTCACCTTCTAGTTCTAAAAACACCAAACCTACGCACAAAGCTAGAACACCCTCTATGGATTTTCTTAATGAAGACATTTTGGAAGTGATTCCCCTATCAGTCATCCCAGGAGACGCTCCTGGTCCATCCTCCACTGCAGGACATACTCAAGGTAACAGTTCTGATAACCCTACCTCTAAGGATGACATGCATCATACTAATCGTGTCATTAGAAATCTTGTCACGAGGATCCTTAATGAAGGACACTCAGTAAAGGGAGTTTCTACTCCTCTATCGAGAAGGGACCCCTCTCCCGAGGTTGGACCTCACAATGAGAAAGATGATGAGTCATCTAGGTCTGAAAAGATATAGCTGCTGAGGGATTATGCTCTTTAGGGCAAACATTGCCTTGTAAGAAATCTGTAGATGCTTCTCAGTCTAAGAAGCATGACTCTGCTAAAAAGGTGATTGATTTGGAAGAAGAAAGCTCAGATGATGAAGATGACAACTTGCTTCATCACTTGAAGCCAAGTGTTGCAAAGAGGATGAAGACCAGAAAGGGTAGGTCTACGGCTGAGATGATGACAGCCAAAACTGGTAAGAAGGGTACTGCTGTAGGCCCCTCAAAGTCTTGGAGTAAAGTGGAGGTAAAGAAGATAAAGGTAAGAGAAAGGTTCTGATTTAGAGGAAGATGTTGAAGACGATGTCCCTGACATCTCTCCTGTCAAAAAGTAAACTACTAGAAAATCCCCTACAAAGGTTGCTGTTGTACACTTGGATAACATTTCCTTCCATCTTGAAGACGGTGCAGCAAAGTGGAAATTTGTAATCCAAAGGAGAGTGGTTGTGGAAAGAGAACTGGGAAAGGATGTTGTGGAGGTTAAGGAGATCATGGACCTGATCAAGTCTGCTGGATTAATGAAAACAGTCAGTGGGTTATCTCAGTGTTTTGAAGGTCTTGTTAAAGAATTTGTGGTGAACATCCCTGAGGACATTGCTGACAAGAACATCAAAGAGTTTTGTAAGGTGTTTGTTAGAGGAAAGTGTGTGAAGTTTTCTACAACCGTGATTAATAAGTTCCTAGGAAGAGGAACAAAAGGTGCTGGTGAACTAGAGGCCACATACAATGAGGTCTGTAGGGAAATAACTGCTGGACAGGTCAAGGAGTGGCCAAGCAAGAAGCATCTCTCTGTTGGAAAACTAACTGTGAAATATGCTATCTTACACAAAATAGGGTCAGCAAACTGGGTACCAATAAATCACATCTCTACAATCTCAAATGCTCTTGGAAGGCTCATATTTGCTATTGGAACCAAGCTTAATTTTGATTATGGTAGATTCATGTTTGAACAAATTGTCAAACATGCTTCTACAAATGCAGTGAAGCTGCCCATAGCTTTTCCCTCCATAATTTGTGGGATAATCCTGAGCCAGCAACCTGGAATTTTGAGCACAAGTGATATCCCTAGTAGAAGAAAACCCCCCCTGTCAGTTCATTACAAATTATTTGAAGGCAGTCATGTCGATGACATTGTCATGACATCTGTTGTGAAGAAGCCATCCTCTCAAGGTGGTCTGATTGTTGAACTAAAAGAGACCTGTAAGGAATTGGAGACTGGGATAAGGGTGGGTAAAGCTAGGAAAGAAGCTTTGGAGGTTCTGATTAATAGCTTGGAGCAAGGAGATATAGATAATGTTGGTCAAGCCAAGGAAACAGAAGCCCACACCTCTAGTGAGAGGTCTGAATCTCAAGTTAAATCAAGTGGCAGTTCTGGGTCTGAAGCTGATGAAGATGCTAGCTCCTCTGACTGAGTGTTGGTGAAGATTGTTCCCCTGTTATGATGATGTGCTATTCTGGATGCCTTGATGTTTGATGTTTTTTTTGGCAGTCTTATTTTGATGCCTTGATGTAATTTCTTGGGTTCTTTGTGATTTCTCTGGATTCTTTTTATCTCAGCTTATATAGCTGTGTATATTTGTGGTTCTGTAACATCTAACAATATGTTTTAAAATTCTATGTGATATTCTCTGTTGGACTAATAGACATTTATTTTGTCTCATTGGTCTCTTTGGTCTATTTTGACTAAAAAGGGGGAGAAGTAGCTAAAGGAGAGCTGCAGTTAATATGTGCTATGAAGTAGCTATGCTAAACAGATGATAGTGTAGCACCTCAAATTTGCACCTATCATTGTACATACATTTTCATATTAAGTCATAGCATATCATGATCCATTGCATAGCATTTGCATTGTCCCCAGTTGCCTCAAGTGCAAGCAATCAAGAATTAGGTCAAACTGATCAGGAGATCAGTCAACCAATCAAGCAAAGGTGTTTCTCAAGGAGCCAAGGCCCTAGGGTTTGCCCATCAAGTTCACATTACTTGGAGGTCCATTTGAAGAGTTTAAGTCAAGGGTTGGATGTTCAGAGGTTAGCATTTCATGCACAGACAGTCAAAAAACCTAAAAAGTCAAGGACAGTCAACAGTCAGTCAAAGTAGTGGATGGTGGCCATTCTTGTGGAATTTGGGCACCATGATCAATAATCAAGAATCCATACAACTTGGGACATCATTTGAAGTCAAGGTCTCAAGGAATTAGGGTTTGGAATTCATCAGAAGTGCACAGTCAGTCCAAAACCCTAGAAAAGTCAAAGTTGGTCAACTGTGGTTGATTTTATGGTTTTGATGGAGGGAAATGGTCTGAGAGAGCTTATTCATGTCCTAATAGGCCTCATATGTTATGGCAATCAACATCATGGAAGAATTTGAAGCCAATCAGAAAATTTCCAGAAATAGAAAGTGGACCTGTAATTTCAACTGCCAAAAATAGAAACTTCTTGATCCTCAACTTGCATCATGATACAAGCTCCAAATGGATTTTTGCCCAACATGAAAGTTGAAGATCTTGTTCTCCCATTTTCAAAAAGTCCAAGAACTCTCAAATCCCATGTGTGGTTGTCAGGATATGATCAATTCAATTTCAGAAATTTGTGAACTTCAAAGAGCCATAACTCATGAACCATAAGGCCAAATTTGGTGGGGTTTTTTCCTACAAACCACATTTTTCCTCCTCTTTCCAAAATATAAATTTCATTCACCAAAACCTTGCCAATCAAAATGGCATTTTTTGACCTATTTCATTTAAAAATCAAGTTTGACCAATAGTTGACTTTTTGATTTATTGACTTTTTCTCACTTTGGCCAATTGGGATTTGTTTCATATGGTATTTGCAATTTGCTCCAAGCCTAAAATCATGCACATACCATTATCATATCACTATTTTGGCATAAGGTACAAAATTGGAAACTTTGCAAATAACTTCATTTTAAGCAAAACAAAGTTGGCATTTCATAAGCAGACCACAAACAGCAAACATGTTGGTCTGTTGGCAGCCTGTATCAAGCCCATTTCGACCAAGCATACACCTCCATTGTTCACTTGTACAAGATTAGCAAAAATGCAAATACTTCATTTTGAGCTAAGCAAGATTAGCATGCCTTAAACATTGGCATATAAACTCATTTTCTGCATTCTGAACCCTAGGAGAACACAGCAGCCACACAGAAATTCCTCATTTTCTTCCTTCTTGCATATTTGCATTTGTGAAAATTCTGAGCAAAATCTTCAAAGAACCACGAGCATCCTTATTTCCTTCATCATTTGGCCAACATTTGGAGCTTGTTTGGAGCCCTATTCTCTTGCTGTAATACCATTTGATGCTGCTGCTACATGAAGCCATGTCCATGGTGAAATTTGAATCGAGCTGGATTTGATGGTTTTGAGCTGAGCTCCTCCAACTATCCATCATTATCAAGCATTGTGGGTCTTTATTTGAGCTGGAAACATCCAAACCATCACTGTTTCACGACTTTCTTCACAGCCAAGTGAGTTTTCGACCATCCCCATTCTCTAATTCATGACATGTGTTAGGTAGAGTTTGCTTTGTTGAGTCCATTACAGCTTGAATCACTTAAAACCATTGAGAAATGCATGAGATATATGGGTTTGAAATTTTCTGCTCATAATGATTTTTGTTCGATGCATGCTGTGTAAAGTGTTTCATTGCATTTGGCTTTTAGATTTGTGTTGTTTGAAGTTCGTTTGTTCAATTGATATGGTTACTTTCGATTTCTGGGCAATTTGTTTTGTATGAATGTTAATGATGATGAACACCCTGTTTCATAAGCCCTCGGTTAGCCCAGAATTCGCATGAATGTGTTTGTTTACTGGCCGTTTAGATGTTGCACGAATCATCTCCAATGACATGCTAATTCCCATGTTTGTTTGAATTTCATGATGATATGATGAATTATGAAGTGGAACCTGTTGCCCTGCTGCCAAACCCTAAGGGTTTCTAAAACCAGAAGGCTGAATTTCGATTGGTTGTTGTTGCTGTTTGCCTTGCCTGTGTACTGTTACATTGGAAGCTAGCCAATTAGAATATTTCGCTTGGCCATTCAAAACGCAGGCGTTTTGATTAGTGGCGCGCTATATTACAAATCTGCCACTGGTCAACCTTTGTTTGACCATTCATCATGCTATTTGCTCATGTTTGCTCAAATTATTCACACAACTTCCAAAATTCATATTTCACTCAAATTAAATCCAAAAATTATGAAACTTTTTCCATCATGTTCACAAGCATGTCCTCTATTTTATCATGAATTTTATTAATTTTTTGCTTGGCTGGATATTATTTGGCTCTAGGGTTTGTGAAATGTGACAAAAATTGATACCTCTTGCCATTTCTTTTGTGAAATTATGATGATGCATCCTTTGAGCTTGAAATTTTTTGTGATGAAACTAGACTCATTCATCTTCATTTCCATATAAAGTTTGAGCATTTATCATTTGTGGATTGAGAGTTATGATTTTCTGAAGTTGTGTGTTACATTTGTTGCTACATGAATGATGTGCATTTTCCCTAATTTTGTTGACATGCTTCCCTACATCCAAATGACCCCAAATTTTGCATGAATCATGTGTCATATGTCTAGTTGATGAGTGATTTTTCTTGGAATTAATGGTGCTGTTTTCCATTTGATTGTGAATTTTCTTCCCTGCCTAGTCCATGTTTGACTTTTTGTGCTACACATTGCCATATCATTTGGGAAATGCTCATAACATATTGTATGATCATGAAATTTCATATGTGATAACTAGACATCCCAAGCTTTGCATTGGTGTTAATCTCATTCATTTCTCATCTGTTTTCAATTTGATATGATTTTCTGAAGTTAGAAGTTACATTTGGTGTCACACCATGAATGTGCATTTTCCCAATTTTTGTTAACTTGCTTCCTCTCATCCAAATGCCATGAAATTTTACATGTCTACCATGTTAGATGTTAGGATTGAGTGTGATTTATTTGGTGATTTTTGAATTTGTTTGAGTTGACTTTTGATGCAAGTCGTTCTGTTGACTTTTGTGTGTTTCCCTTTGCTATGATTTGACTTCAAATGTTCATGAAATGATCATAATGCATGATTTGGATGTGGGCCCAATTGTGATTGCTTTCTAAATGGTTGACCTTGACTTTGGTTGACTTTTCCTTGCTGTTTTGACTTTTTCTTTCATCCTTGACCCTAGGCTAGTCCTAGTGGTCTTCTGTGCTTACTATTGAGTTCCTGTTTCAGGTTAAGCACCATTGCCATTGAGATCATACAAATGTAATTGGATTTGTTCACATATGAACTAACCTTTGTTTTGCAGATGGTTTGACTCATGTGTTTGAGTCCTGCTTTGCACAGTTGATCATTTGTTTTGTCTGTTTATCCATTCCTTTTGATTTAAACCTTTGAACTGTTTGCTAATTGGTTTGACTTTTTCAGGTACTTTAGTTGCTTAAGTTCTTTGAACTTGCTTTGCTTTGCTTTTTAGCAACTTGCTTGAGGTATAATCTCTTTTACTTCATGTAGTCTGGAGACCCGGTCTGTTATTTGACCGGGCAAACTGTCTGAAGTCCTCCTTAAGAGGCCATGCTTGTGTGTGTTTAAGATTGTCCCTGTACATATTGAAAGTCCTTCAAAAAGGCAATTGGTGGAAGGTAGGGATATGCAATCTATCCCCCACTACTCTTGTTGTGTCATCCCTCTGCTCACACTGCTGTGTGTTGATGCATTGGGATACAAACCCAAGATCTTGTACAAAGTGTACAGTGTCAGAGTCTTCGAGTATAGAAGGGTTCCCACTTTCTGGACCCATGCTCATTTGTCTATTTAGCTCTCCCTGGCCAGGGATAAGAGCTGTGAGGTCTCATCCTCACCTCATCCTTTCATCTGCTTCACCTTAGCCTCTCAATGGCAAGGTTAGGAGCACACTTACCCTATTCCAGTTGGCCCTAGTGCCTAACCCTTGTGTGAGCCTCTTGTATGCATATAGAGTGTGCTTTTTGTGATTGCCTGTTTGCTTTGCCTCTTTAGGTTTAGCTTAGACTTGCCCTTGTGCAAGGTAGGTTGTGCTTGACTTGCTTCCTGTGCAAGTCAAGTCTGTGTGGCTTGCTTCCTGTGTGAGCCATGCTTAGAGTTGTTTGGCCGAACTACGGCAACTCTGATTCTCATGTTCAGGTGAGATACGTAGGCACGAGATGCGATGTCTTGTCGAGTTTGACTAACGACTAACAGCTAATCCGTGCTTGTTTTCGCCCTCGTTGCGATCCTTTCTCTCGCCCTCGTTGCGATCGAGACTTTCCCTTTCTCTTGCCCTAGTTGCAATCGAGTCCTTTTTCCCTGCCAGCCGAACTACGGCAACTCTGATTCTCATGTTCAGATGAGATACGTAGGCACGAGACGCGATGTCTTGCCGAGTTTGACTAACGACTAACAGCTAATCCGTGCTTGTTTTCGCCCTCGTTGCGATCCTTTCTCTCGCCCTCGTTGCGATCCTTTATCTCGCCCTCGTTGCGATCGAGCCTTTTCCTTTCTCTCGCCCTCGTGGCGATCGAGTCCTTTTTCCCTGCCGGCCGAACTATGGCAACTCTGATTCTCATGTCCAGATGAGATACGTAGGCACGAGACGCGATGTCTTGCCGAGTTTGACTAACACTTTCTCTTCTCTCGCCCTTGTTGCGATTGAGACTAATTCTTTCTCTCGCCCTCGTTGCGATCCTTTCTCTCGCCCTCGTTGCGATCGAGCCTTTTCCTTTCTCTCGCCCTCGTTGCGATTGAGACCTCCCCTTTCTCTTGCCCTAGTTGCAATCGAGACCCTTGCTTCCTGTGCAAGCCTTGTCTATGATAGGTTGGCCCTCGTGCCATTTAGCTAGAAACCTTAACTTAGGGTTGACTTTGCATGACAACATCTAGGCTCGAGTCGTAGTCTCCCTAGAGTTGTGTCTCCCTCTGTTATCTGGTTAGGCTAGATCCTTTGTCCCTGCGTAGGGGAACTACATCGCCCTGATCTTCATACCAGATGAAGTATGTAGGCAGGAGATTGAGCTGATCTCTCCGGGCGCCCTTTTTCTTTTTCAACCTTTTGTGTCTTAACCACCCTTGCGTGTGTTTTGGTTCGGATGCTGATGTAAGTCCAGCGATTGGCATTCAGGCTCCATGTTTGCCTTTTCCTGTGTTTTGTTTGTGTGCGTGTCAGCCGAGCTACGAATGCTCTGATTCTTCTCTCGTCCGAGAAGATACGTATGCATAAGGTGCGATACCTTAGCGAGCATGTGTCGTTTCCCCAGTCCGAACTACTTCGACTCTGATGTCTATGCCTGATAGACTAAGTAGGCCCAGGATGCGACATCCTGCCGAGTCGGTTTCAGTCAGTTTCTTTTGTCTCTTTTCAGCCAGTGTGCGTGTGTTTGAGCAGTGTTTAGCAACCATATTCCTTCCTTTTGTGCGTGGATCCCGTAGAGTACTACGGATGCGTAGGGTGCCTAACACCTTCCCTTCGCATAACCGACTCCCGAACCCATCCTCTTTGGTCGCGAGACCATGTTCTTTTCCTAGGTTTACTTCGAGCGTTTCCTTTCCCTCTTTTGGGATAAATAACGCACGGTGGCGGCTCTGTTGTTTCTTTCTTTTCCCGCCGGTTTTTCGCGTAATGCGACAGCTGGCGACTCTGCTGGGGATGTAGAGAAGTTGACCTATGCTGGTCCATCTTCCCTGAGCGAGTCTCTCCTAGCACTCTCTAGGTTAGGATTTTGGTTGCTTTGTGCTGTTATTTTTTGCATTCATTGTATATATGTGCATTTATTGTTTGCATTTATTGTGTACACTTATGTTTGCATTCATATTCATGATTCTTTCTGCCTGGCTGGTTGTCTGTTTTTCTTTGTGGGGTGGGAGTCAGTTGAGATGAGTTCTATACCCGAACTCGAGTGCTCTCTAGGATAGGAGAATGGCATAGTCTTGTTGACTGGTGTGGAGTATTCCTTAGCCAGTTGACTTGCGAGTCCATTCACTTGGTGGAGGTCATGTTGGACTAATAATGTCACACAAGTTATTTGTGGTTAGGCATTATTCTTTCAATCATGTGCCGCAGAAGCCAAGGACCTTAGTTTACCAAACCCATCTTGGCCTATTTTTAGGACCGTAGTGCAGAGGTCGTTCAGATGTCAGTTCTGATGCGATTGTCACGCGATACTACACTCATAAGAGTTTCTCTTGAGAATATTTTTGGAATACGAGTATTCGTTCCTCCGATAATATTCGAAAGATGGAACGATGATTATGGGAACCTCTGATAGAACATGTCTGGCAGGTTTAAACCCTAGTACACTCCCTTTGGGCGGTTCTTAACCGAGACTCCATGCTCGTGACTCTCAACAAACCCTTGATTCGTGGTTGAGTCGTTCAAACATTGTTAATATCAATGGATCCCGGATCAGGGGTAAAACCTAAAATCCACCAAAGCGGCTGGTTGATATTAAGAATGTTAGAGCCGGTTCATGTACCGTTAATATCAATGGAACTTGGGTGTCGATAAGGTGAAAACCTAAATCCACCAAAATGGATGATTGATATTAGGGATACATAGAGCTTTCCCACGACTTTTGTTTGGCGTGCTTTGCTTGATCCTTGAGTGTGATTGTTGCATTCATACATTCACGCATTCATCCGCATCCATGTCATCAGAGAAAGAAAATTTTCAAGGAACTCAAAGGAGTTTATTTGCAAAAATTTTCAAAAACATGAAAAAACCGGGAAATTTTTTCACCTGATATATCTGATGAGATATTTTCATGTATGATCAAGATGTTTAAATATTTCAAAGTTTGCAAATAAAACCCTCGAGTTCCTTTGAAATAAAAAAACAAGCATATGCATAAACACTTCATGCATCATTTGCATCAGCAGGTTCTGTTCCGGTCTCCCGTCCTGTGGTCTGACCCTGCGATCTTCATTTATTTTGAAGACGCACCTCGCCAGCATTGTGCCAGAGCCGACTCTGCCAGATTGATGGATCATCCTGAGCAAGAGAATTGTGAACTCAGAGAGATATTTGCCAGACTTTGTACTGTTGATGGATTTATTCCTGGTTAACCGATCCCGGGATGGCATTGACTACTGTTCTGGGGCATGCAATGAGCAAGGTCTGTTCAAGAGTGGAGGATTCATCCATGACGATCAACTTGAAGAAGAGGATGCTGCTATCTTGGAAGAGGACGCAGAGGACTTGAACAATTTCATCATTCCTGGTGGTGTCTGTCACAATTGGGTCACTGTGGGCTTTCCTACAGTTGTTCATTAAGTCTTTGTAATAATCACTTTGTTTAAAAACCCTTCTCCCATGCCAAAAGGAGAAGTGATGACATTGTTGGCAACATTTTATGCAATGATATTTTCATTCAAATAATTCATGTTAAAACATTTGTTTTTCCAATTGTTTTCCCTTTTCACTTTTGCATGAAATTGGTGATCACAAAAAACCTTAAAAAACAAGAATAAAAGCAATCTTTTCATCTGCATAACGATTGTCTTGTTTGATTTTCAAAGTGCTTTTCATATCAAAATCATTATGCAGGTTGTTTCTCAAACCCATTGAACATAATGATCGGACGTCATCTCCCAATTTTGAATTCCCTGTATTCGAAGCGGAAGAAGATGATGTCGAAGGGATTCCTGACGAGATTTCCCGACTTCTTGAGCGAGAAAAGAAGATCACACTCAGCTGCATCTCGAGAATCAGCAGAACAGCCAACTGGGGCATTATCAAAAGAAAAAAAAAAAAAAAAAAAGAAAAGAAAGAGGAGGGTGCAAAATCAAAAGAAATCAAAAGAAAGCAAAATCAAAAGCAAAATCAAAAGAAAGAAAGAAAACAAAAGAAGATAGCACCCTCAAAGTCCCAAGTTGACTGATGCTGATTTCGATCGAAAAGAAGAGATCAACTGCCATGTGTCATGGTCAGTCATATTAGCAGAGAGTAAAAAGCATTCAACAAGAAGGTCAAGCCTCGTGTGTTCCGAGGGACCTTGTGCTCAAGAAAGTCTTGCCTTTCGTGCCCGATTCCAGGGGCAAGTGAACTCCAAGCTATGAACGTGCATATGTTGTCAAAAGAGCCTCTTCAGGCAGTGTTCGACACTCACAACCATGGATGGAGAAGTTCACTCGTCCTGTGAATTCCGATGCAGTCAAGAGATACTTCGCCTAAAACAAAAAAAAAGCAAAACAGCTCGCTAAGTCGAACACCCCAAAGGGCGACTTAGGCAAAAAGGAGCGTCTCGGTGGATTGAAAACCCGAAAGGGCGATCTAGGCAAAAGTTAGAGACATTGAAAAAAAAGAATTTGCATCCCGCTAGATTGAGCACCTCACACTGGGGCAATCTAGGCAAAAATTAGGGATTTGGCAAGTAACTGCATCTTGACAAGACTGTGCTCTATATCTGTCATCCGTCAGGGATTCTCGATTCGTCGTCGACCGAAGCTTTGAATACATCGAAAATTCAGAATGGTAGAGGAAAGGTCATTATGTTCAATGTAGCCCTCTCCAATATATATCACCGATTTCAAACTTGTACAGATCTATGGAGTCTCGCCCTTTGCAGACTACCATTCCATTACATCTATTTGAGCTTTTACCCAATTATTTGCACTCTTATTTGTTTCAACTCAACAAATGTTTTGCATGTTTAATTGATAAAGTATCATTGTTTTCAAAATAAACAAATTTTTCAAAAAAATGTTCTTAAACAAAGTGAACATTCGCAATGATGGAAGAATACTTAGGAGACCCGCAGTGCTCTCCCGGGGGTGGTATGATTACCAACAGGTAAGACATTGTTCGTATCTCGAGCATGACTGTATCTTTGTCCTGCAGAACCTCGTATGGTCTCTCCTCAGTGAAGTTGCTCGATGCAGTGTCGTTTGAAGTTGTTCATCTTCATGTTCCCGGCAGTACAGATTTTTCCTCCAAATCCCTGTTAGCTCTATTATGGGGCATCCCCAGTAGATTGCTGTTTGAGCCCTACCGTGGGGCATTCCCAGCAAGTTTGCTGTTTCGGATACTTTTGTGGGGCAGCTCCCCTAGCAGAGTGTTTACTGAAGACTTTAACTTTCCTCTCTCCAGCAGAGCAGTCTTCTCCTCTCCCCACAGGATGGTGTTGTTCCCTGATGTCCCGGTTTCCAGCAGATCGCGTTTTCTCTCTGGTGTTTTTGGCCTTCCCTATGGAAGAAGAGTAGTACCGGGTGGTTGATTCCTGGACCTGTGTGTTGAACATGTCTGTTTGTCAGCATTCATCATACATTTATCATACATTTTAGATATAATGCATACATGCATAATCATAACATTCAGGTACTCATGTTGCAGTTGTTGCCGTGTGTCTGTTGATGATTGCGTTCTGCTATTTGGTAATACAAGATCTCTCTAGTAGATTTTCCTTAAGCAGATATGGGTATGTCTGATCTCTCCATGTAGAGTTTACCCCTTAAGCAGAAAGTGTCTACCATTTCCTTCTGCACTCCCCACTGAGATACATCCTCGTGGATGACGGTTGCTTCCGTTCCCTCCCTACACGGGATGGGTTTTCCCTATTGAGTTCTTTCCTCATTAGGATGAGTCTTGTTTCAGTCTGCCTTTTTGGATCAATCCTAAATTGGCTTCCTGTTGGCTGTCTCCCGTGCTTCCCTGGGGCATAAATGAATAGTCGCTTACTAACCGACACTCATTCATTTCACCCTCAGCGGAATTTTTGGCTTCTACCTACGAACCGGTAGCTGTAAGTCCTCTCTTTACGGTCTTCTACCCGCTACCCGGTAGTTGTAAATCCTTTTTCTCACTTTGTCTCTCAGCAGACCGTTTCATTGGCCTCTACCTACAAACCGGTAGTTGTAAGTCCTATCTTTGTGGTTTTCTACCCACAAGCTGGTAGTTGTAAAATCCCATTTTCATCCCATGGCGGAGTTTGTTTGTTGGCCTCTACCTACAAACCGGTAGTTGTAAGTCCTATCTTTGTGGTTTTCTACCCACTAGCTGGTAGTTGTAAAATCCCACATTCCTCCCCTTGTTGGAGTTAACCCTTTTTGCTCATCCCGATGATGACTGGTTACTTTTCCGTGGTTTTCTGCCTACTAACCGGTAGATGTAATCCCCTCTTTGCAGTTATCAGTATCCGCTTTGCGGTATTGATATTCTTTCCCCTTTGGATACTTGCCTTGATCAAGCAGTATTGTCCCCATTGGGTCTTCCCCTTCTTTTTGGATATTTGCTCCGAGTTAGCAACTTTGTCCTCTTTTGATTGGTCATCTTTTGCATACCTATTCCTGGTACCCTGATGCTTTTCTTTTCGGTCGTTTATCCATCTAACAACCTACAACCCGGTTATGGATAATCTTCCGTGCAAGTGTATCATCTACGTTCTGACGGCTATAGATAATATATCTCATGCACTCTTTGGTCAATCCTTCGATTGTTATCACCAGCAGAGTAAGATTCGCATTCCTTGTGGAATCGAATGTTTATCCTTTAACAAGACTGCTTTTCTAGCCCTCTTCAGGATGTTGAGTGTTTTGGAACACAAACCAATTCACGCTTTGGTCGGTCACCCGTTTCATACCTACAACTCGGTATTCTTGGTGTTCCTTCCTGTTTGCTCGCTGTCGTGACCTTGTTCCCCAGTGAGACCCCCTGCAAGTGTTCAACCTTGCCCTGTCATCTTGTGGATGTCAGTATCCCGTCAGCACCCGCGTGTGTTATTTCTTTGGTGTCGGTAAACACCATCCGTCGGTGATTTCCAGTCATGCGTAAGTGTCTGGTCTTCTTTGGTGTCGGTAAACACCATCCTTCGGTGATTTCCAGTCATGCGTAAGTGTCTGGTCTTCTTTGGTGTCGGTAAACACCATCCTTCGGTGATTTCCAGTCATGCGTAAGTGTCTGGTCTTCTTTGGTGTCGGTAAACACCATCCTTCGGTGATTTCCAGTCATGCGTAAGTGTCTGGTCTTCTTTGGTGTTGGTAAACACCATCCTTCGGTGATTTCCAGTCATGCGTAAGTGTCTGGTCTTCTTTGGTGTCGGTAAACACCATCCTTCGGTGATTTCCAGTCATGCGTAAGTGTCTGGTCTTCTTTGGTGTCGGTAAACACCATCCTTCGGTGATTTCCAGTCATGCGTAAGTGTCTGGTCTTCTTTTGATGTCGGTAAACATCCTCTTTCGATGTTCATAACGTCCCCTCCCTTCCCTAGTGGAGTTTTCCTCCTCTTCGTTGGTGTCGATAAACGTGAGTCTCCCTTTCGTCCTATGACGTCTGGCTGAGTTTTCCTCCTCTCCGTTGGTGTCGATAAACGTGAGTCTCCCTTTCGTCCTATGACGTCTGGCTGAGTTTTCCTCCTCTCCGTTGGTGTCGATAAACGTGAGTCTCCCTTTCGTCCTATGACGTCTGGCTGAGTTTTCCTCCTCTCCGTTGGTGTCGATAAACGTGAGTCTCCCTTTCGTCCTATGACGTCTGGCTGAGTTTTCCTCCTCTCCGTTGGTGTCGATAAACGTGAGTCTCCCTTTCGTCCTATGACGTCTGGCTGAGTTTTCCTCCTCTCCGTTGGTGTCGATAAACGTGAGTCTCCCTTTCGTCCTATGACGTCTGGCTGAGTTTTCCTCCTCTCCGTTGGTGTCGATAAACGTGAGTCTACCTTTCGTCCTATGACGTCTGGTTGAGTTTTCCTCCTCTCCGTTGGTGTCGATAAACGTGAGTCTCCCTTTCGTCCTATGACGTCTGGCTGAGTTTTCCTCCTCTCCGTTGGTGTCGATAAACGTGAGTCTCCCTTTCGTCCTATGACGTCTGGCTGAGTTTTCCTCCTCTCCGTTGGTGTCGATAAACGTGAGTCTCCCTTTCGTCCTATGACGTCTGGCTGAGTTTTCCTCCTCTCCGTTGGTGTCGATAAACGTGAGTCTCCCTTTCGTCCTATGACGTCTGGCTGGGTTTTCCTCCTCTCCGTTGGTGTCGATAAACGTGAGTCTACCTTTCGTCCTATGACGTCTGGTTGAGTTTTCCTCCTCTCCGTTGGTGTCGATAAACGTGAGTCTCCCTTTCGTCCTATGACGTCTGGCTGGGTTTTCCTCCTCTCCGTTGGTGTCGATAAACGTGAGTCTTCCTATTCGTCCTATGACGTCTAGTTGTACCTGTCCCCTTGTGGATTTACCTCTCCGTTGGCCTTGGTAAACGTTGAGTCTTTCCTAGTTGTCCGTTGGCATCTAGTTGTGATTTCTTTTCCCATTCATCGTCATTGCGATGTCTGGATGTGGCCGTACCTTTCGAAAACAAAAAACAAAAATACCCAGTAATAAAAATCAAATCCCAGTGGACGTTTCCATTGGTGGATTCCAGTCGGTGCAAATTTCTACGGTTCTTTTGTATTCAATCCCTGTTTACCCTGAAAGTCTGACAGCCATTGCTATCATCCGTTCGGGTTCCCAGCTGATTGAATAGGGGCAGCTGTAGCACCTCAAATTTGCACCTATCATTGTACATACATTTTCATATTAAGTCATAGCATATCATGATCCATTGCATAGCATTTGCATTGTCCCCAGTTGCCTCAAGTGCAAGCAATCAAGAATTAGGTCAAACTGATCAGGAGATCAGTCAACCAATCAAGCAAAGGTGTTTCTCAAGGAGCCAAGGCCCTAGGGTTTGCCCATCAAGTTCACATTACTTGGAGGTCCATTTGAAGAGTTTAAGTCAAGGGTTGGATGTTCAGAGGTTAGCATTTCATGCACAGACAGTCAAAAAACCTAAAAAGTCAAGGACAGTCAACAGTCAGTCAAAGTAGTGGATGGTGGCCATTCTTGTGGAATTTGGGCACCATGATCAATAATCAAGAATCCATATAACTTGGGACATCATTTGAAGTCAAGGTCTCAAGGAATTAGGGTTTGGAATTCATCAGAAGTGCACAGTCAGTCCAAAACCCTAGAAAAGTCAAAGTTGGTCAACTGTGGTTGATTTTATGGTTTTGATGGAGGGAAATGGTCTGAGAGAGCTTATTCATGTCCTAATAGGCCTCATATGTTATGGCAATCAACATCATGGAAGAATTTGAAGCCAATCAGAAAATTTCCAGAAATAGAAAGTGGACCTGTAATTTCAACTGCCAAAAATAGAAACTTCTTGATCCTCAACTTGCATCATGATACAAGCTCCAAATGGATTTTTGCCCAACATGAAAGTTGAAGATCTTGTTCTCCCATTTTCAAAAAGTCCAAGAACTCTCAAATCCCATGTGTGGTTGTCAGGATATGATCAATTCAATTTCAGAAATTTGTGAACTTCAAAGAGCCATAACTCATGAACCATAAGGCCAAATTTGGTGGGGTTTTTTCCTACAAACCACATTTTTCCTCCTCTTTCCAAAAATATAAATTTCATTCACCAAAACCTTGCCAATCAAAATGGCATTTTTTGACCTATTTCATTTAAAAATCAAGTTTGACCAATAGTTGACTTTTTGATTTATTGACTTTTTCTCACTTTGGCCAATTGGGATTTGTTTCATATGGTATTTGCAATTTGCTCCAAGCCTAAAATCATGCACATACCATTATCATATCACTATTTTGGCATAAGGTACAAAATTGGAAACTTTGCAAATAACTTCATTTTAAGCAAAACAAAGTTGGCATTTCATAAGCAGACCACAAACAGCAAACATGTTGGTCTGTTGGCAGCCTGTATCAAGCCCATTTCGACCAAGCATACACCTCCATTGTTCACTTGTACAAGATTAGCAAAAATGCAAATACTTCATTTTGAGCTAAGCAAGATTAGCATGCCTTAAACATTGGCATATAAACTCATTTTCTGCATTCTGAACCCTAGGAGAACACAGCAGCCACACAGAAATTCCTCATTTTCTTCCTTCTTGCATATTTACATTTGTGAAAATTCTGAGCAAAATCTTCAAAGAACCACGAGCATCCTTATTTCCTTCATCATTTGGCCAACATTTGGAGCTTGTTTGGAGCCCTATTCTCTTGCTGTAATACCATTTGATGCTGCTGCTACATGAAGCCATGTCCATGGTGAAATTTGAATCGAGCTGGATTTGATGGTTTTGAGCTGAGCTCCTCCAACTATCCATCATTATCAAGCATTGTGGGTCTTTATTTGAGCTGGAAACATCCAAACCATCACTGTTTCACGACTTTCTTCACAGCCAAGTGAGTTTTCGACCATCCCCATTCTCTAATTCATGACATGTGTTAGGTAGAGTTTGCTTTGTTGAGTCCATTACAGCTTGAATCACTTAAAACCATTGAGAAATGCATGAGATATATGGGTTTGAAATTTTCTGCTCATAATGATTTTTGTTCGATGCATGCTGTGTAAAGTGTTTCATTGCATTTGGCTTTTAGATTTGTGTTGTTTGAAGTTCGTTTGTTCAATTGATATGGTTACTTTCGATTTCTGGGCAATTTGTTTTGTATGAATGTTAATGATGATGAACACCCTGTTTCATAAGCCCTCGGTTAGCCCAGAATTCGCATGAATGTGTTTGTTTACTGGCCGTTTAGATGTTGCACGAATCATCTCCAATGACATGCTAATTCCCATGTTTGTTTGAATTTCATGATGATATGATGAATTATGAAGTGGAACCTGTTGCCCTGCTGCCAAACCCTAAGGGTTTCTAAAACCAGAAGGCTGAATTTCGATTGGTTGTTGTTGCTGTTTGCCTTGCCTGTGTACTGTTACATTGGAAGCTAGCCAATTAGAATATTTCGCTTGGCCATTCAAAACGCAGGCGTTTTGATTAGTGGCGCGCTATATTACAAATCTGCCACTGGTCAACCTTTGTTTGACCATTCATCATGCTATTTGCTCATGTTTGCTCAAATTATTCACACAACTTCCAAAATTCATATTTCACTCAAATTAAATCCAAAAATTATGAAACTTTTTCCATCATGTTCACAAGCATGTCCTCTATTTTATCATGAATTTTATTAATTTTTTGCTTGGCTGGATATTATTTGGCTCTAGGGTTTGTGAAATGTGACAAAAATTGATACCTCTTGCCATTTCTTTTGTGAAATTATGATGATGCATCCTTTGAGCTTGAAATTTTTTGTGATGAAACTAGACTCATTCATCTTCATTTCCATATAAAGTTTGAGCATTTATCATTTGTGGATTGAGAGTTATGATTTTCTGAAGTTGTGTGTTACATTTGTTGCTACATGAATGATGTGCATTTTCCCTAATTTTGTTGACATGCTTCCCTACATCCAAATGACCCCAAATTTTGCATGAATCATGTGTCATATGTCTAGTTGATGAGTGATTTTTCTTGGAATTAATGGTGCTGTTTTCCATTTGATTGTGAATTTTCTTCCCTGCCTAGTCCATGTTTGACTTTTTGTGCTACACATTGCCATATCATTTGGGAAATGCTCATAACATATTGTATGATCATGAAATTTCATATGTGATAACTAGACATCCCAAGCTTTGCATTGGTGTTAATCTCATTCATTTCTCATCTGTTTTCAATTTGATATGATTTTCTGAAGTTAGAAGTTACATTTGGTGTCACACCATGAATGTGCATTTTCCCAATTTTTGTTAACTTGCTTCCTCTCATCCAAATGCCATGAAATTTTACATGTCTACCATGTTAGATGTTAGGATTGAGTGTGATTTATTTGGTGATTTTTGAATTTGTTTGAGTTGACTTTTGATGCAAGTCGTTCTGTTGACTTTTGTGTGTTTCCCTTTGCTATGATTTGACTTCAAATGTTCATGAAATGATCATAATGCATGATTTGGATGTGGGCCCAATTGTGATTGCTTTCTAAATGGTTGACCTTGACTTTGGTTGACTTTTCCTTGCTGTTTTGACTTTTTCTTTCATCCTTGACCCTAGGCTAGTCCTAGTGGTCTTCTGTGCTTACTATTGAGTTCCTGTTTCAGGTTAAGCACCATTGCCATTGAGATCATACAAATGTAATTGGATTTGTTCACATATGAACTAACCTTTGTTTTGCAGATGGTTTGACTCATGTGTTTGAGTCCTGCTTTGCACAGTTGATCATTTGTTTTGTCTGTTTATCCATTCCTTTTGATTTAAACCTTTGAACTGTTTGCTAATTGGTTTGACTTTTTCAGGTACTTTAGTTGCTTAAGTTCTTTGAACTTGCTTTGCTTTGCTTTTTAGCAACTTGCTTGAGGTATAATCTCTTTTACTTCATGTAGTCTGGAGACCCGGTCTGTTATTTGACCGGGCAAACTGTCTGAAGTCCTCCTTAAGAGGCCATGCTTGTGTGTGTTTAAGATTGTCCCTGTACATATTGAAAGTCCTTCAAAAAGGCAATTGGTGGAAGGTAGGGATATGCAATCTATCCCCCACTACTCTTGTTGTGTCATCCCTCTGCTCACACTGCTGTGTGTTGATGCATTGGGATACAAACCCAAGATCTTGTACAAAGTGTACAGTGTCAGAGTCTTCGAGTATAGAAGGGTTCCCACTTTCTGGACCCATGCTCATTTGTCTATTTAGCTCTCCCTGGCCAGGGATAAGAGCTGTGAGGTCTCATCCTCACCTCATCCTTTCATCTGCTTCACCTTAGCCTCTCAATGGCAAGGTTAGGAGCACACTTACCCTATTCCAGTTGGCCCTAGTGCCTAACCCTTGTGTGAGCCTCTTGTATGCATATAGAGTGTGCTTTTTGTGATTGCCTGTTTGCTTTGCCTCTTTAGGTTTAGCTTAGACTTGCCCTTGTGCAAGGTAGGTTGTGCTTGACTTGCTTCCTGTGCAAGTCAAGTCTGTGTGGCTTGCTTCCTGTGTGAGCCATGCTTAGAGTTGTTTGGCCGAACTACGGCAACTCTGATTCTCATGTTCAGGTGAGATACGTAGGCACGAGATGCGATGTCTTGTCGAGTTTGACTAACGACTAACAGCTAATCCGTGCTTGTTTTCGCCCTCGTTGCGATCCTTTCTCTCGCCCTCGTTGCGATCGAGACTTTCCCTTTCTCTTGCCCTAGTTGCAATCGAGTCCTTTTTCCCTGCCAGCCGAACTACGGCAACTCTGATTCTCATGTTCAGATGAGATACGTAGGCACGAGACGCGATGTCTTGCCGAGTTTGACTAACGACTAACAGCTAATCCGTGCTTGTTTTCGCCCTCGTTGCGATCCTTTCTCTCGCCCTCGTTGCGATCCTTTATCTCGCCCTCGTTGCGATCGAGCCTTTTCCTTTCTCTCGCCCTCGTGGCGATCGAGTCCTTTTTCCCTGCCGGCCGAACTACGGCAACTCTGATTCTCATGTCCAGATGAGATACGTAGGCACGAGACGCGATGTCTTGCCGAGTTTGACTAACACTTTCTCTTCTCTCGCCCTTGTTGCGATTGAGACTAATTCTTTCTCTCGCCCTCGTTGCGATCCTTTCTCTCGCCCTCGTTGCGATCGAGCCTTTTCCTTTCTCTCGCCCTCGTTGCGATTGAGACCTCCCCTTTCTCTTGCCCTAGTTGCAATCGAGACCCTTGCTTCCTGTGCAAGCCTTGTCTATGATAGGTTGGCCCTCGTGCCATTTAGCTAGAAACCTTAACTTAGGGTTGACTTTGCATGACAACATCTAGGCTCGAGTCGTAGTCTCCCTAGAGTTGTGTCTCCCTCTGTTATCTGGTTAGGCTAGATCCTTTGTCCCTGCGTAGGGGAACTACATCGCCCTGATCTTCATACCAGATGAAGTATGTAGGCAGGAGATTGAGCTGATCTCTCCGGGCGCCCTTTTTCTTTTTCAACCTTTTGTGTCTTAACCACCCTTGCGTGTGTTTTGGTTCGGATGCTGATGTAAGTCCAGCGATTGGCATTCAGGCTCCATGTTTGCCTTTTCCTGTGTTTTGTTTGTGTGCGTGTCAGCCGAGCTACGAATGCTCTGATTCTTCTCTCGTCCGAGAAGATACGTATGCATAAGGTGCGATACCTTAGCGAGCATGTGTCGTTTCCCCAGTCCGAACTACTTCGACTCTGATGTCTATGCCTGATAGACTAAGTAGGCCCAGGATGCGACATCCTGCCGAGTCGGTTTCAGTCAGTTTCTTTTGTCTCTTTTCAGCCAGTGTGCGTGTGTTTGAGCAGTGTTTAGCAACCATATTCCTTCCTTTTGTGCGTGGATCCCGTAGAGTACTACGGATGCGTAGGGTGCCTAACACCTTCCCTTCGCATAACCGACTCCCGAACCCATCCTCTTTGGTCGCGAGACCATGTTCTTTTCCTAGGTTTACTTCGAGCGTTTCCTTTCCCTCTTTTGGGATAAATAACGCACGGTGGCGGCTCTGTTGTTTCTTTCTTTTCCCGCCGGTTTTTCGCGTAATGCGACAGATAGATGATGTTGAACAGGATGTTTTATGTAGTACAGGTGATGTTGAAGGTGATGTCAGATGGGTGATGGATGTTACAGGTGTTGTTGAAGGAGATGTATGTGTTGAACAGACTTAGGGGGAGAAGAAGCACATATGTGTTTAATGTGTGTTTACTAGTTGCTATTATAGCTAGTAAATGTGTGGTTTATTACTTCTGCTGCTAAACTGCTGATATGTTTTATTGTACTCTTGTGAACAAATGGTATGATATATGTTTTAGCCAAAATTTTCCAAATGGGGAGTTTGTTGGTTCTATGTGTTGGCAGCAATTTTGGTAAAACCTAGAGTGTTCACAAGTTGTCACAAGTGCTGTCTTGACATAAGATAACATGTACCTGCAAGGTGTTTAAAATAAGAATATGCAGGATTTTATTGAGATGTCAGACCCGATGTCATGACATCTGTATACAGAACATTCAGTCTGAATGTTATGTATTGTGTGATTGCGTTTTTTATGCTAATCTATGTATGATTGAAGAGATGATTAAACGCGCATTCAATCAGTAATTACAACTAGATTGACTTATTTTCCAACGAGATATAATCAGCTGTCATGAGAAGATATGAATGGAAAATAGTTTTAGGGTTTTATGATGTCCAAGCCCAGCCAAATGCTTCTATATAAAGGACATGGAAAACCTGGTTTTATACACAAGAAATAACGAACGAAATATTGAGAGAGAATAAGGGTTTTAGTCTTGTGTGGTCGTGTGAATTGTAAGCCATTCATTCATCCATAGATGATTGAATTGGACTGATTTTTGAGTTGTAATTTGTCAACTCTAAGCTTTGAAGCATGAGGGTGTGTTTACTTGATTGAAGCTTTTAAGTAAGATCAAGTATGTGTCTTTGAAGAGTGTCTTCTTTTCATTGTAATTCTTGTTTTATATCACTGCTATGATTGAGGGGGAGTGAGCAGGATCTCATATCTAAGAGTTCTTAGGTAGAAGTCACACGAGTAGAGATTAGGTGAAAATACTGTAACTTGAAGTTGTTTACTGAGAGTCTTTGAACTGATTCTATTTAGTGGATTTCCTTCTTGGCTTGGTAGCCCCCAGACGTAGGTGAGTTTGCACCGAACTGGGTTAACAATTGGTTGTGTCTCTTGCATTAATGTTCTTTATCTTTTATCCTGTTTGTATTGTTCAGATATTAGTGTCGTGACATTACCTTCGACATCTCATATCTGATACCAGAATTTCATGGATGTTTGGGGTGCTAATACCTTCCCCTTACATAACCGACTTCCTTATCCAACACATCTCTTTCCCCTGGGTTTTATCGATGTTTTCCCTTTCCTTCTGGAATAAATAAAGTTCGACGGCGACTCTATTGTATGTTCGAGCATGCGATACATCCGGGTATATTTCCGCTAGCTCCACCTTGATATGGAGGGTTGTCCTTTTATTTGAATTCATTTCCATCAAGTACCTACAACAGATTTTAAAATTCCCCAAATGATGGTACATATATGCAAAAAAAAAGCTTATTTTAATGCAAATGGCATGATGATATGAAAGTTTTTTATGGTTGGGGTAGCATGTAAGTATTCCCTGTATTTGATAAGCTTCTTAAGATTAGGTTGGATCTAAGATTAGACTACCTAATCCCCTCAATTGTAGGATATAAATCTTTAGGTAAGATAATAGCCCTAGAGTCATGGATTATACCCTTGTTTTACCATGAGAATAAGCAAGCCTACCTATAGTAATCCTTTGGGATAAGTCTCATCTAGGCGGGACCTTAGTAACAATCATTATGGGTTGATAACATAAGGTCATCCTGATTTGAGGGTGTTCTAAAAGAGGTCCCTAGAGTCATGTACCAAATTTAAAGTTCCATCACGAAGAAATGTTAGCCTTCTTATGACAAATCTTTTGAATTGATCTACTATAGGCGGAATCGTCATCAAAGACCCCACAGGATGAGAATCCCAGTGGTCAAGACAGGATGACCCCTTACTTAAGCTTATTATTTTTTCTCAAGCCTGAGTTTTAACTTCACACCTTTGAAAATCCCAACTAATATGATATGACAGGCATAATAATATAATAAAGAATAAAGTAAATAAATAAATAAATAACAGAAATAGCATTTAATTTATTTATTATAAAGCAAATACATAGAGAGGCAAACACAACCCTAAAACCCAAGGTTAGGAATTAACTCTCTTTAGGGAAAGTATAAGAATTCCCCAGTAGAGTCGCCAACTATCGTGGTTGGAAAAATGACAGAGTCACCATCATCCTTTATTCATTCCTAAGGAACAAGGAAATAATGATAAAACCTATAAACTAAGGGTGATAAATTAGGTTCAGGAGTCGGTTAAATAAGGGGAAGGTACTAGGCACCCCTTACCTCCATTGTACTAAATGGGTCCTCCTTTAATTCTAGGGTTAATGTGTATTCCAAAGGTATTTGCTTGATTAATGCTTAACTATTAATTATTCATTTACTTACAGAGATTATTCTATTAAATGGATGAGTGACCCAAAGAGATTTTCTATAATCGTACTCGCTAGAGTTTGTAACTTTGTGCCTATGTACCTTTGCATTAAGGGAATGATCAGAGTACCGTAGTTCTTCCTGGAAAAATGTTGGTTGGTTGGTTGTTTTTATCCCTTAAATATTCCTCACACATCAAGGATGGAGAAATATTCAATATTGAAAAATGCCTCAATATACTAGGGTAGAGGTCTTACAATTTGAGATGTGTTGAATATGTTTTTATCCCTTTATTACTTACAAAAAATAGTATTTGATTTATTTAAGAAAATAAATTAGAGGTCATAAATTAGAGGTAATAATTAGTTTTATCCCATATTGTATCCCATGTCCTAATTTTGACCCTAAGATCCCTCATGGCATCATATCATTACTCATTGCACTGCCTCAAGGATCATAGCATGTGTGGCTCCTTACCCTTGGGTTGGGACTTGTGTGAGTTGGTTTGAGACCACCAAGCATGCTTGAATTGTATATTATTGCTTTTCTTATTTTTGTTTACTAACCAAAAGCACAAAAATATGTCACTAACTTGTTTTGTTTTGAAGCTCAACCAATCATGAGATCCCTTGCTCCTAGGAGGCTCCTATGCTCAATAAAGTGGCCAGATGAAGATGAAAGCAAGCATGACAATGGTTCCCAAAGCTCTCAATCATCATATATGTCTCCCAAGTATCTCAATTTGACAATTTTATCAAGATAAACCAAGGGGCTTGAGGATTGTTTCCCAAGGAAACCCTAATTCAACTATGCATTGGCTGTGCCTTGCTCATGAAGCAACCTCAACCTATGATCAAATTTAATCAAGTGGAGTTATTTAATTCATTATTTTATGATTATATGAGCCTATGTGAGTATCCTCAATCATTCATTCATCAAGATTTGAAGTTTGGACTTGAGAAGTTGACCAGTCAAGCCATCTAACTAAATTGAAATCCACTGAGACCTAACTTTTTATGTGTTTGTCAAATGAAGATGAACCAAAGAGAAACAATGTTCTTAAGAACCATATGAACAACTTTAATGTTCATCCAAAATTCATTTAAAACTTGGAAGGTCATCATTCATTACAAAACATTATAGGTCATTTTGACTGAAACCCTAATTTTGGGTCAACTTGCCAAGGACCTAAATCCTTCATTTTTTATTATTGTGAGGTGAGACCAATTGAATTGGAAATATTAAGATGTCTAATTCAAATGTTATGTTGGACAAAATTTCATAAACCTAAAAGAAACACATGTGATAATACAAAACATTATAGGTCACTTTGGATCAAAACCATTGAATCTTGAAAAAGTCCAACTTCAAGGGCCCATAACTTTCTCATCAAAAATTCAAATGATGAAAAATTTAAGTCCAAATTAATCATCGTGAAAAGATATACAACTTTGATGTTGGAGGTTTTTCAATTTGAGGCTTGCATCATCAAAACAAAAGGGCTTGAAGTTGGTCACTTTTGGCAAAATTTTCAAAGACATGTTTTGTACATCAAACTTCATGGCCAGTTTTCACAAATTTCCAAAATCCAAATGGATTTTTGCCCAGCATAACTTTTGTTCCTTATGTCAAGACCTTTCCAACCATTACTCACATCCTTATGTTTGGATTTTCCATGACTGACTTTCAAAGAGGGGAACATTTATGCCCAATTATGGGATTCACATTGAATCTTCATGCACAAGCAATTGCCATTCAAATCACACGTCCATTTCACTTCAGAATCAGCTCAACTTGCATTTCCAATTGATTTTGGGCCTCACATGCGTCTGTACAGGCCCATGCATGGAGGACCCAATGATCATGCACACGGATTCTACACCTCATTGCCTTGCACTTCAGCTATAAATACCATGCTTGCTTCATTCAAACAAAAAAAACACCCTGAATTCAACCTGAAGCTCTGCAGAATTGGAAACCCAACCATACTAAAGGAATTCTAATTTTATTTTCTCAAATTCAAACTTGAATTTCAACTTCCTTGGTTCAGTTTCTAATTCCTAAGCCTATCATCATCATCATCTCCTGATCAAGTTGGAAGCAAGAATTGGAGCAGATCGTGATGTTTAAAGCTGCACTTCAAAGGTTTATGATCCAACTGTTTTGAGCTATATCTCATAATATATTGTGAATTGCTTGTGTTCATTTGGTTTTCTGAAGTCCTCGTGTGAGAGGTAAGCCAGTGGTGGCTTTGATTTTGTGTTTTGAAGCACTTCAGTTTATGCACCTGGATTTTTCATCTCAGATTTCTCATTCCATAGAGATCTTGAGGATAATCCAAGGTTACAGGGGTGATGTACATCACCCCAGCTTCATTTTGGTATAAGGCTCATGCATTTTGGTTGAGGTTTGAAAACCTGCAACTGGTGGCCGGAAACAGTTAGCTCACCGGAGAAGACGGTGGTTTCCACCACCGTCTCCATGTGGATACCTCCATGGCCCTTGGATCTCCTTCCAGCGTTCTAATCTCAACCTTTGTTTCTTTTGACTTTTTTAAATCCAATGTGTTTCGCGTTTGACTCATGTACATGGTACGCGCGCGCCTCAGCACCCTTGGACGTTGCCACGTCAATTAATGAAGTCCATCCAAGGGGCGCTGATTTTCCTATTTTCTATTTTTCTGTTTTATTTTCTTTTAATTCCATTTTATTTCAAAAATTCATAACTATTTTATTTGGAATCACAAAAATATGGGACCAATTGCAAAAATTTTATTTTAAAATCTAGTTTCATAATCTAATTTTTAATTATTTTTGTGATTCCATTTAATATTTTTTGTGAATTATTTTGTCTTTAATAGTTTTTAATTCATTTTAATTACTTTTTGATATCCAAAAATTCCAAAAAATATTTTCTTAACACATATGGATGATGATAAGCCTATGAAAAATATTCTCATCAATTTCTTAATTGATTTGAGATTTATTTGAGATTTTAATTCATTTGTGTTATTTTTCTTGATTTTTAAATGTTTAAAAATAGTTTCTGTTTTCAAAAAATGTTGAGAAAATTTGTCAAACCTTGTTTGACCATATTAAACTTATAATGATTCAATTGGACTTATCCAAATTGATTTGAATTGAATTTGAAGTTTGACCATACTTTATTCATTTTATTTTATGCTTTGTTTTAATTCCAAAAAAATACCAAAAATATGCTTGAACTTTATTGACTTCTAATCTTCATTTCTCTTCTATTTACCATTGGTTGATGTTGATTTCATTCACATTTGATCATGGTGTTTTTTTTATGTCATTTGAATTCTCATTTTGTTCATTTCATCTTCATCTCTTTTCTTCTTCTTTTTCTTTTGGCAAATGAGTTAATGATTTGTGGTTAGTCTAGACAGATGAGAGGCTTAACATTCTTTGATCCAAATCAAACTCAACTTGATCAAAGATCAAGTGAGTTGCTTTGTGTCCAAGATAGGTTGCTTCTTGGTCAAGCAAAAAACCTGAAATCCATACAAGGTCTTTCCCTCTTTTCTTTGGCATGGCAAGTTGTAGGAGCTTGGCTTACTAGTCATGATCTCTAACTTGTGTTTATTTGCCTATAGTTTTATTGACCGGCCTCAGATAGGTGTGACTACTATATTAGTCCACTTACGATTACTTAACATAGCGCTAAATTGCCTTATGGCACACTAACACTAACTACTAATTACTAACTTTAATTCAAGCATTTAATTCCTTAAATTTAATTTAATGCAATTTAATTTCTTGCTCATTTATTCATATTGTCTTTTCCCTTTGCTCACTTGAGCTCATATTTTATGTTTATGCTATTTTCCTTTTTCTCACTTGAGTTCATTATTATGAATAAATATATTGTTGCTTTGTGTTTGTTTTGTGATTGTTTGTGTGAACCCAATGCAAAAAGGAGAAAGGACTTAGAATTAGGACCTTACCTATGCTTAATGGAGTTCAAGAGCAACTAGGCCTCATGCCTTTAGAATGCTAAACTTGTTGAAGAGCAACTAGGCCTCATGCCTTTAGAATACTAAATCTTGAAAGTTGACTTGAAAGGACCTCTAATCTAAACTCATTCTTTGTCCATTCCTCTTATTGCATTGCGAACTTTTTGATTGTTTGTTCTTGTGTGATAGGGATTCCAAACTTGAGATAGTAAGGAGAATCATTGTCATGAATAGCCAAGTTATGAGAGACAAGCCAAGTGGAGATCCTAGGAGCTTGATTGAATATTTGTTTGATTGCTTGAGTTAATTGCTAAGTCCAAAGGAAAGGAGCATCTTGAATCATCTTTATGATCTCAAGAAAGGAACTCCAAGGGTTTTATCTCTTCTCTCATCTTTGCATGTTTAGGACTAACCCTTCTCTTCTTCTCTCCACTCTAACCCAAGCCAAACTCATTTTGTGCAAACATTGACATTGTTTTCAAAATTAGAAACCTAGGCCATATGCCTTTGATTTTTCAAACTCTTTTCATTAATACTTATGTTGAATGAACCTTAAGTCAACTTTGACTTCATTTTGTGCATACTTCTAACTTGTAAATAAAATTCACTTCAAGTTAATTTTGTGGTTCCAATGGCCACCTTTGTTAAAACCTTTTCATAAACATTAGCCATAGGTTTGAGTTATCATAGTGGTTGATGTAAACCTCACCTTATCCTTAGTTATTGGACTATAAGTCTTCCATACTTATTATAGGGTGGATCCCTCACTAGTATGTTGAAGCTCTCCTCACATGGTGGATTGTTGGTTTAGGTCTAGTTTTCTCCCTTTGATAACAAAAGACCTTAAGGATTTTGATCAAATCAATTCACCAATCTTTTGAGATTTTTACCCCGAACTACGAGGTTTTGATCCTACCTTTGTGATGGTACATAGGCAATGGGTTTATCCATTCAAACAATATTGTAAATAATATGTACATTCTTTTCTCATCTCCCCAATCTTGTTTGTACAAATATTTTCACAAATACCAACCGACAATACGACTTTGCAAAAAGGGCTCCCTTAGAGTACTAAGGATGTTTTGGGTGCTTAAAACCTTCCCATTGCATAACCAACCCCCTTACCCGGATCTCTGACATTTTTATTAGTTTTTGATTTGATAAAACTTCTTACTTGGTTTTTGTTCGCTTTCTAACCTTTCCTTTGGATAAATAGAAGTGCGGTGGCGACTCGAATTGTATGATTTACTTTTGATTTAGTCAATAAATCTAAAGGTAACGAATACCCCGCTACAGGGTGCATTTTAAGTTGGGTTAGTAATGGGCTCCGAAAATAGGGGCGGGGTTAGTAAAGAAATTAGAACCCAATAGTTGTTGAAGCCCAGCACTTGGGAGGACCTACGGAGGGAGAGAGCCAATAGTTGACTCTCTCTGAACCTCCTAATCATAATCAAATGGATTCGATGAAATGGAGTCACAACCTTTGATTTCGATTACTGGTTAAAGTATGCATCAGGAACGATTGAGATGCGGAGTCAATAGAGGATGCATAGTATGGGCGTGTATAGGGGATGATCAGTTAACTGAGTTAGTCAACTGATCTGTGGCGTTGGAGAATGTCATACGTCCTTCATATAAAGGATCATAGAGGGAGTATATATTCCAAGTTCTTCAACACATTTCATTTTCCTTTTTTCATTCTCTATCTTCTCTTCTCAGCCTCCCTATGGCTCTCACTTCTGTCTAGAACCTCCCTTAGATCCCTCTCCTTCGGCCACCCATGTTCTTCCTCACCACCACCTAAACCACCCCTTATTTCCATTTTTTGGATAATCTTCAACCAGAAAACTCATCCCCAAGAACCCTAATACAAACCCTACCCAAAAATCCAACCAACCAAGAACCCTAACCCCTAATAACATGAACCCTAACCCCTTTTTCTACTCAGATGAACCCTAGGGTTCATCATATGAACCCTATCCCTCATGGATATGAACCCTAACCCTTTGTTTAACCCGAAACCACGATCTTCATCCCCTACCTTTGGTCGAAACCCTAACTTACCCAAAAATCATCTTAAACACTTCCAAATTCACCCAAACTTATTCTAAATCAGAGATATCCTTATTTTAAACACGAATCCATACCTTAAACACAAAAATCACGCAGTACAAATTCATCACTAAATCCCTAAATACTTATTCTGTTAACCCTCTAACCCCACTTAAATTATCCAAACACAAATACTATCAAGCATACATAAACATATGCAAGCAATCAAAATGGGCAATGTATCAAGAACAAAGAAATTGGATGGCCAACCTTCGGAGATGAGGGATTCTCCGGTAAAGGTAAAATCTCAGTTTTATTCTTTTGTTACTGCTCTTCTCTAGATTGTCACCTCATTCTCCTTATAATTACTTCTCTTTCTTTCTTTGTGGATGCGAGGTGCAAGGCTATAAGCTTAGGAGAATTAAGGTTATAATGTGAAACCGTAACCTCACGATAATTCAAGCTCTGGTGGGGTTTCTGGGATCGATGTTTCTGCTACCGATTCTAGGGTTTTTCTCCTTTTATTCTGATTTAGACTTAGGCTTTTATAGAGTTAGAATTAGGTTTTAGTTTTTAATTTTGATTTATAGTTTTAGGATGTTTTCAATTGATTGGTTATGATTCAGATTGTAATTTCAATTAAGTTTTGATTTTGTTTAGAAATAGATTTAGGGTTTGTAATTGCAATGTATCTGGTCTAAAATCCCTTGTAATCTGTAATATATAATGAATCTTTGAATGAAATTGGAAAACTTTGATCGAATCCAAAAACTGCAATTTTGATCCATTGTTGGTTCCATTGGTTTCGCAGATTAATGTTTCTGAGGCGCATTGGGGAATTGGGGGATGAACTCGGGTCCTGAGTTCGACCCAATCTGGGGCGTGGATCTTGGGTCATTCACTTGACCCAGTTTAATTAGGGACCAGGTTGGACTGGATCCGTTTCTAAATTCAAACAAAAAGCCCAATAACAAAATACGTAAAAAAATCCATTTAAAAAGCAAGTTGGTTCTAAAACAAGTTAATTATTTACTTAAAATACCTAATTTAACTCATATCCAATATAAACTAAAATAGTTTTAAATAACCTATTAATTTAATAAATTAGAAATCAGTTAAAAACTAATCAACTTAATAACGTAAATTAATCAACACTTTATTAATTTAATTATAAATTAATAAAATCCAATTAATTTTATCACTAATATTAATTCATATTTAATGAATCTAATTAACCTTATTACTAATAATTAGATGTTAAAACCATTACATAGACTGACACAATTAATTAATCTTTTTTTAAAATATTAATTTATTTAAATTAGTAGTTAATTCGGATGGGATTTAGGGACTAAGAAAGTCAAAATGACCCCCCTTTGATTTTTTAGGTCATTGGGGTTGACCAGATGACTTATATGGTTTAACAGATAAAAGAAAAGATCTAGTGGTCAAAATTTAGGGTACGACACCTAATACAGAGGAACTTAGCTACTCATAATATAATCACTAATAACTATGAGTTTAGAGTAATAATAAATGAAACTTATTGTAGAATTGGGTATTTAGTGGAGGAAACCTTCATTCCGAATCTTCTTGCCCTTCCTTGCCGTCAAAATTCAATTTATGTCAATAAAAATTCTAAAAATTCAAGTTTCATTATTTAAATACCTCGAAGAACGCCAAGTTGTTGCCAAAACATGTCCAAATGTTGCAAGACGCGTCTGGATATGCGTCTTGGTAGAGGATACAAGTTTTGAAAGTTTAGTTGTGCCATAGAGGTTTTCCTATTGAAAACTTGTCAAATGTTTATGAAGGCATTTGGATGTTTGATGCACATTTGAGACGCATCTGGGAGACATTTGGCTAGCATGATTTTTCAACTAAAAAATTTCCAAACACGTATGAGAGCATCTTTGTGGCGTATGGACACGTATGGGAAGGTACTTGCTTCTTTTTGTTTTTTCCTCTTCACTTCAAGTCCTGTAATACATATCAAACCTTTCCTAAAACGTCATATTGCTAAGATAATATTAGAAACCTCATGAAATTGATGAAACTCATTAAAATAATTATAATTTATGATTTCACAACACCAAATGGTTACTAAATTGGATGAAAATGAACAAATAAAACATAAAAAAATGATAATGAATTAACTGTCATCACAACCTCAAACTTGAATTGTTGCTTGTTAAACAATACACTACCCAAACCATGAGAATCAACAATATCATCTAAATTTATCACTTATGTTCCTTGCTTCTATTCAGATTGATCCAAAGAGTTTTCTCAAACTTTGTTGTATACTCAACTTGCCTTTCAGTCTCACATGTTCACTGGAATTGAATAAACTTGATAATCTCTCAATCAACATACAAAAGTCATCAAACAATGAACTTCAAATATCTCTAAAGAGTTAGTCAAAGTCTAATTTAAAACACACTTTTAAGGTATTTTTCAGGTTGTAACGATATTTACGCCAGGGTATGATATATTGGAATAGTAGAATTAGTTCTTTGGAGTTAAGTACCTGTTATCTTCCTTATTTCAACAACAACCTAACAACATACCAATAATTTACTCATGGTTACTAGAAATTGAGTTCTCTTCTTCTTCTTCTTGTTTTATTTTTCAAAAGTTATTTAAACACCTTTATATACTCATTTTTTGGTACCTCTTCAACCCCAAACTTAAAACTTTATTAATTTCAAAAGCAATCTCAAATTTATCTTTTTGTATCAACAAGAAAAACTAACATATATCTAACCCCAAAGAGGGTGGATAAACTATTTTTTCAAGTCAATTGGCTAAGAACATGGCTAAGTCACTAAAAGAAAAGGATAATGCTATTTTCTTTTATGGGTTGGCTTAAAGAGGCTTAGAGTTAAACAAAAAAAAATGTCTTAGTGTGTACATAACCATACCAAATGCCTAATCAGAAATACCACAAATCCTAGCAGATAAACAATTGTATGAAACTCTCAAAAACAAGAAAAGATGAATAGTGAAATTTTTGGCAAACCTTTTTTGCCGAGTTATCTGGAAGTTGAGTAAAATTAAGTTGAATACTACTCCTCTTTATAATTTGTTGATCCGTATTTAGAACTTCCATAACAACTCAACTTTTCTTTTTATTTTATTTTTCTCTGGTGATCTTGTTATGTGTAACCTCTTTTTTATGTCATGGTAAGACAACATACTATTAACCGAAAGAAACAAGAATAACAAACTCATTCATTAAATAAAGAAGCAATATATTTCACAAAGCATGAAAACAGAACGAAAGAAGAATAAATAGACATCGAAAGAAAAATAAATAACACAAGTTTGTGGGTTTCTTCCCACGCAGCGACTATTTAAGGTTCTTATCTTGACCGTTATGGTTCTAAGGCTTTGAAAATATCAGTGACACTTTTTCCATAAGAATGTTACCTCCAGCATAATAATTTAGCCTCTTCCATTTACCGGTATCACCAGGATCCTAAATCTCTACAACACCTCTCAGGAAACCTCTTTAACAATGAATGAACCTGCCAATCCTGAATCCACCGACAAGTGACATGCTTTACCATAGATCAATTGATATGACGAGAATCCTAAATATGTTTTCAAAGCTGTCGTATATGCCCAAATCACATTTTCTAATTTTTTGACCAATCATTCCTAGATGTCACAATTGTCTTTTTTGAAATTTTCTTAAGTTTCCTGTTTGATACTTTCACTTGACCACACATTTGAGGATGATAGGATGTTCGCACTTTATATTTAACATTGCATATTTCCAACACACCTTCTAAATATTTATTGCAGAAGTGTGTCCCTCCATTACTGATCAAGACTCTAGGGACTCTGAACTAGAAAAACATTATTCATTAAAAAAAACATAAATAGTATGGACATCATTAGCAACACAAGCAATAACTTCAACCCACTAGCACTAAGGATTGAAGGTACCACTCTATTTCTCAACTAGATGGCTTTTCAACTCTCATTATTTGGGTTGTCTATGATATTCCCATAAAACCCCCCATTTGAACTAGGTTGTGCTGCTAATTGTCTAGATAATTGGCCAATCTACATCTCTAGATTTTTGATGGACACTTTAGTGTTCTTACTCATAGTTTCCTGATTACTGGTCATAGCTTCTTTATTCTTGCTTACTTTCTCGAAATTAGATTGAGTCATCTTCATAAATTGAGTCATGGCTTCTTCAAGTAGAGATGGTTTCCTTTGTGGAGGTGCTTGTGGACCTTTTTGAACGCCTTGATTTCCATTTAAACTTTGATTTTTACTCCACTTGAAGTTTGGATGATCTTTCCAAGCAGGGTTGTAAGTGTTAGAGTATGGATTATTTCTCTAGAAATTTGAAAATTGAGCTTCTTCACAAACCCCTTCCGGTACACGGTTGCCATTAGCATGCCCTTCTCCATAAAAATTACACTGTAATGACTAAAATTGATTGAAATTTGGTAGAACAATAGTGGATCCAACTAACTGTTTAGTAATTACCTCTAGTTAAGCTAACACTGTAGTATTGGCATCCAGTTTGACTACACCCTTCGGTCTGATTCCTCTTTAACTTTATGAGAGATATTAAACTTGGAATATTTTCTCTACCAACCATCTATTTACTGGTGTTTTTAGTAAACAATCACAAGTTTAGTTCACTTAAAAGATTAACTCGAAAAATCTAAAAGACAATTTGTGAAAAGAAAATATACAATGAAAAGTGTGTGATTTGGATTTAAAACGCTTGGGTAATAAATCAACTGAATGCAAGAAATAAGCTTTGGATAAAGATAAAAAGAAATAATCAAAATAAACAAATTAAATGACATTAATTGTAAATGCTTGAAATGTAAAGGATTTGCAGCAAATTTAAAGAGTGGACGCAAACTCACATTTCTCACAAACTATTTCGTTGATGACTTGGAAACTCTAGTTCTATAGAGAATGAATGAGAATTTTGCGACCACGACTACAATGCATAAGCCGACATTATATACTAGTCCTAAAATAATCGTCGACGGTAGTTATTGGTTTCATTTTTGACGTGTGTCCTACTATGTGGGGTTGCTTTGCTCTAACTTGCTCTTACGCGTCTTCAAGGAGAAACCGCTGAAAACTAAAACGAAACTTGGTGATAATTGTGTTGGTAACTGTTTCTGAATGCTTTAACCATCCTTGTCGAAGGCTGAGATATCTCCACATCACAATCTTTGGACTTGAAAATATTATAAGTCCTTAACATTTAAAAGTGTGGACTTCGATGTCGTGTTGAAGGGTTGATATGTGATCTTTCATGATTCTGAATATGTTTGAATGAGAGAGTGATCCTAATATTATGAATCTGTTCCCAAGACTCCTCCAAACCATTCTTGACCTCGACTCCACTTATAGGTTAATTGAACCAACAATTCGATACAATCAGTATATCGAAGGTTTTGGTTTAAGCTTTACACACTTAACAATGTCAATGTAACTTTGACCATCAATTTGTTGACTTTTCACTTAGCTAAAAATCTCAGGCTAACAGATGCTCCCACCAAAAATTCCACTTTCTATCATATGCATCAGATGGAAGAAAGATGACATTTTTAGTAACTGCTTAACACTGTTTACCATGGCTTGTACAAGTCATGGTCATCATGACCACTTTCTATCAAACCGTCATATCACAGACGTGCATGCACCCTCATCATTATTCCAAGTTCCTAGGATATTAATGAGGCACTAACTTAAATGAATTTTAAAATAATTCGTTTAATTTTATTTTTTCCAATAAATTAAAATTCCATTTGTCGGTTCAGACATGCCACTTGTCCCAATTCTCTTGGAGGGAAATTCAAAAGTTTCTTCCTCTTGGTAGCTATTTATAGGCTTCTTCAACATCTTCTATTTTCTTTCATCATTTTCATCTCTTTGGAAGAGAGATGACTTGAAAAATTAGAAGAGGCAAAAAGAGAATGATAAATAGAGGACACCGAGAAAGAACCATCCCTAACAAGCTTGTTGAGAAACATGTGTGAGTTCTAAGTCCCATATTGCTTAGAAAAATGGAGGTTGAACAATTTATAAGTGAGACAACTCATACACCTATCATATAAGGTTTTGGATGAATATATAGTATCTCTCCCACTTGTTTGGGTGAGTCTTTGAACTTTAGGTGAGTGTTTGACCCAATGTGAACGCTTCCCCCTCATGATAATCCATCAGTGGTATTAGAGTCAATGGTTCGAGTAAGGGACCGACTCCTTGTATTGAAAGTTTTGATATTTAAAAATATATTAGATTTACTAAAATATCCCTAGTTTTATTTTAGTTTTTCAAAATTATTCATTTTCTTTCGTGTTATTGCTTCTCTTTTGTGTGATTTTTTTCAATTATTTTAATCAACTTATTATAATTGTTCTTCACCTTCAAATGATTTTCGAATATTTTTACATAATTTAAATCATAATCACTGCACATTATTATTATTTTCGTATAATTTTTTTATGTTTATTTATGTTTGTTTTTTTCTTCTAATTTTATTATGTATTCTGTCATATTTCTTTTATATCAAATTTTAAATAATTCATTTTGTATTTTATTTATTCATTTTATTAAAAGTTTTAAACAATTAATATTTCATAATACGTAATTTTATGTATTTGTTTTGTTAAATGACTCATCATGATTTAAAAGTTGTTACCAATATATAGTTTAATTTGTGTCGGAGAATTATAATCCAAATCAAGTGGCCTCAATTTTTTAACATTATGTGATAAATTATAACTCTTTTAATCATCCGATACTAGAAATTTTACTATCAAAAAAATATGTATTAATTTTTTACATTTTAATATCATATAATTTATACAAGTTCATAAGGATAAAAATGTAAATTATTAATAAAATCAATCTCCTCTCCTCCTGAACCAAACATATTAGTGATAAAAAAATTTCTCCCCTCCCTTCCCCTCCCCTCCCCTCCCCTTGCCTTTCCTCCATTAAAATCTCTCTCCTCCCCTCCCCTCCCCCTCATTTGACTTAGATGAATGTTTTATTCATACTTCTTCCTCATAATTACTCTTTAAATATTCTAAATCCATTTATCCATCTGTTTAAGAAAAAAATATGTTTTTAAACGATTTGAGGAATTTTGGAATTCGACCTAATTTTATTTTGATTGGTTAATTTGGAGAATTAAAATTAGCTCCAATTTTTTATGGTATATAAAACACTTTTCCTATCTAGAAATCAATCATAAGCTTGAATTATTTGAGGAGTATAGATCCGTGACATCTATTACCTATATGTTTGTTTTCGGTTGATACCTAATCTCTCTCTCTCTCTCTCTCTCTCTCTCTCTCTATATATATATATATATATATATATATATATATATATCCAGTACTATAAGTAGAAAAATAACCCAGTTTTTCAAAAAAAATCCCGAAATAACCCTGTTTTCAAAAAAATCTCAAATTACCCCACTTTTAGGAGGAGGCGTCAATCCAATTGGCGTCTCCTCTTAAAATTAGAGTGTAGGTGCCAATTGGATTGGCTAAGGCACATGGTGCGGCCAATTCAATTGCCGCCCATGTGTATGGTTTCAAAGGAGGCGCCAATTGGATTGGCACCTCAGTGTATTTTGCAATTTTTTTTGTTAAATAGTCTACGTGATACATAATTTTGAAATAGGACAAATTCATATTAATATAAATTCCCGTTTACACAAAAAAGACTAATGTTGGTGACTGGGATCACCTAACCGACCTCCGGTCCCACATCCCCTAGCTACCCGAACCCGTGGCCCTAACTCGCGTTGATGATTCACAACTGATGTTTGAGCATCTGAGGGGCCAGGAACATCACTACGAACTACAAGAGATGGCATGTTGAGATAGTCAGACAAATCAACATAGTCTTGAGTATGCAATGAAGGTGTACCGCCATAGCTGAGCTCATGACCCATGCTAGAGTAGTTGGGTTGTGTTTGACTTATTGGTGGGTGACCAGGACGGTTGAAGGGAGACATAGGTGTGAATGATGCGTCGAGGAAAGATTGACAAGATTGTTGGGGTGTTTGGTAGAGATATGGTTGTTGAAGGTTTAAATTTTTTGAGGTTTGGGCTTCTTGGCTATGGTAGGAGGAGGGACGATACCATTCGAGTTATACGGATTTTGTTTTCGAAACACTGATACCATTCGACTTACGATCAAGAGAAATGCAAATTTCTTGCATTTGAAAAAAAGAATACAATCCTGCATATGATCTGGTATTGTGTCAAAGACCACGTATCAAAATCCAATATTTTTTTAGAACAGTCAATGCAAGTTTTTCCCGCTTAAGGTACGAGATGATGAAGATGTTGAATACATGTTTGTTAGTCATGAACATTCTGGATGCAATTGTATTGAGTTGTATATTACTCTTCAACCATGTATACCATCTCAACAATCTCAAATAACCAGTCAGGATGAATCTGATGAATTTGATTCACAATACTCAGATGACGTTGACCTAGAAGCAGAAGCAGAAGTCAACATCGTTGATGAAGAAGAAGAGGAGACCAAGATACAGGTCGATCATATGTTGAACAACGACATTGAAGATGATGATCAACCAGCGCCCATACCTCCCAGTCATGTCTACAATCCGCCTCAATATATGACAAACATGGATCTGCATGACGATGAAACATCCAACAGTGTTTTCTATAACCCGTATCTACGATCAGAAGGCGAGTTACAGGTGGGAGACATGTTCCGCACTAAAGAAGAATGTGTGCGAGCTATCAAAAAATTCCACATGAATAACTCTGCTGATTTTACAGTGAAACATACTGATTCGAGAAGGTATGTCATCAAATGTCGTAACATCCTTTGTAAGTTTCGGTTGGCTGCGTCTTACCAAAAGAAAAGCGACTCTTGGTAGATAGCTTCAATATACCCACTTCATAGTTGCATTGCAACTAACGTCGAACAAGATCACCGTAAATTAAGCGCTGCATTGATATGTCAAGACATTTTTCCGCTTGTTAACAAAGACCCATAAGTGAAGGTGAGTATAATTATATCTCATATCAGGACAAGATATGATTATACTCCATCTTACAAGAAAGCGTGAATTGCAAGGACAAAGACTGTTGAACAGGTATTCGGCAACTGGGAGGATTCATACAAAGAATTGCCACGGTTTTTATGGGCACTAAAAACATATGTCCCCGGAACTATGGCAATTATGGAAACATTGCCAGCAATGACGCCAGACAGAACCTGTGTTACTGGTAATAGAATCTTTCACCGTCTCTTTTGGGCATTTGACCCATGCATCAAAGGTTTTGTGTAACACCCTTCTAAAATACCCCAAATATTTAATTAAAATAACAATATATCAATCAGAGTAAATATGCAATTAAGGGTGTCACACAATCATTACACACCATTCACCATAATAACTGTCATGCTCTTTTATTAATTCAAAACATAAAGCATTTGCACAATACGCAGCGGATAGAAATCAAATCAATCATGCAAAACATGTAACACATTACATGTAAAATTATTCAACAAGGTAAAACATCCCGTCCCGATGTTACATCTATCAGAGCATGACCCACTAAGGAGACTACACTAGACTCCAAGCACTAGCTTCTACTCAATCACTGCTCGTTACCTGAAAACATAGTTGTAAGGGTGAGTTCCTCAATCGATATAATAAGCATTATAAAATATCATGTAATGCTAAGTAAATAACACATTAATCACCCTAATCATATCACACATTCGGTAACGGCAACCTCCACTCAAACATCATAATCATGCTCAACATAAACATCAAAACACACGTATAATATTGGAACACATCCATTCATATTATACACAATACATACATTATGCAATGAGACTCCATGCATGCGGTACCGACTATTCGTGAACATATAGTTCACCTCACCGATCAAATCCAGATACGGCTACCAAGCCCACTAGTCCCACTCATTTGAGACCTAGTGACTCACTCACTAATTCCTCACCACGGGAATTAGCTACCACCCCAAGGGCCATGCTATGCACGCTAATCACCTAGCATGCAAACATCAACAACAATCCACAATGATTTACTCACTAATTCCTCACCATGGGAATTAGCTACCACCATAAAGGCCACAATATGCCAGCTAAATCACTTAGTCATGCAAACATCAACAACAATCCACAATGGACATATGCTCACACTCTAAGCCATAAAACAGTCCATCCACAATTACATACAATATATATATACATTCGCAACATTATGCATATTTTCACACATCATCAGCATATTTATCACATAATCATATCATGTCATGTCAAATAAGTCAATCACAGTATTAGCACCCTCTACTAATACCTATACTACTCAAAACAACGGGAAATGATCCCTACTATATCACATACCGATATAGGCCAACCATCAAATATGTACACAACATTTAAATACCAATTTTCCCACTTTTCAACAGCGTTAACCGGTTAACGCCCTGGGTTAACCGGTTAACGCAGACCAAAACACGCTTCCTGGCAAAACTTAACAGTGTTAACCGGTTAACGCCCTGGGTTAACCGGTTAACGCAAGCAAAACAGCAATATTTCATAATTCCTAACAGTGTTAACCGGTTAACACCCTGGGTTAACCGGTTAACGCAAGACAGAAAGCTGTTCCTGCGCTAACACGAAGCAGAATGCAGAATTCTCCGCATTTTCCGCCGTTGGAGGACTTCCGGACCTCCGATTCCGATTCCGTAAAAAGCTATACGTTCGGAAAATCACTACCCATCCAATTACAGATTCAATTACAGCTCTAACATAGTTTATTCATCACAATTTTTCAGCACTCAATCATCCCAATTAGGGTCAATTCAACGGTTTATCACTACCCATTACATGTTAACCCATAATACCCATTAAACGACGATAACCCCCCTTACCTGAGTTAATCCGGCGAATCTTTAAGCTTCAAGCTTTTCTCTTCTCCAACCTTCTTCCTCTTGCTCTGTCTCTTTGCCCTTTTCCTCTTTTCAGCCGCTTCTCTGCTTTTCACGTGAAACCCTTTCTTTATCAAATGGGACTCTTTTTCTTATTTCCAACTTATATATTTTTCCAATAATTATTATTCCAATAATAATAATAATAATCCAATAATTCCAATTATTTAATTAAATTAATAAATATAATATTAACTTAAATTAAATAATTATCTTATTTTTATCGGGGTGTTACATTTTGCATTCTATAAACCTATTATTAAAATTGATGGAACATGGTTATACGTCAAATACAAGGGTACTTTGCTTATGGTGGTTACACAAGACGGCACCAACAATGTCTTTCCCATTGCCTTTGCTCTAGTTGAAGGTGAAACTACTGGTGGTTAGGGTTTCTTTCTTCGACATCTCAGAATGCATGTGGCTCCACAAGCCAATCTCTGTTTGATTTCTGATAGACATATTGTCATTGAGAGTGCCTATAATAACCATGACAACGGGTGGCATGATCCTCCTTCTACCCATGTCTATTGCATTAGACATATTGCACAAAACTTCATGCGTGCAATAAAAGATAAGAATCTTCGCAAGAAGGTGGTGAATGTTGGGTATGCTCTAACTCATCCGTCATTTTAATATTATTGTGATGAAATTAGACTATCTAATGAAGATGGATGAATAACATACCAGTAAAGCAATAGACAATGGCATTTGACGGAGGCTGTCGATGGGGCCACATGACAACAAACCTTGTGGAATGCATGAACGGCGTATTCAAAGGCATTAGAAATCTGCCAATAACTGCCTTGGCCAGATCAACCTATTATAGGTTGTCTTCCACGTTCGCAACTAGAGGGAAAAATGGAGTGCAGTGTTAATGTCTGGGCAAGTATTCAGTGAGTGTTGCATGAAAGTCATGAAAGAGGAGAGCATCAAAGCTAGCACACACACTGTAATAGTCTTTGACCGTCATAAGCAAAATTTCAGCGTGCAGGAAACAATGGACCACAACGAGGGGAGACCAAATTTAGCCTATGCTGTCAAACTAAACATAAATTGGTGCGACTGTGGAAAATTCTAGGCCTTCCGCATTCCTTACTCCCATGTCATTGCAGCATGCGCACATACTCGTCAAGACGCTTACAATCATCTATCTAATGTGTACAAGGCCATCACTGTCATGAATGTCTATAATAAAAGCTTCTCGGTGCTACCAATGGAGGAATACTGGCCTCCATATGAAGGTGACATAGTTTGACACAACGACGAGATGCGTAGAAAGGAAAAAGAACGGCCAAACAACACACGTATCAGGACAGAAATGGATACGACAGATAAAGTGATAAGACTATGTAGTATCTGTCGTCAACCAAGACACAATAAGAACAACTGTCCCAATCGAGGAGCATCATCTGTGTCATAATCTTTTTGTAACATTGGATTTTTGTAACCTTCAATTTTTATATATCATTAATTTTTCGTTAGAACGAGGTTCACAACAAACATCACTACAACATAAGCAAACTGAAAACAAAATATTTCTAACTGATTACAACAATCAAAGTGATGTCATCTCGTCCGAACATCATTTCTCTAGCATCCTTATCAGTATTCATTCGCACCCAACCAAAGATACTGTCGAGTTTCTCAATACTTCTAATTTTCCCCCTTCTGGTATTTTCCCATCTAACCAACGAATCAGCTCCCTATTCAGTTGATCGAAAGTAGTGATGTTCTAGAAGAGCATCAACATCTGAGGTTTGTCTCTCGTATAAATCACCTTTCCATAGCGGCAACGAACACCAAACATGATTGTCAAATGATGAAATGAGATGTGGAAAAATGATTCAAACAACACCTCTATTTATAACAATTTTTTTTTGCAAAATACATTGAGGTGTCAATCCAATTGGCGTCTCATTTCAAAAAATACACATGGGCGCCAATTGAATTGGCTGCACCATATGCCCTAGCCAATCCAATTGGCACGTGCACTCTATTTTTAAGAGGAGTCGCCAATTGGATTGTCGTCTCCTCCTAAAAGTGGGGTAGTTTGGGATTTTTTTTGAAAACATAATTATTTTACGATTTTTTTTGAAAAAATAGGTTATTTTGGTAAAAGATTCCACTTTTTCTATCTCGAAATCAATCATAAGTTTGAATTATTTAAGGAGTATATATCCGTGACATCTATTACCTATATGTTTGTTTTCGGTTGATATCTGATCTCTCTTTATATATCTATCTTTATATATATATATATATATATATATAAAAGAAAAATAAAGTAAGAGATGGATCAGAAATGAAAAGAGAATATATGGGCAAGAAGGTAAAGACAAGAAGGAAGTGCTATTCTACTGTGTTTATTTATTTATCGGAAATAAATGAGAAAATATTGTTGTGTCATGTGCATGTTGTGTGTACTAGAAAGAAATTGAATATCACTCACGACAAAGATTTGAATGTACGGCAGAGACAATTATATAGTAGTATACTCTGTCACCATTCCTTTGTCCCTAGATATTTGTTATGGTGAGTTTGCCCAAAATAATACTATAACAGTTTCTCGTTTCCAAGTTTCTGGTCAGGCTAGTCTTAAATCGAGATTTAAGAGATTGTTTGTTTGTTTGTCTGTCGAACTACAGTTTAAGGGAATGTTTGTCTCGAATATAGAATTAGTAAGTGTTTATTATTAATGGCAAAAAGAATAATTCAATTTATCTAAATAATAGATTAGACATTACAAGAAATACCAATTTAGCAAATTTCCTTAAAAAACATGTTCCCTGGGACTTTCGCGGCTAGTTATTTTAGTAGATAGATTCTATGAAATTCGCCGGTAAAATTACAGAAATTACAGAAATAGTATGTCAAGGATCCGATTCTTATTGAATAAAAGCATATTCTAAAAATAAGTGATGACAACTCCTCCTACTATGTTTTTAATACATTAATTTGTTGTTTTTGAATACTTTTATTGTTAATGTGTTTTTTTCTATCAAGGATAAGAGAACATTTAAAAATTTAAGGGTATTTCAAAAAAAAAAGTTGGGGAGAAAATAAAAGGTGTGAAAAAGAAAATTAAGTAGTGATGGTGAAAAGAAAGAAAAGAATACGTTTTTGACAAAACAAAAAGAAAAATAAATCAAATGCCAAAGCATACAAAGGAAAATAAATAAAAGAAAAATGGTTGTAAAGAGTGGAATCAAATATATAGATTTTTTGAAAAATAATTATTTATCAATAAAATTTTGCTCTTTTATCTTTAGACTTTTTTGAATAAAAAGACCAATAATTTTTGTAAGTCCAATCACATTACAACCAAAAGAAAGACCTTAATGATCCATGATTGATAATGTATATGATGATATTGCTTAGGTGAAATGAAAAATGTTTCTATAGTTCGTGCATCGTTCAAATTATGAGGGAAACACTAACCATTGAGAGATACTTAGTGAGATCATGATTCTGACGAATAATTGATTATTGATCTAGACATGTTTTAAAATCTTACTTTTGTCAAGCAAGTAGTTTATCTTCGTGATACGATTTGTGGATATATAATGATGTTGATCATGAACTTGCATTAGAAAGAATATCATATCATTAAAAAAAAGCTTTTAAAAAATCTTGACCTAGTCATTCTACCTCTCATGAAACATGCATTTAAAAAATTCTGAACTATTTGAATGAATTTTGTTTGAGGATAAACAAAAAGATAAGTTGGAGAGAGTTGATAAGTGCCAAAATTACGTAAAATACGTTAGTACTTATTAACTTATATTACAAGCAATCAATATGAAAATCTCTGACTTATAAATAAAAAGTGATAAAACACTTGTCTGAGCTTTTTACTTGCACATTAACCAAAAATATATGAAAAGAGCTTAAAACCCACCAAGAAACACACAAAGACCTTTCCAAAGACAAATTTTTACAAGCAAGTTTCGATGGGTTAAGTTCATGGGCGTGCTAAGTGAGCATAAGTGAGAGAAGTATTCAAAGCTAAGTTACTTCATGGTGAAGTAAGGGTTTCTGTACTAGTCAAAGATGGATGGTGTGCGTAGCGAGCTACGGCTAGTTGCATGTTGAGTTGGCATTGCTTAACAAAGAAGAAAGCAGGCGCACTAAGCAAAGATGGGCGGTGCGCATGGCGAACCTACCTTTCTCAAGCCTATAAATAGGGGTGCCTGGTTCAATTCAAAGAAAGCTTTGGTTGATTCAAGGTAGTACATAAATAAAGTAGGTTCACCTTAAATCTTAATATGAAAGAATAAGGAGGGAAGATCAAAGGCGGAAGCGCTTCTCGAGGGATTATTGTAGATGTTGTTCAACCTCTTTCTTATAAGGTTTAACTATAAATCTATAATGGTTATACATGAGGATAATGATGATGAAATCTAACCCCAACAAGTTTTATCATTGTTAACACCGAAATCTCAATTTATTTTCTATCATTTTATTTTCCTGCAATCAGACAACCCTAAACAACCCTTGCTTAGAAATATTAAAAATGTTGAATAGCCTTTAAAACACAACCAACCTCTGTGGATACAATAATATTGCACTTGCTATTTGCATTGTAACAACAATATAATTTTAAAACAAACTGACAAATGAAGGTCTCAAATAGGCAACTTAAGCAAATTTTGAAAAACACGGTTAACTCATCCAAGAAAGACTGGGCAGAGAAACTAGATGATAGACTATAGGGATATCACACATCATTCAAGACTCATTTATGGTGGTGGTCTCCGTATCAACTAGTGTATGGTAAGACTTGTAAATTACCAAAAGAACTATTAACATAAGGGTTATTGGGCTACCAAATTCTTGAATTCTGACCTAACTACTTCAGGTAAAAATTGAATACTCAAATTGAACAAATTAGAAGAGATACGGTTGCAAGCTTATGAAAATGCAGTGATATATAAGCTATGAAAAAAATATATCATGACAAGTATTTGGTTAAGAAAATATTTTTGGTAGGTCAACAACTACTACTTTTTAACTTAAGGTTGAGCATTTTTCAGGTAAATTCAAGTCAAAATGGTCAAGTTCATACGTAATAAAAATTGTAGTACCTCATGGAGCAGTGGAATTATAAGATCCAAAAAATAGACACGATATTCAAAGTAAATGAACATAGGATAAAACTATATAATGGAGCAAAAATCTAACCAGAGGAAGTAGAAGTAGACATAAAAAACTAGTAGAAGTAAACTGTCAAGTTAATAACCTTAAATGAGTGTTGGATGAGAGGCAACCCATTAGAATCAGGTTCTATCGTTTTAATTTATTATTAGTAAGTTATATTAGAATTTACATAGGGAGAATAAATCCAACTAGTGTGAGGTAGAAGAATAAAATTAATAGAATGAGGGAAAAATATTTTTTTAAAATTCTAAGCAATAGCCCCACACTTGTTAAGGCACAATGTAATTTAAACTCTTTAACTAAAATGATGCCCATTATATATATCTTGTTGTGAAAACGATGCCAGAATTACAAAGTATAATTGGTTTCTTGATCGACAAGAAATCTACAAGGGTAGAAAAAAGGAAGCAAGAAGAACACAACAAATTGATTATAAACTGTTATTCTTTACTTTCTCTTTGAAATAAGATTACAAGTGTTATAGAATAGAAAGTAACCTCTCTCACCCTAATTAGGATTTTCTTTATGCAATGGTGAGAGACTAGTATGTTATTTATAAGAAAACTAATATACTAAACTAATGGGCTTTTACACATAGACCCATTACACAAGCTAAGTTAGAGAACAAGCTAAGTTAAACAATTGGACATAGCAAACATGCCCAATTTGACATGCTAACAATCCTAGCATATTTCGACTACAACATGTGAACAGGCTTCGACGACATGCTAAGGTCATATCGAATTTTCGAACCAAGAAGCTACCCTTCGACCATACTAGAGTTCGATCCAATATCTCACAAATCTCCATATTGGAACAAACTCTATAACATCAAGGGAACAAACTATCTTTTTTCATGCAGCTTTATAAACTGTATACATTGTCTATCATAAAGAGACTTCATCTCATCATCCATGGCCTTTAGCCATTCGATCTTATTTCGACTCCTCATAACTTCCTTATAGTCTCTAGGTTCTTCATCTAGAACTTCACTTGTAGAGATTAAGGTATAAGTTATGCTATCTGCATACCCAAGTCTTTGAGGTGGCTTGATGACTCTTCTCGGCCTATCTCTTTCCAACAAGTAGTCATCGGAAGTTTCCTCATCTTCCTCAGTATCTTCAGCATATTGTGTTTCGTCTTCCACTTAATTTGGGATACCCAATTCAACATCGACATGCTCCACCTCAACAGGAATCCCTTCTTGTTACATCTCTTCTTCAGATATCTGGCTCTAGGCACCATAGCCTATAAGCTTTGACTCCTTCAAGGTATCCCATGAACATGCTTCTTAGAACTCTAGGTTCGACCTTGTCCTGCCTAATGTGAGCATACGTTATGCATCCAAATACTCTAAGTTTGTCGAGATTTAGTGGATGTCCCGACCAAATTTCTTCAGGTGTCTTCATATCTAACACAATCAAAGGACATTTATTTATCTGATATGTTGCTGTCGAAATAACCTCTACCTAAAACACTTTCTTTAACCTATCACTAGTCAACATCCATCCAACTCTTTCTAAAATGGTTCAATTAAACCTTCCAGCCAAACCATTTTGTTAGGGAGTACCTACAATAATTTTGTGCCTTGCAATACCAGAGGCTGCACAAAAATTATCGAACACCTCATTGCAAAATTCAAGGCCATTGTCTATTCTTAACCTCTTGACCTTCCTTCCAGTCTAATTTTAGACCAGAGTCTTCCAACTTCAGCCTCAACGGTATATACGCCTTGTTTATTTACGCCTCTTAAGACTTCCTTCGACCCCTTCATGACTTTTAGAATACTTTTCTCTCCTTGGGAAACATATCCTTTTTGTCGAATTCATCAAGAGATATCAAATTTCACTTCAAATCAGGTACATACCTGACTTCAATCAACAATCTTATTGACTCAACATGGAACTTGAATCTCACATATCCAACACTTGCAATCTTGCAAGCTTTATTGTTTCCAAGCAATACATATCCACCATGTTAATCACAGAGTTCCTCGAACAAGTCTTTGTTTGGAGTCATGTGCCAAGTGCAACCTGAATCCATAATCCACTCTTTACTTGAGTCGCCGCTTGAAACCACAAGAACACCAGATGAGTCAAAATCATCTTGAATAATGGATGTGTTTCCATTGTCCTTACCTCCATGATCTTTTAGGCGTTCAGGGAACACTTTTCTTATATGACCCTCCTTTTTACAATGATAACATTGAATACCAGAGGCATCACCACTATAGGACTTCTGCTAAATTTTACTCTTCTTCTTGTCAAACTTTCCATCCCTCTTTATGAATTTCTCCTTAACTGACAGACCTTCACCAGTTCTTTTCGCTTATTCAAATCCTTAGAGTACAAGGATGATTGGACTTCTTCAAAGGTCAGGGACTCTCTTCCATACAAGATAGTTTCTTTGAAGTGGGCATGTGTTTTGGGAAAAGCACGCAACAGTAACAACGCTTGATCTTCATCCTCAATTTTTACATCGATACTTTCAAGATCAAGAATCAGCTTGTTGAACATATCCAACTGCTCAGGCAGAACTTTGTCTTCACTCATCTTGAATGAATACATAGCTTGATTCAGGTAGAGGCGATTGACCAATGATTTGGTCATGTAAAAACTTTCGAGTTTCTCCCAAAGACCAGACGTCGTTGGTCGGGAAAATAGCAAGTGTACTATTTTGCCTTTTATAGTAATAATGGGGAAATTCCCCGAATGTCGATCTCAAGGACTGCAAGTTAATATTGAGTTTAAATTATCATTCAGTTAAACAAAAAGTATTAAGTTGGTTTTTAGGAGTAAAAATATAATAATAAAAGTAAAGGCAAGGAAGGATGAAAATAAGGGTTTATAGAGAAAAATGAACAATGCCAGGGAAGGTGTATGATTCATCTCTGTAACAACTCTGGGTAACTATTGCATCAATAAATATCAATTACTATCAGTTCTTAAGGGTATTTTCTCCCAAGTCCTTGGTGAGAAAACCTTTAATCAATCTACCCTAATTTCCATATCCATAGCCAATTAGGGTGAAGCTAAGCTGTATAATATCAAGAATACTCTGGTTCATACAGGGTATCCCTAGTCCTAGGTGATATCTACTATAGAGTAACCTTATGAAAACCTTATCAATGGCGGTCCAGCCTAATTGATAACCACAAATCAATCTCGATTGGTCAGAAAGAGAAAGCAATAAACACATCAAAAGGTTACCGTAAAAACAATATTATAAATGCAAATGTAAACTCAAATTCGTTACAATTCTAAATCAGGGACACCCCCTAGCATTTGGGAGTTTATCTACTCATATTGTTTAAAACAAATTCAAGATTAAAATTACACATTACAAGTAATTGGATGCCTTTGATCTTCAATCACTCCCACTCATGAACACCTTCAGCTCTCCGAATGCCTTGATCTCTGTAATACTTGATTGCTTCATAATACTGTGTTTTGCCGTATTCCAAGATAATTTTTACTTTGGAAGAAGACCCTCTTTATAGTGAAAATTCCAAGCAGCAGTTGGACAGGTCCAAAAATATCTCCAAAAAGCCCGACGAACAAAAGCCCGAGAAAAACTGAATTTTTGGGCTTGGGCTGACACGGCCTGTGTCAGCTGACACAGGTGGCCGTGTCAGCAGACTGTTCTGGCTTACACGTCCCTGGAAGGGGGTGACACAGTTGGGGATGATGCCTGACACGGGTGGCCGTGTCAGGCTACTGTTTTTCTTCAACATGTCCTCCATTGCCTGACACGGCCCGTGTCAACTGATATGGGTGGCCGTGTTAGGCCTCCTGTACCGGGGTTTTCTGCTTCTCTGCTTGCCGGAATCTCGCACTGTCTCATTCTGAGTTCTCTTGTTCTTCTACCTGGACCTGTCGGACAAAAACATAGCTATCCCACGCATAAAATCACGAAATAAAAAGTAAAACATAACAATGATTAAAATTGCTTAAATAAAAAGACGGAAGTAAAACTAACTCGAAATGTATCATAAATGCTTGCACAGTGTGTCAAAAGCCTCTGCTTCGAGTCGGATCAGTAACGAAAACTCAATGCAAATGGTGACTGATCACAACCCCAAACTTAGCTCATTGCTTGTCCCAAGTAATGTTTCGGACACATTGTCACTCCCCAGAATTCTTTATGTTTTCCACCACTGCTGAGATCATTCACTAACGTCTTCCCTTTTCCTTCCATAAGTCCTGCTTTTCTTTGTAAGTCTTTCTTCGCACGTCCACTTCAAAGCACCGTTTCACATGTCAACTTATATCACATTCTCACCAATTCTCTCGCAGTAAACTGTTTACACTCATAATTCAAAGTATGCAATATCACTCACAAGTTTGAATAGTCTCTCTTTTCCTATCACCTACACACAACACACACACTTTTGAGGTCTTTCGGGTTGTAACTTGGCTTGGGTTAGGGTATGAATTATTAAAAAAAAGGAAAGCAAGTGGCTTTTGCTTCAGAGTCGATGTTACATCCTGTGTTTGTTTCTTTTATTTCCTCGGTTTTCTTTTCTTATTATTTTTTTCTTCACCGAATGCCCTTTTCTGTGCTTCTTTTTGAATCTTCGAGTGATCATTTTTCTTTTTTTATTTTTATTTCTTTCTCTCGATTCATCAATTTTTTCTTTTTCTTTTATTCTTGCACTTTCTTGGGCTTTGGGAGCTTTTTGGGGTTTTTACCCCAAACTTAGCTTTTCAACACAGTTTGAATTTATTATCATGACTCTGAACAGGGAGAGGAAGTGTTTTTGGCCAAAGGGTACATTTATTGGGGTTTAAACAAACAAATGGATATAGGCTTAAATGGGGTTAACGAGGGATATAATCATTCGGGATGGCTAGAAAGGCTCGGGGTTAATTTCAAACAACGTGCCTCAGTATGTGTATCGTGCAGTGACAGTCCCAAAGAGTCTACGGAAATTTAGAGTGATAAAGACAAACATGAATGTCGCTCATGATGATCAATGTGTTTGGCTTTTTATGACTCACTTTGTTTGGTTCAGCTTTGACAGGATCCACAGTACTCATTAGTTTGGTGCGCTTTCTTCCTTACTTCGGAATGTACAGGATACTCATGTCTGTTAAGCTATATATGTTGCGTCCGATCTTTACTTTCAGCAGTGTCAACTTCCTGGGGAAATCCTTCACAACAAGCCATGGTGAGTGGCGTGATCCTTTCATCCACTCTCAATCATGATCATTACTATTTCCAACCTATCAACACAGACTTGACACACTCGCAGCATAATGTACCTTCAACCAGAAAAATCAAAGCTAGAATGCACTAAAGTAAAATAACAAAAAAATAAAATACTGAGAATAAAATACTAATAAAAGACATAAAATCTCCCCCACACTTGAACTCAACATTGTCCATAATGTTTTCGAACTAGAGCGAATGAGGGCACTCACAGTATCCTACTGAGGAGGTGGTTGCGGGAAATGCAACATCAACTGTCGCATCATGCTACTCATCTCATCCAACATCGCCCCCTGATGGGCTCGCTCGATGCCTTATCGTTGTTGTTCTGTCCTCAAGTCACCTATCTCGGTTTGTACCCAGCTCCATTGGTCAGTTGACCAAGATGATGAACCCGCCGCCTGTTGGGTGGGTTCTTGATGCGGTGGTACAAACTGCTCAGGAGGTGCTTGAGGATCTTGTTCTTCTACTTCCGTTCCTTCCACCTGGTCATCCATAAATTGCTCACCTGCAGTAAAATGGTCAATTTCGTGGCCTTCATCCGCGTCGGGGTCAGCGCTCACGTATAACCAATTAGCACAGTCAGTAATAGCAACTCTGTCCGGATCCGGGAGAGCGATGATAAACCTCTTATGGATAAGTACGGAATAGTAAGTAGGGGCAACAACAATCATACCTTGTGAAATTAAAGCAGACATGTCAATTTTGGTGTTACCTGCAATTGGCGTATCTTCGAGTAAAACAACTTGATACCCGAAATGCTCAGCGATTTGGGTGATCATTCCCCCTACGGATATGCCTCCGGAGTTTGCTCGACCGACTCTGCCCAGATAGTCTGCTGCAAAGGCAGCTACATTTATGGCTTTGTTTTGAGTCATCGAGTACATAAAGAATAGCTCTCTCTGAGTAGCTACCCCTGTGTTATCACCTCTTCCAAACAGGGTATAAGCTAAACCCTTCTGAGCGTACCTGAAACATGGATTCTGGATGCCCGAGGCTTTCGCACCTTTGGAGGAGTAATTCGTCCTCCCGGTGATGGCAATCTAGAAATCCTTAGGTGAGAACCCGTCTGGGACCGCTCCTGGTCCGTTCAGCGGGAGTCGGAGTATTGCTGCTAACTCCTCAACAGACAACTCATGATAATTATTAACCAACCGGAAATGCAAAGTGCCGAAATAATACCTGGTCGTGTCTATCCATCGTTTTTCCAGCTGGAACTCTAACGTGCTGAGGAATTCGAAAGTAATGCGCTCGTATGTCGGCATTTCCAAACTCATGAACTCGAGCATTCCCAAAACATGGAACATCCGGTATACCTCCATCTTTAGCCCCAGAGCGTTCAGAGTATGCTCACACATATACCTTGTCGGCGTGAGTTTGCGCTTCCAGTGAATTTGGTATCTCCGTTCTTGTTCCGGATTGTCAAACACGATGTTGTATGGATTTGGATTCCGACTCGGGAGCTTCCGTGACTTTTCCATTTCTGCGAGTTGTTGCTTTCCGGTGAGAATTCTTCGCGAGGGCATTTTGGACCTGCAAAAAAATAGAAATGATTTGAACTTTTGAGTTAGAAAATTCCGAAAACGTGGTTAGGACAGGGACGACGAGTGGAGTAATATTAGTGAAGGGTGTTTTGGCGATAGGTGAGTGGAAATGGGGGTTATGGAAGGTTTTAGGTAGTGGGGTTTTGAGTTTTAATGGAGGTTGGAAGGTTTTTGAGAGAAAGAGAGTAAGAGTGATGAGAGAGAATAATGAGTGGGAAATGAAAATCTGATAATGATAAGGTAAATGGAAAAAAATTGTGGCTAATGATGGAGAGAGTGGATGGGTCCCACAAAAATTCAAAATTTAAAAAAAAATTCAAATTTTTTGCCTGCCTGACACGGTCGTGTCAGGCTACTGGGTTCCTCGTGGTTTGGAATTAATCTTCATTGCTCCTAACACGGGCCGTGTTAGCTGACACTACGCCAAATAAGGGAAAAGAGGGCGCTTTTTTTGGCCTATAACAGCGCTTTAAAGCGCCCTCTAATCTGGCGCTGGCATAGGTAAAGACAGCGCTTTTTTTCCTAGTGAAAGCGCTGTCTAAAGTGGCTCTTTAAGCCTTTTAAGGGCCACTTTAGAGGGCGCTTTTTAAAAAAAGCGCCCTCTAAAGTGGAAACATTTAAGGGTTTAGAGGGCGCTTTTACTGGAAAGCGCCCTCTAAAGTGGAAACTTTTAAGGGTTTAGAGGGCGCTTTCCAGTAAAAGCGCCCTCTAAATCCTTAAATGTTTCCACTTTAGAGGGCGCTTTTTTTAAAAAGCGCCCTCTAAAGTGGGTGGTTATTTAAATTATTTTTTTTAAAAAGCGCTATATTTTTTTATTTATTTTAGACAACCTGTATATTGAAGCAGTACACCCAAAACTATATAATTTGAAGCCCTTTTTCACACATTGCATTCAACAAGCCTTATATACAACAATCCATACATATACAACAATCCACTGATATATAATCGTTTAACTTCTAAAGATTCTATATACAACCAATTCATAACTTAAAAAGAAATAAAACTAAGTAGCAAAAGCATCTCTGAGATGTATGTTTTTTTTGCTAGCAGCAGTCTTCTTAGCAACAACCTCTTTTTGTTCAATATCAATAGCATGAACCTAAAATATCATAAAATTAGTTAGGTGATGTATAAGATCAAGAATTAACATTTTCTATGCATAAATATCATATAATTGTGTTTATACCTTTTTTTTTTATGCAACTGACTCGATTTGTTGCGTAATCCCCTTATATTTTTTGTCTCTTATCTTTTGAAGATAAAATTGATATTTGTTTAGATGGACATGTTCCATTGTCATAGAGGGATACTTTCAAATATCCAGCATCATCATCTACGCGAATGAGGCTTGACGACAATGGAACATCTCCATCTAAACAAATATCAATTGATACTTTCGAGTATCCCTTGCCCCTTGCACGAATGATTGACTTCATAATAGCCATTTTACCTGTAATAAAGAAAACAATTAAAATCAGATGACAAATGTAAAAACAATTAAAATCATAAAAGTCATTTTACCTGTAATAAAGAGCACAATTAAAATCATTTGACCTGTACCTTTTTCACTAAGTTCTCTTTCTTTTCTTGGTTGGAATATGTTCTACATGTCTCTTAACAACACGGACGGTTGGATTGATCCAAATACCCTCATTATGATCATTTCTAATATATGAATCATTTGATATAATATTCTCATCTTGATCATTTCTGGTAAACGATTCAATCTCAACATCAATATCACCTTGATCTCCAGTGTTTTCATCAATTACTTTGTTGGAAAAAAGAACTATAGACCATTTCGTACTTTTCGGATCATTGACATAGAACACTTGTCTAGCTTGGGAGGCTAGAATAAAAGACTCATCTTTGTATCCCACCCTATTAAGATCCACTTGCAAAAATCCTGACTTATCCATTCGAATGCCGTTATTATTTTCAACCCACTTGCAACCAAATATAGGAATCTGAAACTTCTCATAATCAAACACCCAAATGCGCTCGATAACACCAAAATACGACAGATTTGCAAATTTGGGGTTTAAGTCCTTCACACTTGATATGTGCATTGCTTCAGCTACCACGGTGACACCACTATTCTGCATAGTACTTTTATCATCTTGTTCTTTGGTATAAAATGTGTATCCATTAATCGCGTATGCGCTATAAGAAAAAACATGGAAACTTGGACCATATGCTAAGCATCTCAACCTTTCTGTTATTGAAGCGGGATCTGAATAATACTTTGAATAAATATGATCCTTAAACCAAGGTATAAAACATCGATTGTGCTCTCGTACTATCCAATTTTCATTTCTATTGGGATTTAAACCTCGGAGAACATCCTTGTGAATTTCAACATACGGCTCAACCTCATTCTCATTGTGCAGAACATATAAATGCACTTGATCCCGTTCGACCCTTGATACTGCCACGATTTTATTTCCAATTAGATTTTTTCCTTCTTTCTTTTCGACAAGCTGAGACTTGGGGAGTCCGATTGACTGAACATTAGACAAATATTCAGTACAAAACTCAATCGCTTCTTCAACAATGTATCTTTCAACCATACAACCTTCTAGTCGACTTCGGTTCTTCACGTACCCTTTTAATATTTTCATATAACGTTCAACAGGGTACATCCATCTCATATAAGCTGGTCCACACAATTGTGTCTCTTTCACAAGATGAACAACTAGATGTACCATTATGTCAAAAAATGATGGAGGAAAAAACATTTCAAGCTCACACAAAGTAATAACGATTTCTTTTTGCAACATTGGTAAGATCGCAGGATTGATCACCTTACTGCAAATTGACTTGAAGAAAGAACACAACTTAGTTATAGAGCTTCTTACTTTTTCTGGAAGAATAGAACGTATACCTATTGGGAGAAAATGTTCCATTATAACATGGCAATCATGGGTCTTTAAACTCTTTAACTTGAGGTCTTTCATAGACACAAGTCTTCTAATATCTGAAGAGTACCCTTCTGGAACTTTAACTTCACTTAGAAACTTACACAATGTTTTTTCTCCTTTCTAGATAGAGTATAAGCAGCAGGCGGTAGATATGTTCGTTTTCCTTTCTTCAAGGGTCCTAATTCAGTTCTTATTCCCATCGCTATCAAGTCCTTTCTTGCCTTAAGGCCATCCTTAGACTTTCCTTGTATATTGAGTAACGTGCCAATAACACTTTCAAATACATTTTTTTCAATATGCATAACATCAAGAAAATGTCTCACATACAAGGACTTCCAATACGGCAATTCAAAAAAAACTGACCTCTTCTTCCACCCACTTTTGACAAGTGTGTGGGCAAAAGGCTTGCCAAACTGAGTATCCAAATCTTTCACCTTTTCAAAAATTTGATCACCCGTCAATATAGGTGGAGCTCTGCCTTGTTCTGTCTCTCCATTGAACGCCTTTCTCCATCCACGGTAGTGATGATTTGAATTTAAGAATCTCCGATGACCGAGAAAGACATTCTTCTGACCAAACTCCAAGCGCTTCCAATCTGTTTTATCTTCACAAATAGGACACGCACATTGACCTTTTATGCTATACCCTGATAGATTTCCGTATGCTGGAAAATCATTAATTGTGCCAAACAACATCGCCCTCAAGTTGAAACTTTCTTTCCTATATCCATCATAAACCTCCACACCGGTCTCCCACAAAATCTTTAAATCTTCGATTAAGGGCTTCAAGTACACGTCTATGTCATTCCCTGGTTGTTTAGGTCCAGAAATCAACATAGACAACATCATGTACTTACGCTTCATACATAGCCATGGAGGTAGGTTATAAATCATAATAATCACAGGCCATGTACTGTGTGAGATACTCTGGATACCGTGTGGGTTCATTCCATCAGTAGATAATGCCAAGCGAAGGTTTCTTGATTCTTCTCCAAATTCAGGATAATCATTATCAATTTTCAACCACTGTGGTGAATCTGCCAGATGTCGATACTTTCCATCTATAATTCTTTCATCTGCATGCCAGGTCAAGTGTCTTGAATCGGTTTCACTACGAAACATGCGTCTAAATCTCGGAATAACAGGAAAATACCACAAGACTTTTGCTGGAGACAACTTGTTCTTAAATCGCGAGACACCGCATTTAGGACACTCATTTAACGATGCATACTCATTTCGAAACAAAACACAATCGTTTGGACATGCATGTATCTTATCATAGCTCATGCCAATAGAGCACAACATCTTTTTGGTCTCATATGTTCGATTGGGAAGAACATTATCCTCAGGAAGCATATCTTTCAAAAGGGCTAATAACTCTGTGAAACTTTTATCCGACCATCCATTGCCCGCCTTTAAGTTGTATAACTTTAATACTGCAGACAATCTTGTGAATTTAGTGCAACCATCATACAAAGGTTTCTCTGCATCACTTACCAACCTCTCAAACATTTCGGGACAATCCTTAAGATCTCCTTCAAGTGCTTCTGCAATCTCTTCAACTCGATCACAATCGTATGTATCTGCGCCACTATAATTTGAGGCATAGGTCGTACTATCACCCGGTTCAACATTCTCGTTACTTTTCTCACCATGCAAATTCCAACATGTATAACTTCGATCAATTCCATGCCTCATTAGATGCGATGTCAACTGAACTGCGTCAACCCGTTTCCCATAACAACAACCCAAGCAAGGACATATCATTCTACTGGGGTCTTCGGCGTGCGCAACGGCAAACTTAACGAATTCTGATACCCCATTCTCGTACTCTCTCGACAATCGATTGGAAGACATCCATGTATTATCCATTACTAATTAGAATAAATAAAAAACAATTTCAGAAGAGTTCAAACACATTCGGACCTAGGTTTCTAATGATACTGGTGTTGACACAAAATCAGATGTTCATAGGTCGTATAACCCTAACTACTGGGTAATGTAGTCCCATTGCATGCGCTAAAACAAAGCTAAAACAAAGCAATAGTAAACGCGCAGCTAAAACAAAGCAATAGTAAAACAATAACATAAAACTGAAATTGGGCAAAGCTAAAATAAAGCAATAGTAAAAGTAATAATGTATGCATCGTGTACCTTTGATTGGTAGAAGGATGAAACGCGCAGTAATAATGTAGATCTAACAGAGGTGGAAGGAAAACGCCTTAGAACCCTAACGTGAAAAAGAACAAAAATAACAGAGAGTGAAATAACAAAACGCGCAGTATGTTATAATTTTAATGTTTACTAAAGGGGACCTTAGAGGGCGCTTGTGGAAAAAAAGCGCCCTCTAAAGGGGGCCTAAGAGGGCGCTTATGGAAGCGCTCTCTAAGGCTTTCCAGAAGCGCTTTATAAGCTGGAAATGCACATGGACTTATAACAGCGCTTTATTAAAAGCGCCCTCTAAGGTATCTCCTCCTTATTTTTTCGCTTCACCTTAGAGGGCGCTTTATTAAAAAAGCACCCTCTAAAGGGGGCCTAAGAGGGCGCTTATGGAAGCGCTCTCTAAGGCTTTCCAGAAGCGCTTTATAAGCTGGAAATGCACATGGACTTATAACAGCGCTTTATTAAAAGCGCCCTCTAAGGGTAACCTTAGAGGGCGCTTTCTAAAAAGCGCCATGTATTGTTGTCCCTCTATCTCCTCCTTATTTTTTCGCTTCACCTTAGAGGGCGCTTTATTACAAAAGCGCCCTCTAAAGTGCGCTGTCTATTGCTCCTTATTTTTTCGCTTCACTTTAGAGAGCGCTTTTGTAATAAAGCGCCCTCTAAGGTGCGCTGTCTATTCCAGTTTTTGGCGTAGTGTGACACGGCCGCCCGTGTCAGGCTACTGTTGATAAAACAAAAAAAATTGTTTCTTTCAGTGTTCCTGACACGGGTGGCCGTGTCAGGCCACTGTTTTCCATCTTTCTTGTTTGCTTTTCCCTCTCCTGACACGGCCCGTGTCAGGTTGTCCTTTTTGGTCGTTTTTAGGTTGTCTCTCCGGTTCAACTGTTGGTACCTCTGGCTATGTTGATCGTTATTTTTCATGACAAACATTTGTTGATGTGATGTTCCCTCCTTGTAGAGCTCCTGTATAAACCTACAAACACACAAAACTGATTAGATATAAAAAGCGTGGGTTGCCTCCTACGAAGCGCTTCGTTTAACGTCGCATGGCTCGACGGTGTTCTGTCTGCTTAGGTGAGACGGATTTTATCGATTGGACCACCCTCCTGGTCTTGTATGTACAGTTTAACTCTCTGCCCATTCACCTTGAACGTGAATCCGTTTGCTGGATTTCTTAGTTCAACGGCTCCATGCGCAAATACTTTATGTATCTCAAAGGGTCCCGACCATCGTGATCTTAGTTTCCCTGGGAATAGTTTCAATCTTGAGTTAAATAATAACACCAGTTGTCCTTCTTGAAGGTCTTTCTTCTGAATGCGCCTGTCATGCCATGTTTTGGTTTGCTCTTTGTATATCTTGGCATTCGCATATGCTCGATTTCTGAATTCTTTCAGCTCTTGTAATTGGAGGATCTGAGATTTACCCATTTTGGAAAGATCATAGTTGAGGAATTTGGTAGCCCAGAACGCTCTATGCTCAAGTTCAAGTGGTAGATGACAAGCTTTACCATAGACCAGTTGATACGGGGACATATCTATTGGTGTTTTGAACGTTGTTCGGTATGCCAAGAGTGCGTCGTCGAGCCTGATTGACCAATCTTTTCGTGAGGCACTGACGGTCTTTTCGAGGATTTGCTTGATCTGCCGATTTGATACCCAACCTGCTCACTAGTCTGGGGGTGGTATGGTGTGGAGATTCTATGCTTGACATTGTATTTCCGTAGTAGGTTCTCCATCAGCTTATTGAGGAAGTGGGTACCTTCGTCACTAATCAGTGCTCTTGGTACCCCAAACCGTGCAAAGATACAATTCTTGAAGAAATTTATTACCACTTTTGCATCATTCGTGGGCAGTGCAACTGCTTCCACCCATTTCAACACATAGTCAACCACAACCAGAATGTATTGCTTTCCAAAGGACGGTGGGAAGGGTCCGATAAAATCTATCCCCCACACATCGAAGAGTTCGACCTCTAACATGGCATTCTGAGGCATCTGATTTCTTTTGGATATGTTTCCTGTTCTCTGACATATGTCACACTCTTTTACCACTACCTGTGCATCTTTGAACAGTGTAGGCCAGTACAATCTTGACTGGAGAACTTTTGTTGCGGTTCTGTCTCCGCTAAAATGTTCTCCATATTCTGAGTTATGACAGGCTTTTAGGATTTCCCTCTACTCTTCCTCTAGAACACATCTCCTGACCAAGCCATCTAATCCTTTTTTGTAAAGGAATGGATTGTCCCACACATAGAACCTGCAATCATGCAAAAACTTTTTTCTTCTGTTAGAGTCAAAGTCGTCAAGTATTAGTCCACCTACCACAAAGTTCGCGTAATCGGCGAACCATGGGATATGCGTAACGGCTAGAATGCGTTCGTCTGACAACTCATCTCTGATAGGGTGCATTTCTTCTGTTTCTTGAATTGGAGTCATCCGAGACAAGTGATCAACAACATTATTTTCACTACCCTTTTTGTCTCTGATTTCCGGGTCGAATTTTTATAGTAGTAGGATCCATCGCAGCAGCCTTGGCTTTGATTCCTGTTTGGCAAAAAGATATTTTAAAGTAGCATGGTCAGTATACACAATTACCTTTGATCACAACAGATAGGATCTGAACTTGTCAAACGCGTATACCACCGCCAGGAATTCTTTTTCTATGGTTGCATAGTTCATTTGAGCAGGGTTCAGTACGTGGCTTGCATAATAGATCACATGCAAGAGCTTCTCCTTGTGTTGCCCTAGTACTGCCCCCACTGCGTTATCACTCGCATCACACATTATCTCAAAAGGAATAGACCAATCGGGGGCAATAATTATGGGGCTGACACCAGCTCCTTCTTCAAGGCCTCGAAGGCTTGCCTACACTCTTTGTCAAATAAGAACGGGGTATCTTTTACTAGCAGACTGGTCAGTGGTTTGGCAATCTTGGAGAAATCTTTTATGAACCTGCGGTAGAAACCTGCATGTCCTAAGAAGCTTCAGATGCCTTTTTCATTTATCGGTGGTGGTAAATTTGCTATTATCTCCACTTTTGCTATGTCCACTTCGATACCTTTGTTGGAGATCTTGTGTCCCAAGACTATTCCTTCCCGTACCATGAAGTGACATTCTTCCCAATTCAGGATCAAATTTGTTTGCTGACATCTTTCTAACACAAGTGACAAGTTAGTCAAACAATTATCAAATGAAGAACCGAATACTGAAAAGTCATCCATAAACACTTCCATATACTTTTCGAGCATGTCAGCAAAGATTGAAGTCATACACCTTTGAAAGGTGGCCGGTGCATTGCACAATCCAAATAGCATTCTTCTATAAGCAAAAATACCATAAGGGCGCGTGAATGGAGTCTTCTCTTGGTCTTCAGGGGCAACTGCAATCTGGTTGTACCCTGAGAAACCATCTAGAAAACAATAGTAATCGTGTCCGACTAACTTTTCCAGGATTTGATCAATGAATGGTAACGTGAAGTGATCCTTCCGTGTTGCCATGTTTAGTCTTCTGTAATCGATGCATATTCTCCAACCTGTACCAGTTCGGGTTGGAATCAACTCATTCTTTTCATTTTTTATTACCGTCGTGCCCCCTTTTTTTGGTACCACGTGGACTGGACTTACCCATGAGCTATCAGAGATAGGGTAGATTAGGCCCGCATCCAAGAGTTTTACAACTTCTTTGCGTACCACTTCTTTCATGGTTGGGTTAAGTCTTCGTTGTGGTTGCACTACCGGTTTGTGATAATCTTCCATTAAGATCTTGTGCATGCAAACAGTCGGGCTTATACCTTTTAAGTCCTCAATTGCCCATCCGATTGCACCCTTGTATTTTTTTAGCACTTGAGTGAGTTCTGCTTCTTGGACACTCTGTAGACTAGCATTGATAATAGTTGGGCATTTTTTTTTCAGTGTCTAGAAATACATACTTCAAATTTGTTGGTAACTGCTTCAGATTCACCCCTGTTTTTTGTTCTTCAGTGACATCTGATGGTGGTGGTCTTAGATCTTCCCACCGGTGTGGTCTAGATTTGATCCATTCAGGTTTTTTTTCCATCATAACGAGCACCTCGGCCTCTCCTTCATCTTCATCACTTTCAAAAATAGATAAGCTTAAGACTCGTTTTAGTTGTGATTGGGGTCTATGCTTTTCATTTTCTTGAGCAATTACTTGGTCGATTATCTCTATAGTGTTGCTTGTGCCTATATCATCTTTGTATTGCATTGTGTTCCTCACATCTATTTTTAACTCTTCATCATAGACTTTGAGGGTCATAGTTCCTTCCTCAATGTCTATCAAACACCGTCCTATTTCCAAGAAAGGTCTGCCCAATATGAGAGGAATCTCCTCATCTTCCGGCATTTCCAGAATGCAGAAGTCAACTTGGAAGACAAACTTGTCAATTTTTACAAGAACATCTTCCACAATACCATAGGGTCTCCTCACAGAGCGATCCGCAAACTGAAGTGTCATTCGAGTATCTTGAACAGAGTCGATGCCTAATTTCTTATAGATGGACAGTGGCATCAAGCTAACACTTGCTCCTAAGTCAATCAGAGCCTTCTTGAATTTTCTATCACCAATAACGCATGGAATAGTAACCGATCCCCTGTCTTTCTTTTTCACTGGGATTTTCGTGCCTTGGAGAATGGCACTACATGTTTCAGTTAGGATGATCGGTTCTATATTAGTGGAATGCTTCTTGGAAATTATGTCTTTCATGAACTTGGGATATATTGGCATTTGTTCCAATGCTTCAAAAAAAGGGATGTTGATTTCGAGTTTTTTGAACATTTCCAGGAACTTCTCAAAATTCTTTTCATATTGATTTTTCTTTTTCTGTCTTGGAGGATAAGGGAGTTTGATTACAGGTTTAGGAGCCTTCTCTTTCTCCTTGACATGAGGTGATATTGCTTCTTCATCTTTGTTTTTTGTTTCCTTGATTTCTAAATCCACCTCTATTAATCCATATTTTTCTATATCATTTTTCTCTATTGACTTTCCACTTCGGGTTGTGACAACGTTAACAATGTTATGTTCCCGCGGATTTGTCACCGTACCACTAGGTGGGGTACCCGGGGCTTGAGAGTTTGAAGCTAACTGTTGTGCTATTTGTCCCATTTGTACTTCAAGATTTTTAATGGAGGTCATGGTGTTTTTATGATTAGTCCTTGTTTCTTCTTGAAACTGTATGTTGTGGGCTACTAACTTTTCAATGGCAATTTCCCATTCAGCCTTTTTAGGTACCTGTTGTTGCTGTTGTTGTTAATACTGAGTCTGATACTGCCCTGTACCTTGTTGTAGAGCATTCCCTCTCTGATCTTTCCAGGAGAAGTTTGGATGATCTTCCAACCTGGGTTGTAAGTGTTAAAATAGGGATTATTCTGCTTCAAGAATTTGATCTCTTCAATTTGTTGGGGAGTCGCAAAGCAATAGACTGTGTGATGAGGTCCATTACAAATTTCACAAGTGCTCGCCTGAGCTGGCTGAACCTGCGCTATCTGTTGAGTACCTATATTAATAGCTTTCAGGTTTTTGTCTACTTCGGCAGCAACTATGTCTTCCAGACGGATTTTATTTGTCTCTAATTTTAGATCAATCACCTCATATGGCTGACTGGTACACCTGTCGTATAGCTCTAGATGCTCATTGGCAGCTATTTCTTCAATAATCCTCTTGATACCAGTGGTTGTTGAGAAATTTGTTGAGCCACCGACTGCTGTATCAATCAACTGTTTTGTTTTTATTTTCAGCTCATTAACGAACATCTGCATTTGTTCGGTCTGATCCATATTATGAGTTGGACACGCTACTAAGATCCTTTTGAATCTTTTGTAAGTGTCTCCCAATGATTCACCATCCTTCTTTTTGAAATTAAGAATTTCATACCTTTTTCTCATGAATACTGATGTTGGAAAGTACTCATTTAAGAATGCAGTTTCCATCTCCTCCCAGGATATGATACTGCCGGCAGGAAGAGAATAGAACCACTCTTCCGCGTCTTCAGCTAAAGTGAACGGGAACATTCTTAATTTTTTTGCTTCATCAGTATGACCATCAATTTTCAGGGTGGTGCTCATGGTCAGAAATCTTTACAGGTGTTTGTTGGCATCTTCATTAACCTTTCCGGTGAAAGGTTTTCTTTCCAATTGATTGATCGTGCTAGGATGTAGTTGAAAATTTATCATATTCACCGGTTGGTTGACAATGGTCAGTCGACCACCCGGTGCATTTGCACCTCCATAGTCACCCAGGAGTCTTTCCGGAGGTGGAGAAGGTGAAATTGGAGGAACTTCAGCCATTGGTTCCTTGACTTCTAAGTGACCAAAGGTACTTTCTTCTATAGAATCCACTCTTTGTTCTCTGCGTCTTCGGTGAAGGATTCTCTCGATCTCTCCGTCAAAAAGAAATTCAGCTGAGGGTTCTCCTCGCATACACAAATTAGTAAATTATAAATGACAGAAAAATAATTTTATTGCAGAGCAACAAAATTTTAATTGAAATTAAAATTAAACTCTATATTTTGGAAGTCCCCGGCAGCGGTGCCAAAAACTTGGTCGGGAAAATAGCAAGTGTACTATTTTGCCTTTTATAGTAATAATGGGGAAATTCCCCGAATGTCGATCTCAAGGACTGCAAGTTAATATTGAGTTTAAATTATCATTCAATTAAACAAAAAGTATTAAGTTGGTTTTTAGGAGTAAAAATGTAATAATAAAAGTAAAGGTAAAGAAGGATAAAAATAAGGGTTTATAGAGAAAAAGGAACAATGCTAGGGAAGGTGTATGATTTATCCCTATAACAACTCTGAGTAACTATTGCATCAATAAATATCAATTACTACTTGTTCTTAAGGGTATTTTCTCCCAAGTCCTTGTTGAGAAAACCTTTAATCAATCTACCCTAATTTCCATGTCCATAGCCAATTAGGGTGAAGTTAAGCTGTATAATATCAAGAATACTCTGGTTCATACAGGGTATCCCTAGTCCTAGGTGATATCTACTGTAGAGTAACCTTATGAAAACCTTATCAATGGCGGTCCAACCTAATTGATAACCACAAATCAATCTCGATTGGTCCGAAAGAGAAAGCAATAAGCACATCAAAAGGTTACCGTAAAAACAATATTATAAACGAAAATGTAAACTCAAATTTGTTAAAAATCTAAATCAGGGACACCCCCTAGCATTGAGGGGTTTAGCTACTCATACTGTTTAAAACAAATTCAAATTAAAAATTACACATTACAAGTAATTGGATGCCTTTGATCTTCAATCGCTCCTGCTCATGAACACCTTCAACTCTCTGAATGCCTTGATCTCTGTAATACTTGATTGCCTCATAATATTGTGTTTTGCCGTATTCCAAGATGATTTTTCCTTTGGCATAAGACCCTCTTTTATAGTGAAAATTCCAAGCAGCAGTTGGACAGGTCCAAAAAGCCCGACGAACAAAAGCCCGAGAAAAACTGAATTTTTGGGCTTAGGCTGACACGGTCTGTGTCAGCTGACACGGGTGGCCGTGTCAGCCTACTGTTCTGGCTGACACGCCCCTGGCAGGGGGTAACACGGTTGGGGATGATGCCTGACACGACCCGTGTCAGGCTACTATTTTTCTTCAACATGTCCTCCCTTGCCTGACACGGCCTGTGTCAGCTGACACGAGTGGCCGTGTCAGGCCTCCTGTACTGGGGTTTTCTGCTCCTCTGCTTGCCGGAATCTCGCACTGTCTCGTTCTGAGTTCTCTGGTTCTTCTACCTGGACCTGTCGGACAAAAACACAATTATCCCATGCATAAAATCACGAAATAAAAAGTAAAACATAACAATGATTAAAATCTCTTAAATAAAAAGACGGAAGTAAAACTAACTCGAAATGTATCATAAATGCTTGCACAGTGTGTCAAAAGCCTCTGTTTCGAGTCGGATCAGTAACGAAAACTCAATGCAAATGGTGATTGATCAGTCGTCGTCTCCTTCAAAACTTGTCAATGAACCTTATAACCAAGGCTCAATAAGATGGCGATGTGGGCTTTCTCTACCATAGTCAATTTTTATTCATCCTTTAATGCAGCGTCTATGGATGCGGCTCCCTTCAACGCTTCTAAGCAATCTTGCTGAACCAATAGGGCTTTCATCTTCAAGCACCATAGACCGAAATCGTTCACTCCGGTGAACTTTTCAATCATATACTTTGTTGACGGTATCTTTTCCATGCTCACCACACCAATTTGTTGTAAAAATGATGCCGAAATTATAAAGTATAATTAGTTTCTTGATCGTCAAGAAACCACAAGGGTAGAAAAAAGGAAGCAAGAAGAACACAAAAAATTGGTTATAAACTGTTATTCTTTACTTTCTCTTTGAAACAAGATTACAAGTATTACATAATAATAAATAACCTCTCTCTCACCCTAATTAGTATTTGCATTATGCAATTACGAGAGACTAGTATGTTATTTATAAGAAAACTAACAAACTAAACTAATGAGCTTTTACACATAGACCCATTACACAAGCTAACTTAGAGAATAATCTAACTTAAACAACTGGGCATAACAAACAAGCCCAACTCGACAAGCTAACAATCCTAACATATTTTGACTATAACATATGAATAGACTTCGATGACATGCTAAGGTCCTGTCGAATTGTCGAACCAAGAAGCTACCCTTCAACGATACTAGAGTTCAACCCTTCGAAGATACTAGAGTTCAATGCAATCTCTCTCTCTCTCTCTCTCTCTCTCTCTCTCTCTCACACACACACACACACACACACACAGATACACACACACACACACACATACACACGACCATACACACACACACACACACTATGTTTGGGATGATAGTCTTAAGAGAATGTATTTAGAGTTGCTCTCGAATAGAAACCCTCTATGTTTGTGATGATAGTTTTAAGAGAATGTATCATAAAAATAGACACTGAAAAGAAACAAATGAAATAGGTACCCAAAGAAAAAGAAAATTAATGAAATAAAAGTAAAATTTTATATGGGTACCAAATAAAAATAGTCTCAAAATGCTCAAGAAAATAAAGGAAAGAGTTGTGGAAAAGACAAGAATAAAATTAGATAAATTAAGGAAGACAATACCTAACTTTAATGATTTAACTTACTTAGCCAAAATTTATTCTACCTAAACTTAAGTCATGTTACAACCTTATTGACCTTAAAAAGTGTGTGTGTGTGTGTGTGTGTGTGTGTGTGTGTGTGTGTGTGTGTGTGTGTGTGTGTGTGTGTGTGTGTGTGTGTGTGTGTGTGTGTGTGTGTATGTGTGTGTGTGTGCGTGTGTATGTGTGTGTGTGTGTGTGTGTGTGTGTGTGTGTGTGTGTGTGTGTGAGAGAGAGAGAGAGAGAGAGAGAGAGAGAGAGAGAATGATTTGTTGGAATATTTAGATTTATTTCAAGACTATGTTAAAATGATTAATACATGTTGATTGAGTGAACACATATGTCCATTGAGTGAATTAGCAAAAAGAGAGAAAAATTTGAAAGATAAATGCATGAGCAAAGTCTTTTGAGCCATCCATCCCAAAGTATGAGGATTAAAGTGCAGATTGAATATGAACATATAAGTACTCTAGTAAGTAGTGCCAACTTATAAATTATCATGTTAGAATATTCTGAATGCTCAAAAGGCTACAGAGTGTATAACACTGAAAGCAGAATTGTTGAGGAATCAATTCATGTTAAGTTTGTTGATAAGCTTGAATTTGAAAAGTCAAAGCAAGTTGAAAAGTTTGCAGATCTGAAAATTATCTATTCAAACTCTGAAGACGAAGATTCTGAGGATAGAGACTCTGGAAGTGATCAACATGAAACTTAACAATCAACACCAGAACTTGCTGACACACGAGCACCTTAGAGAAAGTACAAGCAAAGATCCTCTCATCCTGCAGAACTAATTTGAGGGGACAATATAGAACCTATAAGAACTAGATCATCATTTAGAAAAGATGCAGAAATGCTTATGGGTCTGGTGTCTATCACAGGACTAACATCTATTTATGAAGCTATGCAAGAAGAACTAAATTAGTTCACCATAAATGATGTGTGGGATCTAGTAAGAAGACCCAGAGGAAAACATGTCAGTGGAAGCAAATGGGTTTTCATAAACAAATTAAATGAACAAGGAGGTGTGGTAAGAAACAAATCCAGACTACTTGCACAAGTTTATAGTCAACAAGAAGGGATTGACTATACTAAAACCTTTGCACCATCGGCCAGGTTAGAATCCATTCATCTCTTAATATCCTTTCCAATAAACTATAATATTGTTTTATATCAAATATATGTTAAAAGAGCATTTCTGAATGGATACATAACAGAAGAAGTGTATGTTCATCAACCTTCTGGGTTTGTAAGTCATAAAAATCCTGACTTTGTTTACAAAATTAAGAAATCATTGTATGGTCTGAAACAAACTCTCAGAGCTTGGTATGAAAGACTTAGAAGCTTTCTTTTGAAAAATGGATTTACCAGAGGAAAGAGTGACACAACTCTATTATGTAAATCATACAAAAATTATATTTTAATAGTTCATATTTATGTTGATGGTATTATATTTGGTTATTCTAATGTTATTCTTTGCCAAGAATTTTGTAAGTTTATGCATGCTGAATATGAAATTAGCATGATGGGAGAATTAAAATATTTTCCGGTAATTCAAACCAATCAAGGTCCAGAAGGAACCTATATTCATCAAAGCAAGTATACAAAAAAATTCCTACAAAAGCTTTCTATGGCTGATAGCAAACCAGCTAAGACTCCAATGTATCCAACTTATAATCTAGGAAAGGATGGGGAAAGTAAAAAGGTAGAACAAAAGTTATACAAGGGTATGATTGGTTCTCTCATATGCTTAACTGCTTCTATACCTGATATCTTATTTAATGTATGTTTGTGTGCTAGATTCTAGCCAGGTCCTAGAGAATCCCACTTAATAGTTGTTAAGAGGATCTTTAGATATCTAAAAGGTACTACTAACCTTGGTTTATTGTATAAGAAATCAGAAGATTACAAGTTAGTAGGTTATTGTGATGTTGATTATGCCGGAGATAGACTTAAAAGAAAAAGCACCAGTGGAAGCTGTTAGTTTCTGGGTGACAATCTAATCTTGTGGTCCAACAACATACAATTAGCTATTGCGTTATCAATAACAGAAGTTGAGTACATTACAACAACTGGTTGTAGCACATAGATTCTCTAAACAAAGAGTCAACTAGAAGATTATTAACTAAAAGAGAGTAACATTCTTATTTTCTGTGATAATGCTTCTGATATTTGTTTTTCTATGAATCCCTCTTACACTCTAGCATATTGAGATAAAACATCACTTTATTAGAGATTACATTCAGAAGGGAATTTTAGACTTAAAATTTATTGATACAAACCATCAATTGGCTGGTATCTTTATAAAACCTCTCACTGAAGATAAATTTGTCTTTATTATGAGGAAATTGAAAATTGAAAATTGTTTAGATTAAATGTTAAATCGCAATATGTGTAGCCTCTAGATGGTTAAAATGTGATTTGGGGAAAACGTGACTCTAAACCAGTTAGCCCTCTAAAGGTAGATGGTTCTCGGGGTCAGAAGGTTCTAAGTAAGAATCCCTCTGGGACTTTCTTTCTTCTGGACTCTGAGCTATATTAATGGTTAAAATCAAGAGGTACTTTTATGGCTAAGAAATGTGACAGTTGTGTAAGAACAAGATTTGGTTCTGCATTTGGCCTTTAGTTTTGATGATAATAATACATTGTTTCTTAGAGAAAAATTGTGTACACTAATGGTTTTTCTCTATCGTGTAGCTTTTGCTTAGAGGTTCTGACTCCGGAGCCTTGACGTGTGACGTCATCAAATTCTGGAATGAACACACTCTAACTCTAAAGAGATCAAGTGCTTTATAAGATGTTGCCAAGTTCTACAAAGCTCTTAGATAACGGTTTTGAAAAATGTTTATGCTAAAGCTTCTGACTGTGGCTCTGATTGAAAAGCCTCTAAAGGATTGTTAAGCCTTTGAGATTCTACACTTAAGTTCTGTAGATTTTGAAGAACAAGATTTGAAGACTCTAAAGACCAGGATCTAAAGAATTGCATCAAGACTCTGAATATTGAGGTTCTGAAGATTCTATCAACTAGTCTCTTGATCCTTCTAATCATGCTTCAACATCATTTCATCAGAAGCCTCTGAAGACTAGAAGATAAGATCAAAAGGTTTTGCATTAGGAAAATAGTACACAATACAAGATCACAATTCCTTCCACTATGCTGATTTTGTGATCTAAGGACGGTGTTATTGTACCATTTTACCTCTTATATGCAAGCCGTTATGAAAGTAGACAACTGCAATTTTCTATTCCAATTTTACCCTCCAACGGATCTTTTAACTGCCTATATAAAAGAGACTTTGAAGATTGGAAGAAGTTGCTCAAGCTAGTTCACTGCGCTATATTACACTCAGACACACGCTCTTGTTGAAGTAAACACTTCTTGTCTATAGTTTTATAAAAACACATAGAGATGTTGCTCGTTATTGTGTGAGATATTCATTGTACTAAACTTGTGTTAATCTGCTTTCTTAGAAGCATTACTTATAAACACAGCCTTGTAAACCTCAAAGTTATTTGAGTGATTTCCTTGAGTGACTAGGTTTTAGTCAGAGAGACTCAACAAGACAAAGACAAATTGTTTTTGTGGTGTCTGTAATGAGTTCCAATTATAGTGGATTAAGTCCTTATTGAAAAGGCAAAATTACCTTGGTAGGGTGGACTAGGCGTAACTTCGTTAAGAGCAGACTAGTATAAAAATAACCTTGTTATTTTTCTTGTTCATGTTATTGTTTGATTGAGTTGGTTTTAAAAAAGCTTTTGTATTTAGAAACCCAATTCAAACCCCTTTTGTTATGTTTCTTATCACCTTCAATTGGCATCATAGCTCTGGTTCCAGTCTTGATAAGATTATCAAACACTTAACTATGTTAGATAAAGATTCAGTGTGAAATACAAATGGCTTCCCTTCTACCACCAGTTGCTCAAACAAATGATAGAGATCATTATAATGCTAAACCTCATGTTTTTTATGAAGATAGATTTGACTATTGGAAGGATAAAACATAGAGCTTATTTCTATGTCGCGATGTTGATCTATGGAATATGGTAGTACATACATCCAGTAGATGCAAGTGGCAATAAAGTTGAAAGAAGAGCGATGACATATCAACAAAAGAAAGATTACAAGAATCATCACAAAGAAAGAATCATCTTGCTAAATGCCATTTCATACACTGAGTATGAAAAGATCACGAACAGAGATACTGCTAAATCTAGATTTGTTTCTCTGAGGATGACGCATGAAGGGAACACACAAGTCAAAGAAATCAAGTCTCTTACCTTGATTCAAAAATATGAAGCGTTCAAGATGGAGGACGAGGAAACTGTTAAGAACATGTTCTTAAGGTTTCAAACTCTTGTTGCAGGACTTAAGGTTCTCGACAAATGGTATTCTACTGCTGATCATGTTAAGAAGATCATCAAGAGTATACCTACGCATTGGACACCTATGGAAACTGATCTAAAGGTATCAAATGATCTGAACAACACTTCTCTTGAAGAACTGATTAGTTATTTAAGAAGTCATGAGATTAAGGCCGAGGAAGATGAGCCCAAGAGAAAGAGAAAATTTGTTGCTTAGAAGTCTTTAGGAAGATATGAGAAGACAAGAGCTCTTAAAGCAGAAACTGATGAAGAGTCTAAAGAGGAATCAGAAAAAGATGAAATGTCTCTTTTGTCCAGACGCATTAATCAACTCTAGAAGAAAAGGCAAGGCAAATTCCGAGGACAAAGAAGGACAAGGTGTCGTTCTGAGTCCACTTCTGGATCCAAGAAGGCTGGAGATGGAAAAGAACTCACGTCGTTTGAGTGCAAGGAGCCTGGTCACTTCAAGAATGAATTTCCCAAGATAAATAAAGAAAGGCATAAAAAGAACTTCAGAGGAAAGAAGAAGGGCATGATGGCGACATTGGAAGATTCAGAGTCACCGGAAGATGACTCTGAGGAAGAGCAAGCTAACATTATGCTGATGGCTTGCATAAAAGCTCCTTTAGAAAAGATTCAATCAGAATCAAAATCTGAGTCAGATTCTTAAGAGGTATTTTCCGAGCTCTCTCGTTCTGAACTTGAATCTAGTTTATCAGAAGTTATGGAAAATTATCAGACGCTTCTGGGAAAATAGAAGGACCTGAAGAAGATTCATGTATATGAATAACAAGAATATTTTAATCTTCAGAAATATTTTCAAGTTTGAGTGAAGAACATTTTATTTTGAAAAACAACAACTATGTGCCTCAAAGCAAAAGTCTCAAACTTGAGAAACAAATTCTTTCTAAAGCCTCTACAGGTTCTGGTGATATCATAAAGAAACATGATAAGTATTTCCAGAAATTTCTTGCTAGAAGCCTGAATAGAAGCTTAATGGCTTCCTTGATTTATGGCGTTAGCAGAAGCAGAACAAGGTGTATTGGTTATGATTCTGATGAAGAATCTAATTCTGAAAAAGATGAGACACCAAATACTCTTAAGTCTCATTTTGTCCCTTATGGGAAACAAAATGATGTTATGCGGAAAGGTAGAACTATTTCTAAACCTAAGTCTAAAGTAAAACATCATTTCCATTTTAATCATGCATTCATATATAGATATCCTACATAGAAACCCAAGTTTGTCAAGAACTCTGGGAAGACTAACCTAAAAGGACACATAAATATGTGGGTACCTAAGGATAAGATCATATATGTTATAGATATCCTTAGCAGTGGAGTTGAGACACCAGTTATGGTACCTAGGCTCTGGATGCTTGCGACACATGATGGAAAGAAGGCATATGTTCCAAAGTCTAGAACTTAAGCCTGGAGGCGTCTTCGGTTTCAGAGGTGATCAGAAAAGGGAATATCATTGGCTCCAGAATAGTAGGTAACAATACTCTCCCTTACATTACTAATGTTATTTTAGTTGAAGGATTAATTCATAATCTTCTATCCATAAGTTAATTAAGTACAATAGTTATGACATTATTTTCAATCAAAAGTCTTGTAAAGCTATCAGTCAAAAGGATGGCTCAGTTCTTTTCAATGGAAAGAGGAAGAACAACATTTATAAGATAAGACTTTCTGATTTGAAAAGTTAGAATGTAAAATGTTGTATGTCAGTTAATGAAGAGCAATGGACGTGGCATAGACGATTAGGCCATGTTAGCATGATAAGGATTTCTCAGCTTAACAAGCTTAATTTTGTCAAAGGTATTCCAAATATGAAGTTTGCTTCAGATGCTCTTTGTGAAGCATATCAAAAAGGAAAGTTTTCTAAAACTTCTTCCAAAGCTAAAAATGTTGTTGCCACCTCCAGACCATTGGAACTTCTTCATATTGACTTGTTTGGTCCAGTGAAAAGTGCCTCTGTCAATAGTAAGAAGTATGGACTAGTCATTATTGATGACAACAACAAATGGACATGGGTGAAATTTCTTAGAAACAAGGATGAGTCATATTCTGTGTTTTCTACCTTCTGCTCCCAAGTTAAAAATGAGAAAGATCTCAGAATTGTAAAAGTCAGAAGTGATCATGGTGGTGAGTTTGAAAACAAAGACTTTGAAAAACTCTTTGATGCTAATGGCATTTACTTTGATTTCTCCTACCCTAGAAATCCATAATAAAATGGAGTTATAGAGAGGGAGAATAGGACTTTGCAAGAGATGGCCAAAACCATGATCAACGAGACTGATGTGGCTAAGCACTTTTGGGAAGAGGCAGTCAACACAACATGTTATATTCAGAACATGGTCTCTATAATATCTATTATGGGTAAGACTCCTTATGAATTGTATAAGAATATGAAGCCCAACATTTCATATTTTTATCCTTTTGGATGTTCTTGTTTTATGTTGAACACTAAGGAGAATGTGAGAAAGTTTGATTCTAAGGCACATAAGTGCATCATGTTAGGATACTCTGAACACTTAAAAGGTTATAGAGTATATAAAATTGAACACAAATTGTTGAAAAATCAATCCATGTCAGACTCGACGATAAGCTTGACTCTAAAAAGTCAAAGCTAGTTGAGAAATTTGAAGATTTGGAGATCACTTATTCAGGTTCTGAAGGAAATACTTCACAAGCCAAAGAAGCTTAAGCTAAAAACTCTAAAGCTCCTCAACCAAAAGTTGTTGAAGCTCAAACTCCTCCGAGAAGGCACAAACAGAGATCTTCACATTCTAAAGAATTGATTCTGGGAGACAAATATGAACTTATCAGAACGAAATCCTCTTTCAAACCCTCTGAAGAAACGTTTCTAGGTTTGGTATCCCTGATAGAGCCTACATCTATTGATGAAGAACATTCGGACACAAAATGGATTTTGGCTATGCAAGTGGAACTCAACCAATTCTCTAGAAATGATGTGTCATATTTGGTCCCAAGACCCAAAGGAACTCACGTTATTGGAACAAAGTGGGTCTTCAGAAACAAGGCCCGACTGGTATCACAGTCAGTAAGAGGGGATTGACTACACAAAAACCTATGCACCAGTTGCCAAGTTAGAGTTTATTCATCTCTTTATTTCCTTTGTCGTTAATCATAACATCATCTTATATCAGATAGATATTAAGAGTGCATTTCTGAATGGTTAGATTACTGAGAAGTGTATGTACACCAACCCCTTAGTTTTGAAAATACTAAAAATACATATTTTGTTTTCAAACTTAAGAAATCATTGTATTATATGAAACAAGCTCCCATAGTATGGTATGAAATACTAAGCAATTTTCTTTTAGAGAATGATTTCAATAGAGGGAAGTCTGATACAACTTTATTCTATAAGTCATTCAAAAATGATATCCTTGTTTTTTAAATTTACTTTGATGATATCATATTTGGTTCTTGTAATGCTACTTTGTGCAAGGAATTTGCTAAGTCTATGTAGGAAGAGTTTGAGATGAGTCTAATGGGAGAACTCAAGTTCTTTCTAGGGATTCAAATCAATCAAAGTCCATAAGAAACGTACATCCATCAGAGCAAGTACACCAAGGAACTTCTAAAGAAGTTTGATATGTTAGAATGTAAGATGTCAAAGACTCATATGCATCATACATGTATCCTTGAGAAGGATGAGGTAAGTGCTAAGGTAGAACAAAAGGGATACAAAGGTATGATTGGTTCTCTCTTATACTTAATTGCTTCTAGATCTGGAGTTTTGTTTAATGTATGTTTGTATGCTCGCTTCCAACCAGATCCTAGATAGTCCCGCTTAGTAGCTGTTAAGAGGATCTTCAAGTATCTGAAAGGTATGATTGATCTTAGCTTGTGTTATAGAAAATCTAAAGACTACAATCTAGTGGGCTATTGTGATGCTGATTATGCTGGGGACAGACTTGAGAGGAAAATAACTTCTGGAAGATGTCAGTTTCAAGCAGATAACCTGATCTCATGGTCCAACAAAAGACAATCAACAATAACACTTTCAACTAATGAAGTTGAATACATTGCAGCCTCTGGATGCAACACTCAGATTCTTTGGATGAAAAGTCGGCTAGGAGATTTCCAGATATGTGAGAGTAGCATTCCTATACTCTATGATAATACTTCTGCTATTTGTTTATCTAAGAATCCCATTTTGCATTCTAGAGCAAAACATTATTTTATACGTGACTATGTTCAGAAGGGAATCTTAAATCTAAAGTTTATTGATACATACCATCAATGAGATAATATCTACAAACCCCCTTGCTGAAGATAGGTTTGCTTTCATTCTAAAAATTTTGAAAATGTCCAAAATGAAAAAAAATGTTTTTCTCAGAATGGTAATCTCTCAGAATTTCCAAATGAGACTCTGAGATCTGTTGGTTGTTCTGAATGTGTGAGTCTTCTGAAGTGAGAATGTTTCATAAGTTCAAATGGATCCAATCAGAATTTGTTTGGTTAAACAAATATGATTTATGGATATTGAACAATTGTGTATTTAATAGCTGCCAATCAGTCTCAATTAGTAGAATAGTTTTAAGACAACTATCTTAGAAAATTGAATCGTTTTTTATCTGCTGATGTGACACGTTGGGTGAATAAACCTTGGGATTAGGTAAAATCTTCACGCTTGACCCCCTTGTCATATTTTTGAACTATTCAAAAATTTGTCATGATTGCAAGAACTTATATTTAAACCCAATTCACTCACTTCACATACTTTTACTACTATTACAACCTACACTTTCTCTCTTTGAGCTAAAAACTTTCAGCAACCCTAAAACCTTTGTTCTTCATCAATGGCTTCTTCCCAACAATCTGAATAAGAACAACAACAACAACCTCAACAAAAAGAGCAAGTACAAGAAGGAATTCAATAACTCACTTTGTCTACTCCAGTTAATAAGTTGAAGTTTACTTATGAGTTATTGGTGGAATTTGATAATCTGAAAGCAAATGGGTATGATCTATTTGGAACTGTTAGAACTCAAGGATGGAAAGGTTACTTTAAATGTCTTAAAGGACCAGTTTATGCCGAGTTGGTAAAGCAATTATGGATTTATGATGATGCTACAAATATTCAAGTGATATCATATGTCTTGAGTCATAAGATCTCCATCTCTGAGAAGTCTATTGCTACACTTCTTAGTCATGATGGTTTTGGAAAATGATCTTTTGGTATGCTTGCCAAGAAGAGTAAGATGGCAGAGATTGCAGAAATTATTTTTATGGATGTAAAGCCCTCTTCCAATCCTAAGAATCTTCATGAAAATATTAGGATCTGGGTGCATTCATCCCAGACCTTCTTCAAACTCTCAAGATTACATTAACATTTATCAAAAGTACATGTTGTATTATCTGTCCAGTGGTGACAAGATGAATTTTCCCTTAATCCTCTTCAAGAATATAAGGGAAATGGTTAAATAAACAAGAAATAGATCTAATAAGATGAGAGATCGGATACCAATGGGTAGGTATTACTGACATCTTGTTTGAGAGCAAGCTGGTGCAAAAGCTTATGGATGCAGGAATGACCAAGGAAGTTGATTTTGTAATTGGGAAGAATTTCTCTGGACACTTATGCTGAAGAACCCAGAGTTGTTGTTGTTGCTACTTCTGCATGAACTGCTTCAAGTAAGTTTATTCCTTCAGAAGCTCGTTTACTTATTGTTGATAATAGTTCATCGATCCCATCAACCACACTCACTTCATCTACCCGTTTTCCTTATGTTCTGGGACCAATTCTCTCGGAACCCATTTATATTTCTGCTCCCTAAACTACTAATCCAAATGTCACCATTCCACCTCCCTCACCATCACTTTCTAAAATTCTAACCTCCATTATCATACCAACACTTCAACCACTATTTCCACTCACCCTCTCCTCCCAACTCATTCAACCAGAAAACCATCCTTCATAATCTTTTTCTGAAATCTTTCAACCTCCTTTCCTCACTCACTCTGACATGCCTATTATGGAATCAGACATTGATTATGACATTGAGTCAGATGTTGAGCTCATAGCCCTCCCAAACATAACCCATCAACCCTATTCTGACCACACAACCTTTCAAAATAACATTCACCCTACACCCTTGGATGACATGTTTACTCAGTTTGAAGGCGGGGTTGCTTCTAGACTTAACGCTCTCATTAAGGCTTGCACTTCTAACACAAACCTCTCTGAAGTGTGTGCTCTGATTAACAACTTCAAAAGTTGGATAGAAGTCAGCTCTGGAGAGTTCGAGATTTCATCCCTGAAGGAAGAGAAAAGGAAATTACATATCAAACTTTCTGGTATTGTTGAACCTCTAGTTCAGAAGATTCCTCTACCGCTTCATCTTCTTTCTCTAGAAGTGACCCCACCTCTTTCTCCAATTCAGACTGCTATGGTTTCTTCTGAGACTACTCTTGAAGTTGGAAGTGGCTATTGGGTCAAGAAGACTGTGGTTTCTGAAGAATTCATTATGAAGAATTTGGAGCATCTGGTGGCTGAGAATTATAAAGTAAAAGAGAGGCTCAAGAATCATGATGAGAAGACATCAAAGATTAAAGGGTTGCTTGGAGAGATCACATCAAGACTACCACCCCCTCCTTAAACCCTAGTTTTTAAAACTTTGTGTTGTCTTTGTTTTTTATTTATGTACTTGAATTATCTTTTTGATGAAATGAAAAGTTTATTTTGGTTTACTTTATCTTTACTTCTTTTTAAATGATGACAAAGGGGGAGAAAAAATGGTTGATTTTGATATATCCAATTCCAATTCTGAAACCCAAACATGTCTTTAATGTTTTCTAACATTGGTAACCTTTTTGTGAACTTTGAAATTTTTCACCATGTTAACCAAGTGTTTCAGGTTCTATGGCATTAACCAAGCTTAATTGAGTTCATAGGAACCAGGCTTATGTTTAAGAATCGGGCTTATGTTATGGATAATTAACTAATCAATTTCCAGTTAACCAGGCATATTCTTGTTTTGAACTAAGTTCAAGTGAACAAAGTGTTTATTAAACTAGGCATATACAAGCTCTAAATCAGACGAAGTTTTGAACCCAAGCATATACAAGTTATAATAACAACTAGGCATGGGCTATGAAACCAGGCTATGAAAGCTCTGATAAACCATGCTCTATGACGAGGCTGATAACCAGACTTTCTGACACTCAAGCAAGGACTCTGAATGAAATACTTTTGTACCCAAGTTCTTGCATTATTGGAAGTTACTTCACCCATAGTAACCAGGCTTCCGACTTATGGGTAGATAGAAATAACTAGGCTTCTTCCTTATGGGAAGTTATTTCTTTCATGTTGTTTGAAATTTGTATATGTGTTAAGATTATTTTAGGTCTTAAATTCAGGGGGGGCTTACAGACCTAACTCTGATATTCTAAGCTGAAAAATAGTTTTTAACCAATATAAAATTCAAAGGGAGCTTACAAACCTCTCTCTGATATTTGTATGTGATTAAACCAAGTAAAAATTGTTCATCCAAATACATGGTTTTGTCATCATAAAAAGGGTGAAGATTGTAAAAACAAGATTTCGTTATGCATCTGGCCTTTAGTTTTGATGATCATAATACATTATTTCTTAGAGAACAATTTTGTACACTAATAGTTTTTGTCTAGTGTGTAGATTTCGCTAATAGGTTCTAGCTCTAAAGCCTTGACGTGTGACGTCATCAGATTCTGAAATCAACACACTTCTGACTCTGAAGAGATACAAGTGCTTTACAAGATGTTCTCAAATTCCAGAAAGCTCTTAGACAACTATTATGAAGAATGTTTATGCTAAAGCTTCTAACTGTGACTGTAATTGAAGAGCCTCTGAAGGATCGCCAGGCCTTTAAGATTTTGGGCTCAAGTTTTGAAGATTCTGAAGAACAAGATCTGAAGATTAGATTCTGAGGCACTGTGTCAAGACTTTGAAGACCGAGGTTCTAAAGATTATCTTAACTAGTCTCTTGATCCTTCTAAGCATGCTTCAACACCATTTCATCAGAAGCCTCTGAAGATTAAAAGATAAGATCAAAAGGTTTTGCATCAGGAAAATAGTACATATTACAAGATAACCCTTCCCTCCACTATGCTGATTTTGTGGGCTAAGGATAGTACTATTGTACCATTGTGTCCTATATGCAAACCGTTATAAAAGGAGACAATTTAAAATTTCTATTCCAATTATACCCTCCAATGGATCTTTTAACTGCTTATATAAAGAAGACTTGGAATATTGGAAGAAGTTGCTCATGCTAATTCAATGTGCTATATTACGCTTATACACACGCTTTTGCTGAAGTAAATATTTTATGTGTATAGTTTTGTAAACACACATAGAGATTTTGTTCATTATTGTGTGAGATATTCATTGTATTAAACTTCTGTTAACATTCTTTCTTAGAAGCATTACTTGTAAACACAACCATGTAAATCTCAAAGTTGTTTGAGTGGTTTCCTTGAGTGACTAGGTTTTAGTCAGATAGACTCAAGAAGACAGAGACGGTTTGTCTCTGTGGTGTTTGAAATCAGTTTCAGTTATAGTGGATTAAGTCCTTGTTGAGAAGGAAAAATCACCCTGGTAGGGTGGACTAGAGGTAGCTTCGTTAACAATGAACTAGTATAAAAGTAACCTTTTTATTTTACTTGTTCGTGTTATTGTTTGATTGAGTTGGTTTTAAAAAAGCTTTTATTTTTAGAAACCCAATTCAAACCCCCATTTATTGTGTTTCTTGTCACCTTCAAGTTGTCTAACTAATTCTTTCACCCATCAAAAACACTTGAATGGCCTTTGGGAGTTATTTTTTGGGGGTAAAATATAAAATCATGTTTTGACGCCCCTACATTATTAATTATTTCCTCTTTATAGAATAGTAATGATTTCTTGCCTCAAGCATTCCAATTAACATGCCTTGTTGTAAAAGTTATTACTATGGGTTTTTGAGGTGGCAGTTGAGTTCTCATTCGTCTCAACTCTGAACCTTGATTTGTTTTAAGTCTTTTAGGCTTCCTTTCCCACTCTATTTAAACATCATATCCATTATTCACTCCTCATATCCTCTCATGTCTTTTTAAACCTTCTCTGAAAACTTTTGTTTTCTCTTTCAACTTAGCCAACCCTAAACCTCAGACATGGCTTCCAAAACTTTCATTGGTGACAGAAACCTCTAATTCACCCTTAATGACAAGTTTGTTATCTTTGAAGAATTGAAGGATCAAGGGTTTGATCTTCAAGGAACTATCTCTTTTCAATGATGGGACAACTACTTTGACATGCTCTATGGACCCATTTACCCTGTTCTCGTCAAATAATTCTAGGTGAATGCATCCATTAAGAAAATCGGCCAAGATGCTCTTGAAATCTAGTCTGATGTCTTTGGGTTCCCAATCATCGTTACTCCACGACTTATTACTAAAGCAATAAAGTGTGAATATAATGGTGTTTGCATTGAACACTTTAGAAGCAACAACCCCTTCCTCTCCAACATTCTTAAGAGTATTTTTTCCAACCTTGAAAAGCCTGCAAGTGCCTATACTCTCTCTCCCATGGCAAAAATCTAGCATCAATTACTGGTGACAATTTTTTTGCTAAGAGAAAAGGATATGGACTTTCTCACTTTTGATGATAATAATCTTCTATACCTCCTCTTAATAATGGTTAAAGTTAGCCCACCTCTCACCATCTTTAACTTCATGAAGTCAAAGATCATGGCCTCTCGCGAGGAAATATCTTTCTTCATTCCTTATTAACGAGTTATCTCAAAACTTTTCTATCAAGAAGGAATAGTTAAGAAGGTGTAAAAGTTGGGTTGACTGATGCTCTTGTAACCCATTGGGGCTTGAAGCTTGATGGAGCTGAAAGCACTGATGGTCAAAGGTAGAAGTCAAGAAAGATTGCCTATGGAGTTGAACCCTCTACCCATTAGTCTTTTTCCCTTCTTCTCTTCACCATTCTCTCCTTTGAACTATCTTTCCTCGTATATTTTTATCCCTTTCAATTCACATCTTATAATTTTGACTAATTAATGAAGTATTTATTTTCCTTCTTAATCAATATTATTAATCTTCAAGTTTATGTTTTTTTATTAATGACAAAGGGGGAGAAATAGATAAACAATATGGTTTTGATTCATTTTTATCTGATGATAAATCCCAAACATTTAACAATTTTGTTGGATAAATTATGAGATTATTATGCTTAATGAAAATCAATAATTTTCTAAGTCTTAAACTCATGAGGAGCTTGCAAACATCACTACGAGTACTCAAGCTAAGAAAATTTTGAAATGCTAAAACTCAGGGGGAGCTTACAAACATAACTCTGTTTTTAATTGATTTCTTATTAAGTAAAAATTATTCATCAAAATACTAGTATTTATGATCATCAAAAAGGGGGAGATTGTTGGAACAAGTTTTCTTCTACATCTACAATCCTTAATTTTTTATGATAACAAAGTATAAAGAACAATTTTGTACTCTAATAGTTTCTTTAAGTGTGCAGAATCTAAAAGATAAGGAAATCAGATTTTAGACTCTGATTAAAGTGGACTATGGATAAAGTAGACTCTGGACTCTAGGCAAAGCAGACTCTGGAATTTGGACAAAGCAAATTCTAAACTCTAGACAAAGCAGACTCTCGACTCTGGACTTCATTAGGTTTTGAAACAAGGTTTAAATAGGAAGAAATGCTTAACTGTTAGTCAACCATCTGGATAAACTAACTCAATGCTTCTAGAACAAACAATCCAAAATTACTTTGATAATCCAAGCCTCATTTTCACTAGAGTCTGAAGTCTAATCTTCAAGGCTCTGAACTCTAATCAAGCTTCAAATGATTTCTAATATGAAGTCTATGATTTAGAAAACAATTATTGAAAGAATATTCTTGGAAACCATAAATTCAAGCGAGAAATCAAACATTTCCTTAAAAGGAAAAATATGTTGGAATTATTAAGGAATATACTACCAATAGATTTCCACAATTCACGGCTCAACCTCGTACCATAATTACAACTATGAAATTGAAGAAGTTTCCAATTTTTTCCTCTAACGATATTATTCATCATCTATTTAAATAGGACAAGGAATTGTAAAAAATAGAGATGCGGGTAATAAGGATAACAATTACAACACTCATTGCACTTAAAGCTTTTTATTTGTATATTTTTTTAAGTCTAATGTCTTAAATTCATTTTGTGTATCGGCTTGTTTAGAAGCATTCTTGTAACATACTATATTTTTATTTTAACTTTGGTTAAATTCCTCGAGGTATTATGTTTAGTTTGTAGCCTCAAGAAGTCATTGACACGTGGTCTTTGAGTTTTCCTTGAGGGACCAAGTTTAGTCTGTAGCCTCGAAAAGTCATTGGCAGTTGGCCTTTAAGTTTGTAATTTGATTGATTAGTGGATTGAGACCTTGTGAGAAGGCTAAATCACTCTGAAGAGTGGAATGGACTAACTTAGTTAATAGTGAACAAGTATAAAAATCTTTTTTTTTATCATTGTCATTCTTGTCATTGGTTTGTGATTGGTTTGGTAAAAAAGTTGTCATATCTAAAACCCAATTCAAACTCCCCTTTCTTGTGTTTCTCGAATCTTCAGAACCAACAAACTCTATGTTGTTAAAATCCTCTTCATAATCCTAATGACTTTCTATTAAGGACCCCCCTAAATATGAAAAGCTACTCACTTTATTCTCAATCACACAACCCGTGATTGTTGTTTACAACTCAATAAACAATGTTGAATGTTACAACTCCACTAAGACAAACTTTTTATCCCAAGTTACTGAAACAGTAGATTCCACAATAATATACTTATGTCATTAGTTTGGAATACAAGAAACTAAGACTCAAACCCTAGCACAAAGGACTTAGTTGTTGCGCACCAAAACTCCTATCAAACAATGAGAATTGAGTCTCCTTATATAGAAATGTCTTATGATTTTTTCTCCTTGTGGATCTGCATTTTATTCGTCAAGAAAATATTTGAATTAATTGGATATGATTTTCTCCTCAAATCTCTCCAAAATATATGATTTTTTTATATTTCAAATTCAAATTTAAATCTGATTTGAACATCTCTATCTTTCAAATAAAACAACAAAACATTGATAAAATAACTGCATCAAATTTGATTAAAAACCAATTAGAAAATACAAATCAAATAACATCCAACAAGGCCTGCTGTCAAGGCCAGATGTTACATGCTGGAATATTGAGTTCAACATGTTGCACTAGTATATCTAAATCAACTATTCTCCTTGACTTACAGATCTTTTACTATGGAGAGAATCTTGGATAGACGGAATCTGAACCAACTGCAATTTCCATCTGTCTGTTTTCAAGAGGCCAAATACTGCAACCCAAATGTTGGAACATCTTGTACAATATGTGTCCCTTATGCACCAGAACTAGCTTAAGCAACCCCCATGTTATTTTGCATAATGCAGCCAACATTACCAATGAAAAGAAAAAACAAAGTGATGTAGTTTTAACAGCAGCTAGCTACATCATATACCACATGTCATACCAGATGTCTGGCACATCCTGGTTGACACCAACAAACATCTTACTATTCAGAGTTCTCCTCCTTCTCTTCAGCTTCTTCTTCTCCTTCCTCCTTATTTGACAATATTTTGATAAAATCATCCATCTTATTTTTTCTATTGGTACTTGAAATTATTGTTGATTGAAGAGTATTTGACATTTCCATCAATTCATGCAAAACCTCCTCTTTGGTGGTTTTGAAACCAGAGGAGTAACTTCCACTAGCAACATGACTATGACTTCTTGGCATCTTAATGTCAGCAACATGAGATCCAACGAAGAGTTTATAGTCCAAATTTAATGGGCCTGGCTTTTTTTTCTTGATTTCATTTGCACACAATATTTTGGGGTGTTTCTTAAATATGATTCTAGTGATTAAACATAGAAAGGCAATGGGAAGTTTCACTGCATAAGAGTCAACATGTTTCAATGTCGGGCCAAAAGCATGTTCCCCAAAATTTAGTTTGGCCTTTGTTCCAATTTGAAAGATAAGCTTGGCTAAGACAAGTGTGATGCTTGAGCTATGGTTGGTTGGAACCCAATTTGATGCACCTATTCTATTTAGCGCAACATATTTCACACTTATATAAGAGGAAAGCAAGCTTTTCTTTGGCCATTACTGGACTTGACTAATAGAGATTTCTCCAGCCACTTTGTCTAGAGAGGGAACAATATCAGATTCAACATCTTTACTTCTCCCTAGATATTCATTGATGAGTTTAGGTAAGAACTTCACACAACATCCCCTAACATAGACTTTGCATAATTCTCCGCTCCGTTCCTTATTGCGTTCACTAGAAAGATTAACAATAAATTTCTAGACAAGCTTTTCATGGCAAGGACCAATGTCCGTTACAATGTTCATTAAACGAGCCTTCTCTAGTAAATCCCATATTTTTTTATAGCAAATAGTATTATTACTCATCTCCTTTTCTAAATCAACTCTTACTTTGACACAAAAACCTCCATTTTTTAACACTTTCTTCATGGTGAAATAACATATTATCCAAGGGAGTAGTAGAAATATTCACAAGCACCTTTTTTCCTCCAATCTTCTTTCTCAAAGAGGGCACAATGTTAAGGACATCTGCTTCAACATTTGATTTTGAGTCACTTGAAACTACAAGATCCCTTTTAAGAGATTTTCTTTTTGAGGCACTTGCTTTGGTTTTCTTCTTTTTATTCTCTTCATTAGACAGAGTTCTAGCCAATCTTTTCATAGCAAGTTCTTCATCTTTTTTAGTTTCTTTTTCAACATCCATCATCTCCTTAGCTTTCTCTTGAGTGATATTGTCTTGAGGTCTGACTACACTAGTAATGAGACTCTTCATTATGTGATCAATAGGAATGTTATCATTCTCATTTGTTTCATCATTCATGGTCCCCCTTTCTATTATCTTTTTCACCAGGAGAATCCTCACCACTTCCTTTATTGTTTCCATAAGTTTTCTTATTCAACACTTTAGCCTCTACCTTCTTTTCTCCTTGAGATTCATGATCTTCATTCTGATCATTCTTATTAGTTTGGTCTTCAAAAAAGTTTGAGTCATCATTTTTATCCACAGCTGAATCAATGGGATGTCCATCTTGGGGTTCACTAGATTTTGAAACAAGTCTTTTAGCATCTAGTTCAACAAGTTGATCATCATGGGATGCAACATGTGGTCTCACATCTTGTTCCTTACCAGTGTTTTTATCAAGATTAACTTTATTCCCATTAGGGTAGTGATGAATTTTCGGCAAGTGTATTGATAATGTCAAAGTAATAAAATGATTGAATCCACAAGGACTGCCTCAAAGCAAGACAAAATGTGTACAATTTATAAAAACTAGTAAATGGGGGGGGGGGGGGGGGGGGGGAGGGGTCGAGTTTCAGTTTGAAAACTAAATAAATGAGTAAGCAATGTCACGAAAGTGGTCAGGTTATGTTACAAAATACCCTATTCCTCTATTGTTGATGTCTGATGCCCAGTATGAATGATCTAATCACTATAATCCCATGGCGAATTAACAAAATCGTTATAGTTGATCCCTCATGAAATAACTCACTAACTACTACTCATATCTTTTTATCCCTAGTCCACCGGCGTAAGCAAGGTCAGGAAATGTATATAACGTTAATTCTCTATTCCATTACTCGAGGTCTCTTATTCATACTCAACCAGCATAAGTACAACAACTACCCTAGGTCCAACACATAGACTAATGGTCAGTATTCCCTATATGCCCAAAATCAGATTAAAAGAGTATCTCACATAAAAAGCATTACGAACAAGAAGCAATTGAATAAGATTATAGATCAATAGGTTCATACGTTGGTCAAATCAACATAGAATCCAACAATATAGAAATAGGTTCATCATAACACAACCTAACCTAAAGGAGTTTAGCTACACATAGTAAATTAACAATACCACAATTGATAGATGAAAATAATATAAAAAGTCCCTTGAAGTGATGGCCTCCAATGACTTCAAATGCTCTAAAAATCTCCACTTGTGCTCTCAAATTCGTGCTACAATCTCTCAAAATTGTAACCCTTCTGAAAGTGCATAAAATGCTCTTTTAAAGGTGTTAAATTTGACTAGAACACGTCATAAAAAAGCCTATAAAAGTAACCATCACACACGTGATACTTTGTATCACGCACGTGATACCTTGTACCGCGCGTGCAATACAACTTTAATGGCCCTATCGCGCATGATGCTGCATGATGGTGCATGTGATTATTTTCAAAACTGCATCCTTTTTTGCTCTTTTTTCACTCAAATTTTCACTTAGTCCATAATTTGCACACTTAACTATTTTTCTCTCATTCTTTGGTCATTCTTCTTCATTTTTTCTCGAATTTCACTTGTTTTGCTCTGATTCTTCGACTAAATATATGTAATGATAGATTGTCATCACAACCGCAAACATGAACTGTTGCTTGTCCTCAAGTAACTCGCCTGCAACTACACATTTCAACAGACAACAAGTCACACAATAATAATCTAACATGCCCAAATTAAATACTTCTTTTACCTGACCATTGTTCTAGCATCCAACTTCTATCCAACGAATTCGGGAAACTTCCTCAACATTGACAAGTACTCAATGGATAGGGTGATCTCTCAATCAACATGCAAAATTAATTAAACTTAGCTTGATCATGTTATAATAGAGTTCATCACAAAAATCACAACACACACATTAGAGGACTTTTTAGGTTAAAACTTGGCTTATGTTAGGGTAGGATATTTTGAGGAAAGTAGGTTTCAACCTTTGGAGTTAGATGCCTAGTTCTCCTTCTATCATCGTACCTCTTTGTTCCTTTTCTATGGTACTATAGAGTTTTGGTCATTTCTTTATTTTCTTTTCTCATTCATGTTTTTTGAAGAAGTGTCTTTTTCCACTTCTTTTTTCACAATAATTTTTGAAATTTTGGATCATATTCTCTAGTACCCTAACCCCAAACTTAATATTTTTCATATACTTTAGGAACTATAATTCTACCAAACTCCAAAGAGAGGGTGGAGAGAATGATCTTTCAAGTTATATGGCTAAGAATTTTAGGCTACGTCACCAATAGAAAGGCTTAGGCTCGAAGTGGTTAGAAATGGATATACCTATTACTACAAGGTGGTTTTAAAAAGGCTCAAAGTCATAAACAAAAAGAATTGCCTCAGTGTGTGTTGGTCAAACCAGATAACATAGTGCATGGATACACTCATAACGAGTCAAAAGTGAACAATGAAAAGATTTGGCTCAAACCTTACTAGATGAGGTATATGTAGGTTTAGTACAAGTTTGTTGATTATTTTCTCATTCTTCACCTTCAAGTTGCTAGTTGCTATTATGATGATCTAGTTTCTTTTGGATCATATGTTCAATGCTAAGGTGCTAACTTACAAATCTGAAAGAAATAAAACATCTACAAACTTGTTTATTAAAGACAATTGATTTGGATAATACAATGGGAGCGGAAGAGCACTTATGCTAACTATTTCTATTTTCTAATATACATAAAAAAACTAAAAATAAAGTATTCTAAAAATTAAAACAAACTACATGTCTTTTCACATGTTATTGTTGCAGAAAAGACCGTGCATATCATGCATTATTTTGTTGAAGTCGTTGTTCTGCCTCGTCCATTCTGCGTGCATGTTGTCTCTCCTCCTTGCTTGCTTTTGATCTTGGTTTATGAAGTAATTATCCATGTCTTAAGCTGATGCAAACCGGGATCTTAGGCTTTGAGTCGGCATATGATCTTCTTGTTGTTCATAGAAGTCTCTGAACACCGGTACAAATCTGGGAGGTTCAACATACAAAATGGGTGACACGTCCGTTATCCACCTTATAATCCCTATTGCATGAGGTTCCATCTTCTTCAAAATTATGATGCTTGTTGAACTTGCATTGGCTGGGGTTGTGGTTGCTGTTGTGGTTGGTTGAAATCTTCATCATCACCTTGTTGATTTTCTTCTTGATCATTTTGAGTAATTTCTCCTTGATGCATATTCTGCAATCTCCGGATGGGTGAAGCGTTGAACGGTGCTTTTGGACTCATCACCGGGGTAACCTGGAACACCTTCTCTCCTGCACAATTCATTTATAATACAAAAATTCTCATAACCCTTTTGTGCAGCGTTAGCCATATATTTAATATTATCTGCGATTAACCACTCCAAATTAATAGGCTCCCCCTTAATTGTTATTTATTAGATACGGCCTCTAAGATTTGAATAAAAAATGAGGCCCACGCCCTAGGAGTTTGGGAGAATTCAGAGGTTTTGAGATGTAGTGTTAACCCACACTCAATCACCCACGCCGCCTCTGGCCTGCAAAAAATATCTAACATTGCCTTAGCCATTTCCTCGTTTATGACCTTGTTCTCTCACCTATAGTTCATGAGAGCACACACCGAAGGATGTTGCAAATTAAAAAGAGCGTTTATAGTAGAAGGAGAATATTCAATGTACTTACCTCACACATAGGAGGTATAGGAGTCCACATCACCCAAAGCCTCATTCACATAAAATTCTAAAGCAATACTCTTATTAGTTTCATGAATCAAATTATTGAAACTTACACATTGCCTTTGTTGTAAATTCTCTCCAGTTTCTTCAAAACCTTGCAAATCATTTAGATCAAATTCTCTTTCCTTCATAATATGGTAATCCACTAGCTTGAGAAATGTTTCAGCATGCACCTCGGATAAAAATTTGAGGTTTGCTAAAGTTGGAGAGCTAGGTGTTGGGGAAGCCCTTGATGATGAGCCTCTTGACACATACCCTCTTTTGGAAGCCATGATACCTCCAACACAACAAAAACAATACACACAGAGAAAAGAAGAATAAGAAAACTGCGCAGAGATAGCTCATACTGAATAATAGAAAACAGAGGAGTAGAAGAGAGTTGTGAGAAAAAAGGGATTTGAAAAATCACTATTTATAGCCCAACTAGCCGCCTGAGGTACGTCAGGCGCACATGATACCCTCACGTCGGTCACTTCACCTCTTCTTTGTCCTTTTTCTACCTTGTTACATTTTCCCTCCAGATGGTAACAGGTATCCAAATTCTCAACATACATTGTCCAATCATAAACCTTAAAAGAAACTTTCTTTTTATTGAACTTTAAGATAAGCTCACTCGTTTCTACATTAATCTTCGGTTTCCCGGTTGCCAAGAATGGCCGCCCGAGAATAAAAGATCCTCCTGAATACCCTTTTGTATCAAGCACTACAAAATCTGCAGGAAACACTAATCTGTCGACATGTACTAACACGTTGTGTAAAATACCAACTGGTTGAGTAATAGATGAGTTAGCTAGAGTGAGAGTTATGTTATTGGGTGTGATCTCACCCACTTTCAATTATTTTACCGTTTATAGAGGCATGACATTTATGATAGATCCAAGATCACATAGAGCATCCATAATCTTCACCTCACCGATATTTCAAGAAATAGTAAACTTACATGGATCTTTTAATTTTGGTGGAAAATCTTGAGGTATTACCACTTCATCCTTTTCGGTCATAATTATGTGTTCTTTGACCACTTTCTCTTTTGTTCCCTTTAGTAATGCCTTCATGAATTTAATAAATTTAGGAATTAGTTCTAAAATTTCATGAAACAAAATACTTACCAGGAGAGTAGCTAGCATTTCCTTGAACTTTTCAAACATCCCTGCTTCATCATCTTGAACTAATTTCTTTTTAATTATCAGAACAATGGTTTTACGTAATCTGGTAAAGGAGGGTTTGGCTCAGTCAGGATCTGTTTCTTCGTTCTTCTCCATGGAGAGTTTTTATCAATAATTTTATCAAGGGTGACATCTCTTTCCTCTTGGTCACCTTGATTGTTATTCTCTTCTTTTTCCATCTCATCTTTACCGTTTTCAATAATCACCCCTAAATTTGTATCCACAACCGTGCATGTTTCATTCTTAGGTTTGTCTACAGTTTTACTGGTGAATCCTCCACTTGAGCTTGGAAAAACAACTATTTATCTGGATAATTGACCAATATATGTCTCCAAATTCTTGATTGACGCATCATGGTTTCTACTCATAATTTCATGATTCTTATTTACCTGATCAAAGCTACTTTGCATGATTTTAATGAAATTCTGCAAGGTATCTTCCAACTCTGATAGCTTCCTTTGAAATGGGGCTTGTTGGCTTTGTTGCATCCCTTGGCTAGCATTTAAATTCTGATTATTATCCCAATGGAAATTTGGATGATCTTTCCAACCCAGGTTGTACGTGTTGGAATATGGGTTGTTCTTTTGGAAATTAGCAAACTGGACCTCCTCACTTGTCCCTTCCAACGAACACCTTCCATTCACATGTTCTCCTCCACAGAAACCACACCTAAGTTCTTGTACCTAGATCACCTTAGCTCTACCTAAGTTGCTTTTAACTATCTTTTTATTTAACAATTCATTTTGAGTTAAAAGAGCAACATGTGTATCAAAAGGTAACGTACCTTTAGACGTGCCCACAATTTCAAGCTTAACCGATCTTTCACTTTTCAAACGGTACTCATTCATAGACATTTTCTCAATGAGGTCTTTTAATTGTGGTTCGATCATTTAGCAGATAGTACCTCCCACAGAAGCATCCAAAAACATGTGAGTTTGACTCTTTAGACCTTTGATGAAGTTTTACATCTGCTCCCTATTATTCATGTTGTGATTCGGGCATTTGCATAACAAAAGTTTGAATCTTTCCCAAGTGTCATAAAGTGTTCAATTTCCTGCTGCTCAAAATTAACAATTTTTGCTCAATGCCTGGTAAACTGAGTAGTAGTACAAAATCTTTCAAGGAATTTTCCTCCAACTCCTTTCAAGTCCGGATTGTTCCATTCGGAAGGCAAAGCAACAAATCTTTCACCATTCTAATCAGTGAGAACCCAAACAACCTCAATTTAACCTGGTCTTCATTGGCATCAATTGGTTTTCACATTGAAGTTGTTTCATAGAAGCATGCAAGATGTGTCCATGAGTCTCTAATCGCGTTCCCGTCGAACGGATTTTCTCTCAATCCTGAAAGTACATAATTTTTAATATCAAAGTTAGCAGGGTATACCGGTACAAACCCCCTAGAAACCTGTCTTTCATCAGTTCTTTTAAAGTAGTCCCCCAAAGTGAGGGGTTGTGTAGCTTCCGTGACTTCTTCTTTAGAGTCAAAAGAACTTGATAGTCGCCTTTATTTAGGCATTCCTTAGTCCAGAGTTGCTTCTCTAACTTCTTTTCTAAGAGTACATGTGGTTCTTTCAATTTCTTAATCCAATGGAATTAATTTTGTTCTTGAATTTTCCATACACAAACAGAAAATACCTCAGTATCACTATAATAAACAAGAAAGTAAAACAAAAAGACAAAAAAAAATTGCACAAACGTCGCCTTGTTGAAAAATTAACATTCCCCGAAAAACGGCGCCAAAAACTTGATGACTTCTCGGCAAGTGTACCGATAATGTCGAAGTAATATTAATATCGAATCCACAAGGACCGCCTCCAAGCAAGACAAAATGTGTGCAATTTAAAAAACTAGTAAAGGAGGGAGAGGTTCGAGTTTCAGTGTGAAAAGTAAATAAATGAGTAAACAATGTCACAAAAATGGTCAGGTTGTGTTGCAGAATCCCCTATTCCCCTATTGTTGATGTTTGATGTCCTGTACGAATGATCTAATCACTATAATTCCACAATGAATTAAAAAAATTGTTATAGTCGACCCCTCACAAAATAAATCACTAACCACTACTCAGAGCTTTCTACCCCTAGTCCGCCAGCGTAAGTAGGGTTAGGTAATGTATAGAATGTTAATTCTCTATGCCACTACTTGAGGTCTCTTATCCCTATTCAACCAGCATAAGTACAACAATTTCCCTAGGTCAAACACATAGACTAATGGTCAGAATTTCCTATGTGCCCAAAATTAGATTAAAAGAATATCTCACATAAAAAGCATTACTAACAAGAAGTAATTTAATAAGATTATAGATCAATAGGTTCATACAATGGTCAAATCAACATAGAATCCAACAATATAGAAATAGGTTCATCATAACACAACCTAACCTAGAGGAGTTTGGCTACTCATAGTGCAATTAACAATACCACAATTGATAGATGAAAATGACATAACAAGTCCCTCAAAATGATGGCCTCCAATGGCTTCAAATGCTCTAAAAATATCCACTTGTGCTCTCAAATTCGTGCTTTAATCTCCCAAAATCGTAACCCTTATGGAAGTGGGGAAAATCCTCTTTTAAAGGTGTCAAAATGGACCAAAACACGTTAAAAAAAAGCATAGAAAAGTGACCATTACGCGCGTGATACCTTGCATCGCGCACAATGCAGATTGAATGACCCTATCGCGTGCGTGATGTTGCGCGATGGTGCATGTGATTATTTCCAAAGTTGCGTCCTTTTAAAAGCGTAAAAATGGACCAAAAGCGTAACCCTTATGAAAGTGCGGAAAATCCTCTTTTAAAGGTGTCAAAATGGACCAAAACACGTTAAAAAAAGCATAGAAAAATGACCATTACGCGCATGATACCTTGCATCGCACGCACAATACAGATTGAATGACCCTATCGCGTGCGTGATGTTACGCGATGGTGCATGTGATTATTTCCAAAGTTGCATCCTTTTTTGCTCCTTTTTCACTCAAATTTTCACGTAGTCCACAATTTGCACACTTAGCTATTTTCCCCTCATTCTTTGGTCATTCTTCTTCATTTTTGCTCGACTTTCACTTGTTTTTCTCTGATTCTTCGACTAAATTAATGCAATGATGAACTGCCATTAGGTAGGGTTTAGAAGAGATCATAGTTTCAAGATAATTCTTTAAAGAGGGTTCATTTTTTGAGGTACTAACCATTTCAAATGAGGTATTCCTTTTGGTAGAACCATTCTTTAAATCTTTTGTTCAAATATCCACTAGAACTATCTTTTTCAGAGGTTTTGGGTCCAGGTACATGATGGTACCATCATCAATGTCGGTGTTAGATGAAACCCTAGTTCTATTTTACATTCCTTTCTCACTCATTTTGGCCCATGGTTGAGAATTTTGATGAATAGGAAGTGAAGCAGAAGTGCTAGCACAATAGGTATAGAGAGACCGATTGCGAGGGGAGAAGGAGTAACTATGAGAAGAATTTGAATTTGAAGAATTTTTTTCTCAACTTAGGAGCTTCTATGAACACATGAGAGAGAGAGAGAGAGATTTTCCTTTTAAATATTCATGCCTCCATTGAGTTAATAGCCATATGCAAATATCTACAGCGGCCTTTTTGTTTTTAAAACCATTCCTCATTTTAGGAATTACTTGACACTTAAGGCTTTTAGAGACTATTTTCTCTATAACTCCAGGCTTCATATGTAGGACAAAATGTCCTAATATTTGATTTTACTTTTCATATATCTTTCTCTTTAAGACACAAAATTTTATTTATTTCTTCTGTGATTCCCATGTGTAGAGACCCCTGACTTAATGATGAGGCATGATACTAAAGCATCGTGTGAGACATCTTATTTTGCTGAATTTTTGAATCATCTTTTAAGCTTGTTGAGGGCAGACTTATGATTCATGTATAATAGTTTTCTTTGCATAATGACCCCTTCAATATTACTTCATGATATTTGTTGGAAACACTCAATTCAAACTTATTGAATTCCATATTCAAATCCAGATCACATAACCGACTTATGTTGATCAAGTTTGTTGCAAGACCTTCTACTAGAACAACTTCATCAAGACTAGTGAGACCTAGGTAAACCAGTTTTCCTATTTTGGTTATCTTTATTCTAGTTCCTTTCCCAAGAGTAACATTACTCTGAGAGTAGATCTTAATATCTTCATAATAGCTTTATTCGTCAGTCATGTGCTAAGAACATCCACTGTTAAAATACCAAATATCTCTTGAAGAGACTCTAGAAGATACATAAGCTAAAAGGCACTTGACAAATTCCTTGGATTTCCATGCTTAATTAGCAAAAGTTTTATTTCCTCTCTTCCTTTTAAGCCTCATATGACTATAAAACTGAGGATAACCATATAGTCTATATCAAAAAGGTCTTATATAACCATATCTTCCACAGTGGTGACACCTTACAAAATATTTCATGTTTCCTTTGTTGTGAGGGGATACATGTTAAGTAGGATGCTAGGACATGTGGTCCTTCATCAGAACCTTAGATTTATTTTTAGGAGCAACAAACCTCTTTGGGGAAAGCTTGACCTTTTTTTTCATGGAACTATAGTCAAACCCTATAGCCTTCTTTTCTCCAATCTCCAAGATCTCATATAGCATATTAGAACCATTGTTCAACATACGAATAAATTTTGTCATATTGTCAAGTTTGGAAATTAGCAATGTGACTTCCTCTTCTAGTCCTGCAATGGTAGAACACATCTTCTCCTTTTCAAGAAGTAGAGCACTAATGGTCTTCTTTTGTTTCTCTTCTCTCAATCAAGATTCCTTCCATTCACGAAGTAACTCTCTATATGTTTCAACAAGATCTTATAGTGACATTTCTTCATTACTAGACTCTCCACAAGAGTCATATTTCCCAGCAAAATCCATCACTTTATCAGCTGCTTCTCCTTCATTCTCAACATCATAATCTGATCAAGTGATGATCAATCCCTTTTTATGTTTCTTTAAAAAAGTAGGGCATTCATTTTTGATGTGGTCAAAGCCTTTACGTTCAAACATTCAATGCATCAGTGTAATTTTTATTTCGTCCATTCATTGCATTCATGCATCAACATTTTATTTCTTGTGCATTAAAGTTATTTTTGCATTCACAACAAAATTCATTTTGCATTAAAAATCTTTTGAACATTTGCATTAAAATGACTCATTTTTATTTACATTCATGCATATTATTGAAGTTCATTTTTCATTTGCATTAAAGATATTTCTCATCATTAAAATGAATTAAATTTGAAAAAAATCATTTTATGATATTTTTTTTCAAAAATGAACTATTTGATTAGAATTAGTCCTTTTTTGCCTTTGAATCTAATTTGAATCAAAGGCCTCAAACTTGAAACATTTTGGGGTTGTTCAAATTGATTAGAATCAACCATTGCACTTGATTCAAATAAAAGTGCCTTTCTCTTAAAAAATAAAACTCGTGATTCGAATAAGCTTTTACACATGATTCGAATCACAAACTGAAAAGTCACATTTATTTTTTAATATCATTCAATTTTCACTCATTTTATTTTCATTTTCACATCATTTCTATTTCAAACCACCAAAACTCTTTTTGAGCAAAATCATAATCATATCATAACAGCATCATCAAACATCCATTTCATCATTCATCTTCATCAATTATCATCTTTTTCACTCCATCATTGAAAACCCACACTCACAACATCAACAATGGCCTTTCATCTCCCTAAAAAGAGTTTATATGACAAACAATGGGGCAAGAGACTAATGTCTTCATCAGACCCTTCTCCTCCATAATTTCCAAATAAGGCAAGGATAAAAGTTCAAGCAAGCAAGGATTCTCCTGATGCTAGGGTTACAAAGAAGAAATCTTCTAAGAGCCAAACTACTATTACTTTGTGTCATAAGGTAATACACCTTCTTCCTGAAGACAATCTGCAAGTTTACCAAGAGAAATTTATGAATAAACCTATTGATCCTGAGTATTATATGGATGCCTCTGCTGAAGTTGAATTAAGAGCTAAGTTTCTGAAACCTTTTGTTGATCACTAATTATTGAAGTTTATTGGACTGGACAAGAGGTACAACCCTGACTATGTCAAAGAATTTTATTGTAATCTTGTGCGTACCCCTTGTGGTATTGAAAGTAGGTCCAAAGAAAAGGCAGTTAGATTCAATTACTCAGATTTTACTAAATACATTAGTTTAACCTCTTTTGAATTGAATGTGACTAGTGTTAAACTGACTGGGTATGATAGAGTTTGTTTTGTCTTATCGATTTCAAAGTATGGGGTTGAGAACCTTGGTATGTCAAACTTTCCTATTAGTTAAGTGAAGTTCAACATGCAAATCTTGCACTGGTAACCGTAAAAGTGTTCTACAAGAAACCTAAGAATTAGGGCAGGGTTGATGACTTTAACCTCTACCTTGTGTGAGCACTTCTTACAAATTATGCATTTGATTGGGTATGTCTCATCATTGAATAAATGATTCACTGCAGGGATAATCCGAAGAGGCCTTTGTTTTTCTCTTATTTTGTTTAGTTAATCCTTGAGGTTAATGGGATTGTTTCCAAAAAGGAAGACCTAGTTGAGGCTCCTAAGATTTTGGACAAATTTGGAGTTTATATGATGAGATAATACAGGGACACTGATGGTGACTACTATTATCTTAAGGAGTTTGGTAGGAAATATGATGATAAGGTTGTGGAGCCGGTTAAGGATCCCTCTGATGAGGCTAGTGGAACATCTTCTGGTTTTTTATATGCTAATTTGAAATTCTATCTTGATGAGCTAGTTGGGAAGATTTTGGCTGACAAACAGATTAGGGAAGAAAGGATCATGATGCACATTGATATTATGGATAATGAAAGTGAAGAAAGCCAAGGGAAGCTGAAGAGTGAGTTGAAGTTGAGATGCAAGATTTTGAAGCTTGAGTGACTGCTTAAGTAGACTCTGTGAGAGTTGCTGTTGACCACCTGGGTAGATCTAATTTCATCCTTAATATTGGTTCTCCTGATATTAATGCAGATCAATATGTCACAACTATTGCACCACCTTCTGGTGATGTAGCTACCATTCCATGATTTTTTTCTTTCATGCAAAACATAACATTAGCATATGGATATTTATGTTACTTTTATTGTCGGGTTAATTTGTGATCTTTGACTACATTTTGGGTGTTGTATCATGTGACAAGTCTTTTAGTAACATATATATGGTATCTCTGTGATCCTCTTTTTGCTATCTTTTTGTTGATATCTCTCTTAAGTTTCGTATTTGAGATAATTAATTTCGTATGTGATTTGTATGGTGTTTGTTTAGTTCACTAAGTATGACATTCTATTTGGGGCTTTTGCTTTATATTCTATTTAGTTGTTTGTGTGTGCTTTCTATCTATCTTTTCTCTCTTTTTAATATTTGCTAAAGGGGGAGAAGGTATCAAGATATTATTAATATTCACACGCATTAAGTGTTTAATGCAGGGGGAACTTTACAACTTTTACAACTCAAGCGAAGTATTGTGCACTAGTTCAGCAGATTCATTTCATCCATCAAATTCCAAATAACGCTTTAAATAATTGATCAACAATAATATCTCAAATTTTTAGACATCAAAAAGGGGGAGACTGAAAGTGCAGTCACGGTATCGTATGGTATTGCTTATTAATTTTTGTGTTTTTGTCAATTTGAATGTAGTTGCTTTTAGTGTATTTGTGTATTTGTAATCCGCTTCTCATTTGATATTTGTATGCTTGTACTTTATTCATATTTCATTTGAATTGTATTCGCTTCGGCTATTTTGTTGTTGTATCACTAAGAGCCCTTCTTGCTCAATTAAATAAGAGTATTTTCATGCATGATATTGTTTATTTTTTAGCCTATCAAGTTTCTACTTTATCGTTTCATCAGGCATGACTTGAATCACAAGTTAGAGATTTTAAATCCGGATGTTAAGTTACTTGATTCAAATCAAGTGTTAATCATGATTCAAATCAGAAGCCTTGTGAAAATTAGGAACTGCCTCTGGAAAAATTGATTCGAATCACAAAATGAACATGATTTGAATCACAATATCATATGATCTGAATCAGGTTAAAATCCTAATTCGAATAAACTATCTCCATGAATCCATATTTGGGCTCTTCTCAAATTGATTTGAATCAATATTCTTCTTGATTCGAATCAAAGCTTCACAAGACCCATTTTCCATCCTTGATTTAAATAGCTGTTTCTTTGGTGAAAGCAAAAAATGTGTGATACATATTGGTCAAACCCATAGAGACAAAAGATGTAACTTTTTCTTCTCTCCTTAGTGTTTCTATACCTATCACCGTGAATCTTTCTCTTCTTTTCTAAAATAACCTCTTGAGTGTAATCCGTGTCAGATTCACTTCTTTTTGTTGCATTTTGTTCTTGCAATTTTTTTTGTTATTTGGAGTGAATTAGAGAGAGTGAGTTGATTAATCTTTTTGTGTTAGTCATGATTAATCAAGCCAATGATAACAGTAAAGAACCAGGACTCATTTACCCAAAAATTTGAGAGAACCTTGTGTGTGCGTTCTTGATTCAGATCCATATAATCTCTTGACTAACACGTTGTGTTTTTATATTGCTTGTGAGATATTCTATCATTATTCATCGTCTTCATCGTTAGTCTTTTTCCATTGTTGAGGACCTTCATCTCTAAATATTGAGCAGTGAATGAGACTAGTGGTACATTAGGGTATCTAATTTTTTTATATGAAGTTTGTTGTTTGTAATAGGTGCACGTATCATTTCTTGAATACAATTTGATCTTTATTATTATCTATCAAGGGGTGACTTTCAATATACTCCAAGGAATACTTTGGCGAGATCAAGTATCAAATGCCCGTAAGAAGGAGTTGAAAGTTATCCTTCTTTGGTGGAGTTGGAGAAAGATTGCATGTAAACAAAGTTGGGAGTTGTCCAATCAACGCTTAGCTAATTGCAATCACTCAAACAAAAAATCGATGGGATCAGGTGGAATGTCACACATGAATACTTGGAGTAGCTTATTGTGGATAGCAAGGTTATTGGATCAAGATCTTTTAGAGATCTTGTTTTTGTTAATAGTTTGAGTGTCTGCATCATCAGGGGGAATTATCGTGCGATAATTTGTTGTAACAAAAATGCTTGTATCAAACTTATCAAAATAGTGGAAAATCATGATTATATTTCAGTGGTCAATTAACACCATTTAAGAGTGGAGTAGGCAAAATGAGGACAAAATTTGCGTCTGAGGTTACATGTGTTTTTTTGTAGTAGTGTTGTATTCTTTCTCGGTATCAGAAGTTTCATCTTCCTTGCCTAACCAGTCATTAGAGAAAGTCTCTGATTCTGATGCATCTAGATTTCTCGTCATGGTCACCAGCATACAAATTCTTAAAGGACCGTGTGCATCTTCTACCACTTTAAGGATGTAGAAGTTACCATTTATTTTTACATGAACACCTCGTTTAGAACCATGAAGCTTTTAGTTCTTACTAGCATCCTGGGTACATCCATCTTGGTCTGCTTTCTAGTTCCATCCTTCATGCATATGTAAACACCAACTGGTTTCGTGATGAATTCAAAATAATTATGATTCCATGTATGACATGGTATTCCATAAATCCTTAACCACATTGCCGTTTCCTTGTTCATGGCCCTTGGATCCAATTTCCAAATCTTCCTGAACCATTACTTTAGCTAGTCCCTTTTTGATTCCACTGAATCTAAAAGATCTCGCTCCTCTCTTTCTTCTAGCAAACAAAGGTTTGCAGTCAACAGTGTTTCTTTAATTGCAAATTATCCTTCCGTGTTAAAGATATCCTAAATGTTCTATGTCATACCTCAAATTTCTACCACCCCCACATATGCTCTGGTAAATCTGCTCATATCTTCTTTTTCGTATATATTGAATTTCATGTGTGCAAACAAATGCTTATTTGGCCTATTACGATCTCCCATAACTTCATCTTTACATATGGGTTTAGAATGGCTTCATTTTTTAGGACATTTTCATACGATTTTGCTTTGCTTCTTTTATTGAATCTTCGTAACTCCAAATCATTCTGCCAATAAACTCTAGTCTTGGTCAACTCTGAGTATTTCCACCATTACTTTCTCCTTTTGTCACTTGATTCCTATGAAACTCAGTTGACTTTCTCCTTTCGAACCTTGGTAGGTTGACAAATATCTTGAGATTACCTATGAATATATTGTCAAGTTTGGTTGCTAGCATTCTTGCATCTTTGATGTCGAAGAATCTCATAAAGTCAATCTTCTACCTCGGATGTCCCTCTTTGATAAGATTACTACCTCATTTATTTCTCCATATCTCTTAAACTATTCATACATATCTTTTATACAAACATCAGGAAATGAGGTCAAGAAAAAAATGGTGTGTTGACTCCTTCCCTCCCCCATCCCCCGCACTCGTCTCCTCTCAGCGTTCACTACGCCAAATAAGGGAAAAGAGGGCGCTTTTTTTGGCCTATAACAGCGCTTTAAAGCGCCCTCTAATCTGGCGCTGGCATAGGTAAAGACAGCGCTTTTTTTCCTGGTGAAAGCGCTCTCTAAAGTGGCTCTTTAAGCCCTTTAAGGGCCACTTTAGAGGGCGCTTTTTAAAGAAAGCGCCCTCTAAAGTGGAAACTTTGAAGGGTTTAGAGGGCGCTTTTAGTGGAAAGCGTCCTCTAAAGTGGAAACTTTTAAGGGTTTAGAGGGCGCTTTTACTGGAAAGCGCCCTCTAAAGTGGAAATTTAAAGGGTTTAGAGGGCGCTTATTTTGGAAAGCGTCCTCTAAAGTGGGTGGTTATTTAAATTATTTTTTTTAAAAAGCGCTATATTTTTTTATTTATTTTAGACAACCTGTATATTGAAGCAGTACACCTAAAACTGTATAATTTGAAGCCCTTTTTCACACATTGCATTCAACAAGCCTTATATACAACAATCCATACATATACAACAATCCACTGATATATAATCGTTTAACTTCTAAAGATTCTAAATATACAACCAATTCATAACTTAAAAAGAAATAAAACTAAGTAGCAAAAGCATCTCTGAGATGTATGTTTTTTTTGCTAGCCGCAGTCTTCTTAGGGTCCGCTTCCTGAATCGAAGTTCATTTCTAGAAGCCATTCCTCGCATGGCGGTTTGAATACAAACAGCTTTGGAATAGGTAGTTTTATAAGCATATGTCTTCAAAGATACACTACATTTTGTTTTCGGATCAATCAAAGATATATTACTAGATAGGAAGATAAAATAGGAGAAAGTATCTTTCAAAAGGAAACAGAGTTAAAGAAAAAGCAACATTTAATACCATCAAGACTAACCTGTTTATGTTAATGTACTGTGCCAAATTCTTTGAAAGTATAACAAGTGAACCAGATGCATGTCGGAAATACCTAAAAACAAAATAAATCAATAGAGATGAGATACACATTGTAAAAATAAAGCAGTTCAATATGGAGATCCATACTAAAAAAGAAAAAAAATCATGTGCAATATTTATACATAAAGAGACTTCAGTCAAAAGTATCCAACATGCATTTTCCATCAGGAGTTATAACTTATAATATCATAGAGATGAGTATGCTGAAGTTAAAAATTATTTGTTGCCTCTAATATATGTTAGTAGTTGGCACTGATGTGATATATTGTGAAGACTGAAGATCATTAATTTACCCATTCAATAAGATTTGGTTTCAACAAATAATATATTAAGCCATAATCACATTGAAGATCATTCCTGAATAAACAAAAAAAATAATAATCACCAAATATTTTCTCATCTAAATGGTATTATTACTTACGATTTTTCATCCCCAAATTTCCACCAATCAGGTTCATACCAAGGCTTTCCCCTGGAAAATAAGGATAAAATACAGAGCATATAAGTTGAATACAAAATCACAATTGAAAAGGTCAAATTTGTAAAAAAATTATGAAACAAAATGATATTGTAGTTATGAAGGAGAAAATAACATGCGATAAAGAAATATAATTGTACTAAGAAAAGATTAAGTACATATCAATTCAAAATAGAAACTTTCATTACTCATTAGAAATTAAGATACTGGTTGGGAATATCTAAACACCAGGGAATGCAAATTTTATTGGCAAAAATGAGACATGCCTAAAGACTTGCAAAGGGATGAAAATTAAGATAATCAGTTACATCTACAAATGTGGTAACTTCAAAGTATTTACTGAAAAATAAAAACCTACAGTAATAACTCGACAAAAATGGATAACAGATAATAATGAATAAAATTCAACACATGTTCAATTTTTAAAAATGAACAATTTTAGACATCTTAAAACAAAATCTTCCAGGACCATCTACACATAAAAACTGGCAACTATTTCCTCAGATCTATCATCATAAATAAATAATCAGAATTAATTCAGATAGAGGAAAGTACTCTTCTGATATCACGTCTCCTGACTTCATGCATCCAATATATGCGCCATCCTGGCCACGGCGATGTTCAAGAAGTTTAATTAAACCCTCTGTTAGGCCAGTGAGTGGGTAGGGTAGCTCAACTGGTAAGTGTTAGTTTTATAAAACATAGTTATTGCTCAAAGTATATATATTTGCATGCGCTAACGCCACTTTACATTATGTAAAATGACATAAACAAACCATTAACTATAATACAAATATTTGAACTATTGTCATTTAATACATACCAGACCTCGTCCAGAAGAGCAATAACGCCGCCAGGTTTCTGAAGTTATAAACAAGAATGAGATGACAAACTGATAGAACTTTTCTAAAATGACAAAAATGCAAGGGTGAGTTGCACCTTCTCAATAAGATCGAGAACATCTTGATTATCAACGAACTCTATATAACTCCAATCAATTTCTTCCTTTGTATATTCCTCTTGCTCCATTTTGAAGACATGCTGCATAATGAAATAATGAAGTGTTATTTGAGTCTATAGAAATTGTTTACCAGGAGATAGTAGAAAAATCAAACCTGGTTGAAATGCTGTTGTAACTTCTCATTTGTCAAATTGATACAAAATTGCTCGAAGCTGAACAGGGCCGATGTAAAGTTAGTTACTGTTAGAACAATAACTGTGGTTCAAAAGTAAATAGATACGAAAAATGTAAATAGAGAACACAAAAAATTCGATCACAGAGATTGGCCAAATGTGCATACGTCTATAAACTTCATATAAAATTAGGCAAGAGGGTGGTTAAGATTAAGAACCTGTTTGTCTTGAAACTCTCGAATCCGTATATATCTAGAACTCCAATTAAGTTCTTCGAAGTCAGAAGAGAAACCAAAAATGAACAATAACGAACGTCAGAAGAGAAACCAAGTAATATGAAGATTAGAAAAATACCTATGGTGTCAAAATCGAACAGCTAACATTAATAGAAGGAGGAAACGTCGTAGATCTAACAGAGGTGGAAGGAGAACGCCTTAGAAGTAGTGAAAATCGTAGCAGTGAGAACCCTAACGTGAAAAAGAACGAAAATAACAGAGAGTGAAATAACAAAACGCGCAGTATGTTATAATTTTAATGTTTACTAAAGGGGACCTTAGAGGGCGCTTGTGGAAAAAAAGCGCCCTCTAAAGGGGGCCTAAGAGGGCGCTTATGAAAGCGCTCTCTAAGGCTTTCCAAAAGCGCTTTATAAACTGGAAATGCACATGGACTTATAGAGCGCTTTTTTAAAAGCGCCCTCTAAGGGTAACCTTAGAGGACGCTTTCTAAAAAGCGCCCTGTATTGTTGTCCCTCTATCTCCTCCTTATTTTTTCGCTTCACCTTAGAGGGCGCTTTATTACAAAAGCGCTCTCTAAAGTGCGCTGTCTATTCCAGTTGTTCGCTCCTTATTTTTTCGCTTCACTTTAGAGTGCGCTTTTGTAATAAAGCGCCCTCTAAGGTGCGCTGTCTATTCCAGTTTTTGGCGTATTGGTTATCACAACGATATGTTCTTCTAAGACTACTCTTCCTTCTTACTAATCTCCTCCAGCTTTGATCATCATTAACATATGCTCTTTGATACATTCTTAATGATGATGACTTGGTTTTAAATTGCAGACTGCACCACTTAATGCGGCCATAATATTGCGGTTGCGGTAGTGTTTGCATCCGCATCAGGCCGCAATTGCGGTGTGATTGCAAATCAAAAAAAAATCGCATCATAACGCTGCAACGACCGCGTCATAACACCACAATAGTCGTATCAACCCGCATCAGACCACAAGAAATTATACAATGCTCGCAAAAACTACTTGGTCTATCTTCCTTCCTATTTATATCATAGATTTAAAGTATATTTTAAAAGAATTAAATATATTTAAAATGATGAAGAATTGTTAATGTGATATATATGAAAATTTATATAGAAAATAGAAAATATATGAAACATAAAATAAATAATAAAATATAATATTTTATGTTTATAAAATATAAATTTACTCTACAACGATCGCAATCTACATTATAATAATCGCAACTATTGTGACCGCAACGCATCTGTAAGTTAAAATGATGGTTGAAAGTTAATGAAATTTGATTTTTGTTTTGGTTTAGGTGAACTTTAGAGAGAAGTTGAACCTTCTCTCTAACATTTTCAAAACAATGCTTCAAAGCTAATGATGTAGTAATCATAATTATGCATATTTGGAAGTATATGCTGCCACACAATGATCCTTTTGCCAAGGCATAATATAAATTAACCTAATGACCAAATAAAAATAAACTAAAAGTTGATTATTTGCACAAGTAAAGGATTCTTAATAAACAAGGGCTTGCAAATATGTATACTTGACAATAGTAATTAATGAGCATACATTTTTTATTAAGGAACTCTCCATAGCATCATGAGCAATCAGCCTTAGATAATTTTATATATAGCAGATTGACTGCTCATGATGTTATACAAATTTCCACCATCTAATCCCCTCTTTGTATGCTTTGATCCACATATATATGAATAATTGCTACCCAAATTAATAGTAATTAATTAATTAATTAATTAACCCAATGAATCTACTGAAATCCAGCACCAAAAGCAGGTGCCCAATAATCAGCTCCAGTATCACTTCCAACTTGCAGTGTGCATGAAACTGGAACCAAACACAATCCTCTACTCCTCAAATCCTTCTTTTCTTCTTCATCTTCACAACCCTCACTAACAGCTTTTCTTTTCAAACAATTTTCATTCACCAGCTATAACCATAAAATAATAAAATAAATTAGAGTTTAATTCTTCTGATCAAAATGCTCTCTCTGATTGAATATAAATAGAACCAGAGCGAGAAGGAAAATCATATATACATACCTGACCAGGATGTTCAGGGAAGAAACAACTTTTCTCACCTTGAACCTATAACATTATATTAATCAAAGAATAATAACAATTAGTGCAACATAATTACAAACTAATTAGTGTACATGCAATATAGAGAAGCTAACTAGCACATGCAAAGAAAGTGATTATTCTTTTGCTACATTGGGAAGTGAGATTGAAAAAAAAAATGCTTTCTTACAGATTGTTGCTGTTGGTTCTTGATGATGTTTGATGATGCATTTCCCAAGTAGGGTAAACTAAGTGCCTGCATGATCCACGGGGAAAAAGTAAAGAAAATGAAATGTACTTTTAACAGCATGTGTGTTTGTGTGTGTGAAGTGAAATATTATTACCTCAATTTGACCATGAAGGAATCTTATATAACCAATAGATTCTAATAAGACAGATGCTGTGTCAGTCTGCAAAAGTTAAAAACACCACACTCAACAAATTATCATAAAAAATAAATAAACAAGATGGGAAAGATGAATATAAAATTAGCTTACCTTTAACATTGTTTTTATTCTTTTCAATGCAAATTTAATATTCATACGTACCTTCTTTAATTTTATTCCAATTTTGAGCATAAGTTAAGTTTATGCACAAATCAAGTCTTTTTTTACTAGATCAAACTACATTAATATGAATTACCAAATACACATTTATGTGTATTATTTTTAAAATATCATGTTTGGTGCAAAATATATCTTATATAATTTACTAAATTTTAATATTGTAGAATCATAAATGAATTGAATAAATTAGGCTTATGTACCTTTCCAAATGGAGAAACAAGTTGATGAAGGGCTGTAATTCTATCACCTAACTTCTCCTTCCTAACCTGAAAATGGAAGGATGAAATTAAGAAATCATAAAACTAAAACCATGTTCATGTGTTGCTTCAACCATGGCCGTCTTAGTTTTACTGTGGAAAAATATTTTATGAGATTCTTTTCAGTTTAAACGTGTTAAACTTTGTATTATGTAAGATAGTCTGTTTTACACACCCTTAAAAAGACTTTGATTTCAACTATATATTGATTTTGGTTTTTCATCATCATAAGAGAAAGAAATATTTTGAAAACACAACATGATATTAAGAACAAGACAACCATGAAAGACAAGAGTTACAACTCACATATGATGTGTGTTTTTGTTGAAAAAGAGAATTTTGAGTTGGAAGTATCTATCTAGAATTGTTTGAAATTGAAATTATACCTTGAAGGTAGACTGAGTTGTAGATGGTTGAACCCTAGCTTTCTTCAATGCCCCACCAGCTGCACCACTATTACACTTTTGAGAAAGAAAAAAAAACTTAGTTAATAAAAATTATAAATAAAAATGTAAATAAAACACACAATTACTCAAATCTAATAAAATATATAATTTTATTTTTTTGTGTAAATTAGTATTTATTTTTATTTAAAGAAGATAAACAGAAAGAATAGAAGAACCATTTTCAGAAAAAAGTTAGAGGATAATATCTATTTATTGAAAAGTAAAATTCACTAGGCAATTTGTTTGAATTAGTAAAGTTTCACAAAAACTAAACATGTGTAATTAAATTAATAACCTTGTTAAAACAAACCAATAAAAGAAAATAAAAATCTTGCTTTGATTAATCATGAAAGTAATTAACATTTAATATCATAATCACCTGATCAGAAGATGGATCTGATGATGGAGATCTTGTACTGTTAGAGAAATCCAACATGTTGGATTTGGAGGAAGAAGAAGAAGGCACCGACACTATTTGAGACCAAGTAGAATTTGTTGCTCCATGAAACTCTTCATTTCCATAGACATAGCTGTTCACTGAGCTTTCATGTTTTACATGATCAACAAGAGGAGGCTGAGTTAGCATAACTTGTTCCTTATCTTCTTCATACACCACGCCGCCGCTCCTAAATTTTCGAAAACCATCACAAATCAACACAAAAATTAAACCATGGTATTGACATGCAAAACCATTAGGTTATATGTACTAGAAAATTTTATCTGAGTTAATTACATGAGAAGTTGAGTCCATGAGTTTTCAGGAAGTTGTTGATTTTCATGCCATGAAGGAAGAGGAAGAGGAAGAGGAAGAGAAGATGAAGTAGGATAAGGAGATAGAAAGTAATTGGAAGGAGGTGGAAGATGATCAGGTGCTGCAGGAGGGTTCCACCAGTTATTAGGGTTTCCAGCCATCATTTGTTGTTGCACTGGTGAGGTTTGAAGATGAAGAGTTCTATTCATGCTTTGGTAGAAACTTTGAGAGGTGGTTTTGTTATTGTTGTTGTTGTTGAAGTTGGTTAAGTAGCTATAGAGGGAAAGGAGAGGAACACTATTGTTGTTTGGTTGTATATTGTTTTTGAGGAGAATTTGAAATGATAATAATGATGGAGTTTTAGAACCTTTTGTCTTTTGTTTACTCTCTTTTCTTTTCTTTTCTTCCTTACCTTTCATTTCTTTATTGCTTTTCTTTTTAACTTTCCTTTTTCTTTGCTTTTATATTTCTATTTTCCCTTACCTTTGCTTGCTTTTGCTTTATCATAAAGTAGGAACAAAAGGTGGCAGCTCTACCTCCTTAATTAATTTTACTAGCACCTCTATATTCTATCCTTGCGATATGCAGAAGATAAATTATAGATCATGTGTAAGTACTTCATTTTTTTAAACTTGTAATACAAATTATCAATAATTTTGTCTATATGTTATTAAAATCTATAGTGTTTATAGTCCCTACTAAAGGATAACTATCATTTATTTTTATTATAAAAAGTAAAAACTACAAAATCAATTATCCATAATTTGAATTTATATATTTATAAATTGTATTTTTTTTTCTCGGAAAATAAACGTTATTGTACTTGTATTTGCTATGAAACTACAATAAAGTGACTTTGTGTTGTGTTTGTAGGGTTGTTTGTAGTATTTAGAGTATTTAAATAATGCTTAGGGTTGTTTATGTAGAGTGGTGAGAAACTTTGTATGTGTGTTTGTAAAGAAAATTAATGACACCAATTGATTCTCGGTGATGTATTTATAGATTTTATTTGGATCCGAGCTAGTAAGTCCGAATGGATTGCCTTAACTTCACAATCAAGGAACATGATCATCAGAGGATCTGGTCTCTTATAATCGTGGAAGTGGTTTTCTCTTTTTGATTAACCCTAAGTCAATTAGTATTTGGGACATGTCGTTGTCCACGTTCACTACGTGTGTGTGACTATAATTCAGATGGCCCAGGCTCATCTAGGTGACTAGGTATCCATGTCAAATAAATATCTCCAATCGCCTAGTGTCATGGGGAAAAGCTTTGGGCGACCAAAGGTCCTACCCGTATACTCGACAAGCCTAATGTGTTTGGTTTTTCCTTCTTATTCTCATATTGTCCTTCCTTAGGGCCCAATAAAATTATGCCAGTACATAATCCCTCAAACATGAGGGTCTTAAAAGTGCGAAGTGATTTAGTTGCTCTGAGATTTAAGGTGTATGTGACAAGAGTTTCCTTGATTCTGACGCATGAGGCAACCATTTTGATTCTTTGTAAAAATCATTTTTAATCTTTTTTTTTATTTGATAAAGAAAATAAAAATAAGAAAATATTTTGTTATTTTTTTAATAAAACTCCTAATCTCTCTTTTTTAATTTTATGAAAAGGGTTTTTTATTATTATTATTATTATTATTATTTATTTTAATAAAAAAACTAACATAAACAAAACAAACTTTTGAGCTCCAACTCTAAACTTGCAATTTATTTAAATGTGAATGGCATTGATTTAAAAACAAAGATGAATGTATGCATGAACTTCTTTTATCAATACACCATATATGTGTGAAAAAGAAATACACATCACTAATTTAAATGGCAACAATTATGTATGCATGAAACTCAAATGGTTTTGATATTGCATACATTTTGGAATTAAACACTTGACCTTGATGCATGCTAATGGGATCTTATGATCAAATGTGATGCTCATAAGATTATGATGCAAATCAATATGTAGATGAATCAATATATATGAATAAATGAAATGAATCAAATGCAAATGAAAATAATTTGGGATCAAATTTTAGGGCATGACAGTTTCCTCTATTTAAATGACCTTGTCGGATGGCATGAGAGATGACAATTCTTATAGAATGCCGGTAAAAGGTATTTAAATACAGAAGACCTCAAATTTCCCCTAAATACAATGACATGTTATGTTGTGATATGTTATGAGCTAAAGGATACTCTTTTTTTGTTTTGTTTTGTTGTGGATATGATGTGGGATGAACCTAGAGTGATGTTTCATGATGGATGAAGAATGAAAGATGAGCCTGTGGCGAATGACGAGATGTGTGGTAATGGTGATCTACGGGAAATAAAAAGAATAAAAAGGGTGAGAGACTCATTGGGGATAATAATCTTGCTAGAGAAAATCATTGGGGAATACTCAAAAATGGGTTTTAGCAATTGGTTAGAGATGACATGCAGATACTTTAGAATATAGATGAGAGTTCTGGATATTTCTAATAAGAAATTCATCCAATCAAAGATTTTGGAGATTTCTAATAGGAAATTCATCCAAGACAAAAAATTCGAGAGTTTTCTAATGAGAAAATCAATCACGAATACTTTGGAGATTCTTAATAAAGAAATCATCCAAACAAAAATATTGGAGTTTTCTAAAAAGAAAATCATCTAATCTTTTTGGGGAATTTCTTTAAATGAAAGAGTGATATAGACGAATTTCTAGGGAACATCGGGACAAACAGAGCAAGAATCTCTAAATGTGCCAAACAAAGCTAGACTTTGACCGTAGGCACCAGTAATAAACCGGCTTCTAACAGATGGTGCCAAAAACAAGCTGGACTTTAACCGTAGGCATCAGTGATAAACCGACATATAACTGAGGGTGCCAAAAACAAATTGGACTTTGACCGTAAGCATCAATAATAAACCAGCTTCTGATGGAGGGTGTAAGAAACAAACTGGACTTTGACCGTAGGCATCAGTAATAAACTGAATTCTAACAGAGGGTACCAGAAACAAACTAGATTTTGACCGTAGGCATTAGTAATAAACTGGCTTCTAGCGGAGGGTGCCAGAAACAAACTGGACTTTGACCGTATGCATCAATAATAAACAGGCTTCTAAAGGAGGGTGCCAGAAAAAGTTGGACTTTGACCGTAGGCATCAGTAATAAACCGTCTTCTAATGGAGGGTGCCAGAAACAAAATGGACTTTGAAAATGCCAATAAAATTGGACTTTGGATCAAGGGATAAGAATCAGCAATAAGACATCGGTCAATGCAAATGAGCAGGAAGTACACTTCGGGTTATGCATGATTTGAATTTTCTTTTATTCCTTATATACGAATGATCATGATATGCAAATGTTGATGTTATGCAGACTGAGAGCTTACAAAGGTTGTTTATGGAGGCTTTAATTCCTTAACATTGAGAAATCGACCAAGTATTTTGTGATATATGCATTATGTACATCCTGGAATTCCCAAAGACCGAGTTGTTGAGGCCTAGTAGGGAGGAACAAACATCTCGAACTACATATAACATAGGTAAGTTGGATCCCAGACAAGGGGAGTATGGATATATAGCATGAGCAAGTCGGTCCCGGTCCCATAAGAATATTGGTAGACGACATCAGGTCGGATCCGATTTCTCAATAGGTGTTATAATACGATATGAAGAGTCACCTACAACAGTTACAAAATAACTCCATGATTGCATGAGAGTTACATAAATTGATTGAACATGTGTTACTTAAGAGTTAGGGAGGACAAAAGACATTAGCAGAGATCACTTAAACAGGGAATCTGAAGGGGCATTCCTTAAATGGTCCTTGATGGTATGACAAGTATAAAAGGGAATTACCAACGAGGAAGGAGACAGACAACATACACCTCTTACATACAGGATGATTATGATCTCACCTCAGGGAGATTTATCCAAATAATGCTTATCAGTAACATTTGGCGCCCACTTCAGGGCCCCGGTAAAACTTTTCCAGGAGGCCTCACAAAATAATACATTTTCACCATAGAAATAGAATGTCTAGGTCATCTCCTAGTTAGAGTGAATCTCGCACCCCACCAGAAATTGCACAACTCCTTACAATTATGGAGAGCCTGTGCCAGCTGTCATACCCCAAAATTTATCCTCCCTTTTTTCTTTTTAACATCCCTCATTTGCATACATCAAATCATATCATGCATGACCATTGCATTTGGTCATGGAATCACAAGTATGGCCATACTTTGGTATTGTATTGTATCTTAAGGTTTCACTTTGTTTTACTTATCAACTAACACTAACTCCATGAAGAGATGGTAATTGTTTTCTCTTGTTACTTAAGTAGGTGATTATGCCTCAAAGCAAGCCCAAGTCAAGGTCTTGGATCAAGGGAAATACATGTTGGTTCAAGTTGATTCAAAAGGTGTTTCATGTGGTGATCTCCATACCACAACTCTTAATATTCAAGCCAAATAAAATACCACTCAAGTGCTAATAAAGATCTCATCAAGGGATGTTCATTCCATTATCATCATGGTATAAAATTCAAGAAAACACCAAGTTGACACAAAGGGGTGCAAGGTGGTTTGACCTACTTTGCAAGTGTGTCATGCCTTTGGTCCAAACTCCATAACTCTCTCAATTTTCACCCAAATGCCAAGATTCTTTGAGCCAAATTTTCCTTTTTGGATGCTCTACAACTTTGATTCAAGGGTGAAACATCAATTCATCCATCTAAGACCTCATTTGCACCAATGACCAAGTTACCAAAATGGGCCAAAACCTTGCCATGACTCTTACTTTCCACCCTTTCCATTTTCAGCTCAATTATCCTTTTGACCCTATTCCTTTTGCACTGTGTTAAGATCATGTCAAAGATCCTTTGGCCCATGTTTGGCTCAAAATGCACGGGGGAATCAAAAGTTATGGCATCATGAACATAGGACATCAAAATGACCAAGCATGCTGCAAGGTGCTTGACCAATTGTTTAGCCCATAAAACTAGATCACGACCTCAACTTCACAAGACCACAACTTTCACCTCAAATATCCTATGGTATTGATTATTTTTTCATCTTATTCTACTCCATGAAGTGATCATTTGTCTCAAATAAAATCACGAAACGTACGAGTGGGTTAGATTTGGCCCAAGCTTGAACATGGTGACCTAACTCTACTTTGGTCCATGAACTATAATGTTTAAACTTGAACAAATCAACTTGGGACCACTTCTCACGCGTGCAAACCAATTACCCATGACCAAACGCATCTGAGAACAACTTGAAACAACTTGAAAACATCCAAATTCACAAGTTTGGCACCTAAATTCCGCACGCCCGTGATCAGAAAATTTCCCACTCAATTCACATGAATTCGAGCCAATTCCATACGTATTTAGATCCCAATTCATTCCCTATAAATAGTGGAAGCTATTAAATTCATTTTCGAGCTTTGAAACCCAAAGAAACTCTGTCACCATTGAAGATCGATACCTTTCAAAACCAGTCAAGCTCTTTTTCGTTTCGAGCTCTTTTTCTTCCATTTCTTTGCCCAAAATCCTTCATCGCATCCTCTGAAGGTATTTGAAGCTTTACTTTGGTCTGAATCCTTCTACAACCTAGCTACCGGATCCACCATTGCTGACTTATGAAGCTTCATTCAAACAGGTAGATACGAGTTACAACCTTGAGCAAACAAGTTACCACACTCTTCGTCTTGTTCCATTGATCAAAAGCCCTAACCTAGTGGTCATTTATTTTCAGTATCAACCATTTAATTTTACTTTGAAGAACTAGGGTTCTTCGAGTGTTTGAGCAAATTCTCCCTACTCAGAGTAAATCAATTGCTCTGATGGAGGGAGACATGAACAATGAAGTGTTTCGCATCCGAATCCATGCTTGATTCATGATAAAAACACGAGTTCATGAAGTTGTAAAATAAAAAATCCCGAGGTTGAAGATGAAGTGTTTCACGTGTGTTGGAGCTAAATTCAAATCCTTCCTCCAATCAGAATGCAGCGCATGTCCTAGCTGTTGTGTTCAAATTATTTTCTTTTTTATTTCGTTTTCTTCCAAAATTAATTAAAAATAGTTCCCTTATTATTTTTTTATCCAATTTTTTTTCATAATTCCATAAAAATATTTTCTACCTCATGCCATTTTTTGTAATTTTTAAAAATCATTTTTGCATTAAATGCATATTTTCTTTTATTTTCATTTAATTTTCTTTTTGTATTTTTATTTTAATCATTTTAAATGTTTTAACCCTAACTTTTGAGGTCCATTCACTTTGAATTTTGTTGACTTCCCACATTTTTGTTGGACTCTGGTTTGATACTTTGACCTCCCTTTGACAATTTCCATTTTATTTTCTTTATTTAATCAATATTAAATCATTATTAATTGAATTTTATTTTATTTTTTGATGATTTTCGATATTTTGAATTGAGCTTGATTACTTGGTTGATGTCTTATTCCACATCTCAAAACATTGATAGATGGACTTGAGGTTGATCAACCTTCTTTGGTCCAAAACTGTTGACAGATGATTGTGAATCATCTTTAATACTTTGCGTCAACGATAAGTTAACCCTCATTGTGCCATATTTTGATTCCTTTGATTTGAGGATAGAATGATCCCTTGTGATTGATTGGTCCCTTCTATCATTCTCTCTACCCTCACCTCTTTTTGTTTGTTTTAACCATTGTATGGCATGTCGAAGGAGATTAACTTTGTGTTAATTCTCTAACATGCCTGATACATATATTGTTTGAGTCCTTAAGGAGGTTATCCTTGAGAAGACAAAGAAAGTTGCTCTTTGTGAGTCCTTAAGGAGACTAAGGTTTAGTTGGATCCTTGAGAAGACAAAGAAGGTTATTCTTTGTGTTTATTGTAATCTGTTGATTATAGTGGATTAAGTCCTTGTGTATAAGGCAAAATCACATTGGCGGGTGGACTGGATTAGCTTTGAGTTCAAGCGAACCAGGATAAAAATCATTGTGTTTTTATCTCTTTGTTATTAACTTGTTTATGGTGTTTTTGTTTTGGAAAAAGCTTTTGCTTTTAAAAACCCAAGTCAAACCCCTCATTTCTTATGTTTTTCACACCTTCAAAGTTGTAGAGGAACTCCTTAGGAACATTTGGCTCAAAGAAGCTTGCCAATTGATTGAAAATTGAAGAAGTTATGGGGTTTGGGCAAAACATGATCCATACTTGCAAATTAGGTCAACCAAACTTGTGCCACCTTGTGCAAACTTGAAGTTTCTTTGCATCCCAAGCCAAAATGACGATAGAATGAACATCCCTTAAAGAAAACTTTATTAAGGTTTGAATGATCTTGAGGATGACTTGATGATTGGATGAAATGGCATGAGAATAAACACACGAACCACCCTTGAATCAATGAGCTACAACTTGCACCTTCCTTGACAAAAAGGAACATTGTTTTGTCTTGAATTGAGGCATGATCACCTACATGAACAAGGGAACAAACAAGTATCATCTATTATGATGCTTTGGTTATTTGACAAGTGAAACAAAGTGAAAAACCCTAATGTTAAGATCGAACCAAAGAATGTGGCTAACAGTGACTCAATATTTTTGGACAAGGATGGAGAGCATGAAAGCTCTAAAAGGAAAAACGATAAAATTTATGGAATAAGATTTGGAAATACCAAACCACACCTAGACATAAAATGATCATTAGGAGAATCCTTTATGTCCTAGATGTAACTCTAGAATAGAGTCCATTAACTACTGCTTCATGACCTGCACTTGGACTGCTACGTTTGGTTTAGATCTCAACTAACCCTAAATTTCAACAACTACCACAATCAAAATATTCAATACTAGATTTTCAATAATTTTACTAAGTTGGATGGCTACACCATATCTCTTACTGTTAACATTATAGACAACCTTTAGATGTCTAGGAACATGATGATATATGATAAAAAAATTCATACATGTTGAAGATACCATCAATAAAGCTTGTAAAGGAGTTAGCAACTACCTCAAAGTAAACAAGCCTAGAAAAGAAGACAACAACAATAACATTAATGACATAAATTTAACTGAATGTTTGAGGGATAACATTAAAAATTATAGCCATGGTGGTAAATCATACATATAAAGAAGGGCAACAACATCAATCAGGACATCCAAAATGATTATAATACCAGACAAAAAGAAGCTTACGATGGAGACAGGAAAAGTATTAGAAAGAGTAAAGAGGACAGGGTGGATAATAGCAAGGTGAATAAATGTGAGAATATGATAAGATTGTACCGGGATGATAATACTCCAAAATTGGAGAGTAGTAATACTATGATCAACAATAAAGTTAGGAAAGACATGACAAACCATGGGAACAAAATCCAACCTAACCCTAATAAAGAGCTTCAAAGTAACAGAATAACTAATACTTTAAAGAGCACATGAAAAAGCCTCAACTATTGAGAAGAGAATTCAAGCCAATAAGGACAAGCAAAGCAAACCTGCCAATAATCAAATTAATTCCAAAAGTCAAAACAGCATCAACAAAATAAACAAGATAGAGATCAACAATGATAAGAAGTTCAACAATACCAACATAGATTACTAGAACGGTCAGGATGCTCGTCACATCAAAGAAGACATGCAACGACAACAAATTTTAGAGGATACAACTCTCACTAGCAAAGACATGCAGAACAATCTTGTTAACAAGCAAAATTACAAATCAAATCTACAACAAGATGAGAAATAAAGGTAAACTTCAAATTAATTATAACCTCTATGATGTGAATAACATAGAAGACCTCAACAACACCAATAATTAGGATATCAACAATCACCAACAAACCTTGCAAAGCAGGAAGAAGGATAAGATGAGAAATACAAAAAATAAAGACGAAGACAAAGAGAAGAATGGTAAAAGGAAGGTGACATGATTAATTACCTATGAAGATGACCTACATGCATGGTGAAAAAACCCAGATTGATGAGAAGATAAAAAAAAGGATAATAACATTGAGAAGATCAACAATCACTAACAAACCTCAGAAAAAATATAGAGGGATAACTTGAGAAATAAAACAGAAAAAGCTGAAGATAAAGATAAAAAGGATAAAAGGATGGAAACGGACATACAGTTGAAGGAGACCACCATGCATGGCGAAAAACCCATATTGATGAAAAACCCAAACATTATAACCACAAAAAGGAAATGGAAACCACCAGATCCTGGGTGGATAAAATGCAGTGTTGACCCATGTCTAGATATGAAAGGAAAACGAGGTTTAAGAACAAAACCATGGAGGTGTTCATCTGGTTCATACAAGGAGACGATAACCACATGGATGTGGAAACGATGGCTTTGAATAAAGCCATTGATATCGCTATTGATTGTTGCTTCATGGAGGTAATATTTAAAACGAGTAACAAGAATGTGACCAAGATGATAAAGTATGAGGAAGATCATCGAACGATGTGCGGTATATTGGGTAACAATGCAAGTAAGAAGATGAAGTGACTGAAAAAAAAACTAGGGTTTGTCTTTCTGAAAGAGAAACAAACAGCATAGCTCATGTTTTAGCAAAAAATGGCAAAGTGTACAACAACCAAATTTGGATCGAGAGAATTTACCCTGCCACACATTTAATGAGATTTGACACCCCTACCGTGTACAATTTTACCAAAATATTTGAAGTAAAAGTGTTCTAATTTTTGAAAAAACTTTGTGATTTTTCAGATTTTTACGAAATTCTTGGTTTCTAGTTTTTTATTTGAGTTTTGCCTGGATTTATGTGTAACTTACCTAATTTTTGGGAAATTCATGAATATGTACCAATTTTTTAGAAAACAACTGGTATAAAAGTATAAATTTTATAACTGTTTTTTTTTAAAAAAAAGTGTAAAATCATAATTTGTTTTCAAAAATATGTTTTATATTTGATTTTTCAAATATCGAGTATAAAATCCTAAATTATTGAAACACAAATTATAATTTTATACTAATTTTTTCAAATATCAAAAAAATTACAAAACATTCCGGATTTATCAATAAATTCAATAGTATTAATTTTGTTTTGTTATTGGTCTATCGGTGTTCTTTAAAAATCTAAAAAATTATAAAAAAATATATCGAATTTACCAAAACAATCCAATAGTATTTATTCTATCGAATTTTTTGTGCGAGAGAGAAAACAATTCAATGATTTACTAGTGAAAAATGAAAAAGATATTTTTGCTAATATAAAAATTTAGAGGTGCCAAATTTTTAAAAAGTGGTGTCAGAATAAATTCTATTAGATTGAGAACAGCCCGTTGTGTCAATCCCACTTCACAATTTAAACATTTGGTATTGTCATTAACAATATCGATTTTTTGGCAGTTGAGATAAAACTTGCATACTTAAAAATATCATTTTTGCATATTAACTAATAATTTTTTTTGAACAATATATATAATTTAACTAATATATATCGATAATATAATTGTAAATATATTTTATATTATTAGTTATTCATAATCGTTTGGTTTTTATAAATATTTGATTTTTACTTTAATCACATATAAAACATTATTTGTGAATGGTTCTGATACATCCTGTGTAAATTTTTTAAAAATTTGTATATTAATTAATTAATATATATATATATATATATATATATATATATATATATATATATATATATATATATATATATATATATATATATATATATATATATATATATATATATATATATGAAACAATTAATTATTTTGACTAAGAATTATTAATTGATCAAACAAAGTTGAAGTAGTAAAAACCCAGCAATTAACTAATAATTTTTTGGATAATATATATAGAGTTTAATTAATATGTGATATTCATTAGTGCGGTCTATTCACGAATTCTCTTATTCAAACCGAATTAATTCATAAATTATCTAAATTTATTCATTTATAAATATATTCAACATAATTCATAAAAACTCGTATAATTTTAATTTAGATGTCAGGTTTGAGTTATACAATCAGTTGACCAAATTCATTAATATTATTCTAGTATTTTTTTATTATTTTTAATAATAATATAAAATTAATATCTCACTATAATATCTTACTAGAATTTTATATACGTGTACATTACGTGGCATCCATGTTACACGTGGCATCCATGTTATAGACATTTATTATTTAAAGATACATTTTTACCATTTACAACAACTTATCTCTTCCATTACAAGCTACAGGCTAGTAACACAGTGAATATTTTCTCTGTATATACAATATTGTAACACAAAATTAAATATAAATACAATAAAAAATTGGATAGAAATTAGAAACACAAAGTTGAAGAAATTGAAGATTTTAAATAAAAAAAGAAACCCATGTATGCCTTCGATCTCTAAGAAATTTTGACAAATACAATTCTTCCATGGAACGATCAAAATTCCTCATTTTCAGCATAGAAAATTTTCAATTTTTTACCGGTACGCAAACACGGAAACGTTTTGATAGAACACTTTAAAAGCCTTAAATTTTTACACAGTCATTCTCCCAGCGAGGTTGCGGTGGCCGAGGGACCTTACGGAGACACGTCAATGAAGCTAAAAAAAGGAAGAGGGTTATGTATGTTGTAGGGAAGAAGTAGGTGACTTTTGGAGAGTTTGGATTTTTGTTCTTGTTCTAACTCCAACGGCGGGTGTGTGTGACAGAGCTTTCATGGTTACTTTTTTCTCTTGTGATATTTGTTTTCATTGGAACTTTGTTTTTAGTATTTAAAAATCAAAATTCTCACATTCGTTAGACATAGAATCTTGAAAGAGTTTATATAGAGTGACATCATTCACCTTAAACTTTGATTTTGTAAATATGAGTTAGACAAACTCTAATATTTTATCATAACCTATCGATCGGACCATGAGTTGGTCACCATTTAAATCTATGCACCAATTCTAAAAGACTGATGAGCATGAGGGATGTATTGGAAAAATCCCAAAAGAGTATTTGCACGAAAAATAAGACGAATTCTTGTGTTATCTCAAGTGTGGTATAATTGGATGGTCGTTACTAGCATGAAAAACAGACATCTTATCTTATCTTACTCTCGAATTACATATCTATTTCTGATCATTCATGTTCTTCCTCACAACATGAATCAAAATTTCGAAGATTCGTCTAGTCAATCTAGTGGGAGCGTACATATCAAAGAAATTGAGGTTTCTAAGGATGTTGGTGATCTGTTAGAGTTGTGGTTAAATAAGGCTAAGGAAGCTGGATATGTTAGGAATAACATCATCATTGTTGAACCTTCTGGTGGGACACCTGGCACTAAGAAGATAATGATCACAAATTTGAATCATGAGAAGATAAGAAAGATAGAAATTGTTGTTGAAGAGCTAATGGAAATAAGTAATTTTGAGTCAAATGAAGATTAGGATAACTTCATATATTCAATTAGGCATGAAGACTGAAGGCTTCTTTGTTGAAGGGACCTTATTATTCTGTCAGTTTAGGTTGTTGACCCTTGTATTTGGGCATATTTTATTTTTGTTCTGGATTTGTAAAGACTTCATAGCCTCTACAAATATAATGCGTGTGCATCTCTGAATGATGTTCTGGTTGTTTTACTCATGTCTTGTTGTGTATATGCTAACATACTAACCTATGCATGACTGACTACTGGGTGTTATTTTTATGTACTAACCCTTTTCCAAATTATGTCAAAGGGGGGGAGTAGTATGGTGTTGCTAAGGTAGCAGGTATTTGTTTAATACCGACCATCTAGGTAAGTATTAATGATGTGCTCACTAAAGGTGAGAAAAACACAAAAAGGGGAGGTTGAATTGTGTTGACTTTTTCTGCCTTTTTAAAACTCTAGTCAGATTCTAAACATAAAGTATAGAATATGAACCAATCAGAGGTGAGTGTATAAGCAGCGGATAAATAAGAAAAGAAAGAAGGAGACATACAAAGTTATCTTGGTTCCTCTTACAAATCGAGAGTAGTCTAGTCCCCTTGTACTTACAAAATATTTTTATTATAATCACACAAGATTATAATTTTTTCAAGCACAAAAGCAAGAGACTTCTAATGCTCAAACACAAAGTAAAAGACTTTTATGCTCAAGCACAAGAGCAAGAGACTTTCAATGCTCAAGCACACAAGCAAGAGACTTCTATGCTCACGCACACAAGCAAGACGTTTCAAATGCTCAAACACTAAGTAAGAGACTTCTAATAATTTACCTAACAAATAAAAGATTATTTAGGTTAATACACTTGATATACAATCAGAGGTGTAGAAAGAATGTAATACAAGAATACTCTTTAAGACTTAGGGATTTCTAAGATATACAAGGATAAGAAATCTTAAGTTCAGCTTGTGCTTTTATTTTGATAGAGTAACAACTATTTGAATGTCAAAATAGTTCATTTTTGTTCTTCAAGTCTTCAGATCCTTATATAGATAAGGAAAAAAGTCATTGAAGATCTTGCACAAGAAAGTCTTTGAGAATCTTGAATAGAGACATTGAGATGTTTCTTCAAATAGTTAATGTCATTGAAAGCTTGTTTGAAATTCCTTTGCTATAAGAGGAATTATCATTTACATCTCAACTGAATCTATGAGAAAAATCTTAGGTATTCACGTGACAAAGTAGGCTCAGAGTTTGATAATGACCTATCAGCGTCACCTTGGTCCTTGTGCTTTGGCTGACTCAGATTCTGATCTTCAAAAGCAAACTTCTTCCAAGTATGATATTCAGAGGCTGACTTCTTCAGACTTTGGTCTTCAGATGTTGACTTCTTCAGAAGTAGACTTCTTCCGAATCTGGTCTTTAACTTTTGATCCTTCAGATTCTAATCTTAAGCTTCTCTTAAGATGTTCAATATCATAACTAATACTTGGATTATTTCTGAAATTTTAGTCTATGGTCCTGCATACTTGAACAAATATTAGTATACCCAATGGTTCTTTAAATAATTTGTTATCATCAAAACCTAAGGGATATGGGACAAACCAATTTTGTTCCATCACTCACATGCTAGAGCATCAAGCAAGACATTTGGCCTTTTTGGAATGAGCTTTTGTTTTAGTAGTATTTTGCATACTTTGATATTAACTACTAATTGTTTGTGTTATGCATGACTAAGTATGTGAATGATTGCATATTGATAATTGCTAGTTAGTAGAATAGTATGTTACTAACTATGTACTAACTAAGTAACATGCATGGCTAAGATTATGAATGGTTGCATGACTAATTATTGGATTTGGAGCATTAATTTTGACATGTCGCACGACTGTGTGAAGTAGTAAAATATTATCGAACCACAAGGACCAATGCGTTGAATACCGAACTCCGTTCTATCAGTTTATATTTAGAGAGATCGAAAATTAAGGTTTTGTAAAATAACTTATTTAAAAAGAACTTATCATAGAAATAACGTAAATGAAAATCACTTAAATTATAATGAAACAAACATGACTTATGGTCATAATTCTTACTCTAACATATTTGTATGATCCAATTCACTTCTATTACGAGAGTTTTGACACAATTTATAGAAAATAGATAAATATGGACAACACCTGTTTTCGCCAGCGTGTGGCCCTATCGATGACGAATAATTCGTTGGCTTTCGCACGACTAGATTATTAGTCAAGGATTTGTTACTTTTGCACAACTCTAAAAATTCGAACTTTTCTCAATCTCATCCAAGCACTTACGTTGTATTGGACTCGATTATTTAAAAATGTGTGCTCTGGTACTGATACATATCCTTTCAGACTATGATCGGTACCTAAGGACTCTTTACTTTTGTACAAGGGTTGGATTGCATGGACTCAGGTATTAAAATAAATATGGGCAGAAGACTCTCGTAATCGATTTGTGATGGATCATACAGATAGTCATGAGATAAGCCTCATGACCCGTAGTCCCTAATGGAATACTCACTCATGGCGATGGATAAAACAATCAAAGAAATATTCATCATCAAAATCATAATAAACAACAAAAATAGATTAGCAATTGTGATGAAGCTAATAAATAAAACCTGATTGATTAAGCTTTTATCCAGTGCTCCAATGGAGACTTAAGTATAGAGAAAATAAAAGACATAGAAACTAAGAGAAAATGAAACTTGATAAACTCAAAACCAACTGTGAGTTTTATAGAAAATTATAAACTTGAACTAAAATCTCACTAATCAATGACCATTACATCAGAAAATATTAAATCCAAACATGCAAAAATCCCAAAATAGATGAAATTAAGCTGGAAAAGGAAACAAATTGGGGGAAAGCTTGCCTTCCTGCTACGGCATATAGCATCTACTACGGGTGGGCGTAGCAGACCCTGGATTCTTGTATGGAACATCAAAAAGAGGGAAATCCTAGGGCCTGAGTGCTACTACTCGTAGCAGCCCTCTGGATTTTATATTGGAAATTCTCGACTTTTGACTTTTTCTTGCAATTTGCTCATTTTTGTTCCTCTTTTGTCTCGGATACTTTAAAGCTTGAAAACATCAAAAACAAAATACCAATGCATAAAACATGATAAACGGAAGTAAATCATACAAAAAAAGGAAAATACTAAAGCAAAACAACTTGTAAAAACGGTACAAAAACTACTTATCAAACTCCCTCAAACTTAGATTGTTACTTGTCCTCAAGCAACAAAGCTTACTTATGCAAATTTTTGTACCAAGCAGTTCACTACATGAAAAAGCATGCAAAAATGATGATACTGGTACTCATACGTGAGTTTTTGTTCCTGTAACACCATAATCCCCGACTCGGCATTTAAGAAGATAGTTCAAATAAAATTTCACAATTAGAGTGTCACACATGCTTCACCATATCATAAAAACATCAACACAACATAGTCAATTAAAATAAGCAACGAAGATCATAAAGTTCGACATATAAGTCTCAACATCAAAAGCATAACAAGATTCCACCATAAGTAAGGCATAAAACAAATAAAGAATGAACAACTCATCCCCAATACTATATATCAGAGTGACTGCTCTAAGACCCAATGATAAAAGCTAAAGAGACATAAACTCTATCCTCTAACTCAAACAACTAATATTGTACCTGATTATTTATACTCAAGAGGAGCACAAACGCCACAACAACAAAAATGGGTGAGAATACACCTTACAAATGTTAATGGTGAAAATTAATAGCATGATGGTAAACAAAACAACAATGAATATAATATCCTCACAAAAGCACAATTACAGTCTAATTTATAATGAAAATACTAATGCACCAACTCCTTCATCAATATGAATATGGTACCGGGTTTTTTGGGATCAGAGGTTTGTTACTGATTGCCCATGTCTCTGGTTCCTCTCTAAATCATGTCCCTTTCTAGACATGATACTGTCATGGTTCCTCTCTGAACCTAGCCTCACTAGACCTAAGTCCTACCTGTCTCCAAAATATATGCATGCACGATCATCTATAGTAAGCAGACATTCAACTCAAACAATCATCTCGAAAATCATCATCAAAAATCACCTCAAAAATCATCTCAAAATTATCATTAAAATATGGTTCAACTCTTGAACAATAAGGTTGCCAATAATAAGGCCTCACTGTAATCCCACTGGATTACTAATCTCAAAAATATAGTTTATTAAATAATTATATTACATCATTAAATTGAGTAAAGGTATATTATTACTCAACCACTCTAAAGTTAGAAAAATATTATTATATTCTTTATAACTCAATAAAGTTCTCAAAAACCTTAAGAATAGTTCAACAACAACTATCAACTCTCAAAATAACTCTAGAGTACCCAAAAGTACTCTAAAGTGCTCAAAAATTCTTTGGAGGCAACTTTTCACATGTGATAACTCTACTAACTCTAAAGGTTGTAGTTTAAGTCAAATTACTCAAAATTGACCCAAAGGTCATTGATGTCAAAAATTCTCTGGAGGCAACTCTTCACATGTGATAATTAATACCTTAAAGAGCACATGAAAGAGCCTTAAACTATTGAGAAAAGAATCCAAGCCAACAAGGACATGCAAAGTAAACCTGTCAATAATCAAATTAATTCAAGAATTCAAAACAACATCAACAAAATAAACAAGATAGAGATCAACAATGACAAGAAGTTCAACAACACCAACATAGATTACTAGAACGGTCAGGATGCTCATCGCATCAAGAAAGACATGCAACGACAACAAACTTTAGAGGATACAACTCTCACTAGCAAAGACATGCAGAAGAATCTTGTTAACAAGAAAAGTTACAAATCAAATCTACAACAAGATGAGAAATAAAGGTAAACTTCAAATTAATTATAACCTTTATTATGTGAATAACATAGAAGACCTCAACAACAATGCCAATTAGGAGATCAACAATCACCAACAAACATTGCAAAGCATAAAGAAGGATAAGATGAGAAATATAAAAAATAAAGACGAAGACAAAGAGAAGAATGGTAAAGGGAAGGTGACATAATTAATTACCTATGAAGATGACCTACATGCATGGTGAAAAAACCCATATTGATGAGAAGATAAAAAAAAAAGGATAATAACATTGAGAAGATCAACAACCACTAATAAACCTCAGAAAAAATATAGAAGGGTAACTTGAGAAATAAAACAGAAAAAGTTGAAGATAAAGATAAAAAGAATTAAAGGATGGAAACAGATATATCGTTGAAGGAGACCACCATGCATGGCGAAAAAACCCTGATTGATGAAAAACCCAAACATTATAACCACAAAAGGAAAATGGAAACCACCAGATCCTGGGTGGATAAAATGCAATGTTGACCCATGTCTAGATATGAAAGGAAAATGAGGTTTATGTGCTATTTTCAGGAATAATAAGAATGAAACCATGGAGGTGTTCACCTAGTTCATAAAAGGAGACGATAACCCCATGAAGGTGGAAAGAATGGCTTTGAATAAAGTCATTGATATCGCTATTGATTGTTGCTTCATGGAGGTATTATTTGAAACGAGTAACAAGAATGTGACCAAGATGATAAACTATGAGGAAGATCATCGAACAATGTGTGGGATGTTGGATAACAATGCACGTAAGAAGATGAAGCGACTGGAAAAAAGTTAGGGTTTGTCTTTCTAAAAGAGAAACAAATAACATAGCTCATGTTTTAGCAAAAAATGACAAAGTGTACCACAACCAAATTTGGATCGAGAGAATTTACCCTGCCACCCATTTAATTAGACCTGACACCCCCACTGTGTACAATTTTACCAAAATATCTATAGTAAAAGTGTTCTAATTTTTTTTAAAACTGTGATTTTTCGGGTATAAAAATCTAGTATAAAATTCAATAGGATTAATTCAATAGGATTTTTCAAATATCGAGTATAAAATTCTAGATTCTTGAAACACAAATTATAATTTTATGCTAGTTTTTACAAATATCTGAAAAGCTACAAAGCATTCTGGATTTATCAGCAAATCCAATAGGATTAATTTCGTTTTGTTATTAGCCTATCCAATATGAACCATCAAATTCTTTAAAAATCTAGAAAATTACAAAAAAAACATATCGGATTTACCAAAAATATCCAATATTATTTATTCTATTGAATTTTTTGCGCTAGAGAAAAATTTGCAATAGTTTATTAGTGAAAAATGAAAAAGATATTTTTGCTTATACAAAAATTTAAAGGTGCCATGTTTTAAAAAAGTGGTGTCAGAATAAATTCTATTAGATTGAGAACAGCCGGTTGTGTCAAGCCCACTTCACAATTTAAACTTTGGTACTGTCATTAACAATATTGATTTTTTTGGCAGTTGAGATAAAAATTGCATGCTTAAAAATTTCATTTTTGCATATTAACTAATAAATTTTTTGAACAATATATATAATTTAATTAATATGTATCGATAATGTAATTATAAAGATATTTTATAAGGTTAGTTACTTATAATTCTTCGATTTTTATAAATATTTTTTACTTTTATTTTAATCACATGTAAAATATTATTTGTGAATGGTTGTGATACATGTTGTGTAAAAAATTTAAAAAATTTGTATATCAATTAATCTATATATGAAACAATTAATTATTTTGACTAAGAAATATTAATTAATCAAACAAAGTTGAACAAGTAAAAACCCAGCAATTAACAAATAAATTTTTTGAACAATATATATATATATATATATATATATATATATATATATATATATATATATATATATATATATATATATATATATATATATATATATATATAGTTTAATTAATATGCATTGATAGGGATGTTCATAATTTCGGGTTGATCTACGAGTTCGTTGATTCAAACCGAACTAACCCATAAATTATTTATACTTATTCATTTATAAATATATTCAACACAATCCATACAAATCTGTATAATTTTGGTTCAGATGTCAGATTTGAGTTATACAACCCGTTGATCTAACTCATTAATATAATTTTAGTAATTTTTTATTATTTTTAATAAAAATATAAAATTAATATATCACTATAATTTTTTCAATTTTTTTATTCTCCGCCATCTAGACTAATGATTTTACGTAATTATAAGATTAAATGTTGTTTCTTATTTATTTTTTATCATTTTCAACTTATGTATTTTATAAAATAATGTGTCTTTGTTGAATCTTATATTATTATCAAGTGTTATGTCATGTTTATTAGATATTATATGATGTGTTTCATTGAATTTGAATGTTAAAAATAAATATGATCGTAATGAGTTGTGTTACATTTTTTTAAACCGACAAAAAGAATCACAAAAATTTATTTTTCATTTAAAACACAATACATGAACCTAACTCTATCCAACCCATAAGTCAAGATCGATTTTGACAATAAAATTATGATTTGAACGGAAAATCCAACCCATTAAAGTTTGAACGAGTTAGATAAAATATCATATCAAATTCAGTCTAACTCAACCCGTATACACTGATAGTGTAAGTGTACAAATATTTATATTATAATTTATTCATAACCGTTCAATTTTTATAAATACTATTTTTACTTTAATTGTTGATAATGTATCAAGTGTGAGTATTGTGGATAATAGTCTCACATTGGTTGGCAATATGGAGACTTGAGCATTTATAAATGAGAGAACTCACTCACTTATCACCTTAAGGTTTTGGATGAATATGTGGTGTGTCTCTCAAAAAGGTGTTGGTCTAAAATAAGAAGTTATACAATGTTCAATGCTCCCTAGTGAAAAACTTCCTTTTGTATCAAAAGATTCAATACTCCCTAGTGAAAAACTCTCTCAACATTAAAAATATTAATTAATCAAAGAAAGTTGAACTAATAAAAACCAACGATTAAAATACTACAATAAAATCAGACTAAAAAAAAGTAATTCAGAAAATTATCTAAAATCCCAAATCTGATAGACGTATAAAATATGAGTATAAGAATTCAAGTATCCGTAGAATACGAATAGAGATACAAGCGTTAATACTCACATGTGTATAAACTCGAGCATGGCAATTTTTTCACACTGAAATTATGAGGACGGGTTCCAATCGATGCTACTGGAAATGGACCACACACATCAGAATGTACAACTCCCAAGGCATGTTTTGCTCTTGGAGCAGTTTCTGACGCAAATGGCAATCGTGGTTGTTTTCCTTCCATGCAAACTTTACATGTCTTTTCAGGCTTCTTAATTGCATGAATTCCATGTACCAACTTCTTTGAATTCAGATGTTTTAAGCTTCTGAAATTCAAATTGTTGGTGTAAGCCCTAGAGGCCAATACTTTTGGTACTTGTATCGAATTATTTATTAATAATAAAATGCATTTTCTTTATTATGGTTGATTAATAAAGTCCCTAGAATAGATAGCCCGTTTAATGTATTAAGTGTGACTTAATCATGAGAACACATTAAACATAAGGGCACTGTTCTTAAAGTATCCGTAGTCGAGCTTTAATGTGAAGTGGGATAACATTAAAGCATTAAGACTATTATGTTTGTAGACTGATGATCACATCTCATGGATCATGGATAAAGAGTTATCAAGTCTTAAACATAGGTATGAATATTAGGAGTAATATTTATACCGGATTGACCCGCTATGAGAATACTATATAGAAAGTTATGCAAAGTGTCATAAGTTATTCTCATGGTGATAATAGTGTATACCACTCTTCGACCTGAAACCACTATGGATCCTAGATGTAGAGTCGAGTGCTTTATTGCTGATCCAACGTTGTCCGTAACTGGATAACCATAAAGACAGTTGATGGGTACTCCACGAAGCATGCTGAGGGACATGAGTGCCCTAGATGGAATTTGCAATCCTGATTTAATCTGAAGAATTGTAAGATTGTTGTCACACCTTCTGATACAAATCAGAAACTGGATTCTGACTCTGATGGAAAGGATGTGGACGCTACAACCTTCAAACAGTTGGTTGGTTCTCTGAGGTATTTGTGCAATACCAGACCTGATATTTGCTATTCAGTTGGGATGGTTAGTAGGTTCATGAGTAAACCTAAGTGGTCTCATTACCAAGCTGCTATCAGGATTCTGAGGTATATCAAGGGAACTTTGAAGTATGGAGTATTATTTCCTTCTGGAAGAAAGGATGAGTCAGAACTTCTGAGTTATTCAGATTCTGATTGGTGTGGAGACAGAGTTGACAGAAGAAGTACGTCTGGGTACTTATTCAAATTTCTGGGAGGTCCCATTTCTTGGTGTTCCAAGAAGCAACCTGTTGTGGCGTTGTCAACTTGTGAAGTTGAATACATTGCAGGTGTTGTTACTGCATGCCAAGCTGTGTGGATTCTGAATCTATTGCAGGATCTGAAGATTAAAGTAAACAAACCTCTGAAGCTGATGATTGACAACAAATCTGCAATCAATCTTGCCAGAAACCCAGTGTTGCATGGGAAAAGCAAGCACATTGAGACCAAGTATCATTTTCTAAGACATCAAGTTCAGAGGGGAGTGTTAGAAGTTGTACACTGCAACACTCAGAAACAGTTGGCAGATGTTCTGACGAAAGCTATCAGGACTGATCAATTTCTCAGATTAAGGGATGGAATTGGTGTTACAAGTTTTGATGGAATATGAATTAAGGGATGATATTAGAAGTAATTCATATTTATTAGTTGTATTATTTTCTTAGCCCCTAAGTTTGTTAGAGGGTATTTTAGTATTTTATCCTATTCTAGTAACCCTAGTTTTAGCTTATAAATAGGGTGGCAATCATTGTAACTTTTATCATGTTTTGTAGCCGTCATTCTCTTAATAGAATATTTCCGTTCATCATTTATTCTACCTTTGCACCAACAAAACTTTGGTATTTTATCATTGATCTTTTTTAGTTGGGATAAGAATTGCACACTTTAAATTTTCATTTTTTCATTAATTAATAGATTTTTTTTATTTAAGATTTTTTTTAATTTCATATCTCTTATTCAAAATTCAGTTAAATCTTATAACTTTAAAAATATTCAGATTAATCTTCGATTTTTTAAAACGAATCACATTTATACTTTCCATTTATTTCCATCTAACATTATTAAATTTTATATATGCTATCTTACGTGGCATCCATGTCATAGACATTTATTATTTAAACATACATTTTTACCATTTACAACAACTTATCTCTTCCATTACAAGCTACAGGCGAGGAACACAGGGAATTTTTTTTTTATGTATATACAATATTGAAAAACAAAATTAAATATAAATACAATAAAAAAATTGGATAGAAATTAGAAACACAAATTTGAAGAAATCGAAGATTTTTAAATATAAAAAAAGATACCCATGTATGCCTTCAATCTTCAAGAAACTTTCATCAAAACAATCTTCCATGGAAAAATCAAAATTCCTCATTTTCAGCGTGGAAATTTTCCAATTTTTGAACAGCACGCATATACGGAAACATTTTGATATAACACTCTAAAAACCTTAAATCTTTTATACAGTTGTTCTCCCAGCGAGGTTACGGTGGCAAAGGGACCTTACGGAGACACTGTCAACGAAGCTAAAGGAAGGAAGAGAGTTATGTATGTTGTAGGGAAGAAGTTGGTGACTTTTGGAGAGTTTAGGTTTTTGTTCTTGTTCTAACTCCGACGACGAATGTGTGTGACAAAGCTTTCATGATTACTTTTTTCTCTTGTGATATTTGTTTTCATTGGAACTTTGTTCTTAGTATTTCAAAATCACAAGTCTCACATTCGTTAGACATAAAGTCTTGAAAGAGTTTATATAGAGTGACACCTCTCACCTGAAATTCTGATTTTGTAAAGATGAGTTAAGCAAACTCTAATATTTTATGATAACCTATCGATCGGACCTTGAGCTGCCCACCATTTAAATCCATGCACCAAGTCCAAAAGACTGCTGAGCGTGGGGGGTGTATTAGAAAAATCCCAAAAGAGTATTGACACGAAAAATAAGGCGGATTCTTGTGTTATCTCAAGTGTGGTATAACTGGGTTATCATTATTAGCATGAAAAACAAACTTCTTATCTTATCCTACTTTCATGTTACATATCTGTTTTGATCATTCATGCTCTTCCTCACAACATGGATCATAATTTCGATGATTCGTCTAATCAATCTAGTGGGAGCGTACATATCAAAGAAATTGAGGTTCCTAAGGATGTTAGTGATATGCTAGTATCGTGGTTAAATAAGGCTAAGGAAGTTGGATATGTTAGGAATAACATCATCATTGTCGAACCTTCTGGTAGGACACCTGGCACTAAGAAGATAATGATCACAAATTTGAATCATGAGAAGATAAGAAAGATAGAAGTTATTATTGAAGAGCTCATGGAAACAAATAATTCTTAGTCAAATGAAGATTGAGATAACTTTATGTATTCAATTAGGCATGAAGACTGAAGGCTTCTTTGTTGAAGGGACCTTATGATTCTGTCAGTTTAGGTTGTTGACCCTTGTATTTCAGCATATTTGTTTTTGTTCTGGATTTATAAAGGCTTCATAGCCTCTTTAGACTAAGTACCATAAAACAGATGTAATGCTTGTGCATCTCTGAATGATGTTCTGGTTGTTCTACTCATGTCTTGGTTGTGTATGTGCTAACATACTAACCTATGCATGACTGACCTCTGGGTGCTATTTTTCTGTACTAACCATTTGTCGAAATTATGTCAAAAGGGGGAGTAGTATGGTGTTGCTGAGGTAATAGGTATTTGTTTAGTACTGACCATCTAGGTAAGTACTAATGATGTGCTCACTGAAGATGCAAAAAACACAAGAAGAGGGATTGAATTATGTTGACTTTGTTTGCCTTTTTAAAACTCTAGTCAGATTCTAAACACAAAGTACAAAATCTGAACCAATCAGAGGTGAGTGTATAAGCAGCGGATAAACAAGGAAAGAAAGAAGAAGACACACAAAGTTATCCTAATTCCTCTTACAAATCGAGAGTAGTCTAGTCTCATCGTACTTACAAGAGATTTTCACTATAATCACATAAGATTACAATTTTCTCAAGCCCACAAGCAAGAGACTTTCAATGCTCACAAAAATAAAAGACTTTTATACTCAAACACACAAGTAAGAGACTTCCAATGCTCAAGCACACAAGCAAGACACTTATATGCTCAAGCACACAAGCAAGAGGCTTCAAATGCTCAAACACTAAGTAAGAGACTTCTAACAATCTACCTAACAGATAAAAGATTGTTTAGGGTAATACACTTGATATACAATCAGAGGTGTAGAAAGAATAGAATACAAGAAGACTCTTTAAGACTTAGGAATTTCTAAGATATACAAGGATAAGAAATCTTAAGTTCAGCTTGTTCTTTTACTTTGATAGAGTAGCAACTCTTTGAATGTCAAAGTGGTTCATTTTTGTTCTTCAAGTCTTCAGATCCTTATATGGAGAATGAAAAGAGTCATTGAAGATCTTGCACAAGAGAGTCTTTGAGAAACTTGAATAGAGACGTTGAGATGTTTCTTCAAATGGTTAATATCATTGAAAGCTTATTTGAAATTCCTTTACTATAAGAGGAATTATCAGTTACATCCCAGCTGACTCTGTGAGAAAAAGCTTAGGTATTCACGTGAAAAAGTAGGCTCATAGTTTGATAGTGACCTATCAGCGTCACCTTGGTCTTTGTGCTTTGAATGACTTAGATTCTGATCTTTAGAAGTAAACTTCTTCCAAGTCTGGTTATCAGAGGCTGACTTCTTCAGACTTTGGTCTTTAGACATTAACTTCTTCAGAAGTAGACTTCTTCAAAATCTGGTTTTGAACTTTTGATCTTTCAGATTCGGATCTTAAACTTCTCTTAAGATGTTTAATATCAAAACCAATACTTAGATTATTCCTGAAATTTTAGTCTATGGTCCTTGTCGCGATTGGAAAAAAGACTGAGTCGCCACCATCCTTTATTCGTTCCTTAGGAACAGGGAAATAATGATAAAACGTATAAACCAAAGGTGAGATACTGGGTTCGGGAGTCGGTTAAGTAAGGGGAAGGTGTTAGGCATCCCTTACATTCATCGTACTCAATGGGATCCTCCTTTAATTATAGAATTAGTGTGTTTCTAAGAAATGTTTGCTTTAATATTTATTAATTGTTTAATTATTTACTTATTTACAAAAAATGTTTTATTAAAAAAGAAAAATTATTAAGAGGAATACCTAAAAAAGTTTTTTATTATTGTACTCACTAGAGTTTACAACTATATGCCTACGTACCTCCAAGTTCATTGAAGGATCAGAGTCCCGTAGTTCTGGTAGAAAATATTTGTTTGTTTAATGTTTTTATCTCTTGAAAAGTTCTCATGCATCGGGGACGAAGAAATAATTGATTTTGGAAAAATGTCTCAATGCACTAGGACAGAGGACTTATGATTTGAGGTGTGTTAGATTGATTTTATCCCATTTGATTGATTGAAAAAATATAATAATTAATTTATTATATATTTATTTAATAAAAATATTAAAATGTTAATTATATAAACTCAAATATTATATCTCTTATCCCTGTTTTTTATCCTTGAAACCCTAAAATTTTCTTAGGGATTTATCTATGATTATCCCCATTAATGATTACAAAAAATATATATAATACTTAATTTCTTTATGAAAATAAATATTATATATTTATATGACATATCTCTTATCTCGATTTCTATCCCCAATTTCTATCCTTTGATTTATCCCTTGATTTAATCTTTGATTTATCCCTTAAAACCCTAGGATTTTATCTCATATTTATCCCCAATTTTTTATCACAAATTTATATCTCATAATTATCCCATAAATTAACACTAATTGATTAATATTCCATAATTAATCTCATTATTATTTTTTATTTATATTTACCCATTTTTAATAATTGATCCCTAATTCCAATCGGACTAATTGTTTTAAAACTAATCCCTAACATTAATTATATTTTTGTTAATTATAATTATCTAAGTAGTTATTTAATTTTTTTTTTATTCAATCCCTAATTATATTAAATCTCTAAATTATTTTTATCAATTTTATATCATAACCTTAATTAATAATTATTGTAAAAATATTAATTAGCTCTAATCATCCTAATTTAATATTATTAACTCTAAATTCTTGATTAATATTACAATAGTTTCATTTAACCCTAATTATGCTTAATTATTCTAATTATATTCTTATCCTAATTAAAAACCCTGAGTAAATATTTAATTATATATATTTTTGTGTATTTTTGTTTTGTTTCTTGACTTTAAAAGAAAGATTATTTTTGTATGTGTTTTGAATTTAAAGGGAAAAGAAATATTTTTGAATTAGAATGAATGGACTAAAATATTTTTATATTTTTGGATTCAATGGAATAGAGAAGTATTTTTTATATTTTTAGTATTTTTAGTAAAAACAAAATTAATTAATTAATTAAATAAAACCTATTTATGTGTTATTTGTATTTTAAATTTTAAATACAGGAGTTAAGATATTATTTTTTATTATTATTATTTTTTATTATATTTTGTTATATGTTAAAAGAGAATTTATGTTGTAGGTTTAGAAAAATAGTTTTTATGATATTTATTTAAATGTTGATTTATTATTAGTAAAAAAAATTGATTTACATTTGTTTTTAGAAATTCTACTCCATTTAATTTTATTCATAATTGAATAAAATTTTGATAAAAAAAGTTTTACTTTATAACTATTTTTAGTAAAAAGTTGATATGATTTTTAATTTAACTTAATTAGAAAATAAACTCGAGCAACAAGAAATTCAAACATCAATAAACCAGAACACACAATAAACTCAAGTATCAACAATAGACCTAGATTTAATAATAACAAGAATGAGATAAATATAACAGGAAGACCAACCCACATGGAGGAGAATTTCTCTGGTTTAAGCATGGTTATAGAAGTATCAACAATAGACCTAGATTTAATAATAACAAGAATGAGATAAATATAACAGGAAGACCAACCCACAGAGAGGAGAATTTCTATGGTTTAAGCATGGTTATAGTTTCTCTTTGCTCTTTTCTCCTTCTTTCCACTTTCTACCACTTTTCGCCTTGATGCTTGTTGGAATTTGAAATGGCGGATGTCTGAAGCGTAAGATTTTAGTGTTGTTGTTCTTTGATAGGAAGAATATGGGAAGAACAACAACTTTTAGGGATAGTGGATTTGTAAATTGTTGATGAGAAAAAGTGTAGAACATATGTGTTATTTATAGATTAAATTAAGTTTAAAAAATTAAATAAAATTGAACTGTTTAGGAAACATTGTATTTAACCTGATTCTACCTATTTCTTAGAGCCCAAACTAATGAATCTGGATGGATTGATGACTTTGTGAATTTAGATAAAAAAATATTTTAAATAAATAAAAACAATCTAATAATGATAAAAGATTTTGATTTTTTTTATAGTTTTTTGAGATTTTATGCATAAAATAATATTTTTAAAATGCATTAATAACAAATAGGAAAATTAATAATTAAATGATAAAAAATTGTTATTTTTGTGACTTTTAAAGGAAAAACAAATAAAAGAGAAAAAAGTACTAAAATAAGAAAGGCGGGATCCGAACTCATAACCTCTCATACTCATAACTCCGCGCCCATGTCCAATGCTTAGTTGGCATCCCACTTTGATGTATCCCTGATAATATCTCCTTGCCTACGATTCTCATAATCACGGAAATCGGGCAGGACTCGGACGATCATATGCTCGCTGTTTCATAACCCTGGTAGAACCCCTAATGAAACTCTTAAAAAATCCATGGCAAAACTCTTGATGAAACCCTTGATACAACTTCTGATAGAACCCCTGATGATAAGAACTTTATGAAACCTGTTGATTCTAAGAGTTGGCAGCAATTTTGGTAAAACAAAGAGTGTTCACAAGATGTCATATGTGATGTCTTAACATAAGATATCCTATGTACCTGCTGGAGTTGAAGAACATATGCAAGCAGGATTGTTTCAGAATGCCATATACATTGACAAGGCTTCCGATGTTGGTTGTACCTGCTGGAGCTTAAATGGAAGACATATGCTGCAGGATTGTTTCAGTTGACATACTCATTGTCATGGTAACTGATATGGTTGTACCTGCTATAAAAGGAAACTGGATTATGCAGGATTTTTCCAGATGTCAGACCCGATGTCTTGACATCTTGTACACAGAACATTCAGTATGAATGTATGGTGTTTTGTGATTGCACAATTGGTGGCAATCATTGGTTGATTGAAGATATGGCTAGCTGGCGCATTCTTTCAGGGATATCAACCAGATTTGTTTATTTTCCAAGGAGATCTTTACAGCTGATATGAAAAGATTTGATTGGAAAATATATCTAGGGTTTTCAAGGTGTCCTTTACTTCTATAAAAAGGGACTTAGAAAACCTGATTGTACACACAACCAAGACTGAGCGAAATTTAGAGAGAGAGCTAGGGTTTGTGTCTGTAGGTCATTCAAGTCATCCATTGATGATTGAATTGGACTGATTTGTCTTCTTGATCAAAGCTTTGAAGCAAGATCAAGAGTGTGTCTTCTTGATTGAAACTGTGAAGTAAAATCAAGAATATTGTAATTGAAAAGTATTTTCTTTTCACAAGGGATTACTGTTTTCAATCACGGGTGTGTGATTGTAAGGGAAGTGAATGGGTTCTCATATCTAAGAGTGCTTAGGTAGAAATTGCACGGGTAGAGATTAAGTGATAAAGACTGTAACTTGGGGAAGTGTACGGGTAGTCTTTGAACTAATTCTATTATAGTGGATTTCCTTCCTGGCTTGGTAGCCCCCAGACGTAGGTGAGTTGCACCGAACTGGGTTAACAATTCTTGTGTGTTTTGCTTTACCATTCTGTTTGTGTTTATCCATTGTTTATATCCAGATATCAGTTTCGACATCTTATATCTGATACCAGCATTTCAATTGGTATCAGAGCAGGCATCCTGCTCTGGTTCTGGGTGAGATCTATGGGCTTTACTTTCTGGTACAATGGAAAGAGATGGAGGATCTGTTCATAGGCCACCAATCCTAGATGGTTCTAACTATGACTATTGGAAACCTAGAATGGTAGCGTTTTTAAAATCCCTTGATAACAAGGCTTGGAAAGCTGTCTTGACAGGATGGGTGCACCCTGTAGTCACTAAAGAAGGAGGAGCCACGACTGAAAAGAAGCCTGAAGAACAATGGTCCAAGGAGGAGGATGATCTTGCTCTTGGAAACTCTAAAGCCTTGAATGCAATATTCAATGGTGTAGACAAGAATATTTTCAGGCTAGTAAATAATTGTGAAGTGGCCAAAGATGCTTGGGACATTCTCAAGACCACTCATGAAGGCACCTCTAGGGTAAAGATGTCTAGACTCCAGCTGCTCACCTCCAAGTTTGAAAACTTAAGGATGAAAGAAGATGAAAACATTCATGAATTTCACATGAGTATCCTTGAGATAGCTAATGCTTCAGGAGCCCTGGGAGAGAAGATGACAGATGAAAAGTTGGTAAGAAAAATACTTAGGTCACTCCCTAAGAGATTTGCAATGAAGGTGACTGCCATAGAAGAGTCTCAAGACATCTCCAACATGAGGGTAGATGAGTTAATTGGCTCCCTCCAAACCTTTGAGATGGGATTGATTGAGGGAACTGAAAAGAAAACCAAGAGCATTGCCTTTGTTTCCAACACAGAAGAGGAAAACAGTCATGAGGTGGATAAAGAATGGGCCAATGAAGTTGCAATGCTGGGGAGACAGTTTAACAGACTGTTAAAGAAAATGGATGTCAGATCCAAGGCAAATGTCAAGAACATCTCGTCTGACATCAGTAAATCCAACAATGCTGGAAGAAAAGCAAGAGCAGATGAGAAGCCCAAAGAAGGAAAAGAGGTTCAGTGCTATGAATGTGATGAGTATGGACACATCAGGTCTGAATGTGGGACTTACCTTAAGAAACAGAAGATGAGCCTTGCTGCCACATGGTCTGATGAGAGTGATACTGAAGAGGCTGCAAATCTTGTGACTGCTTTGACAGGAAGATGTGAATCTGATGAAGAGTCAAGTGATGGTGAAGTAACCTTTGAGGAATTGGCCTCTACCTACAGAGAACTGTGTCAGAAAAGTGCTGAACTGAACAAACAGTCTTTAAATCAAGAAAAAGACATAACTCAACTTGAGAATGAGAAGGTAGAATTCTTGGAAACCATCTCCAAATTGAAAACAGAAGTTGTGGCTCTAAAGGTCAAGCTAGATGAAGATCAACAAGCTGAGAGCCAGAAGATAGTCCAACTGGAGAAAGAAAAAGCAGAACATGTGGAAACTATCCTCAAGCTAAAGACTGAAGTTGTGCTCTTAAACTCAAAACTAGAAGAAACAACCAAGTATGTAAGGATGCTGAACAATGGATATGACTCCTTAGACAAGATTCTTCAGACTGGACAAATCACAGGAGTCAAATCTGGATTAGGGTACCATAAAACCAAGGCTGAAAGTAGCTACACTGGCTGCAAACCTCAAGCTAAACCTAAATGCAGCAATAGTAAGAGGAGTTCCAAGATGTCACATCATATGTCACACCATCAGAAGAAAGAACAGCAAAAATACGAACACCAAAGATGGAGATGTCATTACTGTGGGAAATTTGGACACTCAAGGGCCTTCTGCTATAAGCTGTATGGTTACCCTACCCACCTTCATCAGCAACAGCAGAAGAGAAAACAACAATATGATAGACACCAAAGATGGAGATGCCATTACTGTGGGAAAGCCGGACACTCTAAGTCTTCCTGTTATAAGCTGTATGGTTATCCTAGTCATGGTCATCAACAGATCCACTATCAACCCAGACCCAAATATTACAGGCCTATCAACAAGAAGCAATGGGTTCCTAAGACTAATGTCACAAGTCTAATGGCTCTCAAAGAAGAATGGTATTTTAATAGTGGATGCTCTAGACACATGACTGGGAACTCAGACTTGATAACTGATCTTCACCCTCATGACTTAAGCTATGTAACCTTTGGTGATGGAGCTAAAGGTGAAATAAAGGGGATAGGCAAGCTTGAAGGTCCTGGAGCTCCTAAACTTGACAATATTCTTCTGGTCAAGGGCTTGACTTCAAATCTAATAAGCATCAGTCAGCTAGGGGATCAAGGTCTGAATATCATCTTCACTAAAACTGAATGTCTAATTGTGAACAAAGACAGTGAAGTAATTATGAAAGAAATCAGAACCAACAACAACTGCTACATATGGAGCTCTCAAATGGATAACCACTCTAAGATGAGTACAGTTGCAAGAAGAATAATCAAGGGAAAGGAAAAGTGTCAGGTAAATGTGCTAATAGCTAACCCCAAGGAAGAAAAGGTCTTGATGGCACAAACACCTGAACACATGACTGGTGGTATGAAGTCTGAAGTTAGTAAGAGCTTTGCTGGAACTGAGACACAAGGAACTATGTCAGTTGAAAACAATAATGCTCAACCAGGGTGGATGAAATTGCTGAGAATTATCTACAATGTCACACTCGATGCTATGACATTGTATTATGACAACCTGATTGCAAAGGACTTGCATGAGAAAAAGGGAAAATTAGGGGCTTGTTTTTTTGAGAAAGTATGACAATTAATGTGGAGTGGAAAAGGCAAGAAAAATATTGTCTGCCCAATGAAAAGAAAAAGCCACATTACTAATGAACCATCTCTTAGTATTGGAAATAGCACACTCTGCCTGAACACAATCAAAGAACCTCTGCTAGGGCAAAGAAAGTTCAACAACATGTCTCAACATCCGTCAACATCTAGCTCAAAATCCTTCCATACTAGAACTTCCTCCATGGAATTTTTAGATGAAGATTTGATGGAAGTAACTCCTCTGCGTATGATACCATGTAACGTACCAAGCTCACCTTCCTTGACTAGAGATGAGCAAGGTAACACTCCTGAAAAATCGCCTGATAAAGAGGACATGCACTCTATTGATCGCATCATAAGAAACCTAGTTACTAGCATACTGAACGAAGAGCATGGAGTTAAGGACAATTTTACCCCTCTGTCCAGAAGGGAACCCTCACCTGAGGTGGAAAGCCAAGCTGAGAAAGATGATAACTCATCTAAAACAGAAAATGAAGTAGCTGCTGAGGGTCTGTGTTCACTTGGAAAAAACTTACCTAGAATGTCACCTGATACTGCTCAGGACATCGAGGAAGAAAGGTCTGAGGAAGAAGATGACACGTTGGTCAATCTTATGAAAACAAGTGTAGCCAATAGACTGAGAAAGAGGAAGAGTATGGCTGAGATAAGGACAGGTAGGAAAGAGAAAAGGGTTGCTGGTATAGGTCCCTCCAAATCTTGGAGTAAAGTAGAGGTCAGGAAGAAGAAAGACAGTGAAAGTTCTGAATCTAATGAAGATGATGTTCCAGACATCTCCTCTGACAAAAGAAAGGCTGTAAAGAAGTCTTCCAACAAAGTAGCTGCTAAGCACCTAGACAAATGGAGGTTTGTCACTCAAAGAAGGGTAGCAGTTGAAAGAGAATTAGGGAAAGAGATTGTTGAAGTAAAGGAAGTAATGGAGCTAATCAAGGCAGTTGGTCTTATGAAAACTGTGACTGCTCTGCCTCAATGCTATGAAGGGCTAGTCAAAGAATTCATTGTAAACATTCCTGATGAGAGTTATGGAAAAAGCAGCAGGGAGGTCTGTAAAGTGGCTGTTAGGGGTAAGTGTGTGAATCTTTCACCAACCATCATCAACAGGTTCCTGGAAAGAGGAACTGATGAAGGGGTAGATCTAGAGGCCACAGATAATGAGATCTGTAGGATGATTACAGTTGGCCAAGTTAATGAATGGCCCAGTAGGAAACACCTTGCAGCTAGTAAACTAACTGTCAAGTATGCCTTCTTGCATAAGATTGGTTCTGCAAATTGGGTTCCTACTAATCACATATCCACCATCTCCATTGCTCTTGGGAGGATCATTCATGCTATTGGAACAAGGGTTAACTATAACTTTGGCAAGTTCATATTTGAACAAACCATTAGACATGCTTCCACCAATGCTGTAAAGTTTCCCATTGCTTTCCCATCTATCATCTGTGGGATCATCCTGAGTCAACAACCAGGAATCCTGAGGATAAGTGATATTCCTAGCAGGAGGAAAACCCATCTGTCCATCCATTACAAGCTGTTAGAGGGAAGTCATGTCAATGATGTCATGACATCTGCCAGAAGGGAGTCTGCATCCAAAGGAAGTCTGATTGACCAACTGAAAGAGACCTGCAAGGAATTGGACAATGGAATAAAGGTGGCAAAAGCTAGAAAAGAGGCTTTAGAAGTTCTCATCTGTAGCCTGGAAAGGGAAGAAAAAGAAAAGGTTCGAAAGGAATCAATTACAAGATCCCAATCCTGTTCTGAAAGCTCAGAAGATTTTGAAGATGAAGATGAAGGTGAAGAAGATACCTCTTCTTCTGATTAATTGTTCCTGGCTGTATTGAAGACTGGGAGGTGTGGTGGAAGCTGGTGCTGTTTGGAAAGCTGATGTTCTTTCTGTTTTTTAATTTTTGTGGCAGTCCTTATTGATGCCTGTTATGTAATTTTTAGGGCTCTTAATGAGTTCCTTGGATTTGTTCATTGTCTCAGCTTTCTGCTGTGTATAATGATGTTGTGTACTTCCTGAATATTCTGTTTTAACATGCTTAAATGTTATAACTTTCTCTGCTAGACTAATAGACATTTATTTTGTCTGATTAGTCACCTTTGGTCAATTTTGACTAAAAAGGGGGAGAAGAGCTTGATATGGGAGTTGTATGTGGCTGGACTGGAGGACAACTATTATTGGAAGAAGTCAGCTATTATTGGAAGAAGTGCACAGGTGCTACAACAGTATGGTTGTATGTTTACAGATGTCAAACAGGATGTCTGATATGGTGCACAGGTGTTGTTGTTAAAGCAGATGTCAGTATGACATTTTGGCTGGTACAGGTACTGGAGTTCTGAATGCACAGATTTAGGGGGAGAAGAAGTACCCTTGTGCATTGTGCATTTGTGTGTCTTACTAGTTGCATCCATAACTAGTAATTTTGTTCATTATTGCACAGATTGAGGGGGAGGAGAAGTACCCTTGTGCATATGTGTATTACTAGTAGCCATAGCTAGTAATTGTTTTGCTTCTGCTGCTGATTAAACTACTGTTATGTGGTTTAACTGCTGATAGTTTAACTTGTGAACAAAAAGGACAGATATATGTTTTAGCCAAAATTTGCCAAAGGGGGAGTTTGTTGATTCTAAGAGTTGGCAGCAATTTTGATAAAACAAAGAGTGTTCACAAGATGTCATGTGTGATGTCTTAACATGAGATATCCTATGTACCTGTTGGAGTTGAAGAACATATGCAAGTAGGATTGTTTCAGAATGCCATATACATTGACAAGGCTTCCGATGTTGGTTGTACCTGCTGGAGCTTAAATGGAAGACATATGCTGCAGGATTGTTTCAGTTGACATACTCATTGTCATGGTAACTGATATGGCTGTACCTGCTATAAAAGGAAACTGAATTATGCAGGATATTTCCAGATGTCAGACCCGATGTCTTGACATCTTGTACACAGAACATTCAGTATGAATGTCTGGTGTTTTGTGATTGCACAATTGGTGGCAATCATTGGTTGATTGAAGATATGGCTAGCTGGCGCATTCTTTCAGGGATATCAACCAGATTTGTTTATTTTCCAAGGAGATCTTTACAGCTGATATGAAAAGATTTGATTGGAAAATATATCTAGGGTTTTCAAGGTGTCCTTTACTTCTATAAAAAGGGACTTAGAAAACCTGATTGTACACACAACCAAGACTGAGCGAAATTTAGAGAGAGAGCTAGGGTTTGTGTCTGTAGGTCATTCAAGTCATCCATTGATGATTGAATTGGACTGATTTGTCTTCTTGATCAAAGCTTTGAAGCAAGATCAAGAGTGTGTCTTCTTGATTGAAATTGTGAAGTAAAATCAAGAATATTATAATTGAAAAGTATTTTCTTTTCAAAAGGGATTACTGTTTTCAATCACGGGTGTGTGATTGTAAGGGAAGTGAGTGGGTTCTCATATCTAAAAGTGCTTAGGTAGAAATTGCACGGGTAGAGATTAGGTGATAAAGACTGTAACTTGGTGAAGTGTACGGATAGTCTTTGAACTAATTCTATTATAGTGGATTTCCTTCCTGGCTTGGTAGCCCCCAGACGTAGGTGAGTTGCACCGAACTGGGTTAACAATTCTTGTGTGTTTTGCTTTACCATTCTGTTTGTGTTTATCCATTGTTTATATCTAGATATCAGTGTCGTGACATTACATTCGACATCTTATATCTGATACCAGAATTTCAAAACCTTTTGAAAAATCCCAAATGAAACCCCTTGATTAATCCCTGATGATCAGCTTCAACCCCTCAGGGTGAAACTAGCATATGATTCCTTGATTATCCGATTGTGTTACTGGAATCAGGTTGGACTTTAGTGATACCCTGATCATTCTAGATGAAACCCTTTTGCTAGAAACTCTGGTAAAATCCCTTGATAAAATTCTGGTAGAACCCATTGATAGAACCCTTTGATGAAACTTCGGATAGAATCCCTAGATGAAACCCTTGATAAAACCTTTTTTGATGAAATACCTTGATGAAACCCCTTGATAGAAATCTGGTGAAACCCCTTGATGAAACTCCTGATAGAACCCCTTGATAGAAATCTGGTGAAACCCCTTGATGGAACCCCTTGATCAAACTCCTGATAGAACCCATTGATAGAATCCTTTGATGAAACCCCTAAAAAAATACTTAGTGAAACCCACGATGAAAACTTGGTGGAACCCTTTGATAAAACCCTGATGAAACCCCTCTGATAAAAATCTGATGAAATCCCTAATGAAACCCTTAATGGAACCTTTGATGAAACCTCTTGATGAAACCCTTTTTGATCAATTTAAACCCTTTTGGGTGAAAATTGCATATGATTCCCGTGATCATCCGATCATTTTATGGGAATCGGGTAGTATTCCACTGATACCCCGATCACATTGGATGAAACCCCTTGGTAAAATTTTGGTTGAACCCCTTGATAGAATCTTTCGATGACATTCCTGATAAACCATTTTGATAAAATCCCTTGGCAAATCCCTTTTGATAAAATCCCTTGATAAAATTATGGTAGAACCCTTTGATAGAAAATTCTGGTGAAAACCCTTTGATAAATCCATGATGAAACCCCTTGATAATAACACTTTGTCGAAACTTCTTGGTAAAACCTTGGTGAATCCTTGGTGGATAATGTTATGATGAAAACCCATTGATTGAACCCCTTTGATAAAATCCCTTGACAAACCTGGTATATGGAACATGTTCTGTGTGTGGGATAGGTTAATAAGCTGGAGATGTGAGGGGTGAAGACCCGCTCAATAGTTGATAACGATCATTCAGGATGACTGACTACTGGATAGATTCCTTTGACAACTCACGGTGAGTGAGTTTTCTAGGGAAGTCCTTTATGGAAAAGGCTGTATGGAGATGTTACTCACTAAGGAAGACTAATAAGCATTCCTACATGGGGAATTGTACTGGTATAGATGGGGATTAAACTTCGATCGTCATCAGTATAAGAACCGATAACTCATTATTAGCAAGAAAATTGATGTAAGACCCGAAAGAGCTGAAGGAAATAATAGCGGTATAAGAACCGTAAAACAAGATGATAAACGGTGTAAGAACCGAAGTAAAAAACAAACGGCGTAAGAACCAAAGTGAAGGTATGACGAAGGTGTAAGAATCGAAGTGACTTGATGATAATGGTGTAAGAACCGAAGTGATTGAATGATAATGGTGTAAGAATTAAAGTGACTAAATAACAACGGTGTAAGAACCGAAGTGAACTGTAGTGTAAGAACCATAAATAGGATATTATCATGGATAATACTAGAGAAATAACTTTTGTTGGGGAGTTCTCTGAGAACAACGAAGTAAAAAGGAGATTGATAGAAGAACTCGATGTCTCTACTGGGGAAGACTGGTGTCACATAAGATGATTGTCTACTGGGGAATAGGCTTCCAGGCAATGTTCCCTAAGGAGCGTGAGTGTCGAGGAAAGTTCTAATAAATCCTTGCAAGGTCTAGGGAAGGAATTATATACCATTAGGGCATAACGGGGATAATGCTGCTAAGTATTTTCTGCTTGGAGAGTGAGTTCCAAGGATACTTGTGGGGAGTTGTCCTTAAGATCGACTCACTGGGATGTACAATGAGACAAGAGCTAGGGAGAAGCTTGGATGAAGATCTATCGTCGACTTAGCTGGGGATTGATCCAAACTCTTATGATGAGTTGTGAGTCTCAGCTTATGTTGTATTACATATGCATGTTTAGAATTTGTATGGTGTAATACTTCACATTCATGGATATGCTACGCGTGATATGATGCATGAATGCGATGTTATGGATGATTCATCCATGGATGATATAATCATTTGGAGAATATAGCTTATTTTTCAGTGAAGAGTTAAATGGGACCTTCGAAAAGTGGCGTTTGAAGGATGGGTACTAGAATTGTTAATGGGGATGGGTTTTTTGTAAGATGCCAAGTAGAATTGGGCCTTATGAGGGTATTGAATGTCAAGGAAGGTTAGGCTTTTGTGAGGTGCCAAGTAGGATTGGGATTTATGAGGAGGTCGGATTCAAATTGTGGGAATAGACCAAACGAATTATATGCATGATTAAATGCTAGAGTAAAGTGATATAATTTATGCATGATGATGATTTAAGTGCCCCTACGGTGGGCAATGGAATGGTTAATACTTGGAGAGGTTGCCTGTGAAACAAGGTTGTTTGTCAAAAGGTGATAGGATATTATGTTAACATTACTTCCCGATACTCGTTTTGAACTTGACAATTGCTGATGTACGACAGAGTCAACTTGTGCAGCTTAAAAGTATGAAGAAGGCTTTCCCCTGTAATATCATATATTTGTCCCAGTCTGTTGGGTCTTTGAAGAGGTTTGCCCCAACATGAGTTTTGAAGCAGCTTGGCCATACCATGCACTTGAGACGGCCTGCCGTAGTATTAGCTTTAAAGAGATCCGTCCTTGGATAATCGACCATTGGAATGATTTGGCCCTGATAAACTGTTCTTTTGAAGCAGTCTCTTTTGATTAAGCCTTGCGGCAGTCTAGCCCAGATTGATAAAGCCTTGAAGGGTATTGCCCTTATTTGTAGGTCTTCTTGGAAGAGTTGTCTAAAAAGAAACTTGGATCCCACCATGTTGTGGTATGACTTTGATATGGATTTCCCTAGTGTATGAATCTTGAAAAGTACGCCCCTTATTAAATGACTTTCAGAGTGATTGGCTCCACTGTGCTCCTTAGACGACATGCCCCAGTATAATCTCTTAAAAGGTTCGCCCCATATCATTAGGGTCATCGAGGTGATTCAACATCGATGGGTCAGATCTTGGGATGCTTCACCCCTAATTAGTATGATATTCATATGATCAGCCCATGATTATAAGGATTTGCCCCTAATTGGAAGGATCCTTAGGTGACTTGCCCCTAGTCAGCAATGTCTCGAAGTGGTATGCCCCTGATCAGACCGTTGTTGATATTTCCTTGGTGCTAAGTATTGATTTGTGAGAAAAATGTTATTTTTGAAAAGTAATTCTAACGTCATGCTCATGCAAGTTTTTGAAATCGAAATTTGTTATAGAAAACGAATATGGTGTATACAGATGATATATGGCCATGAGGATGGCATAAATGAAGATGTGCAAATGTGGTTAGTGATGATTTAACAAACATTCGGAGTCAGTTTAACACAAATTTAGTTGAGTATGCTTTCATAGTGAACCTAGATTCAATTAGAACTTTTGAAGGTTGTAATGTGACCCGGTTCACGGTTTATGAAACAAAAGGATTATAAGGCTCAAACTTTAATTAAGACCCACCCCTTCTTTGTGATGATCTTCATTTCTAAATTCAATTAACTCAACAAATTAATTTAGTCTGCAAGAGAATTTCGATAAATAATGATGGAGGTAGATGTAATGATTCAAGTACTGATGAGATTCTTGAGGTGGCAATCACCTACTTTCACTTACAAGCTTGTTTCCTTTTTTTTTTTGCTTTTTAATCCCTATTTTTGCACGAACCAATTCTTTTGAATTTATGGTCCATCGGGATACCTTAACTTTTGTCTAAGTCAACTTTTTTTTAGTTTTTGACCTATCGAGCTCTTTTTGAAACATGACGCCCTAACTTTTGCCTAAGTAAAATTTTCAGTTTTTTTCCTTCTTTTTGACTTAGTGGGTTTTTTTTCCCGAAATAACTCTTGTGATTTTTGCTTTTGATTTTGAAAGTTATGACTGTCATGTTAGCTATCGTGAGCTTTGCGCTTTCTCAGCTTCCTCGATGTTAGATGATGCATGCGAGGAATAAGATGCTAGTATGATAGGTTATTTGATGTATAATAGTTCAAGTTGAGTACGACTCAAATAGTACTGAAGTCAAAAGAGTCTATATGAATATCATTTCATATGCTAGTATAATATGTTCTTTGATGTATGATATGGTCAGTACGAGGCCAGACATAACGTACATAGTGAGCCTTGTAATTAGGTATATGGTCAATCCTAGGAAGGCACACTAGCAAGCATTAAAGTTGATCCTAAGGTACATAAATGAATCTCTGAGCAGAGTCCTGATTTATGGTGGAGCCTATGGTGATGATGATAACAAATTTGAAATTAAAGGATTTGTTGACTTTGATTAGCATGGTGTATGGATTCCAAAAAGTATATTTATGGATATGTGTTCACTATGCTTGGCAAACAATCAGTTGGAAAGCAACACTTCAGAAGGTTGTTGCCTTATCAACCACTGAAGCGGGGTATATTTCCCTCACTGAAGTTGTGAAATAAGCATTGTGGCTTGAAGTTTTTGCTAAGGAGCTGAAACTTCAAGGTCAAACTATCACTGTTAAATGTGATAGTCAAAGTGCAATACACATGTTGAACAATTCAGCCTATCATGAGCGAACCAATCACATCGATGTGAGCTGCATTTCGTCAGAGAGATAATCGAACGTGGAGAAGTCCAAGTGCTGAAGGTTTTGATTGACGATAATGTTGTTGATATGATCACCAAGACATTGTCAAGTTATAAGTTTTTCCACTATATGCGGTTGATAGGACTGCATGATGACAGCTAGTTGGTTTCGTGGTTCCGAGTTTGTTCCAAGGTGGAGATTTGTAGCTTATGGATTATAAGCCAGTGTTGCAGTAAACTTTGTCAAAGTCGAAGAGTTTGTTCCAAGGATCGCTTTCACAACAATTACATTTAGCAATAAAAACATTGTATTTAGATTTGAAAATTTTCAAACGAGTCAATCAAGAGGTTTTGATTGAAGATGAAATTCAATTAAAACTTTTCTATAACTTTTGTTATCTGCTAGACATGGAAGAACCCAATCAAACACACTACATTATCAACTCATTCAACTTCATCTTTTTTTCTTTCCTGCAAAATACATAATATTCATGATTTTAAAACTATTTGTTTTTACTTTTTATTTGAGAGGGTAAAGAAGAATTTATCCTAACTTTTTTTTCTTCATATTTTTCTTGATTTTTATACAATTTTTGTCTGACCCATCATATAATAAAATAAAATAAAATAATAAAAATTATTTTTCAATTAGGATTATCATCTCCATGTCAACTGAACATTTTGATTGACTTTATTAATAAATTAGACAAAAAAAAAACAAACATAAATCTATTTAAAGAATTAAAAGATCAAAATAAACGTTTTCAAAAATCTAAATTAAATCTGAATTAAAAAGATACAAAACAAAACAAAAACAAGAAAGTTAATAAAACTATTTTTTTGAACGATGAAAATAAAGCATTAATTAATTATTTTGACTGAGAAATATTAATTAATTAAACAAAGTTGAACTAGTAAAAATCCAGCAATTAAAATACTACAATAAAATCAGATTGAAAAAAAAAACTAATTTAAAATATTATCTACTACAAATATAACAACAAAAAAAACATGAATCCAAAATCCAGAAACCAGTGATGATGAATCCCGCGTGATGTGATTAACAGTCAAACCAAGCCGGCTGGACGGCAAAACGGGTCCCACTATTTCACGTTTTGCCGCGAGTTTTCAAAATTAATATTATAATTACCAAAATGTCCCTTTCTTTTGGTCGGTCTTACCCTCCTTCCGCATACATCTGTGAAGATGCAGCCAATTAGCACTTACTATTATTATTTCCCTCTAAACATTGTCTTTTTCATCATTTTTTGATTAAATAACAAAATCATAATCTATACGTTTTTTTATCGCCACTATTACCTTTGTCGTATATAGATTATTTCAAGACTTTAACATAAGGGTAAACTGGTCATATCTTAATCTGCCGTCCCGTTCCGAGTTTTTCGTTCCCGCAAATTGATTCGGTTAATACTGTTTATTTCCGTTAACGTCTTGAACTCTTACTTCACTCTCATTCCGATCAAACTTCCGCCATGAACGCCGTAACCGTCACAACAAAAGCTCAGATCCTCCGCTACGTAACCGCATTCATCACCGGCGTGATTCATCAATCAGAACTCCGGCGTCACCTCATTGAAACTCTCCACCGTGAAACTCCTGTAAATCAAGTAAACCTGAAACAATTGAACCTCGCTGCAGACGCTCTCGAAAGCGCCATTTCGTACTCTAGTTCCTCTATTCGTTCCTCTTCGCTCTCCCTAGCCGAGAAGCTTCTCCTTCCTCTCACTGATTATCCTCTTTCTTCTTTCATTCTCTCCCTCATTCTTATCCTCCGTAACCGCTCTGATGAATCCGCCATTAGTCTTCTTCAAATCTTCCATTCTAATCCTTCCCTCGCACGATCTGAAATAGCACCATCTCTCTACGAGCGCCTATTTTATATCCATCTCTTCCCTGTTTTCCGATGGTTCGATGAACAGAGAACACTGATTTTGCCATCCACTTGTGTAACCACGAGTGACTACTCCGACGAGTTAGTGGTTATGCCTTACGCGAAGTTGTTGTCGAATGTGAGTGGTGAACAAGCCTCAAAGCTGAGGGAGTTGGAAAGAGAGTACGGAGAGGTTCTAGATGAGAACTGTAGGGTTCTGGCTTTGTACTTTAAAGAAGTTTTGATGAATAAAGATGAAGATGCGGCTGTTACTCCACCTTTGCTGATACTGAAAAGCGCTGCAGAAGATGGCAATGGTGGTGGCGGAGAGCATAGAATGGAAGAAATGCAAATGCCTGAGTTGGAGAACGGACGGTATAATGTAATGTTGGCTTTTTCTTTCTTTACAGATTTGTTACTTTTCTTCGATTCAACTTTCCAGTGTTTATGTTTGTTTATCGTTAGTGTTAATTTCATTACGTTTTTATAAAATCTTGTGCAAGTTATCTAGATATTAGATACTTTAAAGCTTCAACTTTATAAATTTGATCTGTGATGAAAACATGGAGGTCTTGAGTTTGTTTTTTATATGTTTCAAATAATTGGAAAACATACTTCAATTTTCCATGGAGAAGATTTCCATAGCATAGTGATGTAGTCCATGATGTTTTACTATTTGGTGGAACCTTACTATGCAGATGTTGTTAAAATCGGAACACTCAAAATTTGTTAGTTGTTGTGCATTAAGTCACGGTCCATGATGAACGAATGAGTTTTGATTTGTGATGCTTTGTTTCTTAATAGCCAGAAACAAATTTGTAATTGAAATAAGGTCTGTTGGTATTGGAGAAAACCAGGAGTTTCTTTGTGTTTTGGTTTGATGACTTGAGGCATATGCATTTGATGAGCATTTCATCATTTCCTTATCCTCTTCCACTGATTCATGCAGCCAATGTGGTCCGAAAGGGATACGTCTATTGAATTTTTGAGCAGCAATTCCAGCAGTAGATCCTCCCAGGCACCATTATATCCTCAAAGAGTCCCTCCCACAGTCCTCAATCCCCCAAAATCTTCTAAATATTGGACAACACCAGTCTATTTAAACTCAGCCCCTGAAACTCAATTTTCTTTAGATGAGAATTCACCTTGTTCTTCTTCAGATTCTGAAGCTGAAAACGAGGTAATTGATGCCACCTAGAGACAGGAAATCCAATAGGGACTGAATTTTCTATGCTTGTTGTTTTAGTTCTTTTAGTGCTAAGTGCTGAATATGTCTTGTAGGAAAAAGACAAAAATATAGCATTGTTGGAGCCTCAACAAAGCCAAACCCAGGAACAAATGCTAGCCATCTTAAAGGAATCCATGGGGTATATTTATTAAAAAATCATTCTTCAATATTTTGTTGTCTGCTACATTTCCTTTAACTTGGATTCTTCCTGCTTCTAGCGCCCCAGATGATCCAATGGCAGATTACGAAAACACGCTGCTTATTGGAAGTGGGAAACAAACGCCTCCTAAAGACTTTGTCTGTCCGATAACCAGTAACATATTTGATGATCCAGTGACTCTTGAGACTGGTCAGACGTATGAACGTAAAGCTATTGAGGAATGGTTCAATAGAGAGAACATAACTTGTCCTATCACTCGCCAGAAGCTGCAAAATACCAAGCTACCTAAAACAAATTATGTGCTCAAAAGACTAGTTGCCAGCTGGAAAGAATGCAACCCCAGTTCAGTCCTGCCAACATGCGAGAGTCCATTCAAAGATAACGAAGAAGAAGTAAAAACAACAATGCCTTCAGCTTCTCCTAATAGTGTCATAACACAAGCCACCGTTGATGGGATGATTAGTGAGTTACGCTGTGCAATCAATAACCTATACATGTCAGAGATTCTCCAGGAATCTGAAATGGCGGTTCTTCAAATTGAGAAGTTGTGGAGAGGAGGGAATCTGGGAGTGGATATCCATAGCATGCTATCAAAACCTCCAATAATTAACGGGTTTGTGGAGATACTTTTCAATTCTGTTGAACCCCAGGTCCTACAGGCAGCAGTTTTTCTCCTGGCCGAGATGGGGTCTAGAGACAATGTTGTTATTCAGACTCTCACACGTGTGGATACCGATGTTGAATGTATAGTGGCTCTTTTCAAGAAAGGGTTGACAGAGGCTGTTGTGCTATTGTATGTCCTAAACCCTTCCACTGTGACTCTTTCCGAGATGGCCATAGTGGAGTCCCTCATAGCAGTTTTCAATAGGAAAGAGGAAGACTTAGTTAAGATGTGTTTAAATCCCAGAACAGCTGCAGTTCTTCTACTGGCACAGGTTATTGGAAGCAGCGGTGAGATAATTGCGTCTTCGGTTGTCAAAACTATGTTCTCTGAGAAAGCAATTGAAGCTGTTGTTGGAAGTTTGGGAGCTGAATGGGCAGAGGAGAGGATTGCTGCAGTGGAGATCTTATTGAGATGCATGGAAGAGGACGGAACCTGCAGGAGCACCATTGCTGATAAAGCAGAGCTGTCTCCTATTCTTGAAAGCTTCATCAGTGCAACAGATGCAGAACGTTTCAAGATTGTTGAATTTTTTTCTGAGTTGATCAAACTAAATAGGTATATCTGTTTTGTATTCATGACTATGCTAACCAAACTAGTATCTAATTTTATTTTTCCAGTGAAACCGAGAAACTATTAGCTAACTAATGTACTAAGATACTGATTAAAGAATTAAGAATTAGAAAATGTTTAGTAAAAAACACAATGCATTGATAACATCAAATAGTAAAGTTAATTATTTTCCGTCTTTTATTCTTTAACAAGTAAGTTTAGAGCCCTCTATAGTATTATTTGCCATCAAACTAATGTACTTTTTAGCTTATGTCTAACAGCTTTTTATTGGTTCCTTCTAGGAGAACATTCAATGAACGAATCCTCCACATTATTAAGGAAGAAGGACCTTTTAGTACAATGCACACTCTTCTTATTTATTTGCAGACAGCCCTTCAAGATCAAAGGCCAGTCATGGCCAGTCTTTTACTCCAACTTGATCTTCTGGTATGAATCTTGAAATTTAATAATAGTACTAGCTAAATCTTAAAAATCGGAATTACTTTAGATTTCGAGTTACACTTTCTATGTATTACTGCCTTTAAATCGCATATGCAAAAAGCTGTTTTTCTGGTAATAGGGGGTTAACATTCATTCTTCTATTTTTAGGTTGAACCGAGAATGATGAGCATATACCGTGAAGAGGCAATAGATACTCTTATTTCATGCCTGGGGAACTCAGATTTCCCTACTACCCAGTTAGCAGCTGCTGATACAATCATGTCACTGCAGGGAAGGTTCAACTCCTTTGGAAAGCCTCTTATCAGAGAAGTCCTTCTTAAACGTGCAGGTGTTGACAAAAGTCCCAGAAGTGCTGTACAGGAGGATCATATCAGCAACTTCTTCTCAGAAATTGAAACAATACCAGTAAAGTTCTTTGAAACTCTTGCAGTATTTTGAGTTTCTTTTTTCTACTTCCCTAACGTTCTTTTGATATCTAATTTTTTGTTTGGGTTCTGTTATTTTAAATATAATTATGTGTACTCGGAATCAACAGGAAGAAGAGAAGGCAGCAGATGATTGGGAAAGAAAAATCGCATCTGTTCTAGTTAGCCACGAATTTGGTATACTTTTTGAAGCTTTGGCAGATGGCATGAAGAGCAGAATTTCAGAACTGCGTTCAGCATGCTTTATATCCGCTACGTGGCTCGTAAACATGCTGACCATTCTACCAGATACAGGGATACAAGGAGCAGCCCGTGTCTGTCTGCTAAAGCAGTTTGTAAATAAATTAAATTCTGCCAAGGATATAGAACACCGAATCCTTTCTATGCTTGCTCTCAACAGCTTTCTTCATTTTTCTGGTAAGTTTCACAAACATAGCAATTTTTTCCAACCTTGATTTAAATAAAACAGAATAGAAAGATGATAATAATAAGAAAATAAAAATAGTCTATGAAGGAAATAGTATTGAATTGCTGTTTATGTTAGCATCATAAATTACTCAAATACAGTATTTAACTGATTTAGATAACATGATATTATTTTGGCTTCTCTATATTTGTGTTCAAAAGCCTGCATGTCATTTATGCAAGGCAGCAATATATGATGATTGTACTTGATATTGTAAATTTCAGATGGCGTACGTGATCTAACTGCTTCCTACGCTAAGGATATCTTAAAAGGTTTGAGAGAACTAAAGAGATTATCTCCCTTGGCATCAGAGATGCTGAATGTTTTGGTTGATGAGAATCAGTCTAAAACAGTTAAGTTTGGTGTATTCTTAGACCATTTTCTAGTGTAGGCATAGCAGATGATTTAAAATTCTTTAATGTAACAGGACATTTGGAGACATAAAGAGCTAATTCAAGTAGATTGCAGAGATAATGGAGAAGTGTTGTCTGTCATTTGGTTCAAGGATAAAACTATTTCAGGCCATACAGATGGAAGAATCAAGGTAATAAATTTAGGATTTCACATACCATGTAAATTTTAATGTGTCATGATTACAATTATTGAAACAAAATATAAAGTTTATGCCAGTTTGACATATAAGTTTTATCTATTATAGCTTATTTGAATTTGGTGCTAGCATGAGCTAAACGCATTAAAAAAACATATAAGGTTTCACAAAAAGGAGTAAAGTTTCATGACATGGTGTTTTCCATTTGCTTGAAAGATTTAATGGCTTTAAGAGTACCATGACATATATACCTAGTCATTAGAAAAATGTTTGGTTCTTGGCTTCATATGACAACTTTACTGTGATTGAATAGCTTACTTGAAAATACTTTGTAACTTTTGAAGGTGTGGACATTAAAAGATAACGTATTACTTCTGTTGCAAGAGATCCAAGAACATACTAAGGCCGTGACAAACTTGACAATTTCAGAATCTGGTGACCGACTTTACAGTGGTTCACTTGATCGAACTGCAAAGGTAAAAAATGACAGCTCTAATCTAAATATCAGGAAGCCTGCTAACAATGGTTTTGTTTTATTGAAAAACAGATCTGGTCTATTGGAAAGGAAACAATACATTGTGAGCAGGTGCAAGATATGAAGGACCAGATTCATAATTTAGTTGTAACCAATAGCACAACTTGTTTCATTCCACAAGGGGCTGGTATCAAGGTACTCATACAAGATTATAAAATAATACTAGTTCCCTCTCTCAAACACAGACATTCTCTGAGCTGGATATTGCAGTTTCATTCCTATCTGATTGTATCCAAAACTCAACCCCCAAGTGGAATATTGACATGCCACTAATTTTTGGAACCGATTTGCTTCTTTCCCGTCGAATGCTCAAAATGCTTTAGATTTAGTTCATACATATTGACTAAAGTAATGTATTGTGTACCATAATTACTTCTCCCTCTCTCTAATCAGGTTCAATCATTAAATGGAGAATCGAAACTGTTAAATTCTAGTAAATATGTGAAGTGTTTGGCTCATGCTCATGGAAGATTATATTGTGGATGCCATGATAGTAGTGTTCAGGTATCAAATTTTAAGAAGTATGATGTAGCCTAAATCCAATGTGGTGCTATCTCAACTTGCAGTATGTGAAGGTATCTCAACATAATGGTAATAATCTTATTGTGATATTTCAGGAGATACATTTGGCCACCGGAACTATCAGCAATATTCAAAGTGGTTCTAAAAGATTACTTGGGAAAGCCAATCCTATTCATGCTCTGAAAATTCATGGTGAACTTATATATGCAGTTGGCTCTTCCTTGGACGGATCTGCTATAAAGGTATCTCACACATATATTGTATAGTGGTTATGTAAAGGTCTAAACACTTAATTCTTGCTACAAACATCAGATTTCATGATATAACAAATTCCAAAGCCTAGAAACTCTTTGAGCTTCTTGATTTTAATTTGATCGATGTCTTACCATAGTTAACTGACTGTTTTGCTTGTACGTCAAGATATGGAACAATTCCAATTACAACATGGTTGGATCACTGCAAACTGGATCAGAAGTGAGGGCTATGGCAGTGAGTTCAGAATTAATTTATTTGGGGTGTAAGGGAGGTGTCGTAGAAATTTGGGATAAGAAGAAACACATTAGAGTTGACACGTTACAGTTGGGTACAAATTGTAAGGTTAATTGCATGAGTCTAGACAGCAATGAAGACATTTTGGTGATTGGAACTTCAGATGGCCAAATTCAGGTACTAAACTTTTTGCTTGAATTTTAAGTTGAATTGGTTATATCTTTTTCTTACTTAATAACTTGATGTAGCATTTGACCCTCTCGAAATGAATAACAATAGAAAGAAATTTCTGGTGATTGCAGGCTTGGGAAATGACTTAAAAGAAGTTACTCACTGTGCTTGTACAGGAAGACAAGATGAAATTTTCCTTGATAATTCTAAATTCATTAAACCTTATAGGCTCATTGGGGGCTGTATATAGCTCACAGGTTTATATATAAAAAAGTACTGTACATAGATTGATTTGCTATGTAGATATGTAATTAGTAGCTCATCGACTATTGAAACAGGATACTTGTTCGGAATTGTGACTTTGTTGAGAGCCCTGTAATCCACGCACATTCTCCATGAAGAATCCTTTTTCTTGACCTATATAATCGGACTTGAGAAAGCACTCATACTAGGGCGGATGATTCCGGCATCTAACATCTCCTTAACTTGTCTTTCAATCTCTTCTTTCTGATGGTGAGGATATTTATAAGGTCTCACATTTACGGGGCCTTGTTCCGGATATAGTTTGCATTCCGCCTCAATCTCTTCTTCCTCCTCCGACTCATCCACTTCTGTTGCTAGTATCTCTCCTTCATCATTAAAGCTTTCCCCCTCGCCTAGAATTAACAATCACAATCATTTATCAGAGCACTTATGTTGGTTTAGGTGATACTTACCTCCACATTAAAACATAGTCCTTTTGCCCTCATCTCTATTGCTTCTTCATAAGGAAGATGCTTAAAACCCTTCCACCGATCCAATGACCCACTCCGGCTATCGTTCTCTCCCTTCCAGGGTCATCTTCTTCAAACACGGGTAATTTCACCTTCTTATCTGACATTTTCGGTGGCATCTACTGTGATTCTACTTCGGTGGTTTTTGACAATGTAGAGAATAAACAAACTTTATCTTTAGACATTCATGTCCTTCTTTCTTTGTGATTCCTCATCTAAGACTCTGTTGAATTTGTAGGCAATAGTTGTACTTCATAGTCTTCTTCTATAACATCTCAAAGGTCTAATACTTCAAGATAAACTGACATCTTAAAAGTCTAAACATGATAGTTTTTACCATTAAAACTGGGTGGAACAAGTGAGAAATTTATTTCAATAACCATTTGTAAGGGTGGTTTTTATGCATTAAATTCACATGTCCCTTAAGAAAATAATCTTTGCTACCAATTTTGTTGTTTTAGAAATGGAATATTAAAGAAAAGGAATATGAAGATGATGTATTAAAAAACATAACATAGTTTATTACAATAAACATATCATTACAAGTATAGTTATACTCTATAAATAAAGTTAAAATGTATCTGAAAATAGATAATAAACTTATTAAAATTACTGCCTTTGAAAGTAAATTGTAATGGAAAACAATTCAATAGTTTCTCTTAAAACTTTATTAATATTAGAACTAAAACACTAAAGTAATTTCTACAAAAGGGAGTAATCCTTGATGATAGTAAAAATTTATATTCAAAAAGTAATTCCAAGTAATTTCTACAAAAGGGAGTAATCCTTGATGATAGTAAAAATTTATATTCAAAAAGTAATTCCTAATTTGTGATTGTACAACTTTTTCAAACACCCATCAAGAAGAAGTAAAACACTCTTCATTAACTACCCTCACAATTTGTATTTAGCACGACAATCATTATAAAATATATCAGAGATCCTATAAAACACGAACACGACCCTGACACGACGACATCGATAATCATTTCAAAAATTAAATAAATTAAACGTAATCACAAGTGTCGGTGCAGGTATATGACACGGACACAGATACGCCTTTTTCCAGAGGTGTCATTGCGTAGAAGACAACTAACCCATTTGGATAACCAACTACCTATTCTCTTCCTCACATTTAGGATCTTCCTCACATTTAGCATCAACCTCTTCATCCCAATTTTTAATCTCTTCCACACTTCCATAAGCCCAACTACACCAGAAGTAGTAAAACAAATTAACCAAACTTAGAATAGTAAGTAGCCAATAGTAGTAATCATAGTGCCCTTGATTGATATTTGATTCCAACCAACTAACTTTTCCTTCTCCTTGTGTCCCAATTTTAACAACCTTAACTATAATACTAGCCACCAAATTCCCTGTCCCAAGTCCAAGAGCAAAAAATGAAATAGCAATGCTAGACATAGTTTTAGGAAACTGAGAATAAAAAAACTCAATCTGTCCAATAACATTAAAAGCCTCAGCAAAACCAACCAAACATTGTTGAGGCACTAACCACATTGCTGTCATGTTCACTATACCTTTAGGATTATTCATCAACCCTTCTCTTAATGCTTGGTTTCTTCTCTTTTTCTCAACTAATGCTGCCACTGCAGTAGATAAACATGAGATTGCTATGCCAATTCCCATTCTTTGCTTTAAACTAAGTCCTTTTCCTCTTTTTGTGTATTTTGCTAACAAAGGGACTATGATACGGTCATATATAGCTACCCATATGGTTAATGTGAGGATTCCAAATGCAGTGAAACTTGTTGATGGAATCTCAAAATTGTGAAACTTTCTGTCCATAGTGTTTGCTTGTACCACAGAAAATGATTGTTGGCTTATTGTAATGCCAATTGTGATTCCAGTTGACCAAATGGGAAGAACTTTGATCACTGCTTTCAATTCCTCTACTTGTCTTACTGTACACAAACTCCATGGATCAATTGGTGCACCATTAGAGTCTAAATCTTTCTCTCTATTCTTCATAATGCATGCCTTGTTCAAGAACCTAGGCAGAATCAAAACATATTCAATTTAATAATATAAAAATATAATAGATTCTTTTTTTAAAAACTCGGTATCCTGTCCTAGGACTAGGACTAGGACTAGGATGACAAACGAACATATCCGCCACATTTAGGTTTGTCCCGCAAAATTCCAAACAATAAAATAAGACAGGGTGAGGCAAACATCGTAGAAAGTCTAAAAATTACAAAAATTTATGTTAATGCCGGGGTTGTAAAAAAAAGGGACGAGATAGACATATTAGAGAGTGCGAGCCTAAAACCTTAGTCCATCTTGTAAAAAAGTGAGAAACACTCAAGTCTCAAGCTTTTTCACCAAGAGGTAAACCCTTTGGTTAATATAATAGATTCTTAATTGAATAAGACAAAGTAGTACCTTGCTTTGTCCGTAGGATGAACAAGAATAGAACCACTGTGAGAATACCACAAACCAGAGCTGTTTTGAGGCAGTTTCATGTGTCTGTTTCTCCATGATGCAACAATTACTTGAGCAAATCCAGCAAGTAAACTCTTGTTTGGTTTAACTTTAACATACATAAAAGATCCCAAGAAAAACATGACAGAAGAAAAAAACATCAAACCCACAGGAATACCAAAACCAACAACCCAACCTGCTTTAACTTGTATGTACACTATGAACACCACTGAAACCATCACTGAAACACCAACTGAAACATAATACCAGTTGAAGAAACTCCTCATCACTCTCTCATTTTTCGCACTTTTCGGATCGTTTATCTGATCCGCTGCAAAAGCTAAAGAACAAGGCCTAATTCCACCGGCTCCAACCGCCATTAAAGCAAGTGATGAGAAAAGAAACAAGAACTGTGCTCCCGTTGTACTCGTGCATGGTTTTTCGTCGCAACGTGGCGGCCTTGCTTGCCTAATGATTGCAGTTAGCCATAACACAATTAATCCCTGCATCAAATTAAAACGAGATTAAACCATGTGTCTGTTCGAACCTTGTTCGAGCCACAGACACAGACAAAGTGTTCAGCCTAACAATATCGGTTATAACTTACAAGAAGGTGGATGATTGTTCCCCAAGCAATGACACGGAACCGTCCGAGACAAGAATCAGAAAGAAAAGCACCAAAAAGTGGCATGAAATTGGATCCAGCATTCCATAGAAATATTATGATAGCTGCAGTTGAAGGTTCTAGTTGATACTCATTGAGTAGGTACAAAATCATATTCACATGAAGTCCTACCGTTGCAACTTTCTCAAAAGTCTCATTTGCTAATAAAACAAAAATCAAATCAAAACATGTTAGTAATCATAATTCATCATAACCTTAATTTTTGTTATATATTAATAATACAATTACTACCTATGATAAAAGGCATGGTTCTATAACCACCCAGCTTCTTGTTTACAACTTGTTCTATGTCTTTGTTTTGCTCCATTTTTCTTCTTCTACACTCAAAATATGAATCAATACAATAGAAGATATAGGTTTCAAAAAGTATATATACGTGAATACATACTGTATGTATACGCGTACATTCTGCACCGCAAAGAGTATCTTTCTCACCTTGTTACAAACAAGTAGTAAACCTCGTTGTTATCTAAAACTATTGTATTCTTGTTATGAGTACTAGTTTGTTCTGAAGGAGAAAAATACAAAGTATTTTTGTCCATTAATGATCAAATTTCAGAGAACATATATCAGTTACAAAGAGACAATAAACTTGTGACACACTACTATATATGTTACTGTGATTTCCTCTTGTAATTTTGCTCCAAAAATTCATGTGTCATTGTTCCAATAATTAATTTATGCGTTATAAAAGAAATATTTAAGTTCACTTTAGTTGAAAATTTTTGGTTTCAAAAACTTTATCTATGGTTCACCTTAAAGTAATATATGTTCAAGGGGAAGTACTTTACGTTTTGTCATGGATTATATATTATAATAAGTATTTATAACGTTTAAGTGGAACGTAGAGGTTAGATTAAGTTGATGCATATCCAACAACGAATCAAAAGTTTCAATGGTCGAAGCAAAATATATATTGTAGTTAATCGTTAGGTAAAAGAAAAATATTTATTTATTCATTTTAAGTTATAGCACTCAATAATAATATTTATTTATTCATTTTAAGTTAATCGAAACAACTAGAACTTTGGAGGGAAGGATGTCTACATTCCATATTGTTGAGGCCGAAGAAATGCTTTCCACTAAGTGATGCTTGAAGGAGTATGCATCATTTAGAGAAAGGATGTCACTACCTGCTGTTTTCCAGACTATTTGATCCTTGCATTCTCCATCGTTAAGAACAAAATTGTCTAGTCTTTCTTCTAAGAAAGGAAATAAACCATACCATGCAGTAGGGAAAGTCCAAGTGTTGTTCATCGGTAAACTTGAAACAAGTTCAAAGATCTATGCACGAGAGTTGGAATCGAGACTGTTAATAAAGGATGCCCCACACCGTGAATCCTTTCAAAAGTTTATCCTAGAGCCGTCTCTCAATAACCAACATGTAAGAGAAGACACAATATTGAATTCAGATTTGCTTAAATCTTCAATGGTTTCTTAATGGAATCGACTTTGTTCCTTTTTATTTTGACAAATATTACAAGAGTTCATACAATCACTAATACACAAGAAAAATAAATCTCCTATCTAGATCTTGACTTGTATACAGCATAATATCAAACTCTTCTGCGTAATCTTTACTCGATTCAGGCTTCTTGAATCTTCCAGAATCACCAATCTGCTCTCAATCTTCGCGTGTGAAAATCACCCCTTGATCCCATCGGTTTCTTGAGCGATAAACTGTTCGAAGATTTGAGAAGAACTTCACCATGTTTGTAGTCTTCCACACAATCACTACCAAGGTCTGCTGGAGATAAAAACCTCCTGCTTTTCATTGGAATTTGTCAGCACCAATGACAACAATCTCAATATCGCAAGCTTCTTGAAAATCTTAATTGTTGTAAAATATTTCACTGATATATTAAAAAGTGATTCTTACATGTTACATCTACATGCTTTAAATAAGAGAGAATAGAAAACCTAATGGGCTTTGACTAATGAGCCTCATTACTAATAGAAATAATTACTATTTACAATCTAATATTTACAACACTCCCCCTCAAGCTGGTGAATGGATATCTATCATTCCCAGCTTACAAGTAAGTTGCCTGAATCTTTCTGTTGGTAAGCCTTTTGTTAACACATCTGCCAGCTGATGCCCGGAAGGAACGTAAGATGTAGTTATCAGTCCACTATCCAACTTCTCTTTGATAAAATGTCGGTCAATCTCAATGTGTTTAGTCCTGTCATGCTGAACAGGATTATGACCAATACTAATAGCCGATTCATTGTCACAAAACAATTTCATAGGACCTTCACATTGTATCTTCAAGTCTTCTAGAATTTGTTTCATCCACAATAGCTCACAAATTCCTAGTGCCATAGCTCTAAATTCTGCCTCGGCGCTTGATCGAGCAACTACACTTTGCTTCTTACTCTTCCAAGCTACAAGGTTACCACACAGAAAAGTACAATAGCCTGACGTAGATCTTCTGTCACTCACCGATCCGGCATAATCCGCATCAGTGTAAGTCTCCATAGTTAGATTTCCACCTCTTTTAAACAAAAGTCCTCTCCCTGGAGTTGCTTTAAGATATTGTAGAATGCGGTCTACAGCCTGCAAATGTCTCACCCTCGAATCATGCATGAATTGGCTCACCACACTGACTGCATATGCCAAATCTGGTCTAGTGTGTGTCAAGTAAATCAATTTTCCCACTAATCTCTGATATTGACCCTTGTCAACTTTGCCACTTTCCTCCTCAAAGCTTATCCTGTGATTTTGTTCAATGGGAACACTTGCAGGTTTGCATCCAAGTTTGTCAGTTTTCTGCAAAAGATCAAGCACATACTTCCTTTGAGAAATAAAGATGCCTTGCTTTGAGTGGGCTACCTCAATTCCCAAGAAATACTTGAGTTGCCCAAGGTCTTTCATCTCAAACTCTGCTGATAATTTCTCTTTGAGGAAATGTCTCTCAATCAAATCATCTCCTGTAACAATAATATCATCAACATAAACAAGAAGTATAGTCAGTTTTCCTCCTTGTGAATGTTTAAAAAATAAAGTGTGGTCTCCTTGACTTTACTTATAGCCCAAACACATCATTGCCTTTGTGAATCTTCCAAACCATGCCCGAGGGGACTGCTTTAGTCCATATAAGGCTTTCGTCAATTTACACACCTTGTTAGCTCCATTTGTTATGCCAACACCTGGTGGAATCTTCATATACACTTCTTCCTCTAAGTCTCCATGCAAGAACACATTTTTAACATCAAACTGTTGCAATTCCCATCCACATGAAGCAGCAAGAGATAGTAAAATTCGAACAATATTATTCATCTTTGCCATTGGGGCAAATGTCTCCTCATAATCAATACCATACGTCTGAGTATAACCTTTTGCCACTAGTCTTGCTTTGTACCGATCAAGTGTACCATCAGATTTGTACTTTACAGTATAGATCCATCTGCATCCAACTGGACTTTTGTCTCTTTTCCTTTCAATAATCTCCCAAGTACCATTTTTTTCAAGTGCTCTCATTTCCTCATCCATAGCTTGGACCCAATTTCTATTTTGCAATGCTTCTTCAACAGATGATGGGATTTTCACAGAATCAACAGCTGCAATAAAACTTTGATATTGTGTGGAAAGATGTTTAGTGGAGACATATTGAGAGATAGGGTGTCGATATAGGGAGGGACAAGATCTTTTATCCTTCCTCAAAGCAATGGGTAAATCAACTGGATTAGTGTCACAAGTATCAGAAATGGCACAATCATCACTAGAGGAATCATTTTCAGTACTTACCTCCGGTTCAGGCGATTGAATTTGTTTCTGGAGAAGGTCAGGTTTACTTCTTCTCTGATACACTAGAGTTGGTGCTGGAGGTGCTGATTCCTGTAAAACAGAAGGCCTTGAAGGACCAGGAACACTTACTGGCTCAGATTCGGGTGTTGAACTAGGACTCAAACTCAAACTAGGTGACAACTCGGGTTCAAGAGAGGGAACACTGATAGGTGTTCTGGGGAGGCTAGGACCAAGGATCAGAAACTCAGACTCAGACTCTGACTCTGACTCTAAGTCACTTATGTTCTCCCCCTGAGACTGAGAACGAGTGAAATATGACACATTTTCATGAAAGGTGACATCTTTGGAGACAAAGAATTTTCGACTCGGAGGATGATAACATTTGTACCCTCTTTTGTTTGGTGCATAACCCAGAAAGATACATCTGACAGCACAGGGATCCAATTTGTTGCGATATTGTTTGTGAACATGAACAAAAGCAACACAACCAAAAATGTGAGACTCAAGAGTGTGTAAGATAGGAACAGATGGAAAACGTGAAAGCATAAATTGGGCAGGACTTTTATTACCTAACACTCGAGATGGGACCCGGTTAATCAGATAGGCAGCAGTAAGAATTGCCTCACCCCAATAAGAGGTAGGAACAGACATTTGAAAAAGGAGAGATCTAGCAACTTCAAGTAAATGACGATTTTTTCTTTCTGCGACACTGTTTTGTTGTGGGGTGTCAACACATGTGAATTCATGGAGAATGCCATGTTTACTAGTGAAGTTGGAAAAGGTATGATTGACATATTCTTTACCATTGTCAGAACGAATTCTTTTTATGCCTTTCCCAAATTGCATTTGTACCATATTATAAAATTGGATAAATATTTGTGGTACTTCGGATGTAGTATTCATCAAGAAAATCCAAGTTACCCGAGTACAATCATCAATAAATGAGACAAACCATTTTGCACCAAAAATATTAGAGGTAGGGGCAGGTCCCCAAACATCAGAATGAATCAAATCAAAAGGTTCATCACTTTTATTAAAACTGGAAGGAAAAGATACACAATTGTGTTTTTCCAACTGACAAACATCACACTTAAAAGACTCAACAGAATGGTGTAAGAACAACGACGGAAACATAGACTTAATTATATAAAATGGAGGATGACCGAGACGCTTGTGCTGAAGCCAAATTTGTGAGGCTGAAGAGGAAGACTGAGACTGGAAACAGGAGGACAACACCTTTGGATGGTCATCAGAGAAGTAGTATAACCCTTCCTTTTCCTTAGCAATTCCAATCGTCTGCCCCGTGGTAAGGTCCTGAAAAACACAATGGGACATAGAAAAAATTACTTTACAATTCAGATCACGGGTAAGCTTATGGATGGAAATTAAATTGTGGGAAAGTGTGGGAACATGAAGCACAAATTGCAACTGGAATGGAGGTTGCAAGTCAATATTTCCATTGCCAACAACACAAGCATGAGAGCCATCAACAACAGTGATATAAGGAATACTCGAAGGTGTGGTATAAGAGCATAATAATGTGGAATCAAATGTCATATGATTAGTAGCACCAGAGTCAAGAATCCACGCATTCTTAGGAATATTACCACAAACAGTAAGAGATCGGGAACACAAACTCTTACCAGTAACTGCTAGAGACCCAGAACCAGAAGGCTTACTCATGGAGTCAAGCATAGGCTTCAACCGTTCCACATCATTCTGACTGAAGGAGGAAAGATCAGTTCCCCTCTTTTCAAAGCTTTCAGTATCCTGGACATGTGTAGCAACATGTGCCTGATACTGGTGCATGTTGCGAGAACCGCCACCTCGGCTAAGAACCTGCTCCCTCCCATGAAGTTTGAAACACCTATCCTTTGTATGCCCTGATCGGTTGCAATGCTCACAATAGAATTTGTCACGAACATTCTTGGATGATGATGGTGGTGGTCCTTGTCTTGTTGTTTTGCTAGCTACTAATGCTGACACATCTGGGGGCTGTTCATGAAGCATAGCTTGACGACGGGTTTCCTCACTACGGACAGTGTAAAAAACTTCATTAAGATCAGGAAATTTTTCCTTACCCAAAATCTGCACCCGAATAGGGTCAAATTCAGCATTCAGGCCTACTAGGAAATCAAAGATCTTATCCTGCTCAACAACAGTATTCAAGGTGGCAGTATCCTTGCTGCACTCCATCTTCAAATTCTGATATTGATCCAACTCAATCCAAAAACCATTGAGAACTCCAAAATACTCAGTGATCGAAAGATTTCCCTGCTTAGTGTTGAAGATTTTCCTCTTTAAATCATAACAAGCAGACATATCTTGTTTCATGGAATAACTGCGACGAAGATACTCCCAAACTGCCTTTGCACTTGAGAGATACATGCAATTTCTACTAATTTCTGGAGATATGGAGTTCCAAAGCCAAGTAATAATAGCATAATCATCTTTATCCCAGGAAGGGAAGTTAGGAGCAGTAACCAGAGGAGGATTTCCTTCAATATGATCAAGCATGTCACAACATTTTAGAGTGTGTCTGATGAACTGAGACCATTGAAAATAATTTTTGCCGGTAAGCCAATAACCTTTTTGAACGACAAAGTCCTTAGCATTAAATGGGGCTGGTGGATTTGTGGGAGGTGGAGGTGGTTGATCGTTAATAATCTCAGTCATTGAAAGGACAATCGAGAGAAACAAACCAAGAAACAGGATGGGTTAGGGTTTCAAAGATGAGTGAACAAAAACAAGAAGCACGATGTGCTACAACACAAAACAACAATGACCCAAACACCCAAAAACAACAACAAACTGCAAACTGCAGTAAAAAAAAGACTCCGCTACAAGGCGGCTAGGGTTTAGGCGGAAGCGAATCCCCCAAAATCGGGAGCTTCTGATACCATGTTGTAAAATATTTCACTGATATATTAAAAAGTGATTCTTACATGTTACATCTACATGCTTTAAATAAGAGAGAATAGAAAACCTAATGGGCTTTGACTAATGGGCCTCATTACTAATAGAAATAATTACTATTTACATTCTAATATTTACAACATTAACCAAACCTTCAAGAAGGATTAGTTTCAAGATAACGTCTCCCTCAATCAATTACAAATCTCTCTTAATCAATATCTGAAATCAAACTAGAGGTTGAAGGTGAAAGAAATTTATTTGCAAGAGTTTTTTAACTTTTAATAGTGAGAGGGTGTTGATTTCACAAAAATAATAATGTAGATTATGAAATTCCATAATGTTGAATAAGTTATGCATTGAAAAATAACACTACTACGAAAAACCCCTCTCACAACGGTTGGGAAATGGATACTTTCACGGTTGACCAATGATTACAGTTTGTTATTACATGATTTTTATGAATATTTGCGATGAATTCAATGAAATCTCAAGTTAAAAATGAGCTAAAAATGAATAAGTATGAAGAAAACGAAGAAGTCGAAGAAACAGAGCAAAGCCAAGAAATCAGGAAGAAATTGTAAAGAAATGAGCAGTTTTCAGTACAATTTACATCTTGATGTATGTCTAGTAAATTGATCATATTTGGAGTTCTGTAACTCGTTTTGACGCAGTTTTTTTTCAAAATGAATCTAAGAGAAATATCTATATTCTAGAATAATCACGTGCGCGATGGAAAGTATCGCGCTAGCGATGCAGCATGTTCAAATCGTGTGCATGATGGAAAAGTATCACACACGCGATGAGTTGTTTTCTAGGTTTTTTCTGACGCATTTTAATTGCTTTAAAAGGGAAATTTTGGTACTTTTTCAAGGGTTCTAAACTTTACCCGAAAAGGGACAAATTTCTACAACAAAAATTACGAAAATTAGAGAGAAAAACACGATTTGAAGAGCATCAAAAGATATTTTTAGGGCATTTGAAGTCATTAGAGGTTATTACTTCAAGAGAATTCATATGTTATTTCCATCTATCAATTATGGTATTATAATCTGAATTATGAGTAGCTAAGCTCATCTAGGTTAGGTTGTGTTATAATGAACTTATTTCAATATTGTTAGGTAATATGTTGATTTGACTTTGTATAAACCTTTTGATTTATAATGTCATTCAATTGCTTATTGTTCTTAATGCTTTTGATATAAGATACTCTTTAAATTGATTTTGGGCACATATAGAAAACTGACCCTTAACCTATGTGTTGGACCTAGGATAATTGTTATACTTACGCTGGTTGAATAGGAATAAGAGACTCCGAGTAGTGGCATAGATAATTAACGGTTTGTGCATCGCCTAATCCTACTTACGCCGGTGGACTAGGGATAGGAAACGCTGAGCAGTGATTAGTGAGTTATTTTGTAAGGGGTTAGTTATAGCGGTTTTGTTAATTTGTTGTGGGGTAATAGTCAAAGGATCATTCATATAGGGCATCAAACATCAACAATAGAGAAACAAGGAATTCTAAAACACAACCCGACCGCTTTCGTAATTTTATTTAAACTCTTATTTACTTTTCGCATTGCAAACTCGAAACCCCCTCCCCTTAGGTTTTCTACATTGCACATATTTTATCTTGTTAGAAGGCAGTCCTTATGAATTCGTTCTTTTTCTTACTGCGATACTATAAGTACATTTGTCGAGAAGTCATTAAGTTTTTGACGCTGTTGCGAGGGACTGTTGATAATTTCAACAAGGCGACGCAAATGCAAAATTTATTTTATTTTATTTTATTTTTATTTTTAATTGTAAATATTTTCATTTATAAATATTTTATTTTATTTTCTTCTTAATTTATCTTTTCTATTTCTTTCTCTTTTTAGTTTCATTTTTGTTTACATTTTTTATTTAGTGGAGTGCTACTAAGATATTCTTCTTTTTGTTTTGTATGCGAAGTCAAGACAATCATGCAAGATGACATCTATACTACCTTGGCAAAGTTTGAAGCTTATTCAAGGGAATTTGCGACAAAAACTCTAATTCAACAAAATGCAAGAAATTATTAAGAGGCAGAGGCTTACACTGATCATTCATACGAAAACTATTAAGATGACACAACTCAATTTCAAGAAAATCAGCAGGCATCAAGAAACCGTGCGATGTAACATGGAAACATAATTCGAGAATTTAGAGATGCAACTTGGTCAAATATCCAGCCAATTAGGATTAAAACTGAGATCTAGTGGGAATTTCTATGAAAATATATTAGATAGTCCTAGAGATGTGGAATTTGAAAGAGAAGTCAAACAAGAATGTGAGGTATTCGATGAAGGAGGAGTTGAAGAAACCTTGACTCGGTTTATAAAGATTACTCAAATCAATTTCCGGAAAAGCAACAGGCAGAAAGAAACCTTGCAAAGGGACATGGAAGCATCCTTCGAGACCTTAGTTGTGCAACTTGGTTTAGTATCTAGCCAATTAGCATTAAAACTGGGCTCTAGTGGGGAGTTTGATGTGAAAATTTAGATAGTCACATAGATAAGGAATTTGAAAGAGAATTCAAATAGGAATATGAGGTCGTCGATGAAGGAGGAATTGAAAAAGAGAAAGAAGAAGAAAAATGAACACCATCTGATAAAGAAATAGAAGCAAGAATAGAAGAAGTGGAGGTGAAAATTATATGTTGAAAAAGAACAAGAATTCAATATGAAGATTATTTAGTTTTGGATGAAGCTCCAAATGCAATAATTTGTTTATACATAGATGTCCAACAACAAGATCTTCAACAAAATAATAGTCCTACACCTAGCAACAAGACTGATAAAATAGGAGAAATATATGAAGTATTGGATGAGATTTATGTCTTGTTCAATAGTATCAAGCTGAAGAACATGTGGAAGAAAAACCTTCAATTCCTGAAAGTGGTGGAATTCCTACCAAACAAAAGGGAGAAGAAGGATGATGTGTTTTTTGTGTCATATATGTCGCCTTAACACAAAAATCGAAAGGTCAAGCTTAGGATGATGGAATTCCTGAAAGTGATGGAATTCTCAGTTTTTTAAAATGATTGAAAAACAATTTCATACACATATTAAAAAAATCCAATCTGATAATGCATGTGAATTTTTCAACTCCCACACTAATAGTTTTTTCAAAGATTTTGGAGTATTGCAACAATCAAGTTGTGCTTACACTCCACAATAAAATGGAGTTGTTGAGTGTAAGCATAAACATTTATTAAACGTTGCACGCGCTTTGCATTTTCAATCTAACTTTCCTTTAAATTTGTGGGTGATTTTGTGTTAACAACCACTTATCTAATCAATCGTTTACCAACTAAGGTTCTCAAAGGTCATACACCTCATGAAATATTATTTAACAAAAAACCAAATCTTCCTCACCTTCGTGTTTTTGGTTGTTTAGTATATGGTCGCAACACACAAATTTCCCACAAATTTGATTAACATGCATCTCCAGGAGTTTTCTTAGGTTATCCCTGTGGTCAAAAAGGTTATAAATACTTGATTTATCATCAAGAAAATATATGCAACTAGATATGTTATTTTTCATGAACATATTTTTCCATATAAGATGCTTAATGTTGAATCATCTCCCTTAGTTTTACCACTACCACCCACTGAAATATCTTTTTCTACCACATATCCATTTGATGACCCACTTTCATCATACGATTCTCCCAACCTTCCTCAGTAGTGCACAACCGCCCGACTCGACCATAAAATCGGCCTAACTACCTCAATGACTATGTTTTCTCTGTCAACTCATCACATGCATCCTCTTCGACTCCTACTCTTGGTAATCCTTATCCTCTTTGAAATTTCTTATCTTCTCATAATTTTTCTCCTATTTATCGTTCTTTTCTATCAAAAATTGCTATTGAGTCTGAGCCAAAATCATACACTAAGGCTAAGAATTTTCTAAAATGGTGCAATGTAATGCAATCTGAGATTGACGTCTTGTGTGAAAACAGAACATGGTCTTTAGTTTCACTACCACTTGGAAAAAACCGATAGGTTATCGTTGGGTTTTCAAAATTAAATGTAAGTCTGATGGAAGAATCGAACAGTATAAAACACGTTTAGTTGCTAAATAATATACCTAAGTTAAATGGGTTGATTATTTTGATATGTTTGTTCCACTTGCTAAACTTGTTACCGTTAGACTTATTCTCTCTGTTGTCGCGATAAAAAATTGGCCTCTTCATCAATTTGATGTCAATAATGTTTTCTTACATAGAGATGTACATGAAGATATCTATATGTAATTGCCATCCGGTTTTAGGCGTCAGAGGGAGCCTCTTGTTTGTAAGTTAAATAAGTCTTTATACGATCTTAACCAGGCATGAAGAAACTGGTATTCAAAATTTTCAGAAGTTCTTATTAACTTTGGTTTCACACATAGTACAACTGACCCATCTTTTTTTCCTTCTGAATCGTGAATTTAGTTTTGTTTATTTGCTTCTGTATGTTGATGATATTGTCCTCACAGTTTCAGATCTCCATCTCATGAATTTGTTTAAGGATCTTTTACACAATCACTTCAAAGTTAAAGATTTGGGTCATTTGAAATATTTTTTGGGTATTGAAGTTGCAAGGTTAAAAAAGGGTATTTTTTTATGCCAACTACAATATGCTCTTGATATTATATATGATAATGGTCTTACTACCACCAAAGCTGCAGACTATCCGATGGAACAAAATTTAAAATTATCTCCATCTGATGGTACGATTTTAACTGATATCGCATCTTATCGTCACCTTATGGGTCGTCTCGTTTACCTCACTGTCACGCGCCCTGATATCACATGCCTAATCAATATTTTAAGTCAATTCATGCATGCTCCTCGCCAACCACACATGAATGTTGCTACTCGACTTATTCGCTATCTCAAGTCCACTCCGGGCCAAAGTCTCTTCTTTCATTCTAATTCAAATCTCTCTCTTCAAGGTTATTGTGATTCATATCGGGCTAGTCGCCCTACCACTCAGCGTTGCACTAGAGAATATTGCATTTTTTGGGGTTCTAGCATAATCTCTTGGAAGACAAAGAAACAACGTGTGGTCTCTTGTTCCTCTTTTGAAGCTGGATATAGAGCAATGACAAATGCAACTTGTGAAATTATTTGGCTATTCTATATCATCTTAAAAGATATTGGTTCATCTACTTCTACATCAATAATGTTGTTTTGCGACAACCACTCTGCTCTTCATATTGCCTCAAATTCGATATATCATGAACCGATGAAACACATATTGTCATATTGTATTTGAAAAAAATTCTTATGTCTCGTTACTACTATAAAAGTCAGTTCCGCAAATCAAATTGTTGATTTACTTACCAAGTCATTGGGCAAAGATCAATACATGCATTTAAAGAGCAAGATGGGTTTATCCAACTTACACCTTCCTTCCATCTTAAGGGGGAGTATTATAGCAACAAATCATGCATGCATTCCTGTACGGTTTCCATCAAGATGGCAATGATTTTGTTATTAATAGGATATGTTTTCATTCAATTAGGAATAGATTGTATGTTCGAGAATTCTAATTGTACAATCATCCTAAACCGACTCTTACAACAAAGAAGAAAATTTGAATATATTATTTTCCACTCACACAAAAAATTGAAAAACTAGAACACAATATAATAGTAGTATTTATCAAGAAAATAAATGAAATTATATGGTAAAACAAAAGAAATAAAATTGAAGTAAATAAATGTGTAGAAGCTATTGTTTTGTGACGTGAGTAGGACGAAGATGGGGACGGAGCATCCATCCAAGAGTTGGAGCATCCATACCCGATCGGAGATCATCGCCAAGTACAAAGTCATGGAACGGATCGGCTCCGGAGCTTACGCCGACGTCTACCGCGGCCGTCGTCTCTCCGACGACCTAACAGTCGCTCTCAAGGAAATCCACGACTACCAATCCGCTTTCCGAGAAATCGAAGCGTTGCAGATGCTTCAAGGCTCTTCAAACGTCATCGTCATGCACGAGTACTTCTGTCGCGAAGATGAAGACGCGGTTCTCGTGCTTGAGTATCTTACCACCGATTTGGCAACCGTTATTTCCAATGCTGCCAAGGAAGGTTTTCCACTTCCTGTTGGTGAGATGAAACGTTGGATGATTCAGATTATTTCTGGTCTTGACGCTTGTCACCGGAATATGATTGTTCATCGTGATTTGAAACCTTCTAATCTCTTGATTTCGGATAGTGGTGTTCTCAAATTGGCTGATTTTGGACAGGTAAACCTATTTACCCTAATCATCCTCAATTCAATTATCAATCTAAAGCCACATTATGTTAGGATCATATATCTTTACTTTCTAAGAGAGTTTTAGTTGTAAGATTATATATTAGGGCTTTGTTTAGGACTAGGAGCTTATTTTATTTTATTTTATTTTATAAATATTAGAAGCTTAGTTATTACTCCATTCTTCCCATAATATATGTCATTGTAGATAATAAAATAAATTATGAAATGTATCTTCCATTAAATTACATGAATTGGAAAAAGGAGAGAATAATAGTAGTTGGGATATAGCCTCCTATCTTTATTATAAAAACAATTGGGTGTAATTTTTGTCCTAATGATAAGAAAAAGAAACTCATTTTAATATGCATTAATAGCTAGGATTCTTTTTATTTCCATATTTAATATGGTGTATATGTGCATAGACATGCGCGGGTTCAAACCCGCGACATCTTGCTTATTCACCTTTAAGAGATGAAATTTCAGCCACTAGGCTAGTAGACCAAATATGGTGTATATGTTTACTAGAGGCTAGAAATATTATAAGACTAGTTATTAAGAAAGATCTTGAGATTAACGATTTGGGTAGAAGTATGGTCCTGGATAGAACATTATGGCGAAAGTTGATCTATGTCGACGATCCCAATTAGTGTGATCAGGCTTGGTTGATGTTGTTGTATGTTTACTAGAAGAGAAATGCTGGAAATTATAAAACAAAAACAGAAGAACTACATGACAAATACATGGACCATACATGGACCGATATTATAGCTCTAGCACAGCCTTTTTTTATGTTATATCCAGAGATTATCATTCTCAAGCCTTAGAAACATCGAATTTCATACTAGACTTGGTTTATCATGTGGCCATGTAGTGTGCCCGATGATGGGATTTCAGCTCGATTTGCGTCTGTGATAGCCACCCTTGCATGCATAAAGGCAGCGCAACAAAATTCTATTTACTCCACACTGCGATTACGTGGTAAATAGCATAGATTTTACTAGAAACTTGCTTAGTGGTATAGAAAATTTAATGCTATGGGGGTACATTTGGGATAAGATTTCAACTTTATAATATTAATTAAATGAGCTCCCTAGTCTTGGTGTTCTTTGTGATTTTTCTCTTCTATTAGAGACCAGAGGTAGTAGTATTTAGTTTGAGACGTTTATCTTTTATTATGATTATTAGGGGGTTATCTAGGACCAGGAGCTTATTTATTATGATTTTAGGCTATAAATTCAGAATGTAGTGTTTGCGTTTAAGTTGAAGGAATATTTTGCAATTGCATCCAAAGGAGTATGCATTTGTTTTTTGTCTGGAATGAAATGTTTCTGACTAATTTTCTCAGGCAAGGATACTCACCGAACCTGGATTTGATGCTTTTGAAGGGAATCCACCACCATGCGAGCATGATGGTTCTAATCATGAAAGTTCACTTCATCACCCTGAAGCTTCTCTTCTCACCGACAACTTAAGTCAATTTGGATGTGGAAATCAAGAGCAAGGAAGCAGTCATAATGAGTATTTTAGTGTTTTAGATGAGCTGAAAACAAAGAGATCCGTGGATGACATTGAAAAGGATACAAACATTCCAGATGGAAACACTTCTTGTCTTGCAACGTGCACAACAAGTGATATGGATAATGATCCTATGAGAACTTCTTTTAGTTTTGAAGCACTGGAGGAGGAAGATAAAGAACATGGTGGTTTCACATCATGTGTTGGAACTCGTTGGTTCCGGGCTCCTGAGTTGCTTTACGGATCCATAAACTATGGTTTAGAAATTGATCTCTGGTCACTTGGCTGTATTTTTGCAGAGCTTTTGACTCTGAAACCCTTGTTTCCCGGAACAGCTGATATTGACCAGCTCAGCAAAATTATTAATGTTTTGGGCAACCTTGATGAGAGAGCTTGGCCTGGCTGCTCAGAACTTCCTGATTACAGAATAATCTCGTTTAGCAAGGTAGAAAACCCTCCTGGTGTTGAAGCCTGCCTGCCCAACCGCTCAGCCGATGAAGTATCTCTTGTTAAAAACCTGGTTTGTTATGATCCGGCTAGGAGGGCTACAACAATGGAGCTACTCCAGGACAAGTACTTTAACGAAGAACCTCTTCCTGTTCCCATTTCTGAGTTGCGAGTTCCTCTGACTAGAAATACAGAAGATGAGGATTCTATGGGTGGGTGGCAGGATTACAATGACATGGGTTCTGATTCTGATTTCGATGACTTTGGCCCTATGAATTTCACCAGAACTGACACCGGTTTCTCCATACAGTTTCCTTGAGCTTGATGAATTTCAGGTACACCATATTCATGGAATCACTGTTTCCATTTGTGTTGTTTAACTTGTATTTTCTCACAGAACATCATCTGATGTTTCCATTTGTGCTGCTCGACTTATATTTTATTCGCCAACATCTTGTGGAGAGTCCGTTGTTTCCATTTGTGTTTCTCGACTTATATTTTACTCGCGGAAAATCATGTGGAAAGTCTGCAGTGACGAAACTATTTGTAAGAAATCTATTTTTCTGTTATGACATGTTTTGTGAATTAAGTATAAACAGTGTAAGCAAGCAGCATGATGATGGATTGTATGTTAGTGTTATAATGATATTTGTAGTTAATGTAGTACAGCATTTTTTTAACACTGAACTTTTAACAAGTGGAATAAACTCCTACCTTTAAGGTTTAAATCCACATGGAAATTTTGCGATGCAACTATATGCATAGATAGCCAAATGCTACATGCTCTTTGTTCCTTGAAATCCTCATTCTCCTAAAACTCGATCAAAACTGGAAGAAAAATGAAGGATACTACATTAATACCGGACCAAGCACCGAGTGTCATGACTCTGTAAAATCTTTGCTTTGTCCTGTATCGTAATTGGTTATGTCTACTCAATATATTTTTTGCCTGTGTTCTTCTTATCAGTGCATCCAATCTGCAAGGGAACTGAAGTCGAAGCATAATCTTGTGTAGCCATGCAACCTGTTTCTGATGTTGTATACTCCTTGCTCTGCAGACGTAGCCTAAAGTTGGTTGTAGGTTTCTGTCTGCACTTGTGGTTATAATAAGTTGCTTATGTTCTTATTTTATTGATTCTGTACTTTAGAAGTTTTCTTATAAGTATTACTATTATTTTTATTTAACAAAAGCTATATCTTGTGAGTTGTGATTTGTGTAGGTACTACTATTGATATTTCCCCCTCTAATACAGAGCAAGTTAAACAGTTTGGTTGTAGAGAATGCACAGGGTGCATTGATTATATTATACATAACATTAAAAGCATACTGCATGTTTGACAATTCTTATTATTAAAAGCTTATATCAAACACAAAAAATAAAAGAGTAAAGAAAATGATTTAGACTTTAAGAAAAAGAAATAATTTAGACTTTGAAGATTGATCACCATGCCTCATTTTATTCTGTTGTGCTTGTATCCCACCCAAAAAGAATCGAAGATGGTTTGACTTTAATCATAGACTAAACAATAGTTATTACTTCAACAAGTCCAATTTCAGATCATTGAGTTTTTTGAATTATAGTTGGTAGTTCAATTGAGGTTTTAACTCGTCCACACGAAATGGTTATTATCAACAGAAATTGTGTTCACTTGAATGTATTTATGGTTTTACTTTAGGACGAGACAAATTTGATTCTAAAAGATGAGTTGGGATTCTTTCATTTCTTAAAAGAAGATGAGTTAGGATTCTTTCATTTTCTTAAAAGGAGTATAGAGCTTTTGAAAATGGAGAGCTTTATTAGTAGAGTTTGTTTAAATGTAAAAATGCATATATGTTTGAAATTGATAATATGTATTTTGTGTAATTTGATTTTTATAAACTTAAGACAATATTAAGAAAAAATATCCCTACTCTCTTTATATTAGATGTATTTTGTATTTTGTATTTTATATTTATTGCTATTTTGAAGAAAACAACAATATAAAGGCAGTTATCACCAATTTAAAGATAATTTGAGAATTTTTTATGTCAATTGAAACAATAATTATGCCACTTCGAGAGTCGGTATTTATTTCATTTCATATTAAAAGTAATGTAGGAAAAAAACTAAGATTCTATTTCAAAAAGGTAGCAACAAAAACTACGTAGGGTGCACAATTTAACTTAATATAAGTTATACATATTTTTATTAGAAAAAAAGACTATGTATTTATATTGTAAATATTTTTATACTGTCAATCAATCAGAGACGTGCATTCTGTCAAATCACACATTTAATTTTAAAATATTGGTATGACATGGCAGAACGTTATAATTTTATTGGATGATGGTGTAAAAAAAGTTTACACTGACAGAACACTACCTTTAATCTATCCATGTGTCATGTTTAAGTCACGTAATCCTAATTTTACAATTTTTTTATTATGTATTATCTCAAAAAAAAAATTGACTTGATTCTCGTGTAGCCATGCAACCTGTTTCTGATGTTGGACAATTAAGAATTACTAACACGAGAATCAAGTAAATATAATAAAGATGAGGATGATGTGTTGAATGTGTCGTAAAATTAGATGCGATAAAATTAGAATATATATATATAATAAAACATGGATTTTGCCAGATAGTGTCGTGAAGGACACATAAGCACACTAGTGGGAGCCTGAAGATTAAACGTGGATTGAATGCAGTAGTTCCCTAATGGTTATAATTGTCGTCGACAATTACTTTGTAAATAAAATAAATAGCAGACTCATACATGAAATCAGATGTCGTAAAATTTCATACATACTCTCCATACCACTGGAGTACCCGAGTCCAAGAGCGAAACAGTTCAGCGAGAAACATGTTTGCGTCTGCATCCAATATTTTTCATTAGTCTCCTGTTTCCTTAAATGGAACATGTACTTTTATTTTTTCTTTGTTTAATGTCATTTATTGCATTTTACCTTGTCATTTATCTCAACTTAACTTCCTTTAAAGTCTTTTTCCATGTTGTTATCATTCACGCAATGACTGCATTCAATTCACACGCATGTGTGTTCACATAAATCATTCCCACAAGTTGTTTTGGAGATTTTTTGAGTTAATTTCACAAATTTTTTAAACTTGCGACTGTTTATCAAAAACACCGGTAAACAAATTGGCACATCCGGTGGGGCCCTTTTATGCGAATATTTTTGCATAATAAAGGTGTCTTACGTTATTTTCTTTGTAGTGTCTCTCTATTTGTGAGGTCTTGTGTTGTATGAACTTGAGGAGTGGTAAGCAATTTTTCAAAATGTCTTGTAAAAATCAAACCCCTTCCCAAAGTAATACTCCAAACCCAAGAGGACAACCAAAATTTACTAGTGTTGGCATATTTGTGGCTCCAACCTCCGTCGAGGAAATGCCCAATGCCATAAGTCAGATAGTGGCGTATTCCGTACCGCCAGATGTGGGGGTTTCATCACCATAAGCATCAATCGCATCAACCTTTTCTAGGGAAGTACGAAACTTATGAGACTAAAGGCCTTCTTATCTAAGTTTCTCGTTACCTCAGAAGGAACAACTGTATGGCATGCCAACTACAATTATGGCAAGCCTGCACCCTAGTACGTTAGAATATTCTGAAAACACGATGGAAACTCATCGCCCTTTAATCCGTATTTGGCTTCAACATCTACTATGGGCAACTTCGGCCAACTAGGACAACCGCCAGGAGGTATGAGGTATTTTCCTCCCCAGGGTATTTTTCCCTTGACCAATAACTCTCTTCAGGTCATAAGATAATTAATAGATGAAAGCAATTATGATATGGTTCATACTATTACGCAACATATAAGTAATGTGTTTAGTCCACTTGTAGAAAACACAAATCTGAGTTATCAATAATTAGTCCACCGAATGGGTAGGATTGTTGATTTTTTTGGCGTGCCACCAGCGCTATCGACTTCAGTGCCTAATATTCCTCAGGGGGCTAATGTCCCATAAAATAGGGTTGTCAAAAATAATAATGGGCCAAAAGGCCTCGACATGGTCCTAGTTCAACGAAACCAAGATACTGACTAAGTCCGACAAGACAATGCAGGGGTACTTGATAATACCATTAATGTCGCCGAACGTGTTTCGGTCCAAAATGGCCTCAATATGGGCCTCTCTGGACCAAACTATATATCCCTATTGTTTGAGTATGTGAGTCAAACCAAATTGCCTGTGGCCTAGAGAGTCCCAAAGTTCACCAAGTTTATCGGCGATACTAATGAATCCACCGTCTAACACATCGCCCGATACCACATTGAGGCTGGTGTTCTAGCCAACAATGAGAATCTTAAAATCAAGTATTTTTCGAACTCACTGACGAAGAACACTTTTACATGGTTCACTACCCTTCCCCTAAATTACATCTTTACTTGGGCCTAACTAGAAAGGGCATTCCACAAACAATTTTACATGGGACAATACAACATTAGTCTCAAGGAATTGGCTTGTGTAAGACGAAAGGTGTATGAAAGTATCGATGATTATCTCAATAAGTTTAGAATCATGAAAGCGAGATTTTTACGAAACTACCATAACATGAGTTAGTTGAGCTGGCAGCTGGGGGTATTGACTACTCCATTATGAAGAAATTAGACACCCAATACTTAAGAGACATTACCCAGTTGGCCGATAGAGTTCGGAAAGTTAAACGATTGAAGGCTAAAAAAGCTAGAACATCCAAGTTCAATAAAAAGAAGGTAGCTTATGTAGAAGTCGACAACATAGGGAGTTCATCTGACTCAGAGTATGACTATGTAGATGAGAATGAGGTTAATGTGACAGAACTAAAGTCAGGGCCTCCTTACACATTCAAGTTGCGAAAATCGTCAAATGGGAAAAATCTCATCGAACTGAAAAATGAAAAATTTGTTGTTAAAACGTATACCTTTGAAGTTACTAAGTGTGACGAAATCTTTGATTTATTGGTTGTTGGTGGACAAATTGTTGTACCAAAAGGGGCTAAGATCCCACTATTAGAACAAAGAAAGAAAGAAGGCTCTTTGTCATCCCATTTGATTAGTTGATCAAATTCCACTTTGGTCAACTAATTACTTGTTGTGATTAGTCTTGGATTTTCATGACTTGTCATGAACAATTACATGATCCCCCTTGGGACTTTCATCCAAATGAATGATCATAAGCCCTTTGATCACTTGATTGAATTGGGACCTTTACACTTGAGCTCTCAAGTCAACTAAATATTCATAGTCAAGACCTTGAAGACATGAGGATATCAAGACCATGATCATGCTGAGCTTCATCTATTCAAGCACATTACCTCATCCTTTTCAAAACAAACAAAAAGACTTTTCTCTTTTAAAACACTTGTTAGTTATGATGCAAATTATGGACCACGAGCCTTAAGTAATGGATAAGAATGAGAGAGATCTTTCATATCCTTGTTCTGAGTATATTTGAATGCGGGACGTAGGCCCTGGTTATCCAAAGTATTCACCTTTATTCATAGACTTTAGTGCAATTCAAATCAAATAACTTTCAAACATCCTTCCCCATAAATAACACTTCAACACTCCACATCAATAACACCTTTATCTTTGGACTAAACATTATACTCTTTAGACACCATATACTATTGAGGTTAATCACTTTCTCTTGGTTAATCACCTTCTTAATGGGTTAATCACCTTCTCATAGGTTAAGCACCCATCTCTAAACCATACCCCTCTCTTTGGGTTAATCACCTTCTTATGGTTAAAACACTTTCATGCATGTTTGCCTTGTTAGTCCCATGCTTAGGAAAACCCCTCACTTTCGTGCATGCTTGCCTTGTTAGTCATGTGCTTAGGAAAACCCCTCATTTTCATGCATGTTTGCCTTGTTGGTCACATGCTTAGGCAGACCCTCACTTCCTTTTATGTTTGTCTTGTCATACCCAATGCTTAAACAAACCCTTTTCATGCATGTCTTTCTTGTTAGTCCCATGCTTAGACAGACCATTTCATTCATGTTTTCCTTGTTAATCTCATGCTTAGGAAAATCCTCATCTCTTGCTTGCCTTGTTAGTCTCATACTTAGGCAAGTCACCTCTTGCATGTTTTCCTTGTTAGTCACATGTTTAGGAAAACAACCCTTTTTGTAGAACTTGATCCCCGGATAGGTAAAACTCTACAATTATGCATTGGATAATCACCATTTATTTTTTAAACTCCGCACTCCTGGTTTAGATACATTGTGTTAAGTCTGGTGTATAGTGATTGACTGCATTTTGGAAAGACTTATATTTAAGCAAGATGTTGGACAAGATTTCCAGACATGTTGGTTCAATATTGGAGTGTGCCTTATTTCAGTTTCTTGAAAGATTTATTTCTATCATGAGATATCTGAAGATCCTCTGAAGATTTATTTCACGAGTTATGTGGTTCAAGAAACACATGTTTTAAAATCAAAGGATTGTTTGTGCTTTGCCTTGTTTCCGAAGTAAAGATGTCAAAACATTTTAGGAAACATCTGATATGATTGGAATCAAATCTGCATAAGATTGTGCAGCAGTCCTTGGATTTGTTGTTGACCAATCCCGAAGCCCATGCCTTTCTAGGGCTATTTAAAGATGGATTCTAAACCCAAGAATGTAACGAAGCAGTGTTGGAAATTATCTTTGTTAGGGTTTAGTTGTCTTTGTTATTTGTGAGTCATTCAAGTATCTCTTCAATACTTGAATCGTACTTGTGTTATTGAGTTATAATTATGAATCGCTCATGAGCTTTTAAGCAATAATGGATTCTATTTTGTGTCCTCTGTTTACTGATAGAAGTTGTTTTCACTATTGTGTGATTGAAGGGAAGTGAGAAGGGTCTCATATCTAGGAAAGTATTTATTAGAAACTTCCATGGGTGGAGATTAAGTGAAAAGTTTGTAAAACCTGAGGTTGTTTAGAACTTAGAATTAATTCTGTTATAGTGGATTTTCTTCCTGGCTTGGATGCCCCCGGATGTAGGTGACATTGCACCAAACTGGATTAACAACTATTTGTGTTATTTACTTCATGCTACTTACTTAAACACTGATATTGTTTGGGTTGTGAAAATATGTTGACCCTGGTGTCGTGACATCGTATACGACATCTGGGATCTGCGTACCAGAATTTTAATTGGTATTAGAGCATGCATCCTGCTCTGTTTCTAGGTGAGATCCGGGGAAGATGCTTTTTGGTACCATGGACAAGGAAATATGATTTATTAACAGACCATCCATCTTAGATGGAAGCAACTATGACTATTGGAAGGCATAAATGGTGAAATTCCTAAAATCCATGGATAAAAAGACCTAGAATGTTGTTATAAAGGGTTGGGAACATCCTGTCGTGAAGGACAAAGATGGGAAGGCTATTACTGACTTGAAGCCTGAAGAGAACTAGTCTAAGGAAGAAGATGAACTGGCTCTTGGAAGCTCCAAAGCTTTTAATGCTCTATTCAATGGAGTCGAAAAAAACATATTCATGTTAATAAACACATGTATTGTGGCTAAAGATGCATGGGAAATTCTCATAACCACTCATGAAGGCACATCTAAAGTGAAGATGTCTAGACTTCAGCTCCTCACTACCAAATTTTAGAATCTAAAGATGAAATATGATAAGAGTATTCATGATTTTCACATGAATATTCTTAGAATAGTAAATTCATCTGGTGCCTTGAGAGAGAAGATGTGAGAAGAAAAGCTGGTTATAACAATTCTTAGGTCCTTACCTAAGAAATTTGACATGAAGGTCACAACCATTGAAGAAGCCCAAGACATCAGCAACATGAGAGTAGATGAACTTGTTGGGTCACTCCAAACTTTTGAATTGGGCATTAGTGACAGATCTGAAAAGAAGAACAAAAGCATAGCTTTTGTATCCAAAACTGAAGATGAAGAGGGCCAATGTGACTTGGATACCAGTGAAGGAATGAATAATGCTATTGTACTGCTTGGGAGACAATTCAACAAGGTGATGAAGAGAATGGACAGGAAGTCAAGACCAAATGTCGAGAACATTCCATCTGACATCAGGAATAACAATGAATTTTAGAAAAGAACAAGAACATAAGAGAAATCCAATCAAGGTAAAGGCATTCAGTGTCATGGGTGTGAAGGATTTGGACACATTAGAGAAGAATGTCCTACATATCTCAAGAAACAAAAAAGGGGGTTGTCTGTTTCTTGGTTTGATGATGATAACTCTGAAAGTGAACCTGAGGATGAAGCTATAAAACATGTAACTGTTTTAAATGGAAGATATGAGTCTGATGGATATTCTTGTGATGAATAAGTATCTTATGATGAACTGGCTGCCTCTTACAAAGAATTGTGCATCAGAAGTGAAGAAGTTTGTCAGCTGGGAGAAAAACATAAGAAAATTATATCTCAACTACAGGCTGAAAAAGAAAAATGTTTGTCTACCATCTCTGATCTTCAAGATGAGGTGACTCTGTCGACTTCCAAATTGATAACATGACAAAGTCTGTAAGAATGTTGAATAATGATTCTTATGTGTTAGATGAAGTTCTGCAAGTTGGGAAAGTGGCTGGAGACCTGAGAGGCATAAGCTTTAATTATCAATCTTTAAATAAACAAGGAGAAAGCCCTGTGACAAACTTTGTTCTTCCAAAAAGGGAGCTTGAGCCTATAATATCTAATCATTTGCCTCAACATCGTGCTAGACATCAGAATACTCAAATTGGAGGCAAGCTATTGCGTTGAAGATGTCATTGCTGTGGAAAATTTTGTCATATAAAGCCCTTCTACTTCAAACTGTATGGCTATCCAAGGAATCCAACACAACCTAGGGCTAATCAAGTGGTATTTAAAACTAGAATGGAATGAATACCCAAGCCTATCATCACTATTCCTATAGCTCACACCTCTCTTAGAGCTTCAGCTAGAGAAGACTGGTACTTTGACAGTGGATGCTTTAAACATATGACAGGGGTCTAGAAGTTCTTAGTGGACATCAAGTCGTACTCCACTAGTTATGTCACCTTTGGTGATGGGGATAAAGGTGAAGTTAAAGGAGTTGGAAGACTAGCTTGTACAGGACTCTTGAGTCTTTATAATATTCTGTTGGCAAAAGGTCTGACTACTAATCTGATTAGTATTAGTCATTTATGTGATCAAGGTCTTAAAGTTAATTTCACTAAGTCTGAATGTTTGGTCACTAATGAGAAGAATAAAGTTCTAGTAAGGGGAGTTGAGTCTAAGGACAGTTGTTACTTATGGACATCTCAAGAAATTAATTATTCTTGTATATGCTTGTTGTCCAAAGAAGATGAAGTCAAACTATGACACCAAAAACTTGGGCATTTACATCTAAAAGGCATGAAGAAGATTGTGTCTAAAGAATCCATAAGAGGTATTCCTAAGCTCAAGATTGAGGAAGGTAAAATTTATGGTGAGTGTCAAATTGGGAAGCAAACCAAGATGTCACACCCAAATTTGCAACATCAGACCACTTCAAAGGTTCTGAAACTTCTTCATATGGATTTAATGGGGCCTGTCGCATCGCGCGAAAAACCGGCAGGAAAAGAAGAACAACAGAGCCGCCACCGTGCGTTATTTATCCCAAAAGAGGGAAAGGAAACGCTCAGAGTAAACCTAGGAAAGAACATGGTCTCGCGACCAAAGAGGATGGGTTCGGGAGTCGGTTATGCGAAGGGAAGGTATTAGCACCCCTACGCATCCGTAGTACTCTACGGGATCCACGCACAAAAGGAAGGAAAATTGGTTGCTAAACACTGCTCAAACTCACACACACACTGGCTGAAAGAAACACAAGAAAACAGACTGAAACTGACTCGGCAGGATACCGTATCCTGGGCCTACTTAGTCTATCAGGCATAGACATCAGAGTCGAAGTAGTTCGGACTGGGGAAACGACACATGCTCGCTAGGATATCGCATCCTATGCATACGTATCTTCTCGGACGAGAGAAGAATCAGAGCATTCGTAGCTCGGCTGACACGCACACAAACAAAAGCAGGCAAAGGCAAACGTGGAGCCCGAATGCCAATCACTGGACTTACATCAGCATCCGAACCTAAACACACACAAAGAGGCAAACGTGGAGCCTGAATGCCAATCACTGGACTTATATCAGCATCCGAACCTAAACACACACACACTGGAACCCAAATGCCACTCGATGGACTTACATCGGCTTCCAAGCACACAACAACACAACAAGTTGATAGGGAGTCGGGGACTCGAGCCTATAACTGTCAAACAACACACACAAAAGAAAAGAAAAGGCGCCCGGAGAGATCAGCTCAATCTCCTGCCTACATACTTCATCTGGTATGAAGATCAGGGCGATGTAGTTCCCCTACGCAGGGACAAAGGACTAGCCTAACCAGATAACAGAGGGAGACACAACTCTAGGGAGACTACGACTCGAGCCTAGATGTTGTCATGCAAAGTCGTCCCTAAGTTAAGGTTTCTAGCTAACTGGCACAGGGAGCCAACCTATCCTAAACATGACTTGCACAGGAAGCAAGCCACACACACACTCAACTTGCACAGGGAGCAAGCCAAGCAAAACCTACTTGCATAGGAAGCAAGTCTAAACTAAACCTAACTTGCACAGGAAGCAAGTCAAACAATCCTAACTTGCACAGGAAGCAAGTCAAACAATCCTACAAGCACAGATAGCACACACTATACACAAGCAAGTGGCTCAAACAAGGGTTAGGTTTTAGTCGAGGGGTCATATCAACCTCAACAAACAAACCTCTGGAACGGGGTGAGTGTTGCTCTTAACCTTGCCATTGAGAGACTAAGGTGAAGCAGATGAAAGGTGAGTGAAGATAAGACTTCACAGCTCTTATCCCTGGCCTGGGAGAGCCTAAGACAAGAATGTGTGGGTTCAGAAAGTGGGAACCCTTCTACACATTTAAAACTGACTCAACTGTGCAATTGCACAAGATCTTGGGTTTGTATCTGCAATGCATCAACACAGTGGTGTGAGCAAAACAGATGACACACTGAATAGTGGGGGATAGATTGCATATCCCTACCTTCCACCAATTGCCTCTTCACTTAGGAGGACTTTGACTCTATGCAAGGACAAAAGTAAACAGTCACAAACATTGCCTCTTAAGGAGGACTTCAGACAGTTGCCTGGCCAAGTAACAGGCCAGGTCTTCCAGACTACATGAAGACTAGAAGCATACCTCAATGCAAATTGCTTATACAAGCAAAGCAAAGCAAAAAGTTCACAAGGAACTAAGCAACTAAAGCACCTGAAACAGTCAAGCAGATGTTAGTATGCAACTTCAAACAAAACAGACAGAAACAGACACCAACAGTCAATTAGAGGCACATGGATGTGCAAGGCACAAGGCTTAAGGCATGTGAGCCAAGCCACCTACAAAACAAACAAGTTAGTCATGGTATTTAGGCAAGCTCAATCAAAAGAATTGGTCTCAATGGCCATTTGTTGGTCAACCTGAAAACACAAGCTCAAAAGTGAGTAACAGGACCACTAAGGCAAGCCTAGGGTCAAAAATGAATGAAAAAGTCCAAACAGCAAGCAATGCCCAATCAAAATCAAGTTCAAACATTTAAGAAACACAAACAATTGGGTTCACATCCATATCAATCACTATCATCATTTCATGAACCATTTAGGTCAAAGTATGGCAAACAGAAGCTCATAGAAGTCAACAGCAAGACTTAACTCAAAAGCAATCTTAAATATTTCCAAAAATCACAAAATAAATCATGATCAAACACAACCCACAGCATGGTAAGCATGTCAAATTTCATCTCATTTGGACAAGTGGAAGGCAGTCAATGAAAATCAGAAAGTCAAAGCAATTTTGAACATGCTCAAAGAAGTCAACCAAACATGCATCAACTTAGAAAAATCATAAGTCAGAGATGGTGTATGATAAATGAATGGGACTAAAACCATGGCAAAGGTGAGGATGTCTAGTTATCTCATGTAAAATTTCATGTCCATCTAATAAAGTATGAGAATTTCACAAATGAAATGGGAACATGTGTCACACAAAGTCAACATATGACCAAGCAGGGGAGAAAATCTCAAACAATTAGGAAATGCCACAAATAATTCCAAGAAAATTCACATGTAAACTAGACATACAAGAGTAGGTTCATGCAAAAAATTGGATCAATTGGAGGTCAAGAAGCGTGGTAATGAAAATCATGAAGTTGGACATCAATGGTGTGACACAAATTGTCACACCCTAATTCAAAAAATCACATCTCATAAACCACAAATGATAAATTCACAAACTCTACACCAAAATCACCATGAGTGTGTCTAGTTTAAGCACAAAAATTTGGGGGCCATTGGGTAAAGTATCACCATTTCACAAATGTTTTGGCAAAGTGTACAAAATTTGCATACATGAACAAAACCCTAATGCCATTTAAAATTCACATGTGCACTATTTGAATAAAAATACTCATAAAAAACTAGATGAAGAATGGAGACCAATGTAAAAAATCCCATCTCAATTGGATCAACCTTTAATTATTTATGAATTTTTGAACATTGTAAAAAAAATAAAAAAATAAAAAATAAATAAAAAAAGCAAGGATTTAATATTTATTTAGTAGTTACAGTGGAGGGACACTTGGCGCATAATGGAATGCAGCCGTTCCCATTAAATGGGATTTCAAAGTCCCTAATCAGCGGGGCCCACGGCCACCTGCGCGTTCGCATGGCCCACCCGGCCAGCCAATCAACGTGCTTCATTATGAAGCCACATGCGCAGCCAACAAGTAATCCCAGGCGGTCGTACGGCGTGGCAAAGAAAAGCGACGAAATGAAAAAAAAACCAATGGTAGCAGCAAGATACAATATTCATATTTGCAAAAAAAACATTTACAGTAGCAGTATCACACGTTCAACTTGCAATTTCCAGCAGAAAATAATTTCAACCAAAATCAAAAAACAAGTATATTAAAATGTTCATCTAGCCGAGTACATCAATAATACAACCATCATTTTCATTAACTCATACCAACAAGGACCAACACAGCACAAACATATTTCATCACCAAACTTCAAACCAACACAACTTTGCCAATACTTAATCATTTTTAAAACCACAACCACTGTTAAGCTCAGCATCAAGAGACCTACTTAAAGCATGCATCTATTTCAAAAAACAAAGAGGTCGAAATTTTACCAAAGTTAATGGACAGTTGTGATACAATGGTCGTTTGATGTTGTTGGCCTAAAACAGATGCTCCATAAGCCTTCCAATGATGAATGAGTAAAGGAGTTTGGCTTGCAATAGCTTGGAACGGCTTCAAACAACTTCTGCCATGGATGAATGTTCTGCAAAAACAGTGATAGAAAAGGGACTTCCAGCTGGGGAAATATGATTGAAACAGGTTCAAAATGATGCTTGGATCGTGTTTTAGGCCAGGCAAGGTTTAGTTCTTTTGAAGTTTTTGGACAGGTTTTGCAAATGCACAAAATGAAGCTTTAGAAAAAATGAGTGAAGCCAAGGTTTTTTTCTCTGTTATGAGGCTGCTACTTGTGTTTACAATGGCAGAAAATCATCTTTGATATGCTGTTTGATGTTACTTTAGGCAAGGCCAAGTTTGGTCCTTCGAGAGTTTTGGATAGCTTTTTGCAAAAGTGTGAAAAATGTGATCTTTTGAGAGAATGAGTGAGCCAATCCTTCTTGCTGTCAAATGTGGCTGCAGCTGGTTTTTTGTGACAGAAAATGAGGTAAAAATCTTCTGTTTTTGATGTACAAGGCATGGTCCATGGATTTGTGGGATGTGGTTTGGTGAAACTTGTACTTTCTTTCCAAAAATCAAGCAAACCAGCATGGGCTGTATGTACCTCATGGGAATGGGCTCCCAACAAGTTTTAAATAACATTTCTGAACATATTCCAATGGCCAAATGGTTAAAAGATGATTAAATCAAAAAGTCAACTCTTGGTCAAACTTGAATTTAAATGAGACAAGTCAAAAAATGCCATTTTGATTGGCAAGGTTTTGGCTCATGAAATTTATATTTTGGAAAGAGGAGATCAAATGTGACTTGTAGGAAAAAACCCCACCCAAATTGGCCAAACGGTTTGAGAGATATGGCCTTTTGAAGTTCAAGAATTTCTGAAATCGATTCGATCATAACTTGCCAACCACACATGGGAATTGAGAGTTCTTGGACTTTTTGGAAATGGGAGAACAATATCTTCAACTTTCATGTTGGGCAAAAATTCATTTGAAGCTTGTATCATGATGTAATTTTGAGGATCAAGACTTTCCATTTTTGGTAAGTTTCAGTTACAGGTCCAGTTTCCATTTTTGGAAATTTCTGATCTGGCTTCAAATTCTTTCATGATGGTGTTTGACATGATACATGAGGCCTATTGGGACATGAATAAGCTCTCTCAAACCATTTCTATTCATCAAATCACTGATTAAATGGACAGTTGACCAACAGTTGACTTTTAGGGTTTCTGCCTGACTGAACCTCTTCTGATGAATTCCAAACCCTAATTTCTTGAGAACTTGACTTCAAATGATATCTCAAGTTGTATGAACTCTTGATTATTGATGATGGTGCCCAAATTCCACAAGAATGGCCACCATCCACTGCTTTGACTGACTGTTGACTGTCTTTGACTTTCTGTGTATGAACTGATGACCTCTGAGCCTTCAACCCTTGACTTGAACACTTCAAAGGGACCTCCAAGTCATGTGAACTTGTTGGAAAAACCCTAGGGCCTTGGCTCCTTGAGAATTGTGCTTGCTTGCTTGACTGACTGATCTCCTGACCAGTTTGACCTAATTTCTTGATTGGCTTGCACTTGAGGCAAATGAGGCAATGCAATGCTATGCAATGGACCATGATATGCTATGACCTAATATGAAAATGTATGTACAATGATAGGTGCAAATTTGAGGTGCTACAGCTGCCCCTATTCAATCAACTGGGAACCCGGATGGATGAGAGCAACGGCTGTCAGACTTTCAGGGTAAACAGGGATTGAATACCAAGAACCGTAGAATTTGCACAATACAGGGATCCACCAATGGAAACGTCCACTGGGATTTGATATTTATTACCGGGTATATATTTTTTTGGGTTTTTGTTTTCAAAGGGTATAACCACATCCAGACATCGCAACGACGATGAATGGGAAAAGAAATCACAACTAGATGCCAACGGACAACTAGGAAAAACTCGACGTTTATCAAGACCAACGGAGAGGTAAACAACTGGGGACGACCAGGAAAAATTCGGCGTTTATCGAAACCAACGGAGAGGTAACCAGACATTAATGAATGACTGGGAGGACTCGACCAGACATCAACGGATGAATGGGAGAAAACTCGACGTTTACAGACATCGGAAGATGATGTTTACAGACACCAAAAAGATCGACCAGACATTTACAGATGAATGGGAATACTCGACGTTTACAGACATCGAAAGATGATGTTTACAGACACCAAAAAGATCGACCAGACATTTACTGATGAATGGGAAAACTCGACGTTTACAGACATCGAAAGATGATGTTTACAGACACCAAAAAGATCGACCAGACATTTACTGATGAATGGGAATAAGAGAAACACAACCAGACGTCAACGGACGAATGGGAAAAACTCGTCGTTTACCGAAACCAACGGAGAGGTAAGTCCACATGGGGAGGGTACAACTAGACATCACCGGATGACTAGGAAAAACTCGACGTTTATCGACACCAACGGAGAGGAGTAATGGAGATAATACAACCAAATCATCAACGGATGATCGGGAAAAACTCAACGTTTATCGACACCAACGGAGAGGAGTAAACTCTTCTGGGAGAAGGACGACGTTACGAACATCGAAAGATGATGTTTACCGACATCAAAAGAAGACCAGACACTACGCATGACTGGAAAATCACCGAAAGATGGTGTTTACCGACACCAAAGAAGACCAGACACTTACGCATGACTGGAAATCACCGAAAGATGGTGTTTACCGACACCAAGGAAACAACACACACGGGTGCTGACAGGGTACTGACATCCACAAGATGACCGGGCAAGGCTGAACACTTGCAGGGGGGTCTCACTGGGGAGAAGCAGGATTTCCTTTCACCAACGGATGAGGAAATAAACCTCTATGGGGATTATCAACACCAAATGTTGACTGGAGCAACTGTAACAAATGCGTTGCACAGGTTGAACAAAAATCCGTCTCTGCAGGGAATACGGTCTAATGGGGTTTCGAACATATGAATGCATATGTTTGATTTTTTCTATGGCGTAATGCTCCATTTATGAATGGAAATGCTACGCGATTTTTGAGGATGCAATGATTACTACATGCAAAATGCAAATGAACCCTGGCTAGTGAGCCGAAATGATCAGATACTCTGACTCTGTGGGGAGACTCCTCTTAGGGAAATACTCTGTGTAACACCCTTCTAAATACCCCAAATTATTTAATTAAAATAATAACATGTTAATCAGAGTAATTATGCCCCGAAGGGTGTCACACAATCATTTCACAAACATTTATCAAAACATCCTGTCATGCTCATTTATTTATCAAATAAAACAGTTGCATAATACGCAGCGGATACAAAACATCAACATTCAAAGCATGTACTACATTACATGTAAAGTTGATCAACAACTAAATTAAAACATAGTCAAACATCCCCTCCCGATGTTACATCTACCAGAGCATGACCCACTAAGGACGACACTAGACTCCATAGCACTAGCTTCTACTCAACTCACTGCTCGTTACCTGAAAAATAGTTGTAAGGGTGAGTTCTTCAATCAATATAATAAGCATTATAGAACAACATGTAATGCTAAGTAAATAACACATTAATTCACCCTAATCAAACTACGCACTCAGCAACGGCAATATCCATCCAACCATCATATTCAACAGTAAAAATCTCAATCATATTCAACATTAACAACACAACACACAACACACATATGATACTGGAATGCATCCATTCATATCATATGCCATACATTCATTGTGCAATGAGACTCTTATGCATGCGGTACCGACTATGTTGTGAACATATAGTTCAACCTCACCGTCCAAATCCAGGCACGGCTACCAAGCTCACTAGTCCCACTCATTTGAGACATAGTGACTCACTCACTAATTCCTCACCATGGGAATTAGCTACCACCCCAAATGGGCCATGATATGCACGCTAATCACCTAGCATGCAAACAACAACAACAACAATCAACATGATTTACTCACTAATTCCTCACCATGGGAATTAGCTACCACCCGAAGGCCACAATACGCATGCTAATCACCTAGCAATGCAACATCAACGATAATCAAGAATAGACACATGCTCACACTCTAAGCCATAGAATAGTCTATTCACAAATGCATACATTCACAACATCATGTATACCATTCCACATTATCAACACAATTTATCACAAAAGCATATTATATCATGCCAAACAACAACCACAATATTAGCACACTCCACTAATATCTATACTGCTCAAAACAGCGGGAATTAATCTCTGTTACATCATAGGCCAACATAGGCCAACCCTCAAATAGGCACACAACATTAAAATTAACATTTTTCCACTCTGCAACAGCGTTAACCGGTTAACGCCCTGGGTTAACCGGTTAACGCAGCACAACACGCCTTCTGTCTCAAAATTTAACAGTGTTAACCGGTTAACGCCCTGGGTTAACCGGTTAACGCAGCACAAACAGCCAAATATCAGAAATTACAACAGTGTTAACCGGTTAACACCCTGGGTTAACCGGTTAACGCAGACAAAACAGCACATATTCATAATCCAACACAGTGTTAACCGGTTAACACCCTGGGTTAACCGGTTAACGCAAGACAGAAGCTGTTCCTGCGCTAACTCAAGGCAGAATGCAGAATTCTCCGCATTTTCCGCCATTGGAGGACTTCCGGACCTCCGAATCCGATTCCGTAAAAAGCCATACGATCGGGAAATTACAACAGACTCAATTACCGACTAAATTTCAACTTCTAACACGGTTCATCCAACAAAATTTCAGCATTCACAATTCCCAATTAGGGTCAATCAACAGCTTATCACTACCCATGACATATTATCCCATAATACCCGTTAATTGACGATAAACCCCCCTTACCTGAGTTAATCCGGCGAATCTCTAAGCTCAAGCCCTTCCTTCTTCAACCTTCAGCCCTCGCTCTGTCTCTTTGCCCTTTTCCTCTTCTTTCACGATCGTTCTCTGTTTCACGTAAAACTTTTCTTACCAAATGGGATATTTCCTTAAGTCCAACTTATATATTTTCCAAAATAATAATCCAATAATAATAATAATAAAATTTCCAATTATTTAATTAAATTAATAAATAAATTATTAACTCAATTCAAATAATTATTTTATTATTATCGGGGTGTTACAACTCTCCCCCACTAAAAGAGTTTTCGTCCTCGAAAACATACCTCAAGCGAATAACTCCGGATAAGACTCTTTCATCTGACTCTCAAGTTCCCAAGTCACATTGCCACCTGCTGGTCCTCCCCAAGCTACCTTCACCAAGGCAATCTCTTTACCCCGCAACTGCTTCAACTCTCGATCCTCAATCCTCATAGGTGATGTTTCAACAGTCAGGTTATCTCTCACCTGTACATCATCTACTTGGACTACATGCGACGGATCATGAATGTACCTCCTCAACTGAGACACATGAAAAACGTCATGCAAATTCGCAAGCGACGGCGGTAAAGCGATACGATAGGCTACTTCCCCTATCCTCTCCAAAATCTGATAAGGACCAATAAATCGAGGTGTCAACTTCTTCGACTTCAAGGCTCGACCAAGACCAGTTATCGGAGTAACACGAAGAAACACATGATCTCCCTCTTGGAACTCAAGTGATTTCCTCCTCTTATCATGATAACTCTTCTGACGACTCTGAGCAATTCTCATCTTATCCTGAATCATCTTAATCTTTTCCGTAGTTTGTTGAACAATCTCCGGTCCAACCACCGCACTCTCACCGGACTCATACCAACATAAAGGTGTCCGACATCTCCTACCATACAAAGCTTCAAACGGTGCCATACCAATACTCGAATGAAAACTATTGTTGTAGGTAAACTCAATCAAAGGCAAATAACAATCCCAAGCACCTCCTTTTTCCAAAACACAAGCTCTCAAAAGATCCTCTAATGACTGAATCGTCCTCTCAGTCTGACCATCAGTCTGCGGATGATATGCAGAACTCAATCTCAGCTTAGTTCCCAAAGCCTTCTGCAAACCCTCCCAGAACTTCGATGTAAATCTAGGATCTCTGTCCGAAACAATACTAGACGGAATACCATGCAAACTTACAATCTTCTCAATATACAACTCAGCTAGTCTCTCTAACGGATAATCCATTCTGATCGGAATGAAATGAGCCGACTTTGTTAATCTGTCCACAATCACCCAAATAGCCTCAAAATTCTTATTTGTCCTTGGTAAACCAGAAACAAAATCCATACTGATACTATCCCACTTCCACTCTGGAATAGCCAACGGTTGCATTAGCCCAGACGGCTTCTGATGCTCAATCTTTGACTTCTGACAAGTCAAACAGGAATAAACAAAACTCGCAATTTCTCTTTTCATCCCCGGCCACCAAAATAACTTTTTCAAATCATGATACATCTTCGTAGCTCCAGGATGAATACTCAAGCCACTACGATGTCCTTCCTCCAGAATACTCTTCTTAAGTTCGGTAACATCCGGAATACACACCCGATTACCAAATTTCAAAACACCATTCTCATCAGCTCTGAATTCACCACCTTGGCCTTGATTCACTAAAGTCAACTTATCAACCAAAAGCATATCGGATTTCTGACCCTCTCTAATCTCATCCAAAATATTACTCGTTAACTTCAACATTCCCAATTTAACACTATTGTGAGTACTCTCACACACCAAACTCAAGTCTCTAAACTGCTCAATTAAATCCAATTCCTTAACCATTAACATAGACATATGTAATGATTTCCGACTCAATGCATCAGCCACTACGTTTGCTTTACCCGGATGGTAATTCAAACCAAAGTCATAGTCCTTCAGAAACTCTAACCATCTCCTCTGTCTCATATTCAGCTCTTTCTGATCAAACAAATACTTTAAACTCTTATGGTCGCTGAAAACCTCAAATCTTGACCCGTACAAATAATGCCTCCATAACTTCAGAACAAATACCACAGCTGCCAGCTCTAAATCGTGCGTCGGATAGTTCCTCTCATGAACTCTCAATTGTCTCGAAGCATAAGCTATAACCTGCTTATTCTGCATCAACACACCACCCAAACCCAACAATGAAGCATCACAGTAAACCTCAAATGGTTCCGACGGACTCGGTAATATCAGAATAGGAGCAGTGGTCAACCTTCTCTTTAACTCTTGGAAACCTTCTTCACAATTTGAGTCCCAAACAAAAGCTTGCCCCTTTCTAGTCAACATCGTCAACGGTAACGCCAACTTAGAAAATCCCTCAATAAATTTCCTATAATAGCCAGCCAAACCAAGGAAACTCCTTATCTCCGAAACTGACTTCGGAGCTTCCCACTTAGATACCGCTTCTATCTTAGAAGGATCAACAGCAACGCCACCTCTTGAAATCACATGACCAAGAAAACTAACCTCTTCTAACCAAAATTCACATTTAGAGAGTTTAGCAAATAACTTCTTTTCTCGTAGAACTTCTAAAACCACTCTCAAATGCTCAGCATGCTCTTCTTCTGATTTCGAATACACCAAAATGTCATCAATAAACACCACAACAAACTGGTCTAGGTACGGATGGAAAATCCTATTCATATACTCCATAAATACTCCAGGCGCATTAGTCACACCAAAAGGCATTACAGAATACTCATAATGTCCATACCTTGTTCTGAAAGCAGTCTTCTGAATATCCTCAGTTTTCACACGTATCTGATGATACCCAGATCTCAAATCTATTTTGCTGAACACACTTGCACCAACCAACTGATCCATCAAATCATCAATCCTCGGCAAAGGATACCGATTCTTGATCGTCACTTTATTCAGTTGCCTGTAGTCCACACACAACCTCATAGTACCTTCTTTCTTCTTAACCAATAGCACTGGTGCACCCCACGGTGACACACTCGGACGAATAAATTTCTTATCCAACAGATCTTCCAACTGACTCTTCAATTCAGCTAGCTCAACAGCAGACATACGATAAGGAGCCATCGATATCGGTCTAGTACCAGGTACCAAATCAATCGAGAACTCAACTTCACGCTCTGGCGGTAATTCATTCACTTCTTCCGGAAACACATCAGGAAAATCACACACCACAGCTAGATCACCAATCACCAGTTTATCTTTAGCCTCCAAAGTCGCTAACAGCATAAACAACTCTGCCCCATCTGCTACTTCCTCATTCACCTGCCTCGCTGATAGAAACAAACTCTTGCCTTCCTCAATCTCAGGAAATATCACAGTCTTATCAAAACAATTGATAGAAACCCGGTTAAACACCAACCAGTTCATACCCAGAATAACATCAATCTGCACTAGTGGAAGACACACAAGGTCCATCCCAAAGTCTCTACCAAAAATACTCAAAGGACAATTCAAACAAACTGAAGTAGTAGTCACTGAACCCCTTGCAGGAGTATCAATCACCATACTACCCAACATCTCAGATATCTCTAACTTAAGTTTCACAGCACAATCCAAAGATATAAAGGAATGAGTCGCACCTGTGTCAATAATAGCTACAAGAGGAAAGCCATTAATATAACACGTACCTCGGATCAAACGATCATCTGCAGAAGTCTCAGAACCCGATAAAGCAAAGACCTTGCCTCCCGACTGATTCTCTCTCTTTGGCTTAGGACACTGTGGGCTAATATGACCCACCTCTCCACAGTTGAAACAAGTCACAGTCTTCAACCGACACTCTGCAGCCAAATGACCACCTTTGCCACACTTGAAACATTTCTTCTCAGCACTGGTACACTCATGGACACGATGTCCAGCCTGACCACATCTGTAACACTTAGCAGGAGCACTAGAGTCTCCTCCACTAGGCCTCTTCATTCCACTCTGCCTCTGGAAACCTTTGCCAGCTGCATACGGTTTCCCACGATCAACCTGATTCTTACCCTTCCTATCAACCCTCTGCTGATAGCTCTCTGCTCTGGCTTTGGAATCCTATTCAAAAATCCTGCAACAGTCAACCAAATCAGAAAACACCCTGATTCGCTGATATCCAATTGCCTGCTTGATCTCGGGACGCAACCCGTTCTCAAACTTCACACACTTCGAAAATTCTCCAGCAGCCTCACTATAAGGAGTATAGTACTTTGACAGCTCTGTGAACTTCGCAGCATACTCAGTAACAGACCTGTTACCCTGCTTCAATTCCAAGAATTCTATCTCTTTCTTCCCTCTGACATCCTCTGGAAAGTACTTCCTCAGGAATCTTTCCCTGAACACAGCCCAAGTAATCTCAGCATTTCCAGCAGTTTCCAACTCAGTGCGGGTAGCAACCCACCAATCATCAGCTTCTTCTGACAGCATATGTGTACCGAACCTGACCTTCTGGTTATCAGCACACTCAGTTACTCTGAAGATCCTCTCTATCTCTTTCAACCACTTCTGAGCACCATCTGGATCGTATGCTCCTTTGAACATCGGAGGATTGTTCTTCTGGAACTCACTCAACTGACGAGCAGCTCCCATCCCCACAACATTCGGATTTCCTCCAAGTACTCCAGCTAGCATACCCAGAGCCTCAGCAATCGCAGCATCATCTCTACCTCTTCCAGCCATCTCTATTCTGAAAACCCAACAAACTAAAACAATAAGTACTGATAGGGTTACACAACACCTATCCCGTACAGGGGAACAGAATAATTACGACTCGACTCGACCGACTATGCTCTGATACCACTAATGTAACACCCTTCTAAATACCTCAAATTATTTAATTAAAATAATAACATGTTAATCAGAGTAATTATGCCCCGAAGGGTGTCACACAATCATTTCACAAACATTTATCAAAACATCCTGTCATGCTCATTTATTTATCAAATAAAACAGTTGCATAATACGCAGCGGATACAAAACATCAACATTCAAAGCATGTACTACATTACATGTAAAGTTGATCAACAACTAAATTAAAACATAGTCAAACATCCCCTCCCGATGTTACATCTACCAGAGCATGACCCACTAAGGACGACACTAGACTCCATAGCACTAGCTTCTACTCAACTCACTGCTCGTTACCTGAAAAATAGTTGTAAGGGTGAGTTCTTCAATCAATATAATAAGCATTATAGAACAACATGTAATGCTAAGTAAATAACACATTAATTCACCCTAATCAAACTACGCACTCAGCAACGGCAATATCCATCCAACCATCATATTCAACAGTAAAAATCTCAATCATATTCAACATTAACAACACAACACACAACACACATATGATACTGGAATGCATCCATTCATATCATATGCCATACATTCATTGTGCAATGAGACTCTTATGCATGCGGTACCGACTATGTTGTGAACATATAGTTCAACCTCACCGTCCAAATCCAGGCACGGCTACCAAGCTCACTAGTCCCACTCATTTGAGACATAGTGACTCACTCACTAATTCCTCACCATGGGAATTAGCTACCACCCCAAATGGGCCATGATATGCACGCTAATCACCTAGCATGCAAACAACAACAACAACAATCAACATGATTTACTCACTAATTCCTCACCATGGGAATTAGCTACCACCCGAAGGCCACAATACGCATGCTAATCACCTAGCAATGCAACATCAACGATAATCAAGAATAGACACATGCTCACACTCTAAGCCATAGAATAGTCTATTCACAAATGCATACATTCACAACATCATGTATACCATTCCACATTATCAACACAATTTATCACAAAAGCATATTATATCATGCCAAACAACAACCACAATATTAGCACACTCCACTAATATCTATACTGCTCAAAACAGCGGGAATTAATCTCTGTTACATCATAGGCCAACATAGGCCAACCCTCAAATAGGCACACAACATTAAAATTAACATTTTTCCACTCTGCAACAGCGTTAACCGGTTAACGCCCTGGGTTAACCGGTTAACGCAGCACAACACGCCTTCTGTCTCAAAATTTAACAGTGTTAACCGGTTAACGCCCTGGGTTAACCGGTTAACGCAGCACAAACAGCCAAATATCAGAAATTACAACAGTGTTAACCGGTTAACACCTTGGGTTAACCGGTTAACGCAGACAAAACAGCACATATTCATAATCCAACACAGTGTTAACCGGTTAACACCCTGGGTTAACCGGTTAACGCAAGACAGAAGCTGTTCCTGCGCTAACTCAAGGCAGAATGCAGAATTCTCCGCATTTTCCGCCATTGGAGGACTTCCGGACCTCCGAATCCGATTCCGTAAAAAGCCATACGATCGGGAAATTACAACAGACTCAATTACCGACTAAATTTCAACTTCTAACACGGTTCATCCAACAAAATTTCAGCATTCACAATTCCCAATTAGGGTCAGTCAACAGCTTATCACTACCCATGACATATTATCCCATAATACCCGTTAATTGACGATAAACCCCCCTTACCTGAGTTAATCCGGCGAATCTCTAAGCTCAAGCCCTTCCTTCTTCAACCTTCAGCCCTCGCTCTGTCTCTTTGCCCTTTTCCTCTTCTTTCACGATCGTTCTCTGTTTCACGTAAAACCTTTTCTTACCAAATGGGATATTTCCTTAAGTCCAACTTATATATTTTCCAAAATAATAATCCAATAATAATAATAATAAAATTTCCAATTATTTAATTAAATTAATAAATAAATTATTAACTCAATTCAAATAATTATTTTGTTATTATCGGGGTGTTACACTCTGCGGGGAACTCTGCTTGGGGAACGGTAAAGCGACTTCACACTCATGTTGGAGAATAGCACTGTGGCTGGGAAAGGTAAACTCCGCTGGGGATAACCTTCAGTCCACAGATAGGATAAATGCTGGAGATAAATTTCAATGAACCTGCCTCACTCGGGGAGGAAATCGGTAAATACAGGCCTGCTGGGGATAGGCAATCCTCAGATCTGTTGGGGAATAGAAGGCATTATCCACAGACGTCTTCGCAGGGAAACATAGCTCTGATAGCTTCCGAACTTGCTTGGGGAAAAATATCTGCTGAGGAAACGTCCTCACTGATGCCAATCTGAAAAACAGCACAACAAAATGCCCCCAGGGGATACATGGACAAGATACGCTCAAGTGTCCTCAACATTCAAAATGATTTTCAAATGTTTCATCTTTCTGCAAATTATTGTGTAGCCTTCATGTTCTTATATGCAATGCTTATCAAAAATTCGGACATTTTTGCAAACAAAACAGTAAAAATAAAAACAAAAGAGCTATTTATCTGAATAACGACTTTTATTGATTGAAAATGTGCCTGAAGAGGCAAATACATCGGGAAGCAATTCCTAGAAAGAGGTAATTGCGCACAAAAGGAAAAATCTATCATAATGGCAACGTGAACACGGCATCCACTATTTCCCAATTCTGTTATAACTCACAGATCGTCAGTTTTCCTCCCAACTCCTTGCTTTCTGAGAAGAATGACTGGACGGATCACATCTTTCGAGATGGCAGACGACAAAGCTTGATGAAGTACAGACAACTCAGACTGTAGTCTTCGCTTTAATCCCTAACTTTTGCCTGGATCGCCCTTTTCGGGTTTTCAATCCACCGGGATACCCATTTTTGCCTAAGCCGCCCTTGTGGGTTTTCGACTTACCGGGTGTACAATTTTTTATATTTTTATCCCTAACTTTTGCCCGAACCTTTTCTTTCTGTTTTTTGGTTCGCCGGGATGCCCATTTTTTGCCTGGACTCTTTTTTTTTGTCCAGCGGGTCAATTTATGCGAAGTATTTTTTGACTACATCTGAGTTGACAGGAGACGGAAAATCTTCACCATCCATAGTTGTAAGCATCAAGGCTCCACCGGAGAAGACCTTCTTCACAACATACGGACCTTCATAATTAGGAGTCCACTTGCCCCTGTTATCTGCACCGGGAGGGAGGATTCTCTTCAAAACTAGATCACCGATCTGATAGCTTCGAGGACGCACTTTCTGATCAAAGGCTCGCTTCATCCTTCGCTGATACAACTGTCCATGGCATACAGCTGCTAGCCGTCTCTCCTCGATAAGGCTCAACTCGTTAAACCTCGTTCGAATCCACTCGGCTTCGTCCAGCTTGACATCCAATAAAACTCTCAGAGAAGGAATCTCCACTTCAACAGGTAGGACAGCTTCCATACCGTACACAAGGGAGTAAGGGGTTGCCCCGGTCGACGTACGTACTGAGGTACGGTACCCGTGCAAAGCGAAAGGCAGCATCTCATGCCAATCCTTGTACGTAACGACCATCTTCTGCACAATCTTCTTGATATTCTTGTTTGCCGCTTCTACAGCACCATTCATCTTCGGTCTGTAAGGAGAAGAATTGTGATGTTCAATCTTGAAATCTTTACAAAGCTCTTTCATCATCTTGTTATTGAGATTCGAACCATTGTCAGTGATGATTCTCTCAAGAACTCCATAACGACATACGATTTCTTTCTTGATGAACCGGGTAACCACTTGTTTGGTAACGTTAGCATAGGAAGCTGCTTCCACCCACTTGGTGAAATAGTCAATTGCAACCAAGATGAAGCAATGTCCATTCGAAGCGGTAGGCTCAATCTTCCCAATCATATCAATGCCCCACATGGAAAACGGCCAAGGCGAATTCATGACATTCAGAGGGCTTGGTGGTACATGCACCTTATCAGCATAGATCTGACACTTATGGCACTTCCGAGCATACTTGAAACAATCGGATTCCATAGTCATCCAGTAATAACCTGCTCTCAACAATTTCTTAGCCATTGCATGTCCGCCGGCATGAGTACCGAAGGAACCTTCATGAACTTCCTGCATTAACATGTCTGCCTCGGGTCTGTCCACGCATCTGAGCAAGACCATGTCAAAGTTTCTCTTATACAACACATCGTCCTGATTCAAATAGAAGCTTCCAGCTAGCCTTCTCAGGGTTTTCTTGTCATTCTTCGACGCACCTTCAGGATACTCCTGAGTCTTGAGGAAATTCTTGATGTCATAATACCACGGCTTCTCATCAATCACAACAGACTCGGCTGCAAACACATACGCAGGCCTCTCAAGTCGATTCACCGCAACATGTGGCACATGATTCCACCAATGAACTTTGATCATAGACGACAAAGTAGCCAAGGCATCAGCCATTTGATTCTCATCCCAGGGGACATGATACAACTTCACCTTCTTGAAGAACGTCAGTATTCTTCTGGTGTAATCTCTATACGGAATCAAATGCGGCTGGTTCGTATTCCAATCTCCATTGACTTGATTGATCACTAGAGCTGAATCTCCATAAATGTCAAGTGTTTTGATCCTCAGATCAATGGCTTCTTCTATCCCCATGATACAAGCCTCATACTCAGCTTCGTTGTTGGTGACGTCAAACGTCAATCTGGCAGAAAAAGGTATATGAGCACCTTTAGGATTGATCAATACTGCCCCAACACCGTTACCGTTCATATTCACAGCCCCATCAAACATCAGTGTCCATTTGTCATCCGGATTCGGTCCTTCCTCGACAAGCGGCTCTTCACAGTCTTTCATCTTCAGATACATGATGTCTTCATCAGGGAATTCAAACATCATAGGCTGATAATCTTCAATCGGTTGCTCGGCGAGGTAGTCTGACAGAATACTACCTTTGATGGCCTTCTGTGACGTGTACTGAATGTCATACTCTGTTAGGATCATCTGCCAACGGGCAACACGTCCGGTGAGAGCTGGTTTCTCAAAGATGTACTTCACTGGATCCATCTTAGAAATCAATAAGGTAGTATGGTTCAACATATACTGTCTCAGTCGGCGAGCAGCCCAGGCCAAAGCACAGCAAGTTTTCTCGAGCAGTGAATATCTTGTTTCACAGTCGGTAAACTTTTTGCTAAGGTAGTATATAGCATGCTCTTTTCGACCAGACTCGTCATGCTGTCCCAATACACACCCCATCGAGTTCTCAGTCACTGACAGGTACATTATCAGAGGTCTCCCTGGAACTGGAGGTATAAGGATTGGAGGTTTCTGTAAGTACTCCTTAATCTTGTCAAAAGCCTTCTGACAATCATCATTCCACTTGATCGCTTGATTCTTTCTAAGCAGTTTGAAAATTGGTTCACATGTGGCAGTTAGGTGAGATATGAACCTTGCAATGTAGTTCAATCTCCCTAAAAACCCACGGACTTGTTTCTCCGTTTTCGGTTCAGGCATCTCTTGAATAGCTTTGACTTTCGCTAGATCAACCTCAATCCCTTTCTCACTGACAATGAAGCCTAAAAGCTTCCCTGATCTCACCCCAAACGTACACTTGTTCGGATTCAACCTCAGCTTGAACTTTCTCAACCGATCAAACAGCTTCTGCAAATTAACCAGGTGCTCCTCTTCTGTCTGCGACTTCGCAATCATATCATCTACGTACACTTCAATCTCTTTGTGCATCATGTCATGAAAGAGAGTCGTCATTGCCCTCTGATAGGTAGCACCAGCATTCTTCAGCCCAAATGGCATCACCTTATAGCAGAACGTGCCCCAAGGTGTAATAAATGTCGTCTTTTCCATGTCCTCAGGCGCCATCTTGATCTGATTATATCCAGAGAAACCATCCATGAAAGAGAATACCGAGGATTGAGCCGTATTATCAACCAATACATCAATGTGAGGTAATGGGAAATCATCTTTCGGACTCGCTCTATTCAAATCCCGGTAATCGACACACATTCTGACTTTGCCATCCTTCTTCGGCACAGGAACGATGTTGGCCACCCATGGGGGATAACTTGTAACAGCCAAGAAACCTGCATCCCACTGTTTCTGAACCTCTTCCTTGATCTTAGTTGCCATATCAGGACTCGTTCTACGAAGCTTCTGCTTGACCGAAGGACATCCTTCTCTAAGAGGTAATCGGTGCACCACAATGTCTGTATCCAAACCAGGCATATCTTGATATGACCAGGCGAATATCTCCACATATTCTCTCAGCATCTCAATCAGCCTCCTCTTAACAGAGTCCTCTAAAGCAGCCCCAATCTTGATTTCTCTTTTGGCATCCTCAGTACCCAAATTAACAACCTCCAACTCCTCCTGATGAGGTTGGCTGACCCTTTCCTCCTGCTTCAGCAATCTGACCAATTCTGCAGGAAGTTCACAGTCTTCCTCACTCTCCTCTTCAGCTTGGTAGATGGGATTGTCGAAATCATACTGAGCCATAACAGAACTGTTCATAGTGAATGCCATAAGATCGCTTCTGCATGTTTAATGCTTTGTTTTAGAAAAAGAGTTCAATAAAGTCACAAAAAACAAAAACATTGCCATTTTTATTGTTTTTGAAAAAAGATGAAAACAAAAAATAGAAAGACAGGGATCACAAAGTTTGATTGCAAAAAATGTCCTTCATTAATGATAATCATTAAAACATGATGAGGCCCTACAATGAACCACTACGCCTTGGGCAGAACGTAGGATTTTCATGCAAAAATGACAAAACAACAGAAAATTACTCTGTCAGAAGAGTAACTTGAACCACTTCTTCAGCCGTCCAGTTGTTGATAGACCCCCCTGGTGCACACGGGCGAACCCAGTTGTCCAAATCACAATCACTGTCACAGTCTTCACTACCGGTTGCAGAGACGTCGCCATGATTCATCAGCCCAGCGCTGGTAAAGGTACTCGGACCCGCTTGACCATTCTGCTCTGCTCGGAGAGGCTCATAACCAACACCAAATTTGTCTTCTTTAACCGGCAAATCCACCATCTTGCCCCAGCCTTCAGCTTTGCCAGAATCAACAACCTCCTTAGCCTGCTTGTAAGAAGTAATTGAAACACCTGGCTTCCTCTGCTCAGCGTACGCCACTTTCTCAAGAGCCACAGTCTCAAACGCCTGACATAAGGTTTCGTGGATCTCGCCGTCCACCTCGACATATTTGAACGAGGATAAATGACTCACCAGAATCTCTTCTTCACCGCACACAGTCACAATCTGACCGTTCCAGACATACTTGAGCTTTTGATGGAGAGTCGACGAGACTGCCCCTGCTGCATGAATCCATGGACGCCCCAATAAACAACTATAGGCGGGCTGGATGTCCATAACATAGAAGATGATATTGAATACCTCAGGACCTATCTTCACAGGCAAGGTAACTTCCCCACACACAGAACATTTGGATCCGTCGAAAGCACGAACGATCAGGTCGCTGGGATTAAGCACAAACCCTTCCACATCAATCTTCTTCAGAATCTGCTTAGGCAGCACATTCAGCGATGACCCGGTGTCTACCAATACGTGAGACAACACTGCCCCCTTGCACTCCATGGTGATATGCAAGGCTTTGTTATGGTTTCATCCTTCAGGCGGTAAGTCCAGGTTGGTGAAACCTACGCCATGCCTGGTGCTCACATTGGCCATCACACCTTCCAATTGATTGACATAAATCTCCTGAGGCACGTAAGCCAAATTCAACATCTTCAGCAAGGCATTACGGTGTGCCTCAGAGCACAACAACAGTGAAAGTATAGAAATCTTGGACGGAGTTTGATTCAACTGGTCTACAATCTTGTAGTCACTCTTCTTGATTATCTTCATAAACTCCTCCACGTCCTTCTCAAATGACCCCTTGGGCGCTTCCTTCTGGACAGGTTCTTCCTCAACCACAGCTTGCTTACCCTTTGCTCTGGCGAGAGCCTCAGCATTATTGTCCCTCAAAGGTTGCGGTGCGAACAGGCGACCGCTTCTGGTAAAACCTCCTGGACCCCCTACATTATCCACAGCCGGACCAACAGTTGCAGGAACTCTATTCGGTAAACCAATTGTCACTGGAGTTTGACTCACTGGTCTCGTCTGACTTTCAGCCCTTCTGTAATTGCGGTGAGCATTATCATACTTCCACGGCACGGCTCTACTATTCTCAACAACCCTTCTTTCAGACGCCACGATAGTAGTTGGAACACTGATGGTTACAGGCACAGGAATGGTAACTGGGGTACCATTTGCTGCAGGTGCACTGACGACCCTTGGTCCACGTTCTTCAGACGGTTTAAAGTAAATGGTGATAGTTGACACTGTTCCACGATCTTTTACAGCCCTACTGAATTGTAAACAACCCTCATCCATCATACCCTGGATATCGGCCCTTAACTGGTCGCAACCATTCTCAGATTCTGCACAGCCCAAACAATCCTCATCACAGCCCGAGTAGACACCCCCATTCAGCAGACGGCCCTTCACAACTAGCAGAGAAGTCTGAACATCATCAACATTAACAACCAGATCTTCAACTTCTTTCCCCTCAATATTGTTCACTCTATGCCCACCATGCTGAGGCATAGGGTTGTTTACGACATTAGGCACTGGTGCGAAGTTGATCGCCTTGGCATCGATCAAATCTTGGACTTTATGCTGGAGAGCCCGACACTTCTCGGTATGATGTCCTGGTGCCCCAGAGTGAAAGTCACAACGGACGTTGGCGTCGTACCCAGGAGGCAATACTGTAGGCGGAGCCATTGTACGCAACTCAACCATCCCCAACCTGAGTAATTCGGGCAACAGCTCGGCGTACGACATGGGTATCGAATCAAAACGTCGATCAGGCACCTTTTGTCTAGCCTGATACGGACGTTGTTGCTGTTGTTGTTGTTGCGGTTGTTGAACTCTTTGTTGTTGTTGCTGACGAGGTTGAGGTGCCGGAATGGTCACTGCAGCAGCTTGACGGTATTCAATTCTGTTCTGATCTCTGCGGTGTTGAACAGCATTAGTTTCACCCTCTCTTCGACGAGATGCCCCAGCAAACGGCTTCTTAGAAGAAGAGGAACCAGCATCTTGGATCTTCCCAGTTTTAATCAAACTCTCAGTCCTCTCTCCACAAATGACAACATCAGAAACACTACCGAATGGGCAGCTCCCCATCCGGTCCATAAACACACCCTGAAGAGTACCGATAAACATATCTGTCAACTCCCTCTCCAGCATAGGGGGTTGAACTCTAGCAGCCAGTTCACGCCACCTCTGGGCATACTCCTTGAAGCTCTCATTGGATTTCTGACATAGACTCTGCAGCTGAGTCCGGCTCGGTGCCATGTCCATGTTGTGTTTGTATTGCCTCAAAAAGGCCTCACCCAGATCTCTCCAGCATCGGATCGAATCTCTCTTCAATTCCATGTACCAGTCCAAAGAAGCCCCAGATAGACTATCTTGGAAAAAATACATCCACATCTTTTCATCATCGGTATACGCAGAGATTTTTCGATAATAAGCCTGCACATGGGTGCGAGGGCAAGAAGTACCGTTGTATTTATCGAAGGACGGTGCTTTGAACTTGTGAGGGATTCTCAAACCTTCCACCAACCCCATATTGGTAACATCAAAACCGAGAGAATTCTGACATTCCATAGCACGGATCTTCTCAGCAAGAACCTCAACTTTGCGATCTCTCTCATTAACCCTTCCCAGAACGTCTTCGTCTTCACTGAGCAGAGAGAACATATCCTCTTGTCTGTCAACAATCGGAACAGGATTACGGGCCTGAGCACGGACTACTCTGGCATTAGCGGCATCTGGAACAATAGGTTGACCGTTGATTCGAATACCCCCCAACTCATCACCTACAGCATAGTTGTTGATGGGTACAGCAGCAGCAACATTGTTATCATTGACCGGGCCTCCCTCTGGCGGAGCATGGTTGATCGGTGGATTTGCAGCCTCTTGTCTCTGAACCATGGCTCGGAGTTCTTCTTGACCTTGTGCAACCCCTTGCATCATATTCATAAACTGGGCCATGCTAGCCTTCATCTCAGCCAACTCAGCTTGAAATTGATCCATACTTCTCTGTTGATTCAGTCTTGTTGAGTAGCGGTGCGGACGTTGATCAGCTATCCTGCCTAAAACAGGAACCAGAGTGAGAAGTCACGACCAAGAACACCTGTTATGCAAAATGATATGAGTATGATGCTAATGATGCGTATGATGCACATGATATGTTCATCTCTCAGGCATTCAAAGAGCCTGACCCATCCTGAAAAGATGGCAACTTGCAGCAACAAGAGAACAAACAGATACAAGGAAATGCTGACATCCTTATATATACATAAGGGTAAAAAGGCATACAACCAATGTCAACAGAATATCTGAATAAACAACGTACAAAGAAAAAGAATCCCATCCAACAAGCCTGGAGGTGATTCTTAACAAAAGATCCAAGAGATGGCTTACACGCAAATGAATCCCATCCAACAAGCCTGGAGGTGATTCTCAACAAAATACAATCAGAGATACAAACTAAGACAGACGGTCTTCTGGAATGAGGGTCTTCAGGTAATGGCACTGGTCTATCAACAGTGAGCATTCTGAGCAATCTGGCAAAGGAGTGATCTTCTCCTTCAACTGTCTTCTCAGCTCCAAGACTTCTCCTCCAAGGCGGTTCTCTGATGCCTGTCTCAAGTCTACTTCCTTCTTCAACTGGATGTCTTTATCTCTGAGTTGCTTCTCCAAGTCTCTGATCTTCGTCTGATAATTGACTTCAACCCTCTGCAGCCTCAAGCACTCCCGGTGTTCTGCGTCTAACATGCTCTCCATCTCCTCGTAGGATCTCTTCTTGCTTCTTAGTCTGCTAGCATCTTCTTCTCGCGCTCCTCTGAGTTGATGAGCCAAGTTCAACCTATCAGCTTTGGCTTTGTACAGTTCCATCTGGGTATCTTGCTCCTTCTCCCTCAAACGGCGATTCTCCATCAGGGCTTGCTTGTAGTGCTCAGCAGGCACACTATCAGCAAGAATCAAGGGTGGTTGCTCTTGCAACGGTTCCATCCTATCGTAGGGTAGCAACAAAGTTTCCACTCTCTTCTTTACCCATTCAGTGTAATCAGGCATTGCGATGGCAAACTTCTTCCCTAAGACGGATCCATCCTTCACTCCCACATCTCTCCAGGCTTTCCCTATCTGCTCCAACTTAGCAGGGTCATCCTTCTTCTCAAAACAAAAACTTTCGGCCATCTCAGCTTCGAGCGGTCTTTCACTCATAACAAACCCTAGCTGGCGAAGAGAAAGGACTGGATTGTAGTTGATGCAACCTTTGGTCCCTATGAGTGGCACGCTCCGGAATTCACCACAACTTATGATGACATCCCTCACATCCATCCGGTACGACTGCCACCTGATGTCATAGGAAGTGAGCGACATGACCCTCTGAGTCCACTTCAGAGTGCTCTGGGTATCCACAAATGGTCCCCTGGCTGGCAGAAGAGACATGAACCATTTGAACAGAAGAGGCAGGCAGCACCTGATGGCTCCTCCGTTACCATGCCTGCTGTGAATGGCATAGTAAGTATCTGCTAGAAGAGTAGGGATTGGATTCCCTCCGATGAAAATGCTGATAGCAGTGAAGTCAATGAAATTTGGCATACTGGGAAATAGGATGATCCCATAGATCATGGCAGCTAACTGTGCGTGAAAAACTTCCCAATTTCCCTTCTCTGCTTCAACTCTGGCTACCCTCAACAGAAACTTCAAAGGCAGACCTACTACTTCCCCACAGGGCTTCCAATTCTCACCAACTTCCTCAATACTCAACCGGAGGGCTCTGGCAATCAATCTGAAGTCGACCTCCTTTGGGACGTCCAAGAAGGGAGTCTGATGCTGAATAGGGATACTCAACAGGATAGAGTACTCCTCAAGGGTAGGTGCAAGCTGATAATCCTGGAAAGTGAAGCATCTGAGCTCTGGGTCATAAAACTGAAGTAGTGTCTGCAGAGGCACTGGATCTACTACTGTCTTCAATACTGTCAAGATATCTCCGTACCGCCCAACAAAACTCTTCAGTCGGTCATCTATCACGAGGCTACCCAACTCAACTAGCGGAGTCAACGGCTCACGGTGGAAACTGTAGGAACAGGTCTTCCGCTTCGGCTCGGGGACCGTTGTCATCTCTATCAGTGGACAGACTCTGGAATGTACCTGAGAAATGATATGCATGCAGAGATTAGTTTTTTCTTTTTCTCTTTTTTTTGATGATTTTTTTTTGATTTTTTTTTTTTCAATGCGTTTCTTTTGAAAAATAAATATACTATGATGCACATGATGCAGACTGGACTGACTGGTTGTGCAAACTCTGGTACTAGGTCGAAGCTTCAGTCAAAATCGGAACATAAATCCCACTTAAGGTTAACTGAACACTGTCTGAACACAAAGTCACCATCAGAACCAAGTCACCAACAGAACCGAGTCACCAACGGTACCTGTAATGAAATAACCCTTCCCCACTCACGGGTGTAGTCTAGGCCAGGGTAAAGCTGAGAGAAACGCAGCATAAATAACCTTTCGCAGAAATACTATCATATACACACCCGAAGTATGTAACGACAGTATCCCACCAGGGTCTGAACTGCTCGTGATATCAATGTTCCGCTAAGTGGCGCCATACCACCCGCTTCCCATGAATCACTCTATTCCTAATCATCCTAGATTTTCACTCATGGTCTGGGTATTGGACCTTTTACCTCGAGTAACTCCCACCCCAAACAGAGAAACACAGCACAACCAGCAGATGAATATGAATAAATGCAAACATCAATGCACACAATCAATGCAAACAATAAATGTACATATATACAATGAATGCAATAAAATACAACAATCATAAAGCAACCAAAACCCTAATCCTAGAGAGCGCTAGGAGAGACTCGCTCAGGGAAGATGGACCAGCAGAGGTCAACTTCTCTATATCCCCAGCAGTGTCGCCAGCTGTCGCATCGCGCGAAAAACTGGCGGGAAAAGAAGAACAACAGAGCCGCCACCGTGCGTTATTTATCCCAAAAGAGGGAAAGGAAACGCTCAGAGTAAACCTAGGAAAGAACATGGTCTCGCGACCAAAGAGGATGGGTTCGGGAGTCGGTTATGCGAAGGGAAGGTATTAGCACCCCTACGCATCCGTAGTACTCTACGGGATCCACGCACAAAAGGAAGGAAAATTGGTTGCTAAACACTGCTCAAACTCACACACACACTGGCTGAAAGAAACACAAGAAAACAGACTGAAACTGACTCGGCAGGATACCGTATCCTGGGCCTACTTAGTCTATCAGGCATAGACATCAGAGTCGAAGTAGTTCGGACTGGGGAAACGACACATGCTCGCTAGGATATCGCATCCTATGCATACGTATCTTCTCGGACGAGAGAAGAATCAGAGCATTCGTAGCTCGGCTGACACGCAGACAAACAAAAGCAGGCAAAGGCAAACGTGGAGCCCGAATGCCAATCACTGGACTTACATCAGCATCCGAACCTAAACACACACAAAGAGGCAAACGTGGAGCCTGAATACCAATCACTGGACTTATATCAGCATCCGAACCTAAACACACACACACTGGAACCCAAATGCCACTCGATGGACTTACATCGGCTTCCAAGCACACAACAACACAACAAGTTGATAGGGAGTCGGGGACTCGAGCCTATAACTGTCAAACAACACACACAAAAGAAAAGAAAAGGCGCCCGGAGAGATCAGCTCAATCTCCTGCCTACATACTTCATCTGGTATGAAGATCAGGGCGATGTAGTTCCCCTACGCAGGGACAAAGGACTAGCCTAACCAGATAACAGAGGGAGACACAACTCTAGGGAGACTACGACTCGAGCCTAGATGTTGTCATGCAAAGTCGTCCCTAAGTTAAGGTTTCTAGCTAACTGGCACAGGGAGCCAACCTATCCTAAACATGACTTGCACAGGAAGCAAGCCACACACACACTCAACTTGCACAGGGAGCAAGCCAAGCAAAACCTACTTGCACAGGAAGCAAGTCTAAACTAAACCTAACTTGCACAGGAAGCAAGTCAAACAATCCTAACTTGCACAGGAAGCAAGTCAAACAATCCTACAAGCACAGATAGCACACACTATACACAAGCAAGTGGCTCAAACAAGGGTTAGGTTTTAGTCGAGGGGTCATATCAACCTCAACAAACAAACCTCTGGAACGGGGTGAGTGTTGCTCTTAACCTTGCCATTGAGAGACTAAGGTGAAGCAGATGAAAGGTGAGTGAAGATAAGACTTCACAGCTCTTATCCCTGGCCTGGGAGAGCCTAAGACAAGAATGTGTGGGTTCAGAAAGTGGGAACCCTTCTACACATTTAAAACTGACTCAACTGTGCAATTGCACAAGATCTTGGGTTTGTATCTGCAATGCATCAACACAGTGGTGTGAGCAAAACAGATGACACACTGAATAGTGGGGGATAGATTGCATATCCCTACCTTCCACCAATTGCCTCTTCACTTAGGAGGACTTTGACTCTATGCAAGGACAAAAGTAAACAGTCACAAACATTGCCTCTTAAGGAGGACTTCAGACAGTTGCCTGGCCAAGTAACAGGCCAGGTCTTCCAGACTACATGAAGACTAGAAGCATACCTCAATGCAAATTGCTTATACAAGCAAAGCAAAGCAAAAAGTTCACAAGGAACTAAGCAACTAAAGCACCTGAAACAGTCAAGCAGATGTTAGTATGCAACTTCAAACAAAACAGACAGAAACAGACACCAACAGTCAATTAGAGGCACATGGATGTGCAAGGCACAAGGCTTAAGGCATGTGAGCCAAGCCACCTACAAAACAAACAAGTTAGTCATGGTATTTAGGCAAGCTCAATCAAAAGAATTGGTCTCAATGGCCATTTGTTGGTCAACCTGAAAACACAAGCTCAAAAGTGAGTAACAGGACCACTAAGGCAAGCCTAGGGTCAAAAATGAATGAAAAAGTCCAAACAGCAAGCAATGCCCAATCAAAATCAAGTTCAAACATTTAAGAAACACAAACAATTGGGTTCACATCCATATCAATCACTATCATCATTTCATGAACCATTTAGGTCAAAGTATGGCAAACAGAAGCTCATAGAAGTCAACAGCAAGACTTAACTCAAAAGCAATCTTAAATATTTCCAAAAATCACAAAATAAATCATGATCAAACACAACCCACAGCATGGTAAGCATGTCAAATTTCATCTCATTTGGACAAGTGGAAGGCAGTCAATGAAAATCAGAAAGTCAAAGCAATTTTGAACATGCTCAAAGAAGTCAACCAAACATGCATCAACTTAGAAAAATCATAAGTCAGAGATGGTGTATGATAAATGAATGGGACTAAAACCATGGCAAAGGTGAGGATGTCTAGTTATCTCATGTAAAATTTCATGTCCATCTAATAAAGTATGAGAATTTCACAAATGAAATGGGAACATGTGTCACACAAAGTCAACATATGACCAAGCAGGGGAGAAAATCTCAAACAATTAGGAAATGCCACAAATAATTCCAAGAAAATTCACATGTAAACTAGACATACAAGAGTAGGTTCATGCAAAAAATTGGATCAATTGGAGGTCAAGAAGCGTGGTAATGAAAATCATGAAGTTGGACATCAATGGTGTGACACAAATTGTCACACCCTAATTCAAAAAATCACATCTCATAAACCACAAATGATAAATTCACAAACTCTACACCAAAATCACCATGAGTGTGTCTAGTTTAAGCACAAAAAATTTGGGGGCCATTGGGTAAAGTATCACCATTTCACAAATGTTTTGGCAAAGTGTACAAAATTTGCATACATGAACAAAACCCTAATGCCATTTAAAATTCACATGTGCACTATTTGAATAAAAATACTCATAAAAAACTAGATGAAGAATGGAGACCAATGTAAAAAATCCCATCTCAATTGGATCAACCTTTAATTATTTATGAATTTTTGAACATTGTAAAAAAAATAAAAAAATAAAAAATAAATAAAAAAAGCAAGGATTTAATATTTATTTAGTAGTTACAGTGGAGGGACACTTGGCGCATAATGGAATGCAGCCGTTCCCATTAAATGGGATTTCAAAGTCCCTAATCAGCGGGGCCCACGGCCACCTGCGCGTTCGCATGGCCCACCCGGCCAGCCAATCAACGTGCTTCATTATGAAGCCACATGCGCAGCCAACAAGTAATCCCAGGCGGTCGTACGGCGTGGCAAAGAAAAGCGACGAAATGAAAAAAAAACCAATGGTAGCAGCAAGATACAATATTCATATTTGCAAAAAAAACATTTACAGTAGCAGTATCACACGTTCAACTTGCAATTTCCAGCAGAAAATAATTTCAACCAAAATCAAAAAACAAGTATATTAAAATGTTCATCTAGCCGAGTACATCAATAATACAACCATCATTTTCATTAACTCATACCAACAAGGACCAACACAGCACAAACATATTTCATCACCAAACTTCAAACCAACACAACTTTGCCAATACTTAATCATTTTTAAAACCACAACCACTGTTAAGCTCAGCATCAAGAGACCTACTTAAAGCATGCATCTATTTCAAAAAACAAAGAGGTCGAAATTTTACCAAAGTTAATGGACAGTTGTGATACAATGGTCGTTTGATGTTGTTGGCCTAAAACAGATGCTCCATAAGCCTTCCAATGATGAATGAGTAAAGGAGTTTGGCTTGCAATAGCTTGGAACGACTTCAAACAACTTCTGCCATGGATGAATGTTCTGCAAAAACAGTGATAGAAAAGGGACTTCCAGCTGGGGAAATATGATTGAAACAGGTTCAAAATGATGCTTGGATCGTGTTTTAGGCCAGGCAAGGTTTAGTTCTTTTGAAGTTTTTGGACAGGTTTTGCAAATGCACAAAATGAAGCTTTAGAAAAAATGAGTGAAGCCAAGGTTTTTTTCTCTGTTATGAGGCTGCTACTTGTGTTTACAATGGCAGAAAATCATCTTTGATATGCTGTTTGATGTTACTTTAGGCAAGGCCAAGTTTGGTCCTTCGAGAGTTTTGGATAGCTTTTTGCAAAAGTGTGAAAAATGTGATCTTTTGAGAGAATGAGTGAGCCAATCCTTCTTGCTGTCAAATGTGGCTGCAGCTGGTTTTTTGTGACAGAAAATGAGGTAAAAATCTTCTGTTTTTGATGTACAAGGCATGGTCCATGGATTTGTGGGATGTGGTTTGGTGAAACTTGTACTTTCTTTCCAAAAATCAAGCAAACCAGCATGGGCTGTATGTACCTCATGGGAATGGGCTCCCAACAAGTTTTAAATAACATTTCTGAACATATTCCAATGGCCAAATGGTTAAAAGATGATTAAATCAAAAAGTCAACTCTTGGTCAAACTTGAATTTAAATGAGACAAGTCAAAAAATGCCATTTTGATTGGCAAGGTTTTGGCTCATGAAATTTATATTTTTGGAAAGAGGAGATCAAATGTGACTTGTAGGAAAAAACCCCACCCAAATTGGCCAAACGGTTTGAGAGATATGGCCTTTTGAAGTTCAAGAATTTCTGAAATCGATTCGATCATAACTTGCCAACCACACATGGGAATTGAGAGTTCTTGGACTTTTTGGAAATGGGAGAACAAGATCTTCAACTTTCATGTTGGGCAAAAATTCATTTGAAGCTTGTATCATGATGTAATTTTGAGGATCAAGACTTTCCATTTTTGGTAAGTTTCAGTTACAGGTCCAGTTTCCATTTTTGGAAATTTCTGATCTGGCTTCAAATTCTTTCATGATGGTGTTTGACATGATACATGAGGCCTATTGGGACATGAATAAGCTCTCTCAAACCATTTCTATTCATCAAATCACTGATTAAATGGACAGTTGACCAACAGTTGACTTTTAGGGTTTCTGCCTGACTGAACCTCTTCTGATGAATTCCAAACCCTAATTTCTTGAGAACTTAACTTCAAATGATGTCTCAAGTTGTATGAACTCTTGATTATTGATGATGGTGCCCAAATTCCACAAGAATGGCCACCATCCACTGCTTTGACTGACTGTTGACTGTCTTTGACTTTCTGTGTATGAACTGATGACCTCTGAGCCTTCAACCCTTGACTTGAACACTTCAAAGGGACCTCCAAGTCATGTGAACTTGTTGGACAAACCCTAGGGCCTTGGCTCCTTGAGAATTGTGCTTGCTTGCTTGACTGACTGATCTCCTGACCAGTTTGACCTAATTTCTTGATTGGCTTGCACTTGAGGCAAATGAGGCAATGCAATGCTATGCAATGGACCATGATATGCTATGACCTAATATGAAAATGTATGTACAATGATAGGTGCAAATTTGAGGTGCTACAGGGCCCATGCAGGTCGAGAGCCTTTGTGGGAAAATGTATGCATATGTTGTTGATGATGATTTTTCAAGATTCACTTGGGTGAACTTCATCAAGGAAAAATCAGATGTCTTTGAGGTCTTAAAACATTTATGTCAAAGGCTTCAAAGAGAGAAGGAAAGTGGAATTGTCAGGATTAGAAGTGACCATGACAAGGATTGAAAAATAGCAAATTTTATGAATTTTGCTTCACCGAAGGTATTGTCCATGAGTTCTCTTCTCCCATCACCCCTCAGCAAAATGGAGTTTTTGAGCACAAGAATAGGAATCTACAATAGTCATCTAGAGTCATGCTTTATGCTAGGCATATTCTCTACCAATTTTGGGGGATGAAGCAATGAACATTTCTTTCTACATTCATAATAAGGTCACTTTGAGAATTGGTACTTCAGCTACTTTCCATGGATTGTGGAAAGGGAGGAAGCCTATTGTCAAATACTTTCATGTGTTTGGAAGTAAATGTTACATCTTGGTCGATCGAGAACAAAGAAGAAAAATGGATCCCAAAAGTGATGGAGGAATATTTCTGGGTTACTCTACAAACAACAGAGCTTATAGAGTCTTTAAGTCAAGTACCAAAGTCATGATATAATCCATTAATGTTGTAGTGGATGATACAATCACAGAGAAAGGAATTGTTTTCGATGAAGATGTTGGAACATCATCTCAACAGACTGATACTTCTGAAAATGAGGGAGTTATTAGGTTAAATAGTGAACCAGTAGGTACCGAACCAGAAAACCATCAAGCCAACAAAGTTACCTCTATTAGAATTCAGAAATATCATCCAAAGGAACTTATTATTGGAAATCCTAATGAAGGGATCACCACTAGATCCAGAGATGTGATACTAAATGCTTGCTTTGTCTCAAAGTTTGAACCTAAAAATGTGAAATAAGCCTTGACTAATGAATTATGGATCAATGTTATGCAAGAAGAACTAGGGCAATTTATAAGAAACGAAGTATGGGATCTAATTCATAGGCCTAAAGGGATGGATGTTATCGGGACAAAATGGATCTACAAGAACAAATCTGATGAAAAGGGGATTGTGACCTGTAATTCTGGTATCAGATATGAGATGTCGAAGGTAATGTAACGACACTAATATCTGAGTAAAACAAACAGGATAAAGATAAAGAATAGAAATGCAAGAGACACAAGCAATTGTTAACCCAGTTCGGTCCAACTCACCTACATCTGGGGGCTACCAAGCCAGGAAGGAAAGCCACTAAATAGAATCAGTTCAAAGACTCTCCGTACACTTCAACAAGTTACAGTCTTTCTCACCTAATCTCTACCCGTGCGACTTCTACCTAAGCACTCTTAGATATGAGAACCCACTCACTCCCCCTCAATCACACTTGTGATTTTAAACAACAATTACTCTGAAAAGAAGACACTTTTTAATTACACACACTTGATCTTCAACCAAGTAGATTTACACTTGATCTTCAACCAAGTAGACACACACTTGATCTTGCTTAACAACTTCAATCAAGTAGACACACGCTCATGCTTAAAAGCTTAGAGTTACAAATTACAACCCACAAATCAAACCAATTCAATCATCTATGGATGAATTGAATGGCTTATAAGTCTCACGACTAAACAAGACACAAACCCTTATATTCTTTCAATATTTCACTCAGTATTGGTTGTGTTACAAATCAGGTTTTCCATGTCCTATTTATAGAAGCATTCAGCTGGGCTTGGACATCTTGAAAACCCTAAAACTATTTTCCAATTAAATCTTCTCATGACAGCTGGTTAGATCTCCTTGGAAAATAAGTAAATCAGGTTGTAATTAATGATTGAATGCGCCTGCAAATCAGATCTTCAATCATACATAGATTGCCATTAAATGCGCAATCACAAAACACATAACATTCACCCTGAATGTTCTGTGTACAGGATGTCATGACATCGGGTCTGACATCCTGGAACAATCCTGCATAATTCCATTTATAATTTCCAACAGGTATATAATATCAGATGCCATGACATTGTGTATGACATCCTAAAACAATCCTGCATAATTATATTTTTTAAACTCCAGCAGGTACACAGATATCTTATGTTAAGACATCACATGCTACATCTTATGAACACTCTTTGTTTTACCAAAATTGCTGCCAACATTTAGAACCAACAAACTCCCCCTTTGGCAAATTTTGGCTAAAACATATATCTGTCCTTTTTTTTCACAAGAAAAACTATCAGCAGTTAAACAACAGTTTAAGCAGCAGCAGAAGCAAACACAGAATTACTAGCTATTAGCAACTAGTAAGACACATAAATGTACAAGGGTACTTCTTCTCCCCCTAAATCTGTGCAACACAAACAACTCCTTTAATAATAACAGCACCTGTAACCACAACACCTGTAACAGTCATAGTCACCCTCTGACATCTGCTCCAACATCACCTGTGCACCACATAACATCACCTGTGCACCACATCAGACATCTCCTCCAACATCTGTAAACAGAACAACATTCTGTTTTACATCAAACACATCTCCTTCAATAATAGTTGTTCATCTGTTCAGCTACACCAGCACAACATCTCCACATCAGCTCCACATATTGAACTGCTTCCACATAAACACTTCTTCTCCCCCTTTTAAGTCAAAATTGACCAAAGGTGATCAATTAGACAAAATAAATGTCAATTAGACTAGCAGAGAATGTCACAACAGATGTTATAACATATAAAATGTTAAAACATAAATGTTAGGAAATACAAACCATAATTATACACAGTTATAATAGCTGAGATAATTAGAAATCCATGGAACTCATTAAGAACCCAAATAATACATACAAGCATCAGTAAGGACTGCCACAAATTACACACATTTCAACAAAAATAAATAAATTCTTCAGCACCAAAACAACAGGGGGACCAACTTTCATAACAGCACATACAACAGCCACACCAACCCAGTCTTCATCACAGCACACACAGTCTTCATTTCAGGGGAACCATTACCACTCAGTCTGAGGAAGAGACATCATCTTCACCTTCAGAATCAGAGTTGCCACTAGATTGATCATTGGACCTCTCACTTGAGGTATTGGCATCTGAATCCTTGGTCTCACCAGCCTTCTCCATCTCTTCCTTCTCTAAGCTACCAATAAGAACCTCCAAAGCCTCTTTCCTTGCCTTGGCAACCCTAATACAATTATCCAGCTCCTTACAAGTTTCCTTTAATTGATCAATCAAGCTACCTTGAGAGGCTGGCTCCTTTCTTGCAGATGTCATGACAACATCATTGACATGGCTTCCTTCAAACAACTTGTAGTGAATGGATAGCGGAGGCTTTCTTCTGCTGAGAATATCACTTGTGTTGAGAATGCCTGGTTGCTGGCTCAAGATAATTCCATAGATGATAGATGGAAAGGCAATGGGCAGTTTCACTGCATTAGTGGAGGCATGTCTGACAATTTGATCAAACATAAACCTTCCAAAGTCAAAGTTTATCCTGGTTCTAATAGCATAAGTGATTCTTCCAAGACCAATAGAGATGATAGAGATATGATTAGTAGGCACCCAGTTGGCTGAACCAATCTTATGTAAGATGGCATATTTGAAAGTTAGCTTGCCAGTTGATAGGTGATTCCTACTAGGCCATTCCTTAACTTGGCCAGCAGTAATAGCCCTATAGAATTCATTGTCTATAGCCTCTAAGTCCACACCTCCTTCAGTTCCTCTCCCTAGAAATTTGTTGATTATGGTTGGGGAGAATCTCACACATCTACCTCTTACAAAAACCTTGCAGAATTCCTTGCTACTCTTTTCAGAAATATCCTCAGGGATATTCACAACAAACTCTTTTACTAACCCCTCAAAGCATTGGGGTAAACCAACAACAGTTTTCATCAGACCATCATTCTTGATCAAATCCATCACTTCTTTCACCTCTACAGCCTCCTTTCCCAACTACCTTTCAACAACAACCCTCCTTTGAATGATAAACTTCCACTTGGCAGCACCATCTTCAAGATGGAAAGAGATGTTATCTAAGTGCACGACTGCAACTTTTCTTGGAGACTTCTTGACAGTCTGTCTTTTATCAGGAGAGATGTCTGAGACATCGTCTTCGACATCATCATCAGAGTCAGAACTCTCTCTGACCTTCTTCTTCTTAACCTCAACTTTACTCCATGATTTGGAGGGTCCTACACCAGTAACCTTTTTCACTCTTCTTACTGTCCTCATTTCAGCCACAGTCTTCCCTTTTCTGGTCCTCAGTTTCTTTGCTACACTTGGTTTCACAAGATGGACCTGTAGCGGGGTATTCGTTACCATTAGAGATATTGACTAAATCCAAGGTAAACCATACAAGTCGAGTCGCCACCGCACTTCTATTTATCCAAAGGAATAGTTAGAAAGCGAACAAAAACCTAAAAGTTTTATCAAATCAAAAACTAGTAAAAATGCCAGAGATCTAGTTAAGGGGGTTGATTATGCAATGGGAAGGTTTTAAGCACCCAAAACATCCTAGGTACTCCTAGGGAGCCCTTTTCATACTTGTTGTAAGGTTGGTATTTTGTGAAAATTTGTTTGTGCAAACATGATTGAAGAGATGAGAAGAGAATATACAAGTTTATTTACATTTTGTGTTTGGATGGATGAACCCATTGCCTACGTACCATCTAAATAAAAAGATTAGGATCAAAACCTCGTAGTTCGGGGTAAAAATCTCAAAACAAGTTGGTGGATTGATTGATCCAAAAGCCTTAAGGTCTTTCGTTATCCAAGGGAGAAAACTCAACCTAAAACCACAAATCCACCATGTGAGGATAGCTTCAACATGCTAGTGAGGGGTTAACCTTATAATAAGCATGGAAGACTCATTGTCCATCACTAAGGATATAGGTGAGTATTATATCTATCTCAAGGATAACTCAAACCTAATAGCTAAAGGTTATGAAAAAATTTGATTAAGAGAGTGGCCATTGAAACCACAAAAAAAGTATTTGAATGGGTTATATTTACCAATGAAAAGTATTTACAAAATATGGCCAAAGTTGACTTAAAGATTCAATTTAGAATAAGTGTTATGAAAAGAAAGTTTGAAAATCAAAAGCATAAGGCTTAGGTTTCTAATGTTTGAAAACAAGTGTTAAATGTTTGCACAAAAGTTTTGGCTTGGGTTAGAGTGGAGGGAAGAAGAAGAATGGCTAAATCCTAAGTATGCAAGAGATGAGGGATAAGAAACAAGACCACAAATGGAGTTCCTCTCTTGAGATCATATTGATGATCCAAGTAGCTCCCATCCTTTGGAATATGCAAGCAAAATAACAGTAAGCTCAAGCAACAATCAAACAAGTCTCTTAAGAGATCCTCAATGCATCTTGTATCTTTCACTTTGGATGAACATGGCAATGGTTCTTCAGTTTGAGCTCTCATAGGATTCCCTAGCACAAGAGCACACACATCAAAAGTTTTATGAAACAAATCAAGAATGGACAAGAGTGAGTTCAGAAATTGGTCCTTTCAAAGTCCTCTTCAACATTTAGCACTCTAAAGGCCCAATGCCTAGTTCCTCTTTAACTTTTATAGCACTCTAAAGGCTCAATTCCTAGTTGCTCTTTGACTCCAAGTTTGCATAGGGAAAGTCCTAAAGTCTAAGTCTAATTGTTCATTTTTTTGCATTTGGTCCACAACAAACAAAACAAAATACAAACACAATGGTATATACACAATTATGTGCTCAAGTGAGCAAAAGGCAAATTGCATTAACATAAACATGTGCTCAAATGAGCAAAGGGAAAAGCAAATGAATAATATGTACAAGAATGGTAAATTACATAAAAGTAAAGAGCAAAAAGTAAATGTTAATCGTTAATGGTTAGTGTTAGTAGTTAGTGTGCCATAAGGCAAATTTAGCGCTATGTTAAGCAATCGTAATTGGAATTATGTAGAAGTCACAACTATCTGAGGCCGGTCAATAATAATGTAGGCAACAACACAAGTTATAAGTCTTGATTAGTGAACCAAGTTCCAACGACTTGCCATGCCAAAAAAGAAGATGAGAAATGATCTTGTATTGGTTTAAGTCCTTTGCATAATTTAAGAAGCAATTTATCCTTAATGCAAAGCCATTCACTTGATCATTTGATCAAGATGAATTAGATTTGAATCAAGGAAGATTAAACCTCCCTAATCAATGCTAACTTATCAACCTTTAACTCATTGATCAAAAAAAAGAAAAGAAGAAGAAGAAGAAGAAGAAGATGGACAATGTAAATGAAGAAAAATAAAGTGCATCAAATGAAAAGGAATGTACCAATCCATAAATGTTGACCAAAGATAGGGAAGATCAAGGTCAAACCATAAAAATAAAAAATGAGATGAAGATTGGAGGTCAAGAAATAAACAAAATATTTTGGCATTTTTAATATTTGAAAATAAACTTGAATTAAAATATTAAAGAAAGGTCAAACTTCAAATTCACTTCAAATCAACTTTAAAAAATTCCAAGTGAATTATCCCAAGTTCAACAAGGTCAAACAAAGTTTGACAAAAAATTTCAGCATTTTTAAAAGTCAGAAACTATTTTTAATCAATTAAAAATGAATAAAAATAACCTAATTGAACTAAAATCTCAAATAAATCTCAAATCAATTAATAAATTGATGAGAATATTTTTCATAGATCCATCATCATTCAAAGAGGTTAGAAAAATATTTTTGTATTTTTTGAATATCAAAAAATATTTAAAATGAATTAAAAATAACCAGAAAAGAGAAAATTGTTAAAAAATAGCAAATGATAAAATAAAAAAATATTAAAAATAATTTTTAGAAACTAGGAATTAAAAGAGAAATAATGCAATTGGTCCCATATCTTTTGGAATTAACATGAGAGAGTTATGAATTTTTGAAATAAAATGGAATTAAAGAAAATAAAACAGAAATTTAGAAAATGGCAAAAATCAGGAAGCGTTGGATGACTTCATTAATTGACGTGGCAACATCCAATGGATCAGGAGTGCGCGCGTACCATTGTCATTAGTCAACTGAGAAGTACAATGCATTAAATAAAGTCATAACATCCAAGCGCCAGGATTCAAACTGGAAAAGAGATCCAAGGGCTCACAATTGATCTGGCAAAGAGACGATGGCCAGCGCCACCGTCATCTTCGGTGAGCTCCGGCGAAGGTCAAAAAATGCAGAGATTCAAATGCTCACTAAAATGGACGATCCAGGCACCATTTGAAAGGTGAAGTGATGTACATCACTCCTATATCACTCACTTCCACTCTAGATTCCTATTAAGAGAGAAATCAGAGATGGAAGTTTGGTGATGTTCAACTGAACTTGCTCGATTTCAACAACTAAGCACTAAATAATAATGCCTCTATAGAGAGGACTTTAGACAACACAATATTAAGGCCAATGGATCAAAGTATAAGGAGATTCGAAGCAAAAAAACAGTTGATCAAAACCTTTGGATTATGAAGATTTGAGTCCCTTTCCTTGATTCCTTTTGCAAAACAGAACTTCAATAGATCAAATGGTGAAGGTTTAGGAACTTTAGATCTGAAAATTCAACTAAATGCAATTGAATTTCAGATCTGAATTTTTTAAGAGAAATGAACTTTGTTCCTTTGGTATGGTTGGGGATTCACTCTTGCAGCATTTCAGGCGCCTTCAGGTTGGAGAATTATGAAGCATAGCACATGTATTTATAGCTGGAAAGGGCTGAGTGCATGAGTTTACTCGTGTGCATGGCAAATGGATTTGCATTGCACGGGCTTGTGTGATCATGTGGAAGGCCCAATGAAGACTGAAATGACTTGCTGAATTCATGTGACTTCCAAATGGACGTGTACAAGAAGAATAAACGGCTCATGCATGGCAATTTGAATTGATTTTCACAAAATGCACTTAATCTTCATGCCTTCGAAAATGATGCTTCCAAACTCCAAATGCCACCTTGTGAGTAATGGTTAGAGAGCTTGTTGCATAAGGAACAAATGATATGTTGATCAAAATTTCAACTGGGCCTTGGAAATTAGTGAATTTTGAGTTTAAAAAGTGTAGGGTGCAAAACATGCATTTGTGAAGTTTCCAAATTTGGCCAAAGTTCAAGCCCTTCTGTCTCAATGATGCAAGTTCCAAATGACAAAAACCTCAACATAAAAGTTGTAGATCTTTTCAGGAAAATAAATTTGGACTTAAATTTTGCATCATTTGGATTTTTAATGAAGAAGTTATGGGCACTTGAAGTTGGACTTTTTTCCATTCCAATGCATTTGGCCCAAAGTGACCTATAATGTTTTGCATTATCACATGTATTTCTTTTGAGATTTTGAAAATTTTCTCAACATAACATTTTAAGTAGACACAATAAAATTTCCAATGCATTATGTTACACCTCAAAATAATAAAAAAATGAATGAGTTATGTTCTTGAGAAGTTGACCCAAAATTAGGGTTTCAGTCAAAGTGACCTATAATGTCTTGGAGTAGATGATGATCTTCCAAGCTTAAAATAAATTTTTTATGAACATAAAAGTTGTTCAAATTGTCCTTAAGAACATTTTTTCTCTTAGGATCATCTCTATTTGACCAACACATAACAAGTTAGGTCTCAGTGTATTTCAGAATAGTCAGATGAATTGACTGGTCAACTTCTCAAGTCCACCACTCATATCTTGATGAATTGATGATTGAGGGCACTAAAATAAGTTCAAATATGCATGGAATGATGAATTAAAGAACTTCCCTTGATGGTATTTGACCATGGGCTGAGGTTGCTTCATGAGCAAGGCACAGTTGATGAACAGATGAATTAGGGTTTCCTTGGGAACTTAGCCTCAAACCCCTTGACTTGATTTGATCAAAATGATGAATTGAGATACTAGGGAAGAATATTTGATATATGAGAGCTTTGGGAACCATTGCCATGCTTGCTTTCATCTCCTCTTGACCTTTTCATTGCACAAAGGATCTCCTAGAAGCCTTTTAGACCTTATGATTGCTCAAGCTACAAACAAGAAATGTTAGTGACATATTTTTGTGTTTTTGGTTATCAAATAAAATGATAAAAGCAATGATATACAATTCAAGCATGCTTGGTGATCTCAAACCACTCACAAGAGGTCCCACCCAAAGGCAAAGGGAACCAAGATGCTTATGATCCTTGAGGCTTTGCAAACGCAATGTTATGATGCCATGGGGGATCTTAGGGCCAAAATTGGGGTCTTACAGGACCAAGGTGTCATCTTCTTCCTCATAACTTTCTTCCTCCAGATCAATAACATTCTCAGTAGTTCCATGAGACACATCTGCTGGTTTCTTACTAGGTAAGGTTTTACCTAGAGAACATAATCCCTCAGCAGCCACTTCATTCTCTGATCTAGATGAATCATCATATTTCTCAGCTTGGGGTTCCACCTCAGGAGAGGAGTCCCTTCTGGACAGAGGGGTAGAAACACCCTTGACTGCATGCCCTTCATTCAGAATCCTAGTAACTAGGTTCCTAATGATACGATCAGTAAAGTGCATGTCATCTTTATGAGGAGATTTTTCAAGAATGTTACCTTGCTTACTTCCATCCATGGAAGAAGGGCCTGGGGCGTCACCTGGTATCACACAAAGAGGAGTAACGTCCAACACGTCTTCATCTAGAAACTCCATGGAGGGAGTCCTTGGTTGATGAGAGGGTTTTGAACCAGAGGATGAGGGATGTTGAGACATTTTGTTGAACTTTTGAAAAAAATCTCTTTGCCTTAGCAGAGGTTTTCTGAGAAGTTGGATGAAGATGGAAATGGCTGTGTTTAGGTAGCGTGTGGAAATGGCATAGATACTAGTTCCAATACTTGGTAATGATTCATCATTAATGTGGTTCTTTCTTTTAAGTGGGCAGACAATATTTTTATTACCTTTTCCACTCCACTTTAATTGCCATAACTTCACAAGAATCCAAATCCCGTATTTTCCCTCTTACATATTCAACCTGATTATCATCCAAACCCCTTGCAAATTTGTCAGCTAATTGCATTTCATGCTTTAGAACTATGAATTTGTCTTCCACAAATTTTCTAATGAAGTGATGATAGAAATTAATGTGTTTGGTCTAACTGTGCTGAATAGGATTTTTGGACATAGTTGTAGCATTCAGGTTGTCATAGTACAATGTCATGACATCGTGTGTGACATTGTAAGCAATCATCAGTAGTTTCAACCAACCCTGTTGAGAACAACTACTTCCATCTGCTATATATTCAACATAAACACCATTTTCATCTTTCAAATGTGTAGGAGCAGGTGTCCTTTCACTCTCCATCCCAATCTTCTCAACATTGTTCTTGGCACTTTTGCTTTGAGATAGACACATAGGCCTTTCTATCTGCTTGACTTGTAGCCCAAGTCCAACAAAGCTCTTTCCAACTTCAGATTGTATATGACTACCAACATGTTCAACCATCTGATCCAACCTCCTATCAATTTGAGCCGTCATGAGCTTTTCTCCTTTGGAAGTGATGTTAAGTCTGAATTTCTGGTGTGACATCCTTGTCTGACATTTCCCACAGACTTTCAATTTGGGAGTTCCTCTAGCAGATATAATCATCTTCATCCCTTTCTCTTTGACTGAGGTACATTTTGAGGAGTAACTAATTTGAGAGCTCCACATGTAACAGTTGTCTTTGGTTCTGACTCCTTCCATGATCACTTCACTTTCTTTGTTGGTAATCAGACATTTAGTTTTAGTGAAGTTAACATTTAGACCGTGGTCACATAGTTGACTGATGCTTATTAGATTTGTAGTCAAGCCTTTAACCAGTAGGACCTTGTCAAGGTTAGGAACTCTGGGGCAATCAAGCTTTCTTATCCCCTTGATTTCACCCTTTACTCCATCACCAAAGGTTACATAGCTTATGGCATGAGGATGAAGGCCAGTTAGCAAGTCTTTGTTTCCAGTCATGTGTCTGGAGCACCCACTGTCAAAGTACCAATCTTCTTTGGCAGAAACTCTGAAGGGAGTGTGAGCTATTAGACTTGTAACATTTGTCTTAGGAACCCATTGCTTCTTGTTGACAGGCCTGTGTTGTTTGGGTCTTGGTTGATAGTGAGTCTGATGATGAACAAGGCTAGGATAACCATATAACTTATAGCAGAAGGGCTTCAGGTGGCCAATGTCGCACCCGCGAAAAACAACCGGCGGGCTAAAACAAAAAAACAAACAGAGCCGCCACTGCGCGTTATTTATCCCAAGATAGGGAAAGGAAACGCTCAGAGAAACCTGGAAAAAGCATGGTCTCGCGACCAAAGAGAAAGGGTAAGGGAGTCGGTTACGCAAGGGGAAGGTATTAGCACCCCTCACGTCCGTCGTACTCGACGGGATCCACGCTCTAAGAAAAGAAAAGGTTGCTAAAACATCACACACACACAAGGAACGCAGGTGGGGTTAAGAGGAAGAGAGCTCGATAGGACATCGCATCCTATGCCTACGTATCTCGTCTGGAACGAGAATCAGAGCTGCCGTAGTTCGGCTCACGCACGCCAAACAAGCAAACACAAACACAGGCAAACTGGGAGCCTGAATGCCAATCACTGGACTTACATCAGCATCCGAACCAAAACACACACAAAAGGGCAAACGTGGAGCCCGACCGCCAATCACTGGACTTACGTCGGCATCCGAACCAAACACACGCACACTGGAACCCGAATGCCACTCAATGGACTTACATCAGCTTCCAAGCACACGACAACCAACAAGTTAATAGGGAGTCGGGAACTCGAGCCTATAACTGTCAAGCACACACACAAAAAAGAAAAAAAAATGCCCGGAGAGACCTCGCACGGTCTCCTGCCTACATACCTCGTCTGAAACGAGGATCAGGGCGATGTAGTTCCCCTGAAAGGGAAAGAAATTCTAGCCAGAAACCAAGGGGAGACACACTACTAGGGAGCTGGACTCGAGCCTAGTGTTATCATGCATCATTGCCCTATGTTGTGGTTTCTACCTACTTGCACAACAGCAAGCTAATCCTATCCAGGAAGAAAGCAAGCATGCAAGCATCAACAAACAAAACAAACATTTCACATAGCACACACTATATCCAGTCAAGTGAGGCTCTAACAAGGGTGGACTGCCGAGGCAAGTCATCTGTACAAGGGTTAGAGTTAGCTCTTAACCTTGCCATTGAGAGGCTAAGGTGAAGCTGATGAAAGGTGAGTGAAGATTAGACTTCACAGCTCTTATCCCTGATCAGGGAGAGCTTCTGACAACGGAGCGTGGGTCCAGAATGGAGGGACCCTTCTACGCTCAAGACTCTGACTCGATTGTGCAACAGCACAAGATCTTGGGTTTGTGTCCCAATGCATCAACACAGTGGTGTGAGCAGAGGGACGACTCAACAGAATAGCGGGGGATAGATTGCATATCCCTTGGGTTCCGCCAATTGCCTCATAGAGGTCTTTACCTGCTTGGCACAAAAGTAAACAATCACAATCATCGCCTCTTAAGGAGGACTTCAGACAGTTGCCTGGCCAAGTAACAGGCCAGGTCTTCCAGACTACATGGAGACAAGAGAGTCTACCTCAACTGGTTTATAAAACCAAGCAGCAGCAAGCAAGTTCTTAAAGAACTGTAAGCGACTAAATGTACCTGAAATCAATCAAGTATCATCAGTACTCAGACAAACCAACAATAAACAGCAAAAGTCAATCTATACAGACAACACAAGTTAATGCACATAAGTGCAAGCCATGAGCTCAAGCTCAAGCATCAAACCTACAACACAAAGCCAATGTTAGTTCACAACATCAAACAAAACTCAATTTACAACTTGAATTTCTCTCCTCAAGCCTTTTGCACTTTTAACCTGAAAATCCAAACCAAATGTGAGAAACTAGACCACTAGGCCAAGCCTAGGGTCCAAAGGAAATAAAAATCCTAAACAGCAAGTGAAATTTATCCAAAATCACATTCAAACGAATCAAAAGCAAATGCAATTGGTCCCATGCTCATATCAATCACCATTATCATTTCATGCACAATTTAACATCAATCATGTAACTTGCAACCTCAAATGACCAAACAGAACTATCTCAACCAAATTCATACCAAAACCATTCAATTAATTCCACAAAAATTCACACCTAAACAAGACACATTCAATGTATAGCATGTCAATTTTCAGCTCAATTGGACAAAAGGAAGTAGGTCAATGAAAATCAAGAAGTCCAGACACATTTATACAAGCCAACTCAAGGCATTCAAACAAGCATCATCTTCAATAAATCATAAAACAGTGACAACATATTAGAAGTGAATGGGATCAAAACCATGATGTCCTATAATGTGTCTAGAATGCTCATACCAAATTTCATCTTCATCCAATACACTATGAGAATTCCACAAGCAAAATGCCAACATGTGTCACACAAGGTTACAAAATGAGCACACAGAGAAGAAAATTATCAATCAATTAGAAAACTCCATCAAAAATTCCAGCAAAACTCACATGTTATCTTGACACATCAATGATCATTCATGCAAAAAATTAGAGCAATCAAACATTTCTAGGCCAGGCAAATAAAATCAGAAAGTTGACCTAGCTTGGTGTGACACAAATTGTCACACCTCTATTCAAAAAATCATATCTCCATCACCAAGTATCCAAAAATCACAAACTCTATATGAAAATCACCATCAATATGTCCAGAATAAGCACAGAAATTTTCATCCATTCATTTGCAAGCATCACTATTTCATGAAGGTTTTGGCATGGCATGTACAAAATGCATACATTGAAACAAACCCTAGGCCAATTATTTTTCTACACATGCAAAAAATCCACAAAAATAACCATTAAATTCTACACATCATCATGAGCATTATGCAAAACATTTCACAAAATTTGGATGAGTTTTGAGTGAGATATGAATTTATAAAGATCATGTAACAAAATGTAATTGAAAAATGAAAAAGAAATAAAGAATAATATAAATTAAATGCGCCAGTGGCATTTTTGTAATACTAATGCCACTGGCCAAAACGACGTAGTATTGAAAACATTACATGGCACGCGCTCATTGGACCTGGGAAGCGGGAAACACAATTCAAAACCAAGAAAGGCAAAATGAAGATCTAGCAGCATATTTCACGTGTTCTTGAGCAACAAATTTCCAGAAAATTGCAGAAAATGAAGAACAACTAATCTCCACCAAAATCAACAAGAGTATAATCAAAAGAACCGCATGAGCATGTAGATTCAAGATATGCAACTCATTTGCCCTAACTCTAACCACAACTCACGGATCGATCAAAAAAAGAAATGACATCAAACATTCAAATCGATGTATCTCACTCTACACTCAATCATTTCACAAACCAAGAGTATCATCGTGTTCTACATTGAATGGTCTTTCAAAAGCATATGATAATTTAAGAAATGGTGAAATTCGAATTTATGCACCTTGAATGAAGCAGCTGTTGAATTCGATGTTTCTGGATGCAAAAGCCTCAAACAGATGAAGATGAAGGTTGAGGAAGTTGATTGGAAGAAGATCCTTGGCTCGAGGTTGCTTCAATTGCAAGAATTCTCAAATCACCATTGTTGAGCTCATGATGAACAATTGCGATTCTTCAATCTTTTGGCAATGGCATATCAAAACAGATCCTCCTCAAGGTGTATGGAAGATGAATCAAAAAGAATCAAGCCAATTGATGGAGAATTCGTGGAGAAATCTTGAAAAGTAGTGATGAAGTTCTTGATGAATTTTGGAGAAAATGGAGGGAAAGTTAGTTAGATTTCTTGTGAATTGTGATTATCATTAGCATTCTGTTACAATTAGTAACTTATACTCCACCTTAATCATCCTCTTAATCACAAATTAGCAAAAATGAGTTTAATTAGTGTAATGTGAAACTTAAGTGCAAGTCCAAAAATGCCCTTGCCAAATATTACACCATGACAGCTCATGACAGCTCAAACATCTTCTAAATGTCATTTGGAGTGTGTTGCAAAAATCCTCATTCCAAAATTCCATGTATTTCTCAACTTGGACCATTTTGCCCTTGGATTTTAATTGTTGCACTTGAAAATTGACCTTTTGCATTGACCATTTTTGATGAATTTTGATTATGCACCCTGAAAGTACATGTGAAATGGAGTTTGCTCATAAAAAGATCACTCATTTTGGACATTCCATGTGAAAGTTATGCCACTTTGATTATAGGCATTTTTGGAAAATGAATGGACCATAACTTGTCAACCATACATGGGAATTTCAAGTTCTTGGACTTTTTGGAAAGGTGAGAGCAAGATCTACAACTTTCATGTTGAACAAATTTTCTTTTGAAGCTTTTTTGGACATGTAATTTTGTGGTGAAAAACTTTCCATTTTTGGAAACTTTCATTACAAGTCACTTTCTATTTTTGGCAATTTTTTGTCTGACTTTATTTTCTTCATTCTTCAGCTTTGACATGTCAAATGAAACTTGTTTCAACATGAATGAAGTGTATCCAACTCTCTCCCACCTCCAAATCCATAAAATCAAGCACAGTTGACCACAGTCGACTTTTCAACTGATAGATGAATTTGGCAATGCACTGATCAATCTGAGCCCCAATCTTCTAATGAAATGGCTCAATGATGAAACCCTAGCCTCCATAAGCTCAATACAATCATGAAATGATCCCCATATCCATTGTAGACCCCATCTCCTGCACAAACCCTGATTGGCCCAATGCAACTGATTAGGGTTGACCAGTGGTCAAAACCCTAATCTCAAGGTATCTTGATCAAACCCTTGAACTTCTTGGATGATATCAAGACCACGATGATGATGATGTATCAATCCCCCCAAGATGAAGACCAATCTCCTTGAGAACCACAAAACCCTAATTTGAATCACCATCCTCAGATAATTAGTGATCAGTCCAATGAATGAAAAACCCTAGCTTGCATATTAACCTCTTATCTTCTGATCAAGACTTAGGAGGATGACTTGCACAATGTAACCACATGATACGCAATATGCAATGCCTAATGACCTAAAAATGATATGCAATATGTTAAACTAGTCCCAAGAGAGGAGGGCAAATTTTGAGGTGTTACAGCTGCCCCTATTCAATCCACTGTGAACCTGTCGATTTGAATAGCCTCGGCTTTCAGATGATCAGGATGAAGAGTGATTGAATACCAAGAACAGACAAACAATTTGCACTCTGATGGGAAAATAATTAACAATGCCTGTCAGAATCAGCAAAGAAACAATCTTGAAGAAACATCCATCTGGAACGGAGAAAGTCAGCCTGATCACCGAAACAAAACGTCGACCTGTATACCAAAATAAATGGTAACACAGGGATAACCATGGTCTGAACACCACATCCGCTGGGGATTACTATCTCTCTTTTTTTGCTTTTCTTGAACCCCGAAATTTCCTTTCTAACTGATAATCTTTTTTCATTTTCTTGAACCCCGAAAAGTTTTTTCTTTCGCGCCAATGATCCCCGATCACTGCATTTGAACCCCGATACTGTTTGCCAAAATAATGAACCCCAATCTCCAGAAAACACCTCGTGTCTCCTTTTCTCCATTTGAACCCCAGTCGCCTGACGATAACTTGCGATCGCCATTGTGAACCCCATTCTCCAGAAAATGCCTCAACATTTCCCTTTCTCCATTTGAACCCCGTTCTCCAGAAAATGCCTCAACATTTCCCTTTCTCCATTTGAACCCCGTTCTCCGCTTTCTTGTGATAATTCCGCTGGCAACATCGTAAAATAACACCAAACACCACTCTGATGGCGACATATCAGAGGGTATACCTTCACAAAAGGAAGGTAACATGTGCATCTCTTCCTCAGAAGACACCCATAACGACCTCCATTGGCCTCAGCCAAAGTCTAAGGTGACACATGAACAGAAGATAATCCTGAGGACCTCATCCCGAATGTATTCTTCAACTCCAATCTCCATTTGAACCCCAGAAAATGCCTCAACACTTCCTTTTCTCCATTTGAACCCCGCTCTCCAATTTCTCGTGATAATTCCGCTGGCAACATCGGAAATAACACCAAAATACCACTCTGAGGGCGACATATCAGAGGGTAAACCTTCACAAAAGGAAGGTAACCTGTGCATCTCTTCATCCGAAGACACCCATAACGACTTCCATTGGCCTCAGCCAAAGTCTAAGGTGACACATGAACAGAAGATAATCCTGAGGACCTCATCCTGGATATAATCTTCAACTCCAATCTCTATTTGGACCCCGATCTCCAGAAAATGTCTCAACATTTCCCTTTCTCCAATTGAACCCCAAAATCGCGCTGATCGCGTGACATCCTTTGATTTCACTTCCATCTCCGTCCGACGGAAAAAACTCATCCAGTATCGCACTACTGGAGAACAATGCTGATCTGTCATCACGATGCTAAACTCCTCAGAGTAACATCTTCACCATTCGGCGAAACAAAATTTCAAGCGGTAACCACGGCTTGAACTGTGCTGATCGCAAAACACTTCCTATCTCTGCTTGACGGAAAAATTCCTCCAATATCGCACTACTGGGGAATACCTCTGATTAAAACCACGATGCTAGACTCCTCGGAGTAACATCTTGCTTTGCAGATAAAATCACCTCTCGAACAGTAACCACGGTTTGAGACTAGCTTTATGCTTGCAATATGATGCATGATTGTTTTTTTTCTGCGTAATGCTCCATAATCATGGAAATGCTACGCGATTTATTATTTTTCTATGCAACATGCTATGCTATTTTTTTCATGATGAATGCATAAAAACGTCCCCCTCAAGGCATTCTGCTGGGGAGCACGAGACACTCCATTGAGGAACTCGTCAATACTCCGATCTCCACCCCGCTGGGGAATAGCACTGCTGCTGCTGGAAAAGGTAACCCTTGTTGGGGAATAACCTCCTTTGCACCCAATCCGCTCGGGAAACTGCTGGGGATAAGAACCACCAACGCTCTGTGGGGATACATCGGTCTTTGACTTGCTGAGGATATCAATCCCGTCTCTGCTTGGAGAAACCCTCACAGATATCTGGCAACTTCACTGGGGAAATGCTCACAGATAGCTCTGCTGGGAAACAGCCACCTTCAGACCTGGCGACTGTAGAAGCATCGATCTGACACCTGCTGGGAATAACCATCCTAACCCTGCTAGGGAAACGAATGCTACTCCGCTGGGGACGACTCATCCAATCCATACGTAGGATACACTGCTGAGGATGCAGATATCAGTCTGCTACGGAAACTCATCCAATCCACCGGCAGGATGAACACTGCTGGAGATATATTTCATTGAAAACCCGCTCCACTCGGGGAATAGCAACCTTCAGGCCTGGCTGCTGAGGAAACACCGTCTTAAACCTGCCGGGGACAACCATCCTGACTCGGCTAGGGGAACCATAGACCTCGGATCTGCTAGGAGTTAGCCCTCACAACTCTGCTTGGGGACCTAGCTGGGGAAATGAGAAAAGTTGGTACAGAACACCCGTCGACTCGTCGAACCACGGTATCCGCCTCCCAATCTCGTATCAGCTTTCCACTTTTGAGAATTCCCAGACTCGTCTGGACCTTTTCTGCTCCATCATCTTGTATTCCCAACCGCTCCGCGCTCGACGGAATGCGAACTCCTGGGGATTATACAGACTTTCAATTTTCCGACTTTGAAGAGTCTTCTTGATTAATTCCAAGGGTCGTCGTACGTCTCAACGTATTCTCATCGCTTCTCTACCCATTCATCCGTCCCTGATCGGACCCTGCGGGGAATTTCTACAGACTTTCCAATCTTCCGATTTTGAAGAGTCTTCTTGATTATCATTCAAGGATCGTCGTACGTCTCAACGTCTCTTCGTCATCCCTTCACATTCATTCGTCCCTGATCGGACTTCATGGGGATTTCTCTTGTCAAAGCTTCCACATCACAACTTGCAAGTGAGTGAAAATACCTAACAATTCCTGCAAAACAGATCGTTAGATAAAACTGTGCCCCAGGCGTGTCAAGATTTCAACACTTGGGTCACTCAACCTTCCGAATAAGATTTCAAGCTTTCAATCTTATAAACATGCATTGGAAGGGACTTGTATGTCTTAAAATGCAAGATCCTTTATCAAAATAATTGGATGTTTTTGCAATCAAAGCGGTAATGAAAGACAAAAACAAAAATTATTTGACTGAATATGCATTTTATTGATTGGAAAAGTGTGGCTCAAATTGAGCAATACAAAGGAAGCAATTCCTGAAAAGAGGTAATTGCGCACAAAAGGAAAAATCTATCCTAATGGTAATGTGAAACCCGCGATCTCATCGAGTTCCAACTCGGTTACACCCCATATGTCCTCAGACTCTCCGTGCTTTCTGCCTTCTGAACAAGACGCTTCTGATTGATCCCTACCGGGTATTATCCATGATGCCTTAACCAAAGCAAAAAAGATCATGCTAGACGCAGTTATTCGTTTCAATCCCTCTTTTGCCTGGACCGCGCTTTCGGGTTTTCAGTCCACCGGGATACCCATTCTTGCCCAAGTCACCTTTTCAGGTTTTCGACTTGCCGGGTGTACATTTTTTTATTTTATATCCCTAATTTTTGCCCGAACCTTTCTTTCTGTTTTTTGGTTCGCCGGGATGCCCATTTTTGCCTGGACTTATTTTATTCTTTTCGTCCAGCGGGTCTCTTTATACGAAGTATTTTTTAACTGCGTCCGCATTCACAGGGGATGGAAAATCCTCGCCATCCATGGTCGTTAACAACAAGGCTCCACCAGAGAAAACCTTCTTGACCACGAATGGACCTTCATAATTCGGTGTCCATTTGCCCCTTCGATCGTTTTGAGGAGGAAGGATCCTTTTCAGCACCATATCACCTACGTGATATACCCGAGGTCGCACCTTCTTGTCAAAAGCACGCTTCATCCGCTGCTGGCATAGCTGCCCATGACAGATGGCTGCTAGCCTCTTTTCTTCAATTAGGCTCAACTCTTCATACCGGGTCCTTACCCATTCAGCCTCTTACAATTCCACGTCCATCAGGACTCTCAAAAAGGGAATCTGCACCTCAACCGGTAACACTGCTGCCATCCCATATACCAATGAGAAAGGAGTTGCCCCAGTAAATGTATCGAAGATCGATACCCAGGATACAAGCTTCATACTCAATCACACCGTCGGTGCCTTCAAGCGTTATCCGGGCAGCAAAAGCTTATTCACCTTAACCTCCCCCATCAGACATCAGAATCCGTTCGGATTCAGGGTCAGGCCCCTCCTCCGGGATCGATTACTCTCAATCTTTCGATCAGAGCACCTCGAGATGTCCTCATCAGGGAACTCAAACTTCATCGGTTGATAATCCTCAATAGGTGGCTGGGCGATGTAATCAGACAATCCACCCCTTGATCGCCCTCTGAGAGTATACTGATCAGTCAATATTCTTTTGCACTCTCACAACCCGTCCGGTCAATGCTGGATTCTCAAACCCATACTTGATCGGATCCATCTCGGAAATCCACAAAGTGGCATGAACCAGCATATACTGTCTCAATCGGAGAGCAGCCTATGCCAAAGTACATCAAGTTTTCTCGAACAGTGAATGTATTGTTTCACAGTCGGTAAACTTTTTGCTAAGGTAAATTGCATGCTCTTTTCGACAAGACTCGTCATGCTGACCCAATACACCTTGTAGACCCCTCGAAGGCCGTTAAGTACCAGATTAACAGTTGTTCCTTCCATGGGAGACATCAGAATCAGAGGTTCCTGCAACTCATTCTTTTATTTCTCGATGCCCCTTGGCAATCATTATTTCACCTGACCGTTTGATCTCTTTTTTTCAACAGCTTGAGTATAGGTTCACACGTGGCTGTTAGATGAGATGTGAACCATGACATGTAGTTCAATCTACCTAAGAAACCACGAACCTCCTTCTCTGTTCTCGGTTCAGGCATTTTTTTTTACCAGGATCAAACTCGATTCCTCTCTTACAATGAACCCCAACATCTTACCGGACCGCACTCTGATAGTGCACTTATCTGAATTCAACCTCCGTTTGAATTATCTCAACCGGTCAAACGACTTGCCCCGGTCTGCCAGATGCCCCTCTTCTGCTTTGGGACTTTGCTATCATGTCATCACCATAGCATTGGATTTCATGATGAATCATATCATGAAACAAAGTCACTCTGGCTCTCTGATAAGTAGCACCGGCGTTTTGCTTCTCTAGAGGACAGTCTTCTCTCCATGGTAGTTTGCGCGCAGCGACATTGGTACTTGACCTGGCATATCCTGACATGACCAGGCGAAGGTATCCACATGCTCCTTCAACAGGACTACCATTCTGCTCTCGACTCGCCTCTGAAGCGGCCCCAATTTTTTCTCTTCCTGACCTCGGCGGTGCTTGGAATAACAACCTCAACCCGCTCCTCATGCGGCTGAATCACCTTCTCCTCTTGTTTTGACAACCTGGCTAATTCCAGCAGATCACAATCTTCTTCGCCTTCTTCTTCAGCCTGATTGCTCGGATTGTCGAAGTCATATGAGGTGTAACCAAATTGTTATCAATGAGATCCGGAGAATTATTTTGTTTCGATATCGGAACGAGACAAATCAAAAGGGGAAAAATGAAAATAAACATTGCCATTTTTATTTGTTTTTAAACTGCAAAAATAAATGAAAAACAGGGAACACCGCTTTTTGACTGAAAAACATCCATTTATTAATGATGCAGAAATGTTGCAAATTATGAACATGAGGTGACCCTTACAATGAACCATTACGTGTCGGGCAACACGTATGGCTTTCATGCAAATAAAACTGAGAAACAAGAAACATTACTCTTCCGGATGAGTGACAGTGATGATCTGTTAGGCCTTCCAGCTTCCTGGTACGCACGATTTTATCCATTGATCAATCTCCCAGTCACTGTCAGTTTCTTCACTCGCCGCACCGGCGTGAACTGGATCTAGCATTCCAGCACTGATAAATGTGAACGACGGACGACGTCCTCTGTTTTGTTTAGACGCCCCTTGATCTGGCTGATAACCAACCCCGAACATGTCTGCCTTCACCACAATGCCTATGATCTTTCCCCAGCCTGGGATCCCTCCATTCTTCACCACTTCTAGGGCCTGCTTATAAGAAGAAATGGACGGTTTTTTCTCTTTCCCAGCAATAATGGCCTTCTCCACCGTGAAGGCTTCAACTGCCTGACCTGGCGTTTCAAATTTTTCCCCATCCATTTCCACTTCCTTCATCTTCTGGGTCATATCCCCCATTAGTACACACCCCTCTGTGGCGACGGCCGCACAACAAGTATCAACACTAGGGAAAGCTCCACCCTTCCTCAGGGGTTTTGGGACCATGGACGTCAGCATTCTTAACTGATCCTTCTCAGTCACCTCTACCCCTTTCTTGTCCTTCGACATCATCTCCACTTTTACAGGACCATGCCTTGTCACGGGGTTAGCACTGTCATCTGCCGTCGGTGCAAAATTGATTGCCTTAGAGTCCACCAAGTCCTGGACCACATGCTTAAAAGCTTTGCAATCCTCAACATGATGTCCGGGTGCCCCAGCATGGAACTCACACCTGACATTCTCATCATAACTGGCAACCCTCTGATCCGGTTTCCCTGGAACCAATATCCTTGGCTGCACCAACCCAAGATCCATCAACTTTTTGAACAGAGAGGCGTAAGTCACGGGCGGCTTATTGAAATGACGATCTGTCGTCCTCCTTCTCACTTGGCCCACTGCTCTTTGTGTCCTCTGTTGAGGTGATGGTTGTCGCTGTTGTGCAGATTGATTACTAGTGGGGATTGTTACCGTATCAGCATATGTGTGATAACGATCCTTACCGCGTTCTCTTTTGGCCTGCACACCACCTGATTCAACTTCCTTCTCAAGATGCCCATTGCCAGAGGGCTTCTTTGCTACAGAGCCAGAGGGATTTGTTACTTCGGATGACGGAGCCTTTCCCTGAACTTTCTCCTTGATCATCCAGCCCTCAATCCTTTCCAATCTCTCGGCCATGGCTTTCTGCTCCAAGGCAAACCCTTGCACAACACTGAACAAATCCCTCACCATCTCTTTCAGTTCGAGGATGTCGGCGTTGGGAGAATCCATCAGTTTGGATTTGTGGCCCCTAGCAGGATATCTGAGCAAACAAGCTATGCGCACCGGTTGACACCTACAAAACAGCAAATGGGTTAGTATGACTCACGCATGCACCATCTATCCATATGAGGAAGACTCTGTCCTTTGATTCTGGCTTCATCGAGACAGATAACATTTTGACATCCACATTCTGAAATTCAAGATGTCTCTCAACCAGATTCTCAATCAATAATACTCCTCATATGGCTAGACATAGGCTCGATGCAGATGAATGCAAAATGAGAATGATGCTGATGCATGATTGCAATGCATTGTCATCCTCCCAGTCCTCTGATCATCTGTTGCCCTGAATCACAGCCCTGATCTCTGAACCAATCACAACCATCTGAGGGAATATGTAACCACAAATCCGACTCAAGAGAGTTCCAAAATAAATGGAACCGCAAGATACACCATCATCATCACCAAACAATCTCTGAGCAGATACCCATAACCATTTCTGAATCGGCCCGGGGAATCCTGAAATAAACGGATCCCCACTGATAAATAACACGGACAACACTCCGGCGTCTCGGAAATAAATGGCCATAAATCCGACTTATAAATAGGACTCTGATCAACGGAACCAAAAGTCACCATCTGAACAATGCATCTGAAAGAATCACTCTCCCCTCACAGGTAAATTCTAATCAGGTCATCCTAAGGCGGACAATAGTCTCGACAATCGGGCAAAGATACTCAATGGGTTTGCCCTTTCGGGTGTGCCATTGTAGCTCTCCTGAGATCGTCTAAACCAAAGATCCGGGAAATGATCGGTCACCGAAGTCAATAGTTCAAAAGAGATAACCCAACCAAAGTGGAAAACCCCACTGGAAGAGCACTTCTCAGATGAACCTCGTCCGGCTTGTGGTATGTCACGTCGCAACAATGTGCCCAACCGGCATGTGAGCGACGTGAGACCACGCTAATCCTAGGTGTATACTCGGGCCTGGGTTTTAGCCCCACTCAGAACACCCACCCCAAAACAGAGGAACCACCTGCACAGAGGACGGCAACAACATGGTAGTATGATGCATGCAAATATTTATGCAAATATATACACAATCAGAATAATAAATGCAATAAATAACACAAAACAAGCAACCTAAACTACTCTAGAACGCTAGGAGAGACTCGCTTAGGGAAGATGGACCAGCACAGGTCAACATCTATAGTCCCCAGCAGAGTCGCCAGCTGTCGCATCCGCGAAAAACAACCGGCGGGCTAAAACAAAAAAACAAACAGAGTCGCCACTGCGCGTTATTTATCCCAAGATAGGGAAAGGAAACGCTCAGAGAAACCTGGAAAAAGCATGGTCTCGCGACCAAAGAGAAAGGGTAAGGGAGTCGGTTACGCAAGGGGAAGGTATTAGCACCCCTCACGTCCGTCGTACTCGACGGGATCCACGCTCTAAGAAAAGAAAAGGTTGCTAAAACATCACACACACACAAGGAACGCAGGTGGGGTTAAGAGGAAGAGAGCTCGATAGGACATCGCATCATATGCCTACGTATCTCGTCTGGAACGAGAATCAGAGCTGCCGTAGTTCGGCTCACGCACGCCAAACAAGCAAACACAAACACAGGCAAACTGGGAGCCTGAATGCCAATCACTGGACTTACATCAGCATCCGAACCAAAACACACACAAAAGGGCAAACGTGGAGCCCGACCGCCAATCACTGGACTTACGTCGGCATCCGAACCAAACACACGCACATTGGAACCCGAATGCCACTCAATGGACTTACATCAGCTTCCAAGCACACGACAACCAACAAGTTAATAGGGAGTCAGGAACTCGAGCCTATAACTGTCAAGCACACACACAAAAAAGAAAAAAAAATGCCCGGAGAGACCTCGCACGGTCTCCTGCCTACATACCTCGTCTGGAACGAGGATCAGGGCGATGTAGTTCCCCTGAAAGGGAAAGAAATTCTAGCCAGAAACCAAGGGGAGACACACTACTAGGGAGCTGGACTCGAGCCTAGTGTTATCATGCATCATTGCCCTATGTTGTGGTTTCTACCTACTTGCACAACAGCAAGCTAATCCTATCCAGGAAGAAAGCAAGCATGCAAGCATCAACAAATAAAACAAACATTTCACATAGCACACACTATATCCAGTCAAGTGAGGCTCAAACAAGGGTGGACTGCCGAGGTAAGTCATCTGTACAAGGGTTAGATTTAGCTCTTAACCTTGCCATTGAGAGGCTAAGGTGAAGCTGATGAAAGGTGAGTGAAGATTAGACTTCACAGCTCTTATCCCTGATCAGGGAGAGCTTCTGACAACGGAGCGTGGGTCCAGAATGGAGGGACCCTTCTACGCTCAAGACTCTGACTCGATTGTGCAACAGCACAAGATCTTGGGTTTGTGTCCCAATGCATCAACACAGTGGTGTGAGCAGAGGGACGACTCAACAAAATAGCGGAGGATAGATTGCATATCCCTTGGGTTCCGCCAATTGCCTCATAGAGGTCTTTACCTGCTTGGCACAAAAGTAAACAATCACAATCATCGCCTCTTAAGGAGGACTTCAGACAGTTGCCTGGCCAAGTAACAGGCCAGGTCTTCCAGACTACATGGAGACAAGAGAGTCTACCTCAACTGGTTTATAAAACCAAGCAGCAGCAAGCAAGTTCTTAAAGAACTGTAAGCGACTAAATGTACCTGAAATCAATCAAGTATCATCAGTACTCAGACAAACCAACAATAAACAGCAAAAGTCAATCTATACAGACAACACAAGTTAATGCACATAAGTGCAAGCCATGAGCTCAAGCTCAAGCATCAAACCTACAACACAAAGCCAATGTTAGTTCACAACATCAAACAAAACTCAATTTACAACTTGAATTTCTCTCCTCAAGCCTTTTGCACTTTTAACCTGAAAATCCAAACCAAATGTGAGAAACTAGACCACTAGGCCAAGCCTAGGGTCCAAAGGAAATAAAAATCCTAACAATCAGAACTGAATGTGGAACCTACCTCAAACAGATGAAGATGAAGGTTGAGGAAGTTGATTGGAAGAAGATCCTTGGCTCGAGGTTGCTTCAATTGCAAGAATTCTCAAATCACCATTGTTGAGCTCATGATGAACAATTGCGATTCTTCAATCTTTTGGCAATGGCATATCAAAACAGATCCTCCTCAAGGTGTATGGAAGATGAATCAAAAAGAATCAAGCCAATTGATGGAGAATTCGTGGAGAAATCTTGAAAAGTAGTGATGAAGTTCTTGATGAATTTTGGAGAAAATGGAGGGAAAGTTAGTTAGATTTCTTGTGAATTGTGATTATCATTAGCATTCTGTTACAATTAGTAACTTATACTCCACCTTAATCATCCTCTTAATCACAAATTAGCAAAAATGAGTTTAATTAGTGTAATGTGAAACTTAAGTGCAAGTCCAAAAATGCCCTTGCCAAATATTACACCATGACAGCTCATGACAGCTCAAACATCTTCTAAATGTCATTTGGAGTGTGTTGCAAAAATCCTCATTCCAAAATTCCATGTATTTCTCAACTTGGACCATTTTGCCCTTGGATTTTAATTGTTGCACTTGAAAATTGACCTTTTGCATTGACCATTTTTGATGAATTTTGATTATGCACCCTGAAAGTACATGTGAAATGGAGTTTTCTCATAAAAAGATCACTCATTTTGGACATTCCATGTGAAAGTTATGCCACTTTGATTATAGGCATTTTTGGAAAATGAATGGACCATAACTTGTCAACCATACATGGGAATTTCAAGTTCTTGGACTTTTTGGAAAGGTGAGAGCAAGATCTACAACTTTCATGTTGAACAAATTTTCATTTGAAGATTTTTTGGACATGTAATTTTGTGGTGAAAAACTTTCCATTTTTGGAAACTTTCATTACAAGTCACTTTCTATTTTTGGCAATTTTTTGTCTGACTTTATTTTCTTCATTCTTCAGCTTTGACATGTCAAATGAAACTTGTTTCAACATGAATGAAGTGTATCCAACTCTCTCCCACCTCCAAATCCATAAAATCAAGCACAGTTGACCACAGTCGACTTTTCAACTAATAGATGAATTTGGCAATGCACTGATCAATCTGAGCCCCAATCTTCTAATGAAATGGCTCAATGATGAAACCCTAGCCTCCATAAGCTCAATACAATCATGAAATGATCCCCATATCCATTGTAGACCCCATCTCCTGCACAAACCCTGATTGGCCCAATGCAACTGATTAGGGTTGACCAATGGTCAAAACCCTAATCTCAAGGTATCTTGATCAAACCCTTGAACTTATTGGATGATATCAAGACCATGATGATGATGATGTATCAATCCCCCCAAGATGAAGACCAATCTCCTTGAGAACCACAAAACCCTAATTTGAATCACCATCCTCAGATAATTAGTGATCAGTCCAATGAATGAAAAACCCTAGCTTGCATATTAACCTCTTATCTTCTGATCAAGACTTAGGAGGATGACTTGCACAATGTAACCACATGATACGCAATATGCAATGCCTAATGACCTAAAAATGATATGCAATATGTTAAACTAGTCCCAAGAGAGGAGGGCAAATTTTGAGGTGTTACAGCCAAATTTTCCATAGTAATGGCATCTCCATCTTTGATGTTTCCGTTTTTGCTGTCTTTCCTTCTGATGTTGTGACATATGATGTGACATCTCAGGTTTGCTTTTAATGTGGCTGCACTTAGGTTTGGATTTAGGTTTACAACCAGTGTAACTGCACTCAGGCTTAGATCCATTATACCCAATGCCAGATTTGTCTCCTATTATTTGTCCAGTTTGGAGAATCTTGTCTAAGGAGTAAAATCCATTATTTAACATTCTTACATACTTGGTCATCTCTTCTAGTTTAGAATTCAAGAACATAGCTTCAGTTTTTAACTTGGAGATGGTTTCCACATACTCTGCCTTCTCATTCTCCAGCTGTACTATCACTTTCTTTTGGATTTGACTTTCTTCTAGCTTGGAATTCAGAACCACTTCTTCTGTTTTTAATTTGGAGATGGTTTTCAAGTGTTCTACCTTCTCATTCTCAAGTTGAGTTATTACCTTCTTCTGGCTTTCAACCTGTTTACATACCTCTGCACTTTTGTGACACAACTTTCTGTAGGTAGTGGCCAACTCTTCAAAGGTTACTTCATCATCACTTGAGTCTTCATCAGAACCCCATCTTCCATTCAAGGCAGTCACCACATTTGTAGATTCTTCTGTTTCACTCTCATCAGACCAAGTGGCAGCAAGACTCATCTTCTGCTTCTTGAGGTAGGTTCCACATTCAGTTCTGATGTGTCCATACCCATTACATCCATAGCACTGTACTTCTTTTCATTCTTTGGGCTTATCATCTAACCTTGTTCTTCTTCCAGCATTATTGGATTTACTGATGTCAGATGAGATGTTCTTGACATTAGCCTTAGATCTTACATCCATCTTTTTCAACAGTCTGTTGGTCTGTCTTCCCAGCATTGCTACATCATTTTCCAGATCCTCATCAACATCCTGACTATTTTCCTCCTCTGTGTTTGATATGAAGGCTATGCTTTTAGTTTTCCTTTCAGATCCATCACTCATTCCCATCTCAAATGTTTGGAGGGAACCAATTAGCTCATCAACTCTCATGTTGGAGATATCTTGAGACTCTTCTATGGCTGTCACTTTCATAGCAAATGTCTTAGGGAGTGACCTGAGTATTTTCCTTACTAGCTTCTCATCAGGCATCTTCTCTCCCAGGGCTCCTGGGGCATTAGCAATTTCAAGAATGCTCATATGAAATTCATGTATATTTTCATCTTCTTTCATCCTTAAATTTTCAAACTTGGAGGTGAGCAACTGTAGTCTAGACATTTTAACTCTAGAGGTGCCTTCATGAGTGGTTTTGAGAATGTCCCAAGCATCTTTAACCACCTCACAGATGTTTACCAACCTGAAGATGTTCTTGTCTACTCCATTAAATATGGCATTCAATGCTTTAGAATTTCCAAGGGCTAGATCCTCCTCCTCCTTGGACCATTGTTCTTCAGGCTTCTTGTCAGTTGTGGCTTCTCCTTCCTTAGTAATTACTGAATGTACCCAGCCTTCCAAGCCTTATTATCTAGAGATTTTAAGAAAGCTACCATTTGAGGTTTCCAATAGTCATAGTTAGATCCATCCAAAATTGGTGGCCTGTGAACAGATCCTCCCTCTCTCTCCATTGTACCAGAAAGTATTGTCCCTAGATCTCACCCAGAACCAGAGCAGAATTCCTGCTCTGATACCAATTATAATTCTGGTATCAGATATGAGATGTTAAAGGTAATGTCATGACACTAATATCTGAGTAAAACAAACAGGATAAAGATAAAGAATAGCAATGCAAGAGACACAAGCAACTGTTAACCCAGTTCGGTCCAACTCACCTACATTTGGGGGCTACCAAGCCAGGAAGGAAATCCACTAAATAGAATCAGTTCAAAGACTCTCCGTACACTTCAACAAGTTACAGTCTTTCTCACCTAATCACTACCCGTGCGAATTCTACCTAAGCACTCTTAGATATGATAACCCATTCACTCCCCCTCAATCATACATGTGATTTTAAACAACAATTACTCTAAAAAGAAGACACTTTTCAATTACACACACTTGATCTTCAATCAAGTAGACACACACTTGATCTTCAACCAAGTAGACACACACTTGATCTTCAACCAAGTAGACACATACTTGATCTTTAACCAAGTAGACACACACTTGATCTTGCTTAACAGCTTCAATCAAGTACACACGCTCATGCTTAAAAGCTTAGAGTGACAAATTACAACCCACAAATCAGACCAATTCAATCATCTATGGATGAATTGAATGGCTTACAAGTCTCACAACTAATAAGACACAAACCCTTATATTCTCTCAATATTTCGCTCAGTATTGGTTGTGTTACAAATCAGGTTTTCCATGTCCTACTTATAGAAGCATTCAGCTGGGCTTGGACATCTTGAAAACCCTAAAACTATTTTCCAATTAAATCTTCTCATGACAGCTAGTTAGATCTCCTTGGAAAATAAGTAAATCAGGTTGTAATTAATGATTGAATGCGCCTGCAAATCAGATCTTCAATCATACATAGATTGCCATTAAATGCGCAATCACAAAACACATAACATTCACCCTGAATGTTCTGTGTACAAGATGTCATGACATCGGGTCTGACATCCTGGAATAATCCTGCATAATTCCATTTATAATTTCCAGCAGGTACATAATATCAGATGCCATGACATTGTGTATGACATCCTGAAACAATCCTGCATAATTATATTTTTTAAACTCCAGCAGGTACACAAATATCTTATGTTAAGACATCACATGCTACATCTTGTGAACACTCTTTGTTTTACCAAAGTTGCTGCCAACACTTAGAACCAACATAACCAAAAACAAGGCTAGACTTGTTGCACAAGGATACACTCAAATTAAAGGGGTTGATTTTGATGAGACTTTTGCTCTTGTTGCTCATCTTAAGTCCATAAGCTTGCTTTTAGGAGTGACTTGTATGCTTAAATTTAAGCTATTTCAGATGGATGTGAAAAGTGCTTTCTTAAATGGGTACTTGAATGAAAAAGTGTATGTTGAACAACTCAAGGGGTTCATAGATCCTAACTTTCCAGATCTTGTTTACAAACTAAGGAAAGATCTTTATGGATTGAAGCAAGCACCTAGGGCTTGGCATGAAAGGCTAACTAAGTTCCCTGTCAACAATGGCTACAGGAAAGGAGGAACAGACACCTTGTTTTTTTAAAGAAAAGCATGGTAAACTCATGATAGCTTAAATATATGTTGATGACATTGTGTTTGGAGGGATATCAAATCAGATGGTCCAACATTTTGTCAGGCATATGTTATATAAATTTGAGATGAGTCTTGTTGGTGAATTTACTTACTTTCTTGGTCTTCAAGTCAAATAAATTGATGATACTATCTTTATCTCTAAAAGCAAGCATGCTAAGAGTATAGTAAAGAAGTTTGGCATGGAAAATGCAAGTCACAAAAGGACACCTGAACCAGCTCACTTGAAGTTAACTAAAGATGAAAAAGGTGTATATGTGGATCAAAGTCTGTACAAGAGTATGATTGGTAGCTTGTTGTATCTTACAGCTAGCAAGCCTGACATCATTTTCTATAAGAGTGTGTGCAAGATATTAGTCAGAACCCAAAATGAGTCATATTACTTAAGTGAAAAGGATTATGAAATACATCAATGGGACTAGTGACTATGGAATAATGTATTCTCATAATGAAAATTTCATGTTTATAGGATGTTATGATGCAGACTGGGCAAGTAGTATTGATGATAGAAATAACACTTATGGAGGATGTTTCTTCTTAGTAAATAATCTTATATCTTGGTTCAACAAGAAGCAAAAATGTGTGTCATTGTCTACGACTGAGGCTGAATATATTGTAGCAGGAAGTATTTGCTCTCAATTAATTTGGATGAAACAAATGCTAGAGGAGTATAATGTCCAACAAGATTTAATGACATTATATTGTGACAATCTAAGTTCTATCAACATATCTAAGAATCCCATTCAACACAACATAACTAATCATATTGATATTCGTCATCATTTTATCAAGAATCTTGTTGAAGACAAAATTGTTACTCTGAGCATGTAGCCATTGAGAAGCAACTGACAGATATTTTCACTAAAGCATTGGATGTAAATCAGTTTGAGAAGTTAAGAGGCAAATTGTGTATTTGCATGCTTGAAGAATTATAACAATTACTGATATGGAGGCATGCAAATCAAAATTTATCTTCCCTCCATTTAACGGTGCACAAAACTCAAGGAAAAACATTACAAACTTTCCTTATTTTCCCAGCACACCACCCTACCCATTCCACCAATATCATTCACGCTATCCTTAGAAACATGTTGATCATCATTCTCGGTTACCTTCATCTCACTACATTCTCCTTGAACTTCATTTCTAAAAATCAAAATTCCAAAATGTCTTAACCTTTTGTCTCAACTCCCAGTCAGCGCACCAAAGAGCAATTGAACCCTAAGAGTGTCGGTACAGATGTAGATCATTTTGAAGTTATTAATGATGTTGTTCCTCTCTCTATTTTTCCTGTCCATGCAACCCCTATAAGGAAGCCTAAAACAGCTGCTTCGAAAAAGGGCAAGCCCTCTAAAGTAAGTACCATTTCATCTCCATCTATGGCTGTTAGTGATGTAAGAAATCTTGATCTCTCTAATGATGTCAGAAAACCTCATTCAATGAGTAGCTTGTACCTTGATCCTATTAATGTCAAAGTGAATGTTGATGCTTCTGCAAAAAGGTTTGTTGTTCCAGAAGTTATGGGAAATGTTGAAACATCTGAGAACACTAATAAACCTAGATCTGTTATGACTCTGAGTAAATCTAGTATGGTTATTGCTGAAAGAGATAAGTTGATAAAAATATTTGTGTGTTGATTTCTCAAGTATTGGGTATTGAACCTAAGACTGATGTTGTGTCGGATGTCTCCACATCCTTGGCCCAAACTGATAACCCTATCGAAACCACTCTTGATAAATCTAATGAAAATGTTTCTACTCAGTCCCCTGAAAAATTAGAAGAAAAAGATGATTCTGATGGCATGTTTGGTGATTTGTTGGACAAAGAAGAAAACTATGGTGAGAAGAAGGGTTAATATACAGACATTGTGAACGTAGATGATATGAATTCTGATGATGAGCCCATTGGTAAGATATTGGCTCCAGGAATAGCTAAAAGGTTAAAGAACAGAAAAGGTAAATATGTTGAGTCCTCTAGCAAGCCCTCTAAATCTCTCAAGAGAAGTACTAGTGTTGGCCCTACAAAATGGTGGAGAAAGGTTATTACTCCTGCCACCAAGAAGAGATTCCTGAAGAGGAAGTAAGTCCCATTTGGTTCTAGTGAGTCTGGCTGTGATGTCGAACATGATGTTTAAGACATTGTTTCTGCTACAAGAAAGCAAGCTTTTGGGAAGAAGATTCCAACAAATATTCATCAAGTTCCAATTGACAACATCTCCTTTCACTTTGTGGAAAATGTAGAAAAGTGGAAATTTGTTTAGCAAAGGAGACTGGCTTTGGAAAGGGAACTTGGAAAATATGCATTTTAGTGCAAAGAAGCAATGAGTCTGATTCAAGAAGCTGGATTGATGAAAAGTGTGACTGGCTTTGGAAAGTGTTATGAAATGCTTGTTAAAGAATTCATTATGAATATATATATATATATATATATATATATATATATATATATATATATATATATATATATATATATATATATATATATATATATATATATATATATATATATATATAAGGAGTGTGATAACAAGAGGAGTAAGTAGTTTAGAAAGGTTTATGTAAGAGGAAGGTGTGTGGAATTCTCTCCTGAAATCATAAACATGTTTTTTGGTAGAAGCGAAGAAGCACAAGCTGAAGTGGAAGTTTGGGACAATGTCATTTGCAAAGAAATTATGGCAAAGCAAGTAAATGAATGGCCTAGAAAAGGGAAACTGCCAGTAGGTTGCTTGAGTGTGAAGTATGTAGTACTTCACAGAATTGGAGCTGCTCATTGGGTGCCAACTAATCATACTTCTAACATTGCTACAGGATGGGTAAGTTCATTTATATTGTATGGACCAAAATAAATTTTGACTTTGAATCCTATGTCTTTGAACAAACAATGAAACATGCTGCCTCATTTGTTGTGAAGATGCCTATAGACTTTCCCTCATTGATTTATGGTGTCACACTGAGTCCACACCCTAGTATTTTGCTCAGTTCTGATGGTGACTGCTAAAGAGACCCCCCTATGTCATTACGTTATAGGCTTTTCATGGGGAAACATGTTCCAGATATTGTCATGACATCTGGCCAGAAACCTACTAGATCTATTTCTAAGATAAGAATCCTTGTTGAACTAAAAGACACCTATAAAACCTTGGATGCAAATATCAAAGGTTGTACTAAAAGGAAGAGAGGGCTTGAGATCCTGATAAAGGCTTTGTCTGAAGAAAAGGCTGAGGGAAATCTGGAAGGTGATAATGTGGGTGCAGAAGATACTAATGAATAAGGTGTTGATGCTAGTGATGATGAATAGACAACTAACAGTGATGAAGACTGAAGTGTTCTGTTTCTTCTGTCTCTTTTTTTTGCTTTTGGATGTTTTTGTTTTGTGGGTTATGCCCTAAATATTTATGCACTTTTAGTGCTCTTGGTCTACAACTCAATTGTTTGTTTGCTCTGCTACTTCTAAGTTTGATTGTGTTTGCCAATCTTTTGGCTAAAAAGGGGGGAGGGGGTAGTTCTTGTGACTTTTTTTATATCCATGCTATGACTCCTTCCCCTTGAGGGGGAGTGGCTCTTGTCCCTGTTCTACTACTCAGGAGAGCATATGCTTTTCTAGCTTATGGTAATATGTTAGTACATGTGGGCTATTAGTGTTTATGAAGTCAGATCAAATGTCTTGATATCCTGACTGAGAGAATTTATTTTTCTTTTAAGCGGGTTCTTCGTGTGAGAGTTTAATTCTCTCTGTTGTGAGGCTAAGTTTTTGTTTCTGTTGCGTTTTCCTCTGTTGTTTTTTGGTTTGAAGAAGATCATGTTTTCTTATGATTGTGTGTTGTTTATCTTGCACCTTATTGTTGTGATCTTTACCCTCTTTCTAGTTGGGGTAAGCAAATGTTGTTTTAGTCAAATTTTTCCAAATTGGGAGATTGTTAAGTCTGATGTATAATGATTGGTTACATCTTGGAAAAACTTGTATTCAAGCAAGATATTGGACAAGATGTCCTGACATGTTGATTCAACATTGGAGTGTGCCCTATTTCAGTTTCTTGAAAGATTTGTTTCTATCGTGAGATATCTGAAGATCCTCGGAAGATTTATTTCACAAGTTATGTGGTTCAAGAAACGCGTATTTTAAAAGCAAATGAACGTTTGTTCTTTGCCTTGTTTCCGAAGCAAGGATGTCAAAACATTTTAGGAAACATCTGATATGATTGGAATCAAATCTGCAGAAGATTGTGCAATAGTCCTTGGATCTACTATTGATCAAGCCCAAAGTCCATGCCTTTCTAGGTCTATTTAAAGATGGATTCTAAACCTAAGAATGTAACGAAGCAGTGCTGGAAATTGTCTTTGTTAGGGTTTAGTTATCTTTGTTATTTGTGAGCCATTCGAGTATCTCTTTGATACTTGAATTAGACTTGTGTTATTGAGTTGTAATTATGAATCACTCATGAGCTTTTAAGAAATAGTAGATTCTATTTTGTGTCCTCTGTTTATTGATAGAAGTCGTTGTCACTATTGTGTGATTGAAGGGAAGTGTGAGGGGTCTCATATCTAGGAAAGTCTTTAATAGAAACTTCCACGGGTAGAGATTAGGTGATAAGTTTGTAAAACCTGAGGTTGTTTAGAACTTCGAACTAATTTTGTTATAATGGATTTCCTTCATGGCTTGGATTCCCCAAGATGTAGGTGACGTTGCACCAAACTGGGTTAACAACTATTTTTGTTATTTACTTCGTGCTACTTACTTAAACATTGATATTGTTTGTATTGTGACAATGTGCTGACCTCGGTGTCGTGACATCGTATAAGACATCTGGGATTTGCATACCATAATTTCACATTGCTCTAGGGGTTCAAACAACACCTTTTTGGTCCAAACAATACTTTCACCATACCAAACAACAAATTCACAATTCACAAATCAATTCAATCCATTTAAATCTCTTTTCCAATTAAATTCACTCAAAAACCTTCTCAAAACAAATTTCTTTCTTTTCCTCAATTCAAACAACTTTCTTTTCATAAAAGAACTGGTGTCATTCATTCCTTAGCAGTCAGACTAAAAGCTTAGAGCATCCGAACTAAAATCAAAATCAGCTAACGTCAAAGCACTTATAGGATACAATTATAATTGTTTCTTAAAATAAACCAACAAATTCGTAGTCTTTTACCATGAACTAGGGAGCTCTGATTTTCTCATTGCATAATTAATTAATATATTTTTTCCCCTTTAATAAAATCTATTGCAAGTAACCTTTAGATAACAACACCTATTCATGCAAAGAATAATAAAAAATGGTTCTCGTTGAGTACAACAGATGTGAGGGGTGATAATACCTTTTCCTTACATAACCAACTTCCTTACCCTTTTTCTCTTTGCCTTAGGTTTTATCGATATTTTCTCTTTCCTTTTAAATAAATAAAGTTCGATGGAGACTCTGTTGTATCTTCGAGCGTGTGATGTGCGCAGGTATTTTTCGCGGCACGACACTCGCCTGTAAAGGACAAACCCACATTCAAAAAGGTTGGGAAAGTGACGAAGAATTTCACTCCTTTGAACACCTGTCGAGAACATATCTGGTGCGAGGTACTTCACTTACACAACATCTCGACACCACTTGCCCTTGGTCCGAGGTGAGGGTATATGAGCTTGAGAGGTTTTGTAAGTTCCATAGGATAAAAGGACATCATACCGACGATTTCTACCAGGTAAAGAAGGAAATAGAAAAGTTGATACGGGAGGGCCACCTCAAGAAGTATACGAAGGACGGCTCCTCCAACCAGGTGGAGCGTCGTAACCTGTACATGCTAGAAGATGCCAGAAGTCCAGGCCCAAGCAAAGCCAAAAAGTATCCCAGGGCAAGGGCAGTACAATGACACATCATACGCTTAATAGTTAATACCATATCAAGAGGATCCACTAGGGGCGGTGAGACCAACTTCGTCCGCAGAAGATACACATGTCAATTCCTGAGCATGAAAGACCTCCCCTAGGTCAAGGATATGAAAGCATCAGAAGTCACGATTGTATTCTCGGAGGAAGATGCATGTGGCATTCATCCTTACAACGACGACCATATGGTCATCGTTATCAAATGTGAAGAATGGGAGATAAAAAGGGTTCTAGTGTGTCGCATTACGCGAAAAACCGGCGGGAAAACAGAACAACAGAGCCGCCACCGTGCGTTATTTATCCCAAAAGAGGGAAAGGAAACGCTCAGAGTAAACCTGGAAAAAGCGTGGTCTCGCGACCAAAGAGAATGGGATCGGGAGTCGGTTATGCGAAGGGAAGGTATTAGCACCCCTACGCATCCGTCGTACTCGACGGGATCCACGCACAATAGAAAGGAAAATGGTTGCTAAAACACTGCTCAAATAAACATCTACCCAGGCTGAAAGAGACACAAGAAAACAGACTGAAACTGACTCGGCAGGATATCGCATCCTGGGCCTACTTAGTCTATCAAGCATAGACATCAGAGTCAAAGTAGTTCGGACTGGGGAAACGACACATGCTCGCTAGGATATCGCATCCTATGCATACGTATCTCCTTTGGACGAAGGAGAATCAGAGCATTCGTAGCTCGGCTAACACGCACACAAACAAACACAGGCAAAGGCAAACGTGGAGCCTGAATGCCAATCACTGGACTTACATCAGCATTCGAACCAAAAACACACACAAGGAGGCAAACGTGGAGCCTGAATGCCAATCACTGGGCTTACATCAGCATCCGAACCAAACACACGCACACTGGAACCCGAATGCCACTCGATGGACTTACATCAGCTTCCAAACACACAACAAGAAGAAGGGTCTCGATTGCAACTAGGGCAAGAGAAAGGGAAGGTCTCAATCGCAACGAGGGCGAGAGAAAAGAATTAGTGTTAGTTGTTAGTCAAACTCGACAAGACATCGCATCTCGTGCCTACGTATCTCATCTGGACATGAGAATCAGAGTTGTCGTAGTTCGGCTAAACTATTCCTGTTGGTTTGTGTTTTTTAAGTGGATAACGTCACTACGCAATCTACCTGATGCTCGACCTTTGGAGACTTACTCACCTGTAGTAGAAGGAATTGACGTATCCTTAAGAGGGGATAATGTTCGTTTGTGTTTTAGGAAAGCTCAAGCAAGAAAGGAAGTCCTATACGAAGGAACCGTGCTACCTTAATTGACATGCAAACGAGACTACGCGGAGTCTAGCAAACCTAAGGGATACAATCACACCACACAAGCATATACAGCATGAAATGAACACACCAACAAGGGGCTCAAACATCAAGGCTAGGCTTTAGTCGAGGGGTCATATCGACCTCGACAAATAAGCCTCTGTATCGGGGTAAGGTTAGCTCTTAACCTTGCCATTGAGGGGCTAAGGTGAAGCTGATGAAAGGTGAGTGAAGATGAGACTTCACAGCTCTTATCCCTGACCAGGGAGAGCTTCAGACAAAGGAGCGTGGGTCCAGAATGGAGGGACCCTTCTACGCTCAAGACTCTGACTCGATTGTGCAACAGCACAAGATCTTGGGTTTGTGTCCCAATGCATCAACACACAGCCGTGCGAGCAGAGGGACGACTCAACAGAATAGTGGGGGATAGATTGCATATCCCTTGGCTTCCACCAATTGCCTTAAATAAGGACTTTCCCTGCCTGGCACAAAATGTAAACAACCACAAACATCGCCTCTTAAGGAGGACTTCAGACAGTTGCCTGGCCAATTAACAGGCCAGGTCTTCCAGACTACATGAAGTCAGAAGATTATACCTCAGTGGTAAGCAACCACAAGCTAGCAAAGCAAAGTTCAAAATGAACTCAAAGCCACTTAGGTACCTGTGAAAAAATCTAAAACAATCAGTTAAACTGTGTAGACAAACAACCAACAGTCAATATTAAACAGACAGACAAAGCATCATCAGACAATGAGCAAGGCACAAGCACAAGTGAATTTGTTCTCAAAGCCTACAAAACAACACAATGTTAGCCAACATCAACCAATAATCAGGCTTAAATGAATGAGGCACTCCAATCATGGCAATGTGCCTTTGAACCTGAAATCCATAATCCAAACAGTGAGTCCAAACCACTAGGTCAAAGCCTAGGGTCAAAAGAGGGAAAAAATCCAGAACAGAAGCTGATACTCCACATGAAATTCATTTACTCAAGTGATAACATGTCCTAAAATTAAGGGAGCATGCAAGACCGAATTATTTCTAAGCCTAGGGGTAGAATAGTCATTTCACAGTTAGGGAGCAATATTGAACTAAAATTCTATTATGAGATCCTAATTAGAATCAATTAAAATCTAAGTTAGATTTAATATTCTAAAAAAATCCAAGAGATTATCTAATTCTAATCCTAAAATTAATGTTTCAAATGACTTCTATCACTAATCCACCTAATTAAGTCTAAAGTTAATCCTAATATTAATGTACTCATCGTAACAGTCCTAAGATTAATTTCTAATTATTATTTAACTCTAATTCTAAATCCTAAATCTATTCTAATTAATCTCTAAGACCTAATTAGCTCCTAAACCAATTTTAATACCTAATTAAAGTCCTAAGAACTAATTAACTAGCATATTAATCTGAGATCTAATGCTTCTACATAATCCTAATTCTTCTAGTCAGTATCTAACCATCTGGAACCTCAAAATACACATGTGAGGAAGCATACAGGTGAAGTCCAAGAAAAATTCACCAAACGCGCTTTTTTCGCAAAAGCTACACGGGCAAATGAAGCGCTTGCAGTTGAAAAAGTGCTTAAAAAAAAAGCTCCATGCGAACATCACGTTCGTCATCACCATGACATTCACCAACCAACATCGCTGTTCGCGGACGCTTCACCATCTCGGACCGTTCAACAGTCTAACGCGATTCGCGTCCATCCACCATCAACAATCAACTACTCAAACTCACGAAATCAACAACATCAGCTATCCTAATCTACGGAGCCGAATCGCAACGGCATCACCGAATTGCTCGAGCATGACGAAAAAGAAGAACAACAACTTACCGGCGATGACGACGGGATGACGGATCGGTGACGGCTACGAATGGATCTGCAGAATTCGAAAGAAGAGCGTTGAGGACTACCGGCGGCGGCGAAAGAAGCTTCGGCGACGCGTTACTTGTTGATGGTGTGCGATTACGCCAGAAAGGTTTGGTGCATCACAGGTTTGATGAGTCACCGCGTTCTTCTTCCTTCTGTTTCAGTGCTTGCAATTTTCTTGAATTCGGTTAGAATTTCTCCTTGCCGCGAGCTTCGCCTCCACTTGTATTCAGTGCTCTTCTTCTTCTGCCTTTCTTGGAGTGATTCTGGTGAGACGTTGATCGTTGATGGCGAAGGTTTCGAGAATTCGTTACGGTGGTTGAAGATTCTAAGAGTATGGTTGAAGATTGATACAGTGAATGTCGTTGAAGAATCGAGGTGGAAGTGGTGGTTTAGCTCTGCCGTGTAGAGCTTCGAATGATGAAGCTCCCACAACAATGGAGGATGAGCGTGTACTGAAGGTGAGGATTGAGTGCAGAAGCTTTTTGGAATCAGGGAAAAATCTTTCGAACCCAATGATTGGCAATGATTGCCGCTTATATAGCACGATCCAAGAGCAAATTGGAGAATTGGATTTGGGTGGCTCAATCTCATTCGTCCAGCTGGCACTTAAGTGAATGAGAAGGTGAGTTTTGAATTAAGTCACGTGGGATTTAGAAAAATGAATAGCACGCTTCACTCTTTGATTTTTTCACTGAAGTCTGGATATTTTCATTGAACCAAATTGGTTTGGATCCCTTAACTTCCTGAACTGCTTATTGTTTTGAAACTCATTGCTTTGAACTGAACTGCTTTTTTTTGGATTATATGTCTGTGTTGGTACGCTTAGACAACTTGCTCTGTTTCTGCAGGTTTTCATGGTTTTTGATTCTGCAACAGGGTAATGGTTACGACTCAAATTCCATTTCTTGCCTTGCATTGCCAACTGTTATGGATTTTGCTGGTGTAGCCATTAGAATCACCTTGATCCTCTTTTGCAGGTAGCTCTGAAGTTGCAGTGGGATGCTTGGTTGATATGACTTAGCTCAAGTCAAATGTTCCAACTCTAGTCATTATGTATTGATCTGGTATGTATGGTTATGTATGCGTTGGACATGTTACCGTTTGTTTTGCTTGCTACCACATGATGCTTCTAACCCTGTTGTGCACTATTGATGCTGAATGGTGTTATGGATATGCAGGTTAGGTTCCTTGTAGCATGGCATTGCAGCAGGATAGGGTGTTTTAGTTCCCACCATTTCAGAAACTACACAATCAGAGATACAACTGTCACCTGCTAGGGAAGGTTTAACCACAACTCTGCAACATGATACGTGTCGGATTGCAGGTTGTATGCCCATGAGTTACTGCAGGAACGTGTTTGTAGCATGTAATGCATGTCCTGTTTTGGGTCTGCAATAGGGCTTGCTTGGATGTGACCAGCCTGCTGCAAGAATGTAATTTACTTGCAGTTTAGCTTGGTGCAGCTGCTGGCTCATGCTAGTTCTGCACAATAGGGTCTGCACCGTAATTCTGGTTTAGTTCCTTGCCATGCTCACTCCCTTGGCCTTGTTTCTTTTGGCAAGTCATGCTCCAACAAATCCATCTCTAAATGCTCTACATTACTTGGTGTTAATTGCCTTGAATTCTAGTATGTGGCTCACTTTTATGCAGGTTTTTGATGGTATTTAAATGCAGAAATTTGGTTTTGGAATGCAGAATTTTTGCTGTATTTTATGCAGAGTTTTTGTGTGTTTTATGCAGAGTTTTTATGCAGAATTTTGGATGCACTTTAATGCAGAATTTTGTTTATGCAATGCAGAATTTCTAATGCAGAATTTTGTTAAATGCAATGCAGAATTTCTAATGCAGAATTTTGGTTTTGTACAAATGGATATGGGTATGATTGGATAATGGCAATTGGTTTTAAACGGATAAACTAAATTGGATATGATTTGTGTTGAGTATTGGATAAAATGGATTATGGTAAAAAAAATGGATATGAAATTGGATAATGATTAAATTGGAATAAAAGTGGTTTTGAGGGATATGGAATTTGGATAGCCGTTAAAAAATGGTTAAATGGATTTGGTTAACTAGAAATGGATATGGTAATGAACGGGTTCTAAAAATAAAAGTGGATTTAGATTTTGATTAAATGGATATGGGTTAAACCAAATGGATACAAATGGATTAATGAACTTGGATTAAAATTGGATAAATGGGCTTAATGGGCTTATGAGATTTTCAAGATGAGATATGGATATGAAAAAATGGTTAATGGGATAAACTTGTGGGCTTAACAAAGGGAATGAATGGGCTTAATGCAACCACGATTAAATTTCCACAACCAAATCACCTTTTCAGTGATCAACTAGGATCATCCAACTCAACTTGAATTTCCAAGATTAATTCGAGAAGAAGAACGAAAGGATTTCTTCTTCAAGATAAGTATTTGTAATGACAAATGACCTTCTTTGGGACATGAAGGAAGCGTCTCAAACCATCTCTCGACCTCCTAGCCCTTAGTTGACTTACAATTGACTTGTATGGACCTCAGATAACTTGGTCACGCACTGTGGACTTTGAGCCTTCAACACTTGGCCAAAATGCATCAGAAAGAACCTTGGATCACGTAAGCCCTCTAGAACACCCATAGACCTTTTCCATCATGAAAATCCCTTGCTCTCTTGCACAGATGACTTCTTCTGATCAGTCTTGCCTGATAAAATGCAATATGCTATGCAATGCTAAGGCAATGTTAATGACCTAAAAAATGAAATGAATGTACAAAATGGTAGGGTGCAAATTTGAGGTGCTACAGCTGCCCCTATTCAATCAACTGGGAACCCGAATGGATGAGAGCAACGGCTGTCAGACTTTCAGGGTAAACAGGGATTGAATACCAAGAACCGTAGAGATTTGCACACTGCTGGGAATTTTTCTTGTTTTCTTCTTTCTTTTCAGGGTAAAGCACATCCAGACATCGACACACGATGAATGGGAACAGAAATCATCTCAACTAGATGCCAACGGACAACTAGGAAACACTCAACGTTTACCAAAACCAACGGAGAGGTAACTTAACTCTACTGGGGATAACCAGGAAAGGATACAACCATACGTCAGCGGACGTAATGGGAAAAACTCAACGTTTACTAAAACCAACGGAGAGGTAACCAATCATTAATGAATGACTGGAAGGATAGTGATACAACCATACGTCAGCGGACGAAATGGGAAAGACTCAACGTTTACCAAGACCAACGGAGAGGTAACCAGACATCATAGGATGAATGGGAAGGATAGTGATACAACCATACGTCAGCGGACGAAATGGGAAAGACTCAACGTTTACCAAGACCAACGGATAGGTAACCAGACATCATAGGATGAATGGGAACAGAAATCATCTCAACTAGATGCCAACGGACAACTAGGAAACACTCAACGTTTACCAAAACCAACGGAGAGGTAACCAGACATCATAGGATGAATGGGAAGACTCGACCAGACGTCATAGGACGAAAGGGAGACTCAACGTTTATCGACACCAACGGAGAAGGAGAAAACTCAACCAGACGTCATAGGACGAAAGGGAGACTCAACGTTTATCGACACCAACGGAGAAGGAGAAAACTCAGCCAGACGTCATAGGACGAAAGGGAGACTCAACGTTTATCGACACCAACGGAGAAGGAGAAAACTCAGCCAGACGTCATAGGACGAAAGGGAGACTCAACGTTTATCGACACCAACGGAGAAGGAGAAAACTCAGCCAGACGTCATAGGACGAAAGGGAGACTCAACGTTTATCGACACCAACGGAGAAGGAGAAAACTCAACCAGACGTCATAGGACGAAAGGGAGACTCAACGTTTATCGACACCAACGGAGAAGGAGAAAACTCAACCAGACGTCATAGGACGAAAGGGAGACCACAACCGGACACCAAATAGGACGTCTACTGGGGATTCTGGCTGGGAAATCGACCAGACATTAATGAATGACTGGGAATAGGGTATACAATCAGACGTCATCGGACGAATGAGAAAAACACAACGTTTATCGAAACCAACGGGGAGGTAAATCCACTTGGGGAAGGGTACAACTAGACGTCATAGGACGAATAGGAAAAACTCGACGTTTATCGACACCAACAGAGAGGAGAAAACTCTGAGGGAAATCATCTGGCATTATCAAATGATCTGCGGGGAATAAGCAACTAGACGTCATCGTACGACTAGGAAAAACTCGACGTTTATCGACACCAACGGAGAGGAGAAATCTTCTGGGGACGACCCTGTGGGGAAAGATGTCAACTATACGCCAACAGACGCATAGGAAAAACTCGACGTTTATCGACACCAACGGAGAGGAGGAATCTTCTAGGGAGAGCGAGAACACAACCAAATTATCATCGGATAATTGGGAAAAACTCGACGTTTATCGACACCAACGGAGAGGAGGAATCTTCACTAGGGAAGAAGGACGACGTTACGAACATTGAAATATGATGTTTACCGACACCAAAGAAGACCAGACACTACGCATGACTGGGAAAGCACCGAAAGATGGTGTTTACCGACACCAAAGAAATAACACACGCGGGTGCTGACATGATACTGACATTTACAAGATGACAGGGCAAGGCTGGACACTTGCGGGGGGTCTCACCGGGGAACAAGGTCACGACAACGAGCCAACATGAAGGAACACCAAGGATACCGGGTTGTAGGTATGAAACAGGTGACCGACCAAACGTGAATTGGTTTGTGTTCCAAAACACTCAACATCCTGAAGAGGGCTAGAAAAGCAGTCTTGTTAAAGGATGGATATTCGATTCCACAGGGAATACGAATCTTACTCGACTGGGGAGGACAAAACTTCGACCCAAGAGCGCATGAGACAGATTACCTATAGCCGTCAAAACGTAGATAATAGACTCGCATGGAAGATTATCCATAACCGGGTTGTAGGTTAAATGGATAAATCAACCGAAATCATCCTGAAGAGAGCGAAAGCAAACTTGTTAAAGGATGGAAATTCGATTCCACAAGGAATACGAATCTTACTCTGCTGGAGAAAACAATCAAAAGACTGACCAGAGAGTGCATGAGACATATTATCTATAGCCGTTAAAACGTAGATAATAGACTCGCATGGAAGATTATCCATAACCGGGTTGCAGGTTGTTAAATGGATAAATCAACCGACATCATCCTGAAGAGAGCGAAGGCAAACTTGTTAAAGGATGGGCATCCGTTTCCACGAGGAATACGAATCTTACTCTGCTGGAGAAAACAATCAAAAGACTGACCAGAGAGTGCATGAGATATATTATCTATAGCCGTCAAAACGTAGATAATAACCTCGCATGGAAGATTATCCATAACCGGGTTATAGGTTGTTAAATGGATAAACGACCGAAAAGAAAGGCATCGGGGTACCAGTAATAGGTATGCAAAAGATGACCAATCAAAAGGGGATAAAGTTGCTTACTCGGAGCAAGTATCCAAAAGGAAGGGGAGAAAACCCACTGGGGACAATACTGCTTGATCAAGGCAAGTATCCAGATGGGACAAGACTATCAATACCGCAAACTGGGTACTGATAACTGCAAATAGGGGATTACATCTACCGGTTAGTAGGCAGAAAACCACGGAAAAGTAACCAGTCATCGATAAGATGAGCACACAGGGTTAACTCCACCAAGGGGATGAAAGTGGGATTTTACAACTACCGATTTGTAGGTAGAAAACCACAAAGATAGGACTTACAACTACCGGGTTGTAGGTAGAAGCCAACAAACAGTCTGCTGAGAGACAGAGTGAGAAAAAGGATTTACAACTACCGGGTAGTAGGTAGAAGACCGAAAAATCCGCCAACAATCAGAGTGAACCACAAAGGTTACCTCTGCTAGGGGATGAAAGTGGGATTTTACAACTACCAGCTAGCGGGTAGAAAACCACAAAGATAGGACTTACAACTACCGGTTTGCAGGTAGAGGCCCAAAAAATTCCGCTGAGGATAAGATGAATGAGTGTCGGTTGGTGAGCAACTATTCATTTATGCCCCAGGGAAGTACAAGAAACAGTCAACGGGAAGCCAATTCAGGATCGATCCAAAAAGGCAGATTGAATCAGGACTCATCCTAATGAGGAAAGAACTCAGTAGGGGAAACCCATCCCATTAGGGAGGGAACGGAAGCAACCGTCATCCACGAGGATGTATCTCAGTGGGGAGCGCAGAAGGAAATGATAGTTTCTGCTTAAGGGGTAGACTCTACATGGAGAGATCAGACACACCCACATCTACTAGGAGGCTACTGGGTAGAACCAGGTTTTTCTTTCACCAACGGATGAGGAAATAAACCTCTCTGGGGGTACCAATCCTGAGTGCCGTCAGGAGCAACTGTAGCGAAAGCGCTGTACAGACGTCGAACAAGAAGCTGCCTCTGCCGGGGAGACGGTCTGATCGGGTTAACACATGAATGCATATGTTTGAATTTTTCTATGGCGTAATGCTCCATTATGAATGGAAATGCTACGCGATTTGAGGATACAATGATCACTACATGCAAAATGCAAAGTGAATGAAAACCCCGCTAGGGAGCCCACTGATCAAATACTCCACTCTGTGGGGAGACTCTGCTGAGGAAATCTGCTTGATGAAAACTCTATAGGGAGAGCACTGACTTCTCACTCATGCTGGAGAACAGAGATACCAAGAATCAGCCAGATCTCTGGTGAAAATAGATAGGCATCGATGAAGTTCCTCATGTCAACCACTCTGCTGAGGACCTGCCTGAGAAAATGACGGAATACTGAGACGTCAATCCTCCAAATACCGAATCGTTGCAGAAAAGCATCCGTGCCAGGGAGAGGAGAAGACTGCTCTGCTGGAGAGACGAAAATTGAAGTCTTCAGTACACCTACTGCTTGAGAACTGGCTCACGATAATGTCCAAAACAACAACCTTGCTGGGGATGCCCCACGATAGGGCTCAAACAGCACTCTATTAGGGATGCCCCACCATAGGGCTAACAGAGACTTGGAGAAAACATGTTGCACTGTCGGGGACGTGAAGATGAACAACTTCAACCAACACTGCACTGAGCAACCTCGCTGAGGAGAGACCATGAAAAGGTTCTACAGGACAAAGATACAGTTATGCTCGAGATACGAACGACTGTCTTACCCGTCGGTAATCATACCACCCTTGGGAGAGCACTGCGGGTCTCCTAGGTATCCTTTCATCATTGTGAATGTTCACTTTGTTTGAGAACAATTTTGTGAAAAGTTTTGTTTATTTTGAAAACAATGATACTTTATCAATTAAAACATGCAAAACATTTGTTGAGTTGAAACAAATAAGAGTGCAAACAATGGGGTAAAAGCTCAAATCGATGTGATGGAATGGTAGTCTGCAAAGGGCGAGACTCCATAGATCTGTACAAGTTTGAAATCGGTGATATATATTGGAGAGGGCTACATTGAACATAATGACCTTTCCTCTACCATTCTGAATCTCGATGTATTCGGAGCTTCGGTCGACGACGCATAGAGAATTCCTGGCAGATGACAGATATAGAACACGGTCTTGTCAAGATGCAGTTACTTGCCAAATCCCTAATTTTTGCCTAGATTGCCCCGGTGTGAGGTGCTCAATCTAGCGAGATGCAAATTCTTTTTTCAATGTCTCTAACTTTTGCCTGGATCGCCCTTTCGGGTTTTCAATCCACCGAGACGCTCCTTTTTGCCTAAGTTACCCTTTGGGGTGTTCAACTTAGCGAGCCGTTTTGCTTTTTTTTTTTTTTTAGGCTAAGTATTTCTTGACTGCATCTGGATTCACAGGACGAGTGAACTTCTTCATCCATTGCCGTAAGTGTCAAAGCACCGCCTGAAAAGGCTCTCTTGAAAACATATGGACGTTCATAGCTTGGAGTCCACTTGCCCCTGGAATCGGGCACGAAAGACAAGACTTTCTTGAGCACAGGGTCATTTTCTCAGAACTCGAGACTCGACCTTCTAGTCGAATGCTTTCGTCACTCTCTGCTGATATAACTAACCATGACACCTGGCAGTTAATCTCTTCTTTTCGATCGAATTCAGCATCAGTCAACTTGGGACTTTGAGGGTGCTATTTTTCTTTGTTTTTTCTTTTGATTTTGCTTTTGATTTCTTTTGATTTCTTTTGCACCCTTTCTTTCTTTCTTTGTTTTTTTTTTTTTTTGATTGATTTTTTTTTTGATGCCCCAGTTGGCTGTTCTGCTGATTCTCGAGATGCAGCTGAGTGATCTTCTTTTCTTGCTCAAGAAGTCGGGAAATCTCGTCAGGAATCCCTTCAACATCATCTTCTTCTACTTCAAATACAGGGAATTCAAAATTGGGAGATGACGTCCGATCATTATGTTCAATGGGTTTGAGAAACAACCTGCATAATGATTTCGATATGAAAAACTTTTTGGAAAACAAACAAGACAATCGTTATGCAGATGAAAAGATTGCTTTTATTCCTGTTTTTAGGGTTTTTTGTGATCACCAATTTCATGCAAAAAGCGAAAAGGGAAAACAATTGGAAAAACAAATGTTTAACATGCATTTACTTGAATGAAAATATCATTGCACAAAATGTTGCCAACAATGTCATCACTTCTCGTTTTGGCATGGGAGAAGGGTTTTGAAACAAAGTGATTATTACTCTGACTTATGAACAACTGTAGGAACGCCCACAGTGACCCAATTGTGATAGATCCCACCAGGGATAACAACTGTCAGAATCTCTTGCATTAGTAGCTTCTGCTTTTGATCAACCCTCTTTGTTGAAGACCTCAGGAGAAAAGCCAACGCCAGCCCGCGACTTGTTATCTTCAAGCTTGATTAACACGGGGACCCAAGTCTTCAAAGTTCAGAATACCTGACTGCACGAGATCTTGAACCTTCATTTTCAACTGAAAGCAACTATCCACATCATGACCAGGAGCACCCGAATGATACACACAATGCTGCTCAGGCCTATACCACCACCGAGGGTTGACGGGTATAGCCAGCGGGTCTCTGGGAGTAATCAAGTTCCGCTCTATCAACGAGGGATACAGCTCTGCGTAAGACATAGGGATCGGATAAAAAATGACCCTCTTCCTCTCATTACTTGTACCGGCTTGATTATCATAGGGAGGCTGGTAAGCCTGCTGTTGCGGACGATGTTGCTGATGTTGATACCGCTGAGTTGGCCTTCCCTGTTGCTGTTGGGTTGCTGGAATAGTCACAGCGACAGCTTGACGATATTGTCCTCTGTTCGCACTCCCTCGCCGGTGCACAACATTTGTTTCACTCTCTCCCCTTTTGGGTGCCCCAGAGAATGGCTTCTTAGAATTCAACGAACTTGAAGAGCCACGATGGCGAACCGGAGTACGGGTTGCTCTGACATTAACAGTCTCTGTAGCAAGAGGCTGTCCATTGACTATGATACCCCTCAAATCATCATCCACGTCGTAGTTGTTGACGGGAATAGTGACAGCAGCAATTTGATCATTAACGGGGACCCCCTCTGGTGAAGCACGACTGGGTGGCAGAATCATGGCTTCCTGTCTCTGGGCTAAGGCTCGCAGCTCCTCTTGCCCCTGAACGACCCCTTGCATCACGGTCATGAACTGGGCCATGTTTGCCCTCATCTCAGCCAACTCAGTCTGAACCTGATCCATACTCCTCTGATGATTCGATCTGGTTGCGGTGCGGACGATGATCAACAATCCTGTCTCAGACAGGAGCCAGAGTGAGAAGTCCGAACTAGAACACCTGTTATGCAACATGTTATGATTATGATGCTAATGCCTATGATGCACATGATAATGATCATTTCTCAGGCCTTCAAAGAGCCTGATTCATCTTCGAAAAAAAAGCAATCTGCAGCAACGACACAGTATACAAGAGCAATGAGTACCGAGTGAAACCAACAATTTCATCTGTAAATGAGCACCCGGATCTATCAGTGAACAGACTCTGGAATGTACCTGAGAAATGATATGCATGCAGAGATCATTTTTTTTTCTCTTTTTTTTTCAATTTTTTTATTGATTCTTTTGAAAAATAAACATGCTATGATGCACATGATGCAGACATGACTGGCAAGCTGTGCATATCTGGACACAGGCTCAAAGCTACGGCTCGAACTCTGATCACAATCATCTGAAACCCAAAGTCAACTAGTCAACTGTCATCTGAACCCAATCTGAGAAACTGAGTCACCAACAGGAACACACTGAGTCAGCAACTAGTCACCAACAGGTCACCAACAGCCACCATCTGTACCTGTTAAAATGATCATTCCCTCCCCACTCACAGGTTACATCTAGGCCAGGGTAAGGTCGAAAGAAACGCAGCATAAATAACCTTTTGCAGAATACCATCATATACACACCTGAAGTATGCAACGATGATACCCCACCAGGGTCTGAACTGCTCGTGACGTCGATGTTCCGCTAAGTGGCGCATACCACCCGCTTCCCATGACTCACTCTATTCCTAGGTTTCCTAGATTGCACTCATAGCCTGGGTATTGGGCCTTTTACCTCGAGTAACACCCACCCCCAATCAGAGAACACACAACCAGCACAGCAGATGAAATGAATGAATGCAAACATTGATGCACACATTGAATGCAAACAGTACATGAAATGAATGCAATAAATAACAACAAATAACAAACAAAGCCCTAACCTAGAGAGCGCTAGGAGAGACTCGCTTAGGGAAGAAGGACCAGCACAGGTCAACTTCTCTATGGTCCCCAGCAGAGTCGCCAACTGTCGCATTACGCGAAAAACCGGCGGGAAAACAGAACAACAGAGCCGCCACCGTGCGTTATTTATCCCAAAAGAGGGAAAGGAAACGCTCAGAGTAAACCTGGAAAAAGCGTGGTCTCGCGACCAAAGAGAATGGGATCGGGAGTCGGTTATGCGAAGGGAAGGTATTAGCACCCCTACGCATCCGTCGTACTCGACGGGATCCACGCACAATAGAAAGGAAAATGGTTGCTAAAACACTGCTCAAATAAACATCTACCCAGGCTGAAAGAGACACAAGAAAACAGACTGAAACTGACTCGGCAGGATATCGCATCCTGGGCCTACTTAGTCTATCAAGCATAGACATCAGAGTCAAAGTAGTTCGGACTGGGGAAACGACACATGCTCGCTAGGATATCGCATCCTATGCATACGTATCTCCTTTGGACGAAGGAGAATCAGAGCATTCGTAGCTCGGCTAACACGCACACAAACAAACACAGGCAAAGGCAAACGTGGAGCCTGAATGCCAATCACTGGACTTACATCAGCATCCGAACCAAAAACACACACAAGGAGGCAAACGTGGAGCCTGAATGCCAATCACTGGGCTTACATCAGCATCCGAACCAAACACACGCACACTGGAACCCGAATGCCACTCGATGGACTTACATCAGCTTCCAAACACACAACAAGAAGAAGGGTCTCGATTGCAACTAGGGCAAGAGAAAGGGAAGGTCTCAATCGCAACGAGGGCGAGAGAAAAGAATTAGTGTTAGTTGTTAGTCAAACTCGACAAGACATCGCATCTCGTGCCTACGTATCTCATCTGGACATGAGAATCAGAGTTGTCGTAGTTCGGCTAAACTATTCCTGTTGGTTTGTGTTTTTTAAGTGGATAACGTCACTACGCAATCTACCTGATGCTCGACCTTTGGAGACTTACTCACCTGTAGTAGAAGGAATTGACGTATCCTTAAGAGGGGATAATGTTCGTTTGTGTTTTAGGAAAGCTCAAGCAAGAAAGGAAGTCCTATACGAAGGAACCGTGCTACCTTAATTGACATGCAAACGAGACTACGCGGAGTCTAGCAAACCTAAGGGATACAATCACACCACATAAGCATATACAGCATGAAATGAACACACCAACAAGGGGCTCAAACATCAAGGCTAGGCTTTAGTCGAGGGGTCATATCGACCTCGACAAACAAGCCTCTGTATCGGGGTAAGGTTAGCTCTTAACCTTGCCATTGAGGGGCTAAGGTGAAGCTGATGAAAGGTGAGTGAAGATGAGACTTCACAGCTCTTATCCCTGACCAGGGAGAGCTTCAGACAAAGGAGCGTGGGTCCAGAATGGAGGGACCCTTCTACGCTCAAGACTCTGACTCGATTGTGCAACAGCACAAGATCTTGGGTTTGTGTCCCAATGCATCAACACACAGCCGTGCGAGCAGAGGGACGACTCAACAGAATAGTGGGGGATAGATTGCATATCCCTTGGCTTCCACCAATTGCCTTAAATAAGGACTTTCCCTGCCTGGCACAAAATGTAAACAACCACAAACATCGCCTCTTAAGGAGGACTTCAGACAGTTGCCTGGCCAATTAACAGGCCAGGTCTTCCAGACTACATGAAGTCAGAAGATTATACCTCAGTGGTAAGCAACCACAAGCTAGCAAAGCAAAGTTCAAAATGAACTCAAAGCCACTTAGGTACCTGTGAAAAAATCTAAAACAATCAGTTAAACTGTGTAGACAAACAACCAACAGTCAATATTAAACAGACAGACAAAGCATCATCAGACAATGAGCAAGGCACAAGCACAAGTGAATTTGTTCTCAAAGCCTACAAAACAACACAATGTTAGCCAACATCAACCAATAATCAGGCTTAAATGAATGAGGCACTCCAATCATGGCAATGTGCCTTTGAACCTGAAATCCATAATCCAAACAGTGAGTCCAAACCACTAGGTCAAAGCCTAGGGTCAAAAGAGGGAAAAAATCCAGAACAGAAGTTGATACTCCACATGAAATTCATTTACTCAAGTGATAACATGTCCTAAAATTAAGGGAGCATGCAAGACCGAATTATTTCTAAGCCTAGGGGTAGAATAGTCATTTCACAGTTAGGGAGCAATATTGAACTAAAATTCTATTATGAGATCCTAATTAGAATCAATTAAAATCTAAGTTAGATTTAATATTCTAAAAAAATCCAAGAGATTATCTAATTCTAATCCTAAAATTAATGTTTCAAATGACTTCTATCACTAATCCACCTAATTAACTCTAAAGTTAATCCTAATATTAATGTACTCATCGTAACAGTCCTAAGATTAATTTCTAATTATTATTTAACTCTAATTCTAAATCCTAAATCTATTCTAATTAATCTCTAAGACCTAATTAGCTCCTAAACCAATTTTAATACCTAATTAAAGTCCTAAGAACTAATTAACTAGCATATTAATCTGAGATCTAATGCTTCTACATAATCCTAATTCTTCTAGTCAGTATCTAACCATCTGGAACCTCAAAATACACATGTGAGGAAGCATACAGGTGAAGTCCAAGAAAAATTCACCAAACGCGCTTTTTTCGCAAAAGCTACACGGGCAAATGAAGCGCTTGCAGTTGAAAAAGTGCTTAAAAAAAAAGCTCCATGCGAACATCACGTTCGTCATCACCATGACATTCACCAACCAACATCGCTGTTCGCGGACGCTTCACCATCTCGGACCGTTCAACAGTCTAACGCGATTCGCGTCCATCCACCATCAACAATCAACTACTCAAACTCACGAAATCAACAACATCAGCTATCCTAATCTACGGAGCCGAATCGCAACGGCATCACCGAATTGCTCGAGCATGACGAAAAAGAAGAACAACAACTTACCGGCGATGACGACGGGATGACGGATCGGTGACGGCTACGAATGGATCTGCAGAATTCGAAAGAAGAGCGTTGAGGACTACCGGCGGCGGCGAAAGAAGCTTCGGCGACGCGTTACTTGTTGATGGTGTGCGATTACGCCAGAAAGGTTTGGTGCATCACAGGTTTGATGAGTCACCGCGTTCTTCTTCCTTCTGTTTCAGTGCTTGCAATTTTCTTGAATTCGGTTAGAATTTCTCCTTGCCGCGAGCTTCGCCTCCACTTGTATTCAGTGCTCTTCTTCTTCTGCCTTTCTTGGAGTGATTCTGGTGAGACGTTGATCGTTGATGGCGAAGGTTTCGAGAATTCGTTACGGTGGTTGAAGATTCTAAGAGTATGGTTGAAGATTGATACAGTGAATGTCGTTGAAGAATCGAGGTGGAAGTGGTGGTTTAGCTCTGCCGTGTAGAGCTTCGAATGATGAAGCTCCCACAACAATGGAGGATGAGCGTGTACTGAAGGTGAGGATTGAGTGCAGAAGCTTTTTGGAATCAGGGAAAAATCTTTCGAACCCAATGATTGGCAATGATTGCCGCTTATATAGCACGATCCAAGAGCAAATTGGAGAATTGGATTTGGGTGGCTCAATCTCATTCGTCCAGCTGGCACTTAAGTGAATGAGAAGGTGAGTTTTGAATTAAGTCACGTGGGATTTAGAAAAATGAATAGCACGCTTCACTCTTTGATTTTTTCACTGAAGTCTGGATATTTTCATTGAACCAAATTGGTTTGGATCCCTTAACTTCCTGAACTGCTTATTGTTTTGAAACTCATTGCTTTGAACTGAACTGCTTTTTTTTGGATTATATGTCTGTGTTGGTACGCTTAGACAACTTGCTCTGTTTCTGCAGGTTTTCATGGTTTTTGATTCTGCAACAGGGTAATGGTTACGACTCAAATTCCATTTCTTGCCTTGCATTGCCAACTGTTATGGATTTTGCTGGTGTAGCCATTAGAATCACCTTGATCCTCTTTTGCAGGTAGCTCTGAAGTTGCAGTGGGATGCTTGGTTGATATGACTTAGCTCAAGTCAAATGTTCCAACTCTAGTCATTATGTATTGATCTGGTATGTATGGTTATGTATGCGTTGGACATGTTACCGTTTGTTTTGCTTGCTACCACATGATGCTTCTAACCCTGTTGTGCACTATTGATGCTGAATGGTGTTATGGATATGCAGGTTAGGTTCCTTGTAGCATGGCATTGCAGCAGGATAGGGTGTTTTAGTTCCCACCATTTCAGAAACTACACAATCAGAGATACAACTGTCACCTGCTAGGGAAGGTTTAACCACAACTCTGCAACATGATACGTGTCGGATTGCAGGTTGTATGCCCATGAGTTACTGCAGGAACGTGTTTGTAGCATGTAATGCATGTCCTGTTTTGGGTCTGCAATAGGGCTTGCTTGGATGTGACCAGCCTGCTGCAAGAATGTAATTTACTTGCAGTTTAGCTTGGTGCAGCTGCTGGCTCATGCTAGTTCTGCACAATAGGGTCTGCACCGTAATTCTGGTTTAGTTCCTTGCCATGCTCACTCCCTTGGCCTTGTTTCTTTTGGCAAGTCATGCTCCAACAAATCCATCTCTAAATGCTCTACATTACTTGGTGTTAATTGCCTTGAATTCTAGTATGTGGCTCACTTTTATGCAGGTTTTTGATGGTATTTAAATGCAGAAATTTGGTTTTGGAATGCAGAATTTTTGCTGTATTTTATGCAGAGTTTTTGTGTGTTTTATGCAGAGTTTTTATGCAGAATTTTGGATGCACTTTAATGCAGAATTTTGTTTATGCAATGCAGAATTTCTAATGCAGAATTTTGTTAAATGCAATGCAGAATTTCTAATGCAGAATTTTGGTTTTGTACAAATGGATATGGGTATGATTGGATAATGGCAATTGGTTTTAAACGGATAAACTAAATTGGATATGATTTGTGTTGAGTATTGGATAAAATGGATTATGGTAAAAAAAATGGATATGAAATTGGATAATGATTAAATTGGAATAAAAGTGGTTTTGAGGGATATGGAATTTGGATAGCCGTTAAAAAATGGTTAAATGGATTTGGTTAACTAGAAATGGATATGGTAATGAACGGGTTCTAAAAATAAAAGTGGATTTAGATTTTGATTAAATGGATATGGGTTAAACCAAATGGATACAAATGGATTAATGAACTTGGATTAAAATTGGATAAATGGGCTTAATGGGCTTATGAGATTTTCAAGATGAGATATGGATATGAAAAAATGGTTAATGGGATAAACTTGTGGGCTTAACAAAGGGAATGAATGGGCTTAATGCAACCACGATTAAATTTCCACAACCAAATCACCTTTTCAGTGATCAACTAGGATCATCCAACTCAACTTGAATTTCCAAGATTAATTCGAGAAGAAGAACGAAAGGATTTCTTCTTCAAGATAAGTATTTGTAATGACAAATGACCTTCTTTGGGACATGAAGGAAGCGTCTCAAACCATCTCTCGACCTCCTAGCCCTTAGTTGACTTACAATTGACTTGTATGGACCTCAGATAACTTGGTCACGCACTGTGGACTTTGAGCCTTCAACACTTGGCCAAAATGCATCAGAAAGAACCTTGGATCACGTAAGCCCTCTAGAACACCCATAGACCTTTTCCATCATGAAAATCCCTTGCTCTCTTGCACAGATGACTTCTTCTGATCAGTCTTGCCTGATAAAATGCAATATGCTATGCAATGCTAAGGCAATGTTAATGACCTAAAAAATGAAATGAATGTACAAAATGGTAGGGTGCAAATTTGAGGTGCTACATAGTGGACCAGGGAAGCTCTGCCGACATATTGTATTAGGACGCTTTTGAGAGATTGCGTCTCAACCATAAAGACTTGACCCCTTCAAGGGATCGTTGGTTGGATTCTCAAGAGAACAAGTGCATGTGAAATACCACCTCTCCACGAGGGTCATGTTCAGAGAGCAAGATCGTGTCAATGAAATAAAGATTAAGTACTTAGTCATTGACGTTGTTTCCTCGTATAATATGATTATTGGGCTACGAGCCTTTAAACGACTGAGAGATGTTTTACCTACCTTTTATTTGTGCATGAAATACTCGTTTCCCAATGAGCGGATGGGAGTTATTCGAAGAGACTAGGAAATCGCCAGGAAATGCTACGGAGAGAGCCTTAGGTTAAAGAAGGTTCATTTTTAGGGAGCAAAGGTAAAAAAAGGACAACTATGGAATCACGCAGCCCAGAGAGACGAGCAATATCCATGAGCCTTCCCATCTGCTCGCACAAGACGAGGGGCTTGAAAACAAAGGGAAACACCCTATTCCCCTTTAGATCCATCAGTTATATTTATGTTATCCATTTATATAATTGTTTTATCTTTTGTTACTTGTTTACCTAGTTGATATTTTTTAGGCGGATATTGGAACTGTGTCGGTTATAAGGACAAATTATTAGTTGGGATGCACTCTTTTCCCTCTGCGCCTTCAGGGGAGCGATGGTTTTTAATGAGGCATCCAATACTTATTTATCTATGTTTATTCATTAAATATTTATGTAGGAAATCCAGGTCCATAAGAGACAAATAATTATTATGCTGGATCCCCCAAGATGGGATCCTTGTCGTCCATAGAGACAATTATTACGTTGGATCCCTCAAGATGAGATGTTTGTCATCCATAGAGGAAATTATTATGTTGTATCCCCTAAGATGGGATCATTGCCGCCCATAAAGGAAATTATTATGCTGGATCTCTCAAGATGAGATCCTTGCCGCACATAGAGACAATTATTATGTTGGATCCCCCATGATAGGATCCTTACCGTCCATAGAAGCAAATATTATGTTGGATCCCCCAAGATGAGATCCTTATCGCCCATAAAGGCTGTTAAGAGATTAAATGTCTTATAATACACACTTCATCTCTTATAAAACACAAACAAGAGAGTATTAAAAGATTAAATATCTTTTGTCTAAATTTTAAACTAAACACGCGTTTAATAATTCATTTGAGAAGTCTTTCTCACGTCTCTAGGCAAAACATACGTGAAAACAAAGAAGCGTCACTTTGAAGCATCAACCAAACACACATATATTTGACATCAAAACAAACGGATGCTAAATACACTTTACTTTTTATCCTTTTGCTCACTCTTTGTTTTTTTATTACATATTATTTTGTTACTTTATCGATATTGAAATGTATAGTTATATATAAATTATTTTTCCATCTCAAAAAGACTTAATCTAAAATAACTTAGTTACTTATAATGTAATTAATAATTATCCTGAGTTGATAAGTAGAATTCAACAAAATCAATAGAAAATGTACTCTTCAATGACTCAAATGTTCTTCAAAATTGCCCACAAAAGCTCATTTGCCGTTACTTTCTCTATAGAATCTGGAATCCTAAAAAAGTCTCTATCTTTTTCTATTTGAAGCTGCAAAAACATGTCCAAATTTTGCATCATCACGATCGTGATATTGTATCATCGCGTCCATGATGAGAGCATCGCGGTCGCAAAAAATCCATTAGCAAGTGTTGCTTTCTCCCATTTTTTTTCTCTTATTTTCTCTAAGTCTCAACCTTTTGCAACTTTTGCAGTTTTGCTCATTTCTTCATCACATTTACTTGACTTTTACTCATAAGTCTATCAATTCCGTTAAAAATATTCGTCAATATTATGTGATGACAACGTGTCATCAAAAACCAACATGAAAATAAAAAAACGTCACTTTATAGTATTGACCAAATGAACCTATATTTATATCTCTTTAATGGAAAACAAAAATAAATTAAATACACCTCACTTTTATCTTTTTGTTTACTACTCTTTGTTTTTCTATTATTTATTATTTATTATTTTATATTAAAAACATATAAACTATTTTTTTATAAAATATAAATCAACACAATTAAAAGAAATTAAAATATAAGAGTTTAATATGTATGATTGGTTGGTAATGTAAAGTTATTTAATGTATATTCTATTTTTTTAAAATATACTCCCTCTGTTCCTTTATAAGTGTCACTTTCTTATAAAAAATTTGTTTCTTTTTAATTGTCACTTGCAAAGTTTAAGGTAGTATTAATTGCAATTTTGTCAAAATTACCCCTAGATAATGATTGCAGAGAGAGAAAAAGTAAAGTGAATGTAATAAATAATTAAGGGTATTATAGGTAAAAGAAAAATTATTATTTGAAAAGTAACAATAATAATTAACTTTCTTCGTATGTATAAAAAGTCAAAATATAACACTTAAAAAGGAACGGAGAGAGTAATTAAAAAATGACTTTAATGAAAAGATCTTACATTAATTTGCGATTTGTTGGAAATTGCGGTCATAATTCTAAATATAAGTTTTCTTACACACCAAAGTCAACAACTTCAACCCTTTATTTTAGCGCCAAAATTCTCCATATTTATCACACTTATTACTTTCACTTTAAAAATTTAATAAACCCTTTATCTAACTCAAAACAGAATCTCCTGTTTTAAACCCCATACACCTCATACAAATCAACCAATCACAGAATGACACGTATACCTCATCCACGAGTGCCGCGCGCAGGAGATTGTAATAAAACCTCTGTTATCTCATCGAAAAACGCCTTTAAATCCAACGGCTGAAAACAAAAGAAATTGATAGTTCTATGAATTTAGACCGCACGATGAGAACCTTGATCAAGAACCGCACGATGAATATGATAACAAGATCTAACCGTTGATTATTTACGAAAAAATTGAAATTCAAAAGCTTGTGAAAAAGAGGGAGTAGAAGAAGAGAAGAAGAAGAAGAAGACGAAGCGTCTTTTCTTCTCTTCTGAAATTTTTGGCAGAGAGATTCTTCTTTTCTGTTCTGTTTTCTGTGTTACTGTGTTGTTATTCAGATCGAATTGTTGAATCAGTTAGCTTTTGATTTCGGAGAATCTTCGGCTTCACAGTCCCGCGCGCCGTTTTCTGCTTTATGTATTTTTGATTTTGGATCTAAACCTCGTTTAATTTCAGCTTCTTTCGTTAATTGGAGTTAATTGTTCGTTAATCGTTGTTATTGATTGGGGGAATAATCGGTGAGTGAACTGAAAATTTTGATTTTGTTTTTTGTGTGTAATTTTTGGGGTGATTCAATGGGGGAAGGTGAGGGAAGTGATATCCCTCCTAAAAACCTACTGTTTGATTCCGTTTCGGCTTCGAATTCGAAGAAGCTTGCTAGGCAGCTCGATTTCAACAATTTTGGTGGGACTCAGGTGACTGTGTCTTTGCCGGAACAATCGCAGCCTCCGGCGACACTGCCTCCTCTTCCTTCAGCCAAATTGGGGTGAGTATTAGGATACAGTTATCGTTTTTTTTTCATGTTATAGTTTGAAATTGTGGAATTTTAAATTTTGTGTTTTGTTTATTATTTTGAATTTAAAATTGTTAGCAATGTTTTTAGTTTGTAATTAGCTTAATTTGTGTATTTGTTGTCATTCATTCTCTTTGTATAATAAGCTCTGTTGGATAACATGACTTTTTAGTTATGTGATGTCATGTGATATCCCCTTCTTATTGAGGAGATGGTTTAGTGTTTAATTAGGTTTCAGAAGCTTAAATTGGTTACGAAATTGACTTTCCAATATGGATTGTAGATTTTATCATTGTCATTTTTTTGTTCTGATTTCAGCTTTCAGCTGTTAAGAAATTAGATGCATGTGATCAGTAATTAATCTTATGTTCTGGTCGATTTAGTATATTTTGTTTTTTTTCCATTGAAGTGTAAGTTATTGGTTGAAATTCAATAATGAGCTTTTTTTGGACGTTTTTCTTCTTCATAAAATGCCAACAGTAGTATTCCTTTTTGAAGTTCTCAATTAATGTTTATCTGATTCAGGAAACCAGAATCTCCGAAGTCAAAATCAAGACCCAACTCTGAGGCAAAAGATGCTACTCCAAAGAAGCAAAAACAGTGCAATTGTAAACATTCAAAATGCTTAAAGCTGTGAGCAAAATTCTCTCTCTTACTTTCTCTCTGCACTTGTTGTTGCAATTTTGCTGCAACTTATTGGCTGCAATAAGAAGCTATGTGAAGCTAACATTCAAGTAACTTCTGCAGATATTGTGAATGTTTTGCGTCGGGAATATATTGTGATGGTTGCAACTGTGTAAATTGTTTTAACAACGTTGACAATGAAGCTGCTAGACGAGAAGCTGTTGAAGCAACTTTAGAACGCAATCCAAATGCTTTTAGGCCGAAAATTGCAAGCAGCCCTCATGGAACACGCGATAACAGGGTATGCAGGCTTAACTTTTTGAAACAGCTGATGCTGTATGTGATGTTTTGATTTTTTGTTTTGTTTTTGCATTGATGTCAGTTTGAGATATTGCATTTCTTAACTAGATCTGCTGTTGGACAGCATTGTCTATCATCTTTGGTTACTAGTATTGTTTTAGTTCAATGAGGATTTTTGTAGAAATTTCTGTTCTATTAGATGCATCATTCCACAGTGACCTTTTCTGTATGACTTTGAGAACCTTTTTTTCTGTTAAACATTATTACCTAGTGCAACGGTTGTATTTGTCTTTTATATATCACTATGTTGATGTTTTCAACCAGTTACTACCTTCTCAAATTATAAGTCACATTGCAAAAAAAATATCTCAAATTATAAGTCACTATAACTCCAATGCAACATCAATGATTTTTTCCCGAGTATACCCTCTACTATTTATTCTTCTTCTTTCATCCAATTCTTTTAATTTCTCTTTTCTATTTTAAGTAATAAAGGACAGTACTGTAAAGTCACACATTATTTCTCTTTCACATACAAGATTAATTATGTTACTTAATTTGTGTGAAATACCTAAAACGACTTATAATTTGGAATGGAGGGAGTATAATTTAGATAAATTCCTTTTGTGGATCTTCTTAAATGTTCTCTCTGTCAATGAAACCAGGGCTTTTCAGTTTTTGTTTTCTTATTTACATTGTTTTCCTTTTATTAGCAACAAGAGAATAAAGTCTATATAAATACCCACAATTTAAATGAAGTTATTCAGGCTATTGATATTTTCAACTGCACTCCTATAAGAGTGGCTATGCACCAGAAATTGGGCTTCTGATGGTATGAAATTATGACATGACAGGAGCATGTTATTAAAATACCTTTAAAATCAAAATACATGACATTATTTTCTGAAGCCAGTCATTGGTCTTGTATTGAAAAATGTGTTGTCTTTTCCTTTTTTGCTTGCTCAAAACAGTTTTCATTCTTATGCTTCTATGAACTTCAAAATGGATGTAGGAGGAGGCTGGGGAAGTTTTAATATTGGGAAAGCACAACAAGGGGTGCCATTGTAAAAAATCTGGGTGCCTCAAGAAGTACTGTGAATGTTTCCAAGCCAACATTCTTTGTTCTGAAAATTGTAAATGCATGGACTGCAAAAATTTTGAAGGAAGTGAAGAGCGGCAAGCTTTGTTCCATGGAGATCAAAACAATAATATGGTGTTTATTCAGCAAGCAGCCAATGCTGCCATAACTGGAGCTATTGGTTCCTCTGGTTATTCATCACCACCAGTATCGAGAAAAAGAAAAGGTTCAGAACTCTGGCCGTCCGTCAAGGATCCATCTGTTAGCAAGCTGGGACAACAGGTAAAACTAGACAGTACTACACGTAGTTTAGGGTTTTATTTTAACTTGGAAATTGGCTAAACCGGAGAAATGGAATTGAGACATTAGGAGTGGGGAACTGGATTCATTAGGAGTTGACAATTTCTCTCAGTTAAATTAAAAGATGCATTTAAACTTGATTTTGTGTCTTTATTCAAATTGATATATGGTGTGGTTCTTTTGATTTGGTCCAACGTGTCCATTTCAACTCAAGCCCATGAGGAGAGCCAGGCTGTCACAAAAAGCTATCATATATTAGAGAGGAAGACCTCATTGCTTTGATAAGTACAATATCAAGCTTCCATCTTTGCTCAATGTGGGATAGAATGTTGTACACACCTTCAGATGCTTGAGTTTGCGATGACCCAATCTGGTTGCCCACTCATAGTGGAATTCACTCTAACCTCTTTGATGCAGATTAAGGGTTTAATTTTCACATTGAATAGCATTTCCTTTGGCTTCTCAATCTTTGATTTCTCTTTCCCAAGCCTAGGTCCACCTTTACTGGTTTTCCATGAAAACACCATTTGTCATGATGACTCAAGCTCACAATGAGAGTGCATTCCAAAAGTTCGACGTTTTCTCATGGCTTAATTACCACTTTGAGTTTCTATATTTTCTTAATGTGGATCATTGTCAGCTTCTAATCTTATAATTGAATGAATAGAGAAAAATCAAGTCTATGAGTATGAGGCTGAAAAGCCTGCTTCAATACCATGATAACTTTACCTCTGGTCTAAAATAGTTCATCCCGAAGCTAAATTGCTAGTTCACATAAGCTTCCTGCAGTTGAGAGCGGAAGTTATTAAAGGCTTTTATATTACTCAATTTATACTCACTAACGTTGTGTTTTTATTTTTGTCATGCTTATCAGGCAAATCCTGTCAGAGGTCCTGGAGCACCCTCCTCATCCTTGTCTCCTGTCCCAGTTCCTCGTGTTGGAACTTCATCATTAGGCCCTTCAAAATTTATGTACAGGTAGGACCGGTTAAATTCATGAAATTTTACTTATATACTTGATTTAGACATTTAGTGATTAGCTTGATTGCTGTTGAAGGTCTCTTTTAGCAGACATCATACAACCACAGCACCTGAAAGAGCTGTGCTCTGTTCTAGTGCTAGTAGCTGGACAAGCCACTAAAACACTTACAGGTATATAGACATTTTAAAATTTTCAATCATCAATTGTTTTATTTGTTTTAGAAATACAAATACAGTTGCGTGTTTTCTTTCAATCTTCCTTATGTGAATGTACTGGTATTAATTTGGAAAGGATTTTTGTCAGCTCCGCATATGTTCCTTGCCTTTTTCCCTTTCCAAACAAATCCCAAGAAATTTGAGTAACTCAATTTAATGAGTGGACACTGTATATTATGGTCGATTCCGTGTCTTGTAAAATGAATTTTGTTTAATCACATCTGACAACTTTATAAATTAAAGCTCTAGACTGAATTACATCATATCAGAATATAAGAAACCAAACAAAATTTTCAACCACGGTAAGGTTAAGAATGTTTATTCACTAATCTCAATGGATTGACAAATAGAATAGGCTGGGGTGGGGGAGTTAAGGATTGGGGTGATAAAGAAGTCGGGGGTTTGTTATCCACTTCCAGTACAATATTAACATTGACTGTTTCAAAACAAAAGATAATTATCAAAGAAAACTCATCTCACTTTTACTGGCCTTGCTGACATTGTGGTCAAACTAGTTTGAGAATTTGATTTGCTAAATAATAAATTGTTGAATAGTAAAGACAACCTTTTTCAGATGTCATTTGTTGATTGAGCGGTAAACAACAGTTTCCTCTATGGGAAAAGCAGAAAAGGAAGTGTGATCAATTCTATGGTGCTCAAAATGTTTGGTAACCTTGCCCAGTTGGTAGTGTTGTTTTCCATTAGATAGCTGTCTAGTGAATTTGAGGTTAAGGAGAGTAACTAAGATACCTCTATCTTTAATTGATGTGTATTCTTTTGAAGTTTGAGTTATTTTTCAATTAAATTGACGATTCCAATTGTTACCAACCAATATCAACTTTATTGATGTACAATCTTTGTCTTTTCTCTCACCAATTATTGTTATTAATATGTGCAGACCAGAAAAATTTAATTGATAAGCACACAGAAGATCGGACAGAAACTTCTCTTGCTTCTTCATATCAAGAGCAAATGCCAAATCAAAAGGAAGCTGATGTTGAGAAAGCTATGGCTGATGATTGTTCTAGTGCAAACCAAACTGATAAAACCAGTCCGGAAAATTCCAGTTCAGAAGGTGTTGATGTTTCAAAAGGGAGGCCAATGTCTCCTGGAACTCTAGCATTGATGTGTGATGAGCAAGATACAATGTTCATGACTGCGGCCCCCTCTATTGGGTCAATGGCCCATGCTTGCAACACATCTTCACAATTGCCTCGTGGACAAGGAGCAACAGAAGTCTATGCAGAGCAAGAAAGAATTGTATTGACGAAATTCAGAGATTTTCTTAATAGGGTTATAACTATGGGAGAAATAAATGGCAAGTGAATAATTTCCTCTTCTATAGTTATAGTTTTTCTCTACAAAAATTTCATAAAAAAACCCATTAATAGCATTTGAACTTTTGCAAAAAGCTGCCTTCAACTTTCAATTTAGTGAACTGTGATATTGAACAACTTTTGAAAAATATTAATTTTACATCAAATATAGGGGTGATTCTTATTTTTGCTAGTTACAAGTAAAACTTTGATAAAGGATGAGTGAGTTGTAAGGAGCGTAAATTAGAGAAGAACTCATACAGCTGCCTCGGTAGGAAAGTCTATACCAATCTGATAGTCAAATAGCCAGCTGTTACAAACTTGTGAATGCATATTTAGACCTTCTTTCTATGGCTGTCATAACTAAAATGACTGTAAATCCATTTTCCGTAGTGTATTGACTTTTATGTGCTGGATTCATTTGTTGTCAGGTAGAAAATGCATTGAATACTTGCTCAAACTAACATACTACATTTATATTTTGCATATTTTTGCAGTACTTACCTTATTCTTTACACTTTAAAGTGCCTAATTTATATTCCTAATTTCAGAAACAAAGTGTTCTTCATTAGCCAGAAGTGAGTTAGAGGTTCAAAAGGAGCCAATCATCAAGAGCACTCAAAATGCCAGTACTGAGGCAGCACAGCAGCAGGGACTGGAAGCTACCAGCAATGGTGTTGCCAAAGTTGTCAGCAACCCCGCCACTTCAACATCTTTGGTCCCTTGTAGTCTTGTTGGGGAAATTAAGCCGAAGGTTGAAAAATAGATATAAAAGAAGTCTAACTTAGATGAGCAGAGATACCATTTGGAAGAAAATGAGAAGAATGTTGTGAAGGTGTGTTCTTTGTAATGGAAAAACAATGCCATTCTTCATTTTCTGGCTTTCCAACAATTCAACTCTACAGAACCATTAGTCCGACTGAGATTCATTTTCTTTTATCAATTTTGTTGTTCTAATTCATATATGTATCTGAATTAACTATTCAGCTTCCAAATAGCATGTAAATTACAGAGTTAATTAGTCATTGTATTCATAAAGAAAGAATTTTGCAGTTTGACCCCGAGAACATTATACACTGTTCCATTTTAATAGCCGACTTATGTCCGATGAGATTAATTTTTCAAATAATATCATAATAAGATTGGAAAACCAGAATATAAATTGTTCTATATTTGCATTGCCTATGATTCTTCTGCCATTTAAGTACTTGGATTGTAGAATCCGAAAACCTATAACTCACTAAACATCTCTTCAACGTCACTTTTTTTTCTTTAGGTTGAAATTTTTTCAGATTCTAGAATCTGAATTTGCATAACACCCCCTTAACATATTTGGTGAGAAAAGAAATATTCTTTTTCTTTTCACTAGATGGAATTGGTTGAAAACTTACTAGGGTTTAACGAAGTCATTGCCAATCATCTCTAATGACAAGCATTTTAAAATAAAAACAACTTCATAATGGTTTTAGTATATTTCTTCACCTCTTTGTCTCTACTTAATGAACTATCATCAATAATAGTTCCTCTTGCTTGGTTTGTTACAGCCAGCAAGCTATCACGATATCGTGAAATGTTGTCCCAGAAACTAGCACTAGTTCATCCAGCTCTATTCCAGATAAACTCCCTTCAGCAAGTGCTAGATCCTGTGCTGGATTCAATTCATTGAACAAGAAGAAAAAAAACTCTGGAAGGCTTTGCTTGATCCTCATAATACATTAATATTAGAAATGATTATGTTGCTCAAACTTTAAAATTTTAGAAATGTAACAGAAGGGCAAGCTGCAAAGAACTACACCATTCTTACCCCCCCAAAAAGAGAAAAAAACTACATCTTTAGAATACAGGGTCAAAAATAGGGGTTAATCACTTAATCCTAAACTTAGTGATTAGATTATATTTGTGACAGCATTTCCCTTTTTGTTAGGGTCTTGAAAATCGTCAAATATTCCAGCTGAAGTTGGTCTATCAGGTCGGAGCCTATATTGATCGGCTTGAATGATATCCTCAAGAATTTTATTAATAACATTTTCTTTAACCTGCATTCATTGAAAGATAACAAATAACTAAGAATTAAAATTAAAAAAAAAAGATGAAACCAAAATATCTTCAAGGATTAGAGATTTCTTGAGCCATGGTCAAATAACATAAGCTCGTTGCTTGATAAAATAATCACTTCTTTTTGTAATTTCATAAGAGCACTTTAATCAACAAACGGTTAAAAACCAAACAAAATACAAATCTTGTGTGAGGCTTGAACCTAACCTTAATTCCAATAGCAATGGCAGTTTTCAATTTAACAAGTTCACCTAATCTTAAAGAACCTTCTTTATTATCCTTAACAAAGATCACGGGCACACTCCTTGATGCAGCCAAACTTTGCAGATGCTTTGTTAGCCAACGCGGGTTACAGTCAGAAGCTACAAGCACAGCCTGCGTCATAAAATGAAATGCGAATATTTTCTCTTCAAGAGTTACTATAAAATAAAGCCACACCAGAAGGAGCAATATATACTTTAACCGAAGATTTACATTTTCTACATGGCAGAATAGAGGAAATCAACCTGAAGTTTAACTGAGGATGTTTTATAATTGCTTGTGACTGAAGGGAGGAGTTGAGCTGACTTTTCAAACTCGGCACTCGGTTTCATACGCTCAAGGACGCGAGTTACGTCATTGACCCCTATAGCAAATTGTTGCTGCAAATGAGCCATATAAATGTTATATATGGCAATGCAAGATTCATACAGATTAACTAAGTTCGTTAATATGATTTTACTTCGGAAAATTAAGTTGTCGTTAACCTTGATCCATATCTTTTCTGGCAAGGAACTTCCATCTAAATGTCTTGCGGATTCAATTCCCCTGCTCATCAGAATAACCACTTGCAAGATCAGGAGAGAAATTGCACAAATTATTGATTACTCACAAAAACTAAACGCAACTTAGTTAAAATGTTCACTCTAAAAACTGTTAAATCTTCATTCAGACCTTCCCATCAGCTTCAGTAAACATCACCATAGAGCAAATCATGTTAGAAGATTTTGATTAAAACACAAAACAACACATGGAAAACTAAGCCTATGTTTGGTTCCACAATGGTACATCCCAGAATCATGTTTGTATTAATCAATTTTTTTTAATGGCAAAATAATATCTTAATAAAAAAGGTGAAAATCACCAAAATACAAAAATCCCTAAGCATAAAAAGTGCCTAGATAGATGACTATCAAAGATACAAATAAAAATCCAACAATAAATAAACACCACAACCAATGAGAACAACAAACCAAAATCAAACAGAAAAGGCAAGGAAGAAGACCCAAGCAGCTAGAGATCAACCCTTAAAATTTAGGTTAGAGCTCATACCACCAGAACCACAATCGACAAATCAGATTCCACCAAGAGAAAAACAAAACCACATACCAGCACCTACTTCAGAACCAAAGCAAACACTCGACCGCTATTGGTTAAGGTAGAGCACAAGGTTCCATTTCCAGGAGGAAAAATTAGTCTTCTCCTCCACCACTATCCTAGTTTTTGTAACAACACTAAAGATGACATTATTACGGGCTCTCCAAATGATCCAGACTACAACATGTCAGATCATAACAAAACCACCCCTAGTCTTGCCGCTACCACCTAAAGGAAGGAAAGACCCAAAAAGGAGCCTATGGTCACTAGGAAAAACCACCTGCCAACGGAACCACTAAAAAATCTTATACCACAAAGACAAAACTAAGTAACAAGTGACAAAGAGATAGACACCGACTCAAAATCAATTCTACCCAAAAGCTAATATTTTTAGCTTCTTCTATAACATATAATTGATTTTAATGTAAACTAATTAGGTGCTTGGATACATACATACATACATATAAAAGCCTAATAGAATATGATAATCTAACAATATCCAAACATAAATAATTTTCAGTCCAACTCAGTTTCAACCAGAATCAATTTATTCAAAATCAATTTAGTCCCTACATAACCAAACACGTGACAAGTATTTTACCCAAGGATTGATTGAAGCAAATTGGTTAGAGTTTCTCCTTCATAGCAACTGCAGAAAGTAACAAAGATTAAAATAATGAACCTTACTTAAAGACAATGCTGATAACATAATAACAATGAACAAGAGCAAAAAATCACAGATAAAGCATGGAAATTGAACAATATAAGAAGGGAAAATTCATACTTAATTTCTAGGGTTGTTGAGTTTGAATTGTTTGCGTGCTTCTTTGGAGTTTTGGTATTGCTAGTACTACTCATCCTCTACTCTTAAATTTCCAATAACAAAATAGCTTCGATTATAACTCTTCAAACAACAAAGATTATTGGAATCGAGAGAGAAAAATTGAACATAGAAAAAGCGAGAATGAGCGAGTAGTTTGAAGTTTACACTTGTGATTCAAACTTCGTTCTCCCCTTTTGCTGCGTTTCAGATGAAATTAAATTCTGCACTCACTAAAATCACACATTTACTGCATCGGGTCACTAATGACCGTTCGATTAATGTTGATGATTTAATAAAATACATATTTCTTTTTTTCAATTTAAAATACTAAATTTAAATTTAAATTTTTTTATCCAAATATACTAATACTAAAGCGGATATTTTATCTTGCCCCCTCTAAAATCTAACCCGACACTTTTCGGTTTTTCATAATATTCATATTAACATTATCAAAATTTTGTCAAAAAGTTCAATCGAAATATTTGATGAAACAAATGAAATTTTTTATAATAATAAGAAAAATTGGTAGTGTATTTAAAAAATATGATGAAAAAAATTAATGTTTGAAAAAAATTATTGATTTTTTTTTGCAAAGTGTTAAAAAATCTGATAGATAAAAAGCACTGTTTTCCTAAATCCACCTACAGTTATCGGATTTTTAGAGGATCTGCAAAAGATTTTGTTATGTGTTTTCAATGGTTGAGATTTTGTCGATAAATTTCTACGCCTGTGATTGCACCGACCGTTTTGTGTTGTCTATAATAAATTTAAACTTGTATAAATAGGAATTATTTGTTGTCAAGAAAAATATCTTACAATGTCTCACTATTTGTTGATGACAGAAGTGTGTTTTAACGGGGTGAAATCCCCTGTTGAGTTTGGGCTCCCGGAGGACGCCATCAATCTCGTTATTCTCATATCCAAATTAAATAATATGTTGTCCGACACCAAGAACAAAAAGGTGAGTGAGATCGAGAATCATAATTAAGATGTTGAAACGTCCAGAATCATCTCGTAGTGTTTAGATTTTGTTATTTATTATAGTTTTGTTAAGTTATGTAATCGTCTGTCTAAAGTTATATTAATAGTCATGTGTTATGCTATTTGTCAAATGTTAAGTTATTTTGCAATAATGGAAGTGACAAAATATTATCTAGGCTTAAATACACTTTTGATTCCCTTATATTGGAAGTTTTAAACTATTGCTCCTTCTATTTTGATCTTTGGATTTTGTAATCCCCTTCAATTTTGCATATATAGCAATGATGATTATGATAAAAAGTTTACTTTTAATGACATGACATTGATGACTAGATTATTTAAATTTTACTTTTAATGACATGACATTGATCACTAGATTATTTATTTATTAATATTTTTTAATTAAATTAATTATATATTTTAAATTAATGATAATTTATTTATTTATTAATATTTATTTTAATTAATATGTTTTTTAAGAAATTTATTAGTACAAGTTTATCTAGGCTTAATTTGATGAACTTTGGATTTTTGTAATCCCCTTCAATTTTGCATATGTAATAGTGATGATTAGGATAAAAAATTTACTTTTAATGACATAGCATTGATGACTAGATTATTTATTTATTAATATTTTTTATTAATTATATATTTTAAATTAATGATAATTTATTTATTAATATTTATTTTAATTAATATGTTTTTTAAGAAATTTATTAATACAAGATGTTTACAAGTTGCTTAAGGCCCAACTGTTTCTAATTTTTCTTCAATCAACAAGTAGTCAATAGAAATGGTTTGAATAAATTATATAAACACTAAATGAAAATTTAACAAAAACAATGATGGACTATATCATTATGAGGTCTTGGTCATGCGTCGAACTTGCAGTTTGTGCATGAAATCATGACAAGTATATGTCCATGAATGTAAGTAATCATTCATCTCATAATGACACTGATGTATATGGAAAAACATGACATTAGATTACATATTTCATAATCTTTGAATCTAAACTAAAATTCAACACATTTTTCATAATAAATCATCCATCATTAGCATATGCATCCCGTGATACACTTGTGTTTACACTATACCTAATTGTGATATTTAATAGTTCTTGCACTTGTTTTTAAAATGATGATATGTGTCCCCAATTATAAATGTCCATGCATCAAAATGAATACTTCAAACATGAGGTAGATCAACATACCTCACTCATCTTAATTAGTAATGAAATGAAAGTGCTATTTTTGAAGGTATTGGCTAAACGTGTAAAAAAAATAACAAAAGACTTTTTTCTCATTAGGTGAAGCCTTTTCGAAGGTATTGGATAACGGTATTGCAGAACTGTCTACTTGAATTTATTCTATGCACCATGAGTATTATCATCTATGAATGGTGTAGTAAAACTTATTTCATCAAGTTCTAAATTCTGATGGATCTTGCAGGCACCAAGCAAGTTACTCCATGCATCTACTTTGTTTATATTGGATGGTAAACGTGTGTTCAGTCACAATCCATTATAGCTTATTGGTGTTGGATTGTCTGTTTGACTTATTTCTCATTTCCAATTCATAATTAATTAAAAATATTTCTTTATGAATATTAATGCATAGGTTCAACCTTTTAGTGTTTTTATTGATGGCAAAAAACATGATGGTTTGCTATATTTTACATGTGTATACTAGTTGGAAAACGGTAATGAAGATGATTTACATGTTGTGATGAGGATGGTAAACATGTGTTGCATTAAAATTATTGGTTTTAAACTTTTCAACTCAGTATATGTATTAGAAATGGGATATGATATAGTCCTACATTGTTTTTGCTACACTTTCATTTATTGTTTATATAGCTTATCCAAACCATTTATATTGACTACTTATGGATTGAAGAGAAGTTAGAAATAATTGGGCCTTAAACCCATATAATTATCTTTTAAAATTTGTTTTAATAAGTTTCTTAAAAAACACATTAATTAAAAGAAGTATTAATAAATAAATTCTTAAAAAATATATTAATTAAAAGAAATATTAATAAATAAATTATCATTAATTAAAAGAC